>NC_141695.1:675425123-676077396 GCF_964263255.1 Lissotriton vulgaris | reverse complement strand
TATCCCACTGCACTTAACCATGCACCACTCTACTCTACCCTGCACCATTCTACTCTATCCCACTTCACTTTACTCTGAAACAATCTACTCTACTCTAAGCCACTGCACTCTGCACTACTGCACTCTACGCCGCTATACTCTACTCTACCCCACTGCACTCTATGCCACTGCATTCTACACCACTCTATACCATTGCGCTCTAGGTCACTGCACTTTATACCACTCTATTCTACTCTGCACCACTGTACTATACACCACTACTTTCACACACCACTGTACTCTGCACCACTCTATGCCACTGCACTCTATGCCACTGCACTCTGCAAGATACACTATCACCACTAAACTCAATGCCACTCTACTCTGCAACACTGCACTCTACATCACTGCATGCTACGCCCCTCTACACCATCGAGCTCACCATCACTGCACTCTACGCCACTCTATTCTACTCTGCACCACTGTACTCAATGCTACTGCTCTCTGCTCTACTCTGTGCCACAGCACTCTACTGTGCACCACTCAACTCCACAGCAGCCTACTGCTATCTATGCCACTACATTCTGCATCACTCCATGCAACTCAAATTAAAACCCCACTAACTTTTAACCATGCTGAAGAGTAGCCAGGATGGTGTACAACATGGCTAAAACATATTGGAAAAGCCAAAATGTCTTGCATAGTGGAGACCTATTAGTTTTGCCAATGCTTGTTCCTTTCTGTGCCATTAACAGAAAGTTCTTCTTGAGCAAGTCGGTGTGGTATGTTTCGTGCAGTCCTAGATCACCAAGTCTTAGCTCTATTGTGGGTGTTGTGTCTTGTTTTTTAGTCTGGAGACTCCGGGACATGCGGTTGAGTTGTTTTGGGCTCTTAGGGGCAGATTTACAAGCCCCTCGCGCCTCTTTTACGCTGCTGTTGCGTCACTTTTGTGATGCAGTAGCGGCACAAAAAATGCGCCATGGTGCAGGGTATTTACAACGTGATGCATCTCCCAGATGCGTCACGTTGTAAAGCACTGCGCCAGAAGGAGGCGATCCATCGCAGGGGGGGCGTTCCGGCTCCCAAAAGTGGCTGAGTGAAATCTACAAGATTTCACTCAGTCACTTTTGGGCCCATACTGCATCAAAACTCTGCACCTGCTTGAAGCAGGCGTAAGGATTGATGCAGCATTGTGGAGATAGAGCCCTCCAATCATTGCTGGAGGTGCGTCGCGCTTGCGACGCCACTCCAGCAATGCACCAATTTTACGGCACAGATGTGTGACGTGTCTGTGCCGTTTTTGCCCCCTGCTGCGCCGCATTATAAATGCGGCGCATCCAGGGTGGTGCAGCTGCGGCGCACAATAACTGGCGCATTCCTGCTGATACGTAGGGATGCGCCAGTTATTGTAAATCTGCCCCTTTGAACTTAGTGTGGCATAACATAAGAGTTTATATTACTTTCATATCGTTTTAAAAGACTATTTAAAATATGCCAGTATTCTATCTACTTTTCTCGCATTGAGGCAGCGACTTATTACATACTTCTTCTCAGCCTTTCAACTTGATTTCTTCTGGTTCTATTTTTCCATCATTTACTGTGCTCTGCATCCTTTGTAACATTGACATAAATTATTGCACCAAAACACTTCCATTTTGAAAGCACTTAGGTGAAAGTGTTAGAAAAACCCATTAGTAAATAAATACCAATTACTGGCTACATGTAATGAGGGTGATCTGCAGCCAGTTCTGATCATCAGCAAGTATTGCTAAGCATGTTGGGGGTCGTAGGGCTATGTTTACAAGGGGTCTCAAATTCTCAAGTTGAGTCTGCAGGAGGCTTATCCACACTCTCAAGCCACCCGGCTCTCGCCTATGACAATGTTTTTCTAGATAAAACGATCAAATGTGAAAGAGGACAATTTTCTCTAAATTTTAACTCAGTGGATACGTTTTATGAATCGCAAATGTCTTGCTGTGTGTAACTGGTTCACCATAATTGCACAATGCAGAACTCTAATCCCAGCTCCCAGGGGCTGAGGCGGCAGAATCCACCTCTGCTTCCAGGCGCTTATCAAGGCAGTCACATGCCTGCCTTACTCAGCTCTTATCAACTCCTTTTCCTGAGACAGCAGAACGCTGATTCAGCGGAGAAATATTTGAAAAACAACGTCTAACCCTAACTGTGGCCACTCTGTTACAAGCTGGACACGTGCCTGTGGGCTTTCCTGGAAAATGAAGGATTGTGGATGCAATTTCAACTAAAACCAAATCAAAACAAGATAATGTTTGATACCAGTAGGAATCTGCTTGAATCTGCCTCTTCCGGGTGCCCTGTGACGTGGCACATGGTCATCTAGTCGGACAGCACCCAAAAAGGCACCAAAATACAGCCCAAGCAGTCCATCGAAATGATTGTGTGCTTGTTTCATTCCTCGTTTGGTCTCACTGGGCCTCCTCAGAAATATGTATCTGTGTCTCAGACACTAGCAAGTAGATATGATATGATTATACAGAACGAAACACAAAGCGCCATCGTTCCCTGCTAGGCACTATAACAGCCTGCATTGTCCAATGGAGGATGGGAACAGAGCACTTCCATTGGTCAATGACCATACCACGAGATTCGACGGTGCATGCTGTCATATTTTATGTGTGTCTGCACAAGGTGGTTGGTTTCTCATTGAGAAATTGTACAGCGCCACGTGCCCAAAGGCGTTAGCAAAGCACAACGGTTCTGTAGTATGTAGAATGATTTTGTTTCCATTTCATATGCTGTTTACTCCTGTGAATATAATGACTTAATATACACTGCAGGAGCAGCTGTTCACATTCTTAAGTGCCCAACAAAGTTGTAGATATTCATTAATTACTTAATAGTACCATTTATTATAATGTTACTCATAATAGTATGCTAATTGTGGTCAGCAATGTCTATATTTTAAACAGGATAGTACGTGCAAGCCCTTCTGAAGAATGCGTATGCCTTGCGCCATAAAAACAAAATGGTTGTAAACATTTTCTCTACAAGTGCATATCATCATATAACATAAGAGACAGCACAATCTGGCAATAACAAGATGGGCGCTCTTTGCGACAGTAAAATTTGCCTTCACTGTGCAGATGGCCACCTCAGTCTATTGGTCATCTTATGGCACAAAGTGGACTTTTTGGGCACGTCTTCAAAGTCGAGCGAGTGCATTGTGAAGTTGTTTGAGTAGGTGGTATCACCGTGCTGTTGTATTCATTTTTACACCACTCCCTGTAATGAATGGATTGTTTAGGGAGACGCCAGAACAACAGGCAGCACTACAGGCAATGCGAAAATATCAGAATGTAAGGTATGTGGTGCTGCTCATTAGGTTGTATGTGAACTTCGAGTTAGCTCAGCCCAGACTAGATGGATATGCTATGGAATCGAACAAGATGTGGCAGATCACAGCAGCGCCCTCTTCCGAACTTTTGGAGACCGCTCTCTCATACTGCGCACGCGCACTGGTTGCACTGCTCACACAGTGCAGAGAAGAGGCTCAGGTAATGGAAAGTATAAGTCTGAAGATCTAGCTTCTCAGGATCCCACTATCTGCGCTTTACAAATGATCACCGCTCTGCTTTTTGTCGTAATTCGTTGCTGAGGTACTGGTGCGAGAAGGGGTAATGGGGAACCGGTTACCACCATTACCCCCTCATGGGTCCTCCCCGTCCCAGTCCTAACAACGTGAGGCAGTCCTGCCTCCACCCAGCCAATCACAACGCCAGTATTTCAATATTACATAAGCCCCGCCCACCTACCGCCATGCCTGTTTTTTTTCTGCTCCGACGGCTGTCGGAACGCTGGTGCTCCCGGTTCCGGTCCCTGGATCCAGTTTCCTTTGGTGGCGGTTCCGTGAGTTTTTTCTTGTGTGTTTTATTTAATACTGTTGTATTTCTTGTAATGCACGGCTCGGCCGATCCGGTTTTCCGGTCGGCCGTGCTCCTGTTCTGGGGTCAGGTGTGCTCCCCGCTCATGTGCTGGGCTGGGGCGGGGAGTTTTAATGGTATCCTGGCCTCGGGTCGTTCCGGCGCTGCTGCACTATCGCAGCGTCTGGCCCCCGCGGCCATTCTCTTTTTGACCTGTGGCTGTGGGTGGAGACGTCAGGGCTGCCCTCTTTTTATTTCATACTCCTACACACCTTTGTGTGATTGGTTGATTGGGGGCAGTATTGATTGGAGGTTGCTGGGCACTTCCTGTGTTGTGGTGATTTCCTGTTTGGTAACTTCTGGGTTTTGTCACCATGAGTGAGGGGCCTTCTTCTCCTGTGCCGGCTAAGGCTGTTTCCAAGCAGCATAATATTCAGGATCTGCTGGAGGACGACGTCTTGCAGATTTCTAGGGCTGATTTAAGGGACTTGATTGATTCTGCGGTCCAGTCTGCGCTGCTGGAGCCTGCGGCTAAGCGGGCTAAGGATGATGAGGAAGAACTGGACAATTCCCCTAAGGGAAAGTACATCCAGGGCAAGGTTTTTTCGGACATGCTGGTGCATATTCGAGAGGTGCTTGGGTTTGACCCTAAATCCCTGTCTGAAGATGGATTTTACGCTCAGTATAGTTTCTCTGTGGGGGATGACCTCCCCTTCCATGATGTCCTGAAGGATATCCTCACTAAGGAGTGGCTGGAGGTGGATAAGCAGGGTATTCCACGATTCCTGGGGAAGCGATATCGCCGGGCGGACTTTTATTCCCAGTTTCCTGCGATTTCGAAGGTTAATTCTCTTTTGTCTTCTATGGCTTCCTCCTCTTCCTCTTTGTCTTCGGAGGAGGCTTCCCTGTCTGATCCGGTGGAGCGTAAGGTGGAATCTGCTCTCAAGCGTTCTTACGCCGCTTCTCACTTTGGGGTGCGTGCTAGCACTTATGCGGCCTATGCGTCTCAGGTCCTGCTCAAGGATTTCGAGAGGCTGTTTGACTGTCTTCAGGATCATGGGGACCCTACTCCTGTGTTGGCTCAAATGGAGGTTTTGGCGCAATTCCTGTCGGATGTCACTTTTGATTCCTTGTGGGCTTTCTCTTCGGCTGCTGGGGCGGGGGTGGCTGGGAGGAGGTCTCTGTGGACAAAGCCATGGCGTCTTGATGCTGCTCAGAAGTCTTTGGTCCATAAACTGCCTTTTGAGGGTCCTCGTCTCTTTGGGGATGCCTTGAATTCGATGGTGCAGCGCTCTGCGGAGGAGAAGAAGTTGTTGAAGCCTTTTCAGCCTGCTCCTAAGAAACGGTCTTTTTTCCAGAAGCAGGGGTTTCAGGGGGTTTTGTCCTCTCAGCCCTTTCGTGGTCGGGCCCGTGGTCGGGGGGCCGCGTTCCAGTATAAATCCCGGCCTCAGCAGCAACAGCAGCAGCAGCTGCCACAGCCTCCCTCTGGTGCTGGACAAAAGTGACTATGCCTCTGTGGCGGCTCGTCTCCATTTGTTTCTGGACCGTTGGTCAGCTCTGATCTCCGATCAATGGGTCTTGGATATCATCAGGTGGGGTTACCGGATTCCCTTCCGAGGCCCTCCCCCTCTGGATTGTCTTCTGGTTACCCCGTTGTCAAGAGACCCCGTGCGGCGGTCTGCCATGTTGTCCGGCGTCGCCATGCTGTTCCAGAAAGGGGCGGTGGTGCCGGTTCCGGTGGAGGAAGTGGGCCTGGGGTTCTATTCCCATCTGTTTCTGGTTCCAAAACCCGATGGTTCCTTCCGCCCCATATTGAATCTCCGTTCCCTGAACAAGTTGGTGCGGTTGGATCATTTTCGGATGGTCACGTTGCAGTCCGTCATTCCCCTCATCCAAGTGGGAGATTTTTTGGCTTCCCTGGATTTGGAGGACGCCTATTTTCACGTTCCGGTCCATCCTGCCAGTCAGCGGTTCCTGAGGTTTGTGGTCCAGGGGATGCATTTCCAGTTTCGGGTTCTGCCATTCGGCCTCTCCACTGCTCCCAGGACTTTTACCAAGGTATTGGCTCCTGCTGTGGGGGTTTTGCAACATCGGGGTTTCTCCGTGTTTCCCTATATTGATGATTGTTTGGTCTCTGCTTCCTCCTTCCCTCAGGCTCTTCTGGCGGTGGAGGCTACATTGTCCCTGTTCCAGGAGCTGGGGTTCAAGGTGAATTTGGCCAAGTCTCATCTGGTTCCTGTTCAGAGACTTCAGTTCATCGGGGGTCTGTTCGACACCTCTCTGGGGGCGGTGTTTCTCCCTCCTGTTCGGATCCTTTCCTTACAGACTCTACTGCGGGATCTGTTGAGTCGTCCCTCTGCCCCGGCTCGTGTTTGGTTGCGGGTCCAGGGGTTGATGGCTGCGACCACTGCTGTGGTTCCTTGGGCTCGCCTCCATCTCAAGCCCTTGGTGACTCATCTGTTGGCTCGGTGGGACCCCTCCCGGGCGGATTACCAGGCTCTGATTCCGCTCTCTCCTGCTCTGATTCAGGACTTGGACTGGTGGCTTTGCACTCCCAACCTGGAGAAGGGGGTGCGGTTTTGTCTTCCTCCTCCCCTTTTGTTGACGACGGATGCCAGTCTCTGGGGTTGGGGGGTCACTTTGGGGTCCTTGGAAGCCAAGGGTCGGTGGTCTCAGGGTGTCTGCACCCGTTCCTCGAACTGGCGGGAGTTGGCGGCTGTCTGGGAGGCGGTGCAGTTCTTTCAGGTTCATCTCCTGGGGGCGAATCTGTTGGTTCGTACCGACAACCAGGTGGCTCGTTGTTACTTGAACCGTCAGGGGGGGACCAGGTGCGCGTCTCTGAACATGTTGGCCTCCATGATTTGTGCTTGGGCGGAATCTCATCTGTTGGCCTTGAGGGCGGTGTACATTCCGGGACGGTTGAATCTTCATGCGGACGCTTTGAGCCGCGACCTTCCATCTTCTGTTCTGTACCATCTCTCTCTTCCTCTGTTCCTGTCCCTTTGCCTTCGGTTCGGGACTCCTTGGATCGATCTTTTTGCGTCCCCTCACAACTCTCTCCTGCCCCGGTTTCGTTCGGAGGTGCTGTGTCCTCAGGCTTGGGCGGTGGATGCTCTTTCGATTCCCTGGCCTTCGGGCCTTCTGTATGCTTTCCCTCCCATTCCCCTCCTCCCGAGGGTGCTGCAGAAGATTCGGAGGGAGAAGGTTTCGGTCCTGTTGATTGCTCCTTTCTGGCCTCGCCGCATTTGGTTTCCTCTCCTGCTGAAGCTGGCGGAGGGTCGGTTTGTCCGGCTTCCTTTGTGTCCATCTCCTCTTCAGTTTCCACTCCTGTCTCTGCCTTGTCTTCGTCGTTTGCAGCTGACGGCTTGGCTCTTGAGTGGTTGACTTTGGAGTCTTTGGGTTGTTCGTCGGTGGTAGCTCGTGACATCCAGTTGTCTATGCGCCCTTCGACCCTTAAGTGCTATGGCCGCCATTGGGGTTCTTTTGTTTCTTGGTGTTCTTCTCATGGGGTGGATCCTGTACTGGGGGTTCCTACTTCTGTGTTGGAGTTTCTCCGGGATGGTTTTTTGAAAGGCCTTTCCCCTTCCACGTTGTCTGCCCAATGGGCAGCGGTTCGTGCTTGTCGGGGTCCTGGGGCTTCCTTGGAGGGTGTTGCTCCTTTGGTTAGTCGGCTTCTTCGGAGCTTTCGGCTTCGTCGGCCGGTTTCTCCTGTTCTCATTCCTTCTTGGGATTTGCCTACTGTATTGCGTGGTCTGCAGTTGCCCCCTTTTGAGCCTTTGATGGAGGCGGATTTGTTGTGGCTGTCCGCTAAGGTGGCTTTCCTGTTGGCCATTACCTCTGCTCGCAGGTTGGGTGAGTTGGGTGCCTTGCTTGTTTCCTTTCCCTATTTGCAGTTCCTCCCGGATCAGGGTCGTTTTGCGGCTTGATCCGGCTTTTCTGCCTAAGGTTTCTTCGAGTTTTCATTTGCAGCAGGAGGTGATTCTTCCTGATTTGCCCGCTGATGGGGATTCCCTTGTTCCCCCTTCTTTGGATGTTCGCAGGGCTCTCCAGATTTACGTCCAACGTTCCCTGGGGTTCCGGAGGTCTCCTGCCCTGTTTGTCTCCTGTGGGGGTGTGGCTAAAGGGAAGAAGGTTTCCACTTCCACGATCAGTCGGTGGGTCCGTTTGGCAGTCTGTCAATCTTACAAGTCTTTGGATTTGCCTCCTCCGTCTCATGTACAGGGTCGGTCGACGCGTTCTGTGTCTGCTTCCTGGGCTGAGGCGGCGGGGGTCTCTATCCAGGAGATTTGTAGGGCGGCCACCTGGCAGTCTCATCACACGTTTGTGCGACATTATCGGCTTGATGTTTTACATGCCTCTGCTGACAGTTTTTCTGTTGGCGTCTTGAACGCTGTTGTTCATTGATCTTTTATTGATTAAAGTTTTGTACTCTGCATGGATCCCTGGTGTCCTGCGTGTTTTCTTTATTGGTTCTCTGCTTGTGAGTTCCTCACGTTGTTAGGACTGGGACGGGGAGGACCCATGAGGGGGTAATGTCTTATTACTTACCGGTAATCTTCATTACCCCGATTAGGGTCCTCCCCGTCCCAGTCCTCTTCCCTCCCACCCTCCCGCTGTGTTTGTGTCGGAGTCTTGTTGATAACAGGCATGGCGGTAGGTGGGCGGGGCTTATGTAATATTGAAATACTGGCGTTGTGATTGGCTGGGTGGAGGCAGGACTGCCTCACGTTGTTAGGACTGGGACGGGGAGGACCCTAATCGGGGTAATGAAGATTACCGGTAAGTAATAAGACATTTCCAAAGGCAGGAGCTGGGGTTCATGGAAACACTCCATTAAAGTCCTGATGAAGGGAGTGGGCTTCTCCCGAAACTCTCCTGATGCAATGGGGCACAGTTAACTATTTGACAGCAAGAAACATTTCCAAGAAGCAAATGTTGGACCCCTGTTTTCACATTATGTACAATGAAGATACAGCACTTTTCGTTTAGTTGGGCAAATGGTCCCAGGTAATTTGTGACTGGAAAAATGCCAATAGTCAATATTGTGTATTTCATTTAAGGAAATAATAAGATTTGGTGTAATTGTCCCTTCTGTAAAGCAAATAAACCCTCAAGGAAGGGTCAATATCTGTTCTTGTCCCAATCACCAATCCACTTAAAACACAAACTAGTTTCTCTGCAGCTAATACTTCCAGAAGAAATATGACTTTATTAAACTGATACATGAGATCATAATGAAGTGGTTGTGAGGAGACCCGGTTGGTGGTGAAATATGCAAGGATGGGAATGGGTGATGCAGAAGCCCAGATTTATTTAGCATTGCTCAGGAGTTTGTGCGAGCAAAGGGACAGGGTTGTAGCTTCAGGGTGTGTTTGGGGTGGTTACACTCCCCCATATAAATGTATTCTGTATTGAATAGATAGGTTCAAGTGCTTTAAGTTCGGTATGGTGATTTCACTTCACATGCAGACAAGAACACACACGCACACTCTTGTCTCTGTTTTAAAGGTCTTAAAAACTGTGATTTTACAAAATAAGGGTGGTAAGTACTTCTTACAATCAGCACTCCTCTCCCTTTCTCCCGATCCGTACGGCCCCCGTCCTGCATTGCTGCTCGTATAATCAGCACTATAGTTGGGTCTTGATCGCGCTATACAAAACTTTCAAATTAAAATAAAATAAAATCCTCCCCCATACATAATGACCAAGCTATGCCCCCTGCAAAGGGACACTAAGATGATACATGCAATATGAGTGCAACACCACCAGACCTACCAACTCACATGGTGCCACCGTGTGTCACATGATTTTTGTTCCCTTCACACGGTCACCCGAAGAGGAGCCAAAATTACATGGTTTAAGGGAAGATGTACTGGTTCCACTTAGTTTAGTAAACTGTTGGAATATCCTCTATCAAGAAGTACCGCTATCATAATAGTCAGTTTCAAGGGTACAGTTTCTCTGATGTCTCGGAAATTGAAATAGCAAGTGTCCCTCAGGCTGCACGGTTGATGGCTGGTCCATTGAAGAATTCATTTTCTCTCTGCGGGTTTTGGTAATAGTGAAGTACAGAGGCTGCTCTCTGAGATAATAATGGTTAGCTCATGGAATTTTCTTTCATTCTTGTCGATTGCATCGTGAATTTGATATCAGTGCTAAACTGTTTCATCCCAAAACATTCTGCATACTTTCAGAGTCACTAGTCCAAATCAGAAAAACTTTGTAAATACATGAGGGGTGTAGAGGGGTGTGAAAATGGTTTGTCAGTGCAGTGCAGTGAATGTCTTTGCATTCGAAACTGCTCAGAATAACACTCGCCAGGTTTGGACCGTAGCATACATGCACTGCCATGTCGTTGATGTGAAGAAAACATTGACTTAGGAATTGGACATGTTTGTTAAATGGTAACTGCAGAAGAGGAGATGATGAATGATCTGGATACAAGCACCGGATTAGAGTGCTCCATGACTGTAGGGCCTGGATATATAGGATTCAGACACAGGGACTGAATGTATAGACAATGGTCGCTGCAAAGGAAGTGAATGACCTTGAAATTCCATAAAATGTGAAAACTTTCTGGCGCGGGCTATGGATTCTAAAGTGCTGAGTGGTCAGTTACTTTTGACTGGCAAGGTTAGTGGAGGACAGGGACTCCTGTGATAGATCGCAGTATGTATGTTGCCTCAAAGTGCATTGATTTGAAAGATTGTGTTATATGTCTTTGCAATAAGAAACGGCACTAAAAGGTTAGCCTTTTGCAGATTGGGAGCACTGGAAACAATTTTGCTACGAGAGCATTTTGTTCATTGCTATGGTCCATTAAACACCGCTTCTCGCGACTACAGGACCTATCGGTCTGCAGACATTTTTCCACAATTTCTTCCAAAGACCCGGGCCTGTGATGCTTCTTGTTCAGGGCAGAGCACCGAGAATGATCCCGCAGTGAGAGTCAGGCAAATACTTCAATTTAGGAGTCAGCAGAATATGTGAGAACAGGATAAAACACGAGGATATTAAGATAGTATTTAGATTTTTGATACCTGAAGCATTACCTCATGAAAATTAACCACCGGGAACTAAATCACCAAATTCAGGATACATTTTAACTTACTGAGCCATTCATGTAAATTCCTAACATTTAAAAATCTGCTTGATACATATCTATTTTACAGAAGCTTTAGTGCCCTGCGGGTGACAACACTCACAAAGAGGTTTTACAAGCCATCCTTCCCAGCAGGGGCTTTGGAATTCTGCACAAAACCAAAACTGAACAGAGCGACTGACTAGTCAGGGTGCACCTCACTTAGTTACTACAAGTTAGTGTTTAAGATTTGTGCACGAATCCTCCGGCACGTGTCACCCCTTTAGTGCCACTGTAAACAGATTTCGATTTTTAGGTCGAGGACCGAAGGCTGGCTTGGCAGCCGGAAGTCGGAGATTTAATGTCTTTCAGTAGGGTGCTTAAACCCGCCTGTCTCCTCGTCTCTCCTCCATTGGCTGGCTTCCTAAACGGAGGCCAGCCATTGGAGGAGAGAGGCGTCACTCGAAAGAAGCTGCGTCTCTTTCGGATTCGGGGGCGTGTTCGTTCTGTTCTTTCCACTTTTTCGCCATGCCCCTTTTTAGAACGCCGAATACGCCCCTGAATCTGAAAATGTTCGGAAGCTTGCATCCGCCATTTCGGACGTGTCCCCGGGATCCACGATTTTGCGGTGAGTGCTGTGCCCCCCCTTCCCCAAAGATGGGCGGCTGTGCCCGGCCCCCGCCGTGGCTTCGTCCGTCATGGGGGAGAGCAGCTCCCGGGGACAAGGGGAGTGGGTATTTAGTAATGTCTGCCCAGAGCAATTTGTAGGCGCTGGCCGTGACCGGGTTCAACTCAGGCACCAGGGTTGCCAACGCTGCTGCTGGTCGCGTGGGTGCTTGTCCTGCATGGTATCGGGGTGGGGGAGGATAGTGAGTCTTCTTTGTCTCTCTCCTCTATTGGGATTGACTGCCGGTAGCTCCCGCCATGCAGGGGGAGGCGGCCCCCAACTGGGATGCGGCCTCACCAGCAGGCCACTTCCAGGGTCCTGGCCCCCAAGCCTGCTCTCGCCTACCTCTCGGGGTGAGGCACGGGGTTGCACTCGGAGGAGTGGAAGGAGCAAGACGGGACTGTTGCAGGGGGAGGGGAGCATACCAGTTGCGGGCTCCCCCACATCCCAGTGTTACCCGACTGGTCCACGGCACCTTCCCCACTGTACAGCTATCCCCGTTGCTCGTGGCACCTCAGCCTCGCAACCACTCCATGACACCTTCCCGGTCTGTGCGCATGGCGATGGGGAGGGGGGGAGGGAGCGCTTCTTTATCCCTGTTCCTGCCAGGCACGCTACCCCTGCCTTTCCGGCACGGCGGGGCAGGCAGCGGAGGTTTGTTCAATTAAGTTTATTTCAGGTCCGGCCCCCAGCATATCATCCGACGCCCCCGTGCCAAATGCCCATGTCGAGTTGCTTGAGTCTCAGGCTTTTTTGTCGGGAAGCGCGATGAAAACTCGGATAGATTCGCCCTTTATGCTCTGCATAGGCGACTGGGAAGTTTATAACTGTCACGGTACAAACTAGGAGGCCAACGATTAGATGACAGTCATGGCGGGTATTTATGCGTGGCGCTGCCTGTAGCCGGTTTTGGACGTACAGGGAAATGTACTTATTCTTATAGGCATAGGCGCTCTGAGACCGCGCTGAAAAGTAAAGGCCACGATACATGACTAGGTAATGCATCGAGCACGGTATTCATTTATCAATAGGTCCAGTTTTGTATTCGGGATGTGTGCTAGGAAAAAGGGAGCACTTTCAATTGGAAGTCATGCTTAACGTTAAGTATGAAAGAGCGCTCACAACCGAGCACTTATAAGAGAAATATTATTTGGCTTATGCCTCTTACACAATCTGCATGCGCCTGGGCAAATCACTTATTCTCCCCGTACCTGACAAAAATGAATGTGTGTCCACTGTAACTTAACTGGTGCTATTTAAAGTGCTCTGATCCCTGTTTCGGATCGCAGTTAGTTGGTGAGGTTGGTGAGGCCACTGAAGCATTACAAGTTGGGGAGACTATGTAAAAGGAACCATATTTCATGGTGTACAGAAATAAGTCGTTTCGACACGAACTTTAGCAGTGATAAGTTGAGAAAGGGTTTCTGTGTTCGGGGAAGAGGTTTGCAAGATCCACGTGTTTATTGGTGCCCAACTAAGATGCACTAGAAACGGGATAATATTTGAAGGAGTCTGCATAGCCAGGAGTGGTAAGCTAATATTTGTGATGGTTGAGCTCAAGATGTCAATCATTTTAGCTCAGTCGATGTAAGAGCTTTAAGATCTCTGAAAGTAAGTTCTCATTTCATATAGTAATAATTAAAGCAACGAACTACAGGAAAAACATGCATGATATATTTACACATATAGAAATGGGAGAATACTTTTTTGTTGGGGCCTCGAATTGGAGAGCACCCAGTCGTTTCCATTTTATGCTTGTCCTCGAGGAAGGAATGGTACCAGGTGGATTTGGTACTGCGACAAACATTAATTAGGGACCGGGTGAACAGCTTTGTCACGGTGAGGCTCTGAGTGTGTGTGTGTGTGTGTGGCTCTCTGTGTGTGTGTTTAGCTCTGTCTATATGTGTGTGTGTAACTATAAGTGTGTGTGTAAATCTGTGTGTGTGTGGCTCTGTGTATGTGCCTCTCTGTGTGTAGGTATGTGTATGTGTGTGTAGCTCAGTGTGTGTGTCTCTGTGTGTGTGTGTGTCTCTGTGTGTGTGTATGTGTGTCTGTATGTGTGTGTGTGGCTGTGTGTGTGTGTGTGTGTGTATGGGTGTGTGTGTAGCTATGTGTGTGTAGCTCTGTATGTGTCGCTGTGTGTATGTGGCTGTGGCTCTGTGTAGATAGCTTTTATTGTAGGTGGCTCTATATGTGGATGCCTCTGTCTGTGTGAGTATGGCTCTGTGTAGGTAGCTCTATGTGAATGCTCTATGTAGGTAGCTGTGTGTGGGTAGCTCTGTGTTGATGTAAATGCAATAAGTAATGCATTTGTAAACAATAAACATATTAGCATTGTAAATGACAATGCCATTTCTTTTACGATTAAGCTATTGCCTATGTAAATGACAAGGCCATTTATTAATAAAAAATAAAAAAAATAAAAAAGCAATGCCAATAACTCTACGTTTAATAATGCCGAGACCATTGCATTGTAAATGCTTGTTTATGAAAGCAAGTAGGTGCACCAAGAAAGCAGATCTACAGCCATATTCATCAAACCAGAATCGGCACGCAAGGGGCCAGATTCTGAGAATCTGGCCCTTTACGAGCGCTATTTTTGCATTTGGGATGCATCATCCCAAAACCAAAAATCGCAAATCTAGAAATCGCTAAATTGCGATTAATTGCATTTAAGGAATCTCAATTTGAGATTCCTTAAAAGCAATTCATGAACCATTTTAAAATTGCGAAATCGGTATCTGGGGCCGCTATTTACCACAAAGTCTAACTACGTGGTAAATAGCAAAAACTTAGAAAAATGCACTTTAGTGCATTTTTCTAAGTTGTATGTTACACACACACATGTCCTTGGGACATGTGTGTGCGCAACACCAGTGGACATTACCATTTCAGGGGTGCAACAGGGTGTCCTTTGGACATCTTGGCACCCTTGGAATTGCTTCCTTGTTTGCGATTCGCTAATTGCTAATCGCAAATAAGGAATGACTCCCCATTCATTCCTATGGGCCTTTAGGCCCATAGGATTGAATGGGAAAGCAAATCCTTACTTGCGATTAGCAATTAGCGAATCGCAAATAAGGAAGCTGTAGAAATTGCTAAAATTATTGCGATTTCCACATGCATCCCCTTTTGCCAGTCTTTAATAGCGAATCCTTAAAATTCGCTATTAAGGACTCGCAAAACAGGACTTTGATGAATCTGGAGGTTAGTCCATTGTAATTTTTGAAGAAAATTCTTTATTTAAAAGCTTGTGCACTTTTAATGAGCAACCAGCCAACGCGTTTCGTTCCCAAGATACACTGCCAGACTTGGAAACAAAGTACCAATACTTTTATCAAAGTACTCCATCACAGATAAGGGGCAATACATATGGCTTCCCTACCTTACGAGTAGCTGCACTGCTACAACTCACCTGGGCGTCTTTGGCACAACTGCATTCACATTGCACAGTCTTCAAAGATTCCATGAGCGTTCTCTAGTAATAGGCTGCATTTTATAGCACTCTTGGTTCTAAGGGTACAAAAATGACCAAGGGTTAGCCTGCTTCCAGGGACCGTATAGAAGGTAGTTTAAACTGCTTTGTAGAACACGCGTGCCAGTGTGGGAAGAAATAAGGACAGTAGGAAATGCGGACTTAAGTTCATAACAAGGTTAGAAAAAGGCAGATGAGGGACAGCTAGTTCATTGCAAGGTGCCTTGATTCTGCAGCCAGGGACAGCTGGTTCATGGCAAGGTGTCTCGATTTTGTAGCAAGAGACAGTTAGCTCATTGCAAGGTGCATGTATCCTGCAGCCAGGGATGGCTAGTTCATTGCAAGGTGCCTGGATCACGCAGCTAGAGACAGTTAGTTAGTTATTTGCAAGGTGCTTGGATCCTGCAGCCAGGGATGGCTGGTTCATAGCAAAGTGCTGGGATCCTGCAGCCAGGGGTGGCTGGTTCATTGCAAGGTGCCTGGATCCTGCAGCCATGGACGGCAGGTTCATAGCAAAGTGCTGGAATCCTGCAGCCAGGGGCGGCTGGTTCATTGCAAGGTGCCTGGATCCTGCAGCCATAGACCTTTAGTTTATTGCAATGTGCCTGGATCCTGCAGCCAGGGATGGCTAGTTCACTGCAAGGTGCCTCGATCCTACAGACAGGGGCGGCTGGTTCATTGCAAGGTGCCTGGATCCTGCAGCTAGAGCCAGTTAGTTCTTTGCAAGGTGCCTGGCTCCTGCAGCCCGGGACGGCTGGTTCATAGCAAAGTGCTGGGATCCTGCAGCCAGGGGTGGCTGGTTCATTGCAAGGTGCCTGAATCCTGCAGTCAGGGACAGTTAGTTTATTGTAAAGTGCCTGCATCCTGCAGCCAGGGACGTCTAGTTCATTGCAGGGTGCCTGGATCCTGCAGCCATAGACATTTAGTTCATTGCAAGCTGCCTCGATCCTACATCCAGGGGCAGCTGGTTCATTGAAAGGTGCCTGGATCCTGCAGCCTTGGATGGCTAGTTCAAACAGGTAGTGTGCACATGTGTAAGGATAAACAGTAATGATACAGAGCAATTTGCAGAAAACACAAGATGACACCGGTAGTGTAAATGCACGTAGTTAATGTTAATATTTTCTTCATGAACATATATCCCCAGCTGGCAGATTATGAAGGGCGCCGGCGATTGTGATATATAGCGGTTTCTAAACTTTAGAAACCACTGCATTCTTGAACACCACAAGCGGAGTGGTGGAATTTAATTCATCAAGTAATTCTGCTTCACAAGAGTAACACGGAATTACTAAAATTCTGCGAACTCTGCCAGAAGCACCCCTATCCGGGCCTGGCAGGTACCTGGATCCTTCAGTCAGGGACAGCTGGTTCATTCCAAGGTGCCTGGATCCTTCAGCCAGGGACAGTTAGTTCCTAGCAAAGTGCCTGGATCCGGCAGCCAGGGACGGCTAAATCATAGCAAAGTGCCTGGATCCGGCAGCCAGGGACGGCTAGTTTATAGCAAAGTGCCTCGGTCCTGCAGTCAGGGACGGCTGGTTCATAGCAAGGTGCCTCGGTCCTGCAGTCAGGGACGGCTGGTTCATAGCAAGGTGCCTGGATCCTGCAGCCAGGGGCGGCAGGTTCATGGCAAGGTGCCTGGATCCTGCAGCCAGAGACAGCAGATTCATAACCAGGTTCCAGGATCTTGCAGCTAGGGGCAGGTGGTTCATTGCAAGGATCCTGGATCCAGCAGCCTGGGATGGCTGGTTCATTGCGAGGTGCTTGGATCCTGAAACCAGAGACAGCAGGTACATTGTGAGGTGCCAGGATCCCACAGTGAAAGACATTGCAAGTTGCCTCGATCCTGCAGCCTCAGATTCATTGCTGTTGTGCCTGAGTCTGGCGTGGGGATCGGATGGTCTGGACAGGTAGCCACTTGTTGAAACTAGATGCGGCTCTGAAGTGGGCGGTCTCTGAAACTCTACTTTTTTGGCCTACAGTACTGTAACACTGCGCAAAATCTGTAGAAGCAATTTGAAACATTGATGTTAGGACTGATGCCCACCTGGTTCAGTCCATCACTTGTTGTTTTTGCAATTGCCGCCCTAAGTGCGCTGGGGATGCCCAGACGTGGGTCCCAGGCACTCCACACCACTTGGAGTCAAGCTAGCCGGGCTGATGAGAGGTGTTACCTCGAAACCGGTCCGGTACTCGGATGCCTGATTCCGTTCTGGGAAGGACATGGCTTTTGTAGTTCGGACTGGACTGTACCCATGGGGCAACAGGGTCAGAGCTGATTTGCATATCGCCATTGTCTAACCCAGGGTGGTGTGGAGTGCAAAAAAACGATGGATTTGGGCCCAGATCTTTTGACTGGGGGAGTGTGTGACATTGATCCACATTCAGTCCATCACTTGTTGTTTTTGCAATTGCCGCCCTAAGTGCGCTGGGGATGCCCAGACGTGGGTCCCAGGCACTCCACACCACTTGGAGTCAAGCTAGCCGGGCTGATGAGAGGTGTTACCTCGAAACCGGTCCGGTCCTCGGATGCTTGATTCCGTTCTGGGAAGGACATGGCTTTTGTAGTTCGGACTGGACTGTTCCCATGGGGCAACAGGGTCAGAGCTGATTTGCATATCGCCATTGTATAACCCAGGGTGGTGTGGAGTGCAAAAAAACGATGGATTTGGGCCCAGATCTTTTGACTGGGGGAGTGTGTGACATTGATCCACATTCAGTCCATCACTTGTTGTTTTTGCAATTGCCGCCCTAAGTGCGCTGGGGATGCCCAGACGTGGGCTAGCCGGGCTGATGAGAGGTGTTACCTTGAAACCGGTCCGGTCCTCGGATGCTTGATTCCGTTCTGGGAAGGACATGGCTTTTGTAGTTCGGACTGGACTGTTCCCATGGGGCAACAGGGTCAGAGCTGATTTGCATATCGCCATTGTCTAACCCAGGGTGGTGTGGAGTGCAAAAAAACGATGGATTTGGGCCCAGATCTTTTGACTTGGGGAGTGTGTGACATTGATCCACATTCAGTCCATCACTTGTTGTTTTTGCAATTGCCGCCCTAAGTGCGCTGGGGATGCCCAGACGTCCACACCACTTGGAGTCAAGCTAGCCGGGCTGATGAGAGGTGTTACCTCAAAACCGGTCCGGTCCTCGGATGCTTGATTCCGTTCTGGGAAGGACATGGCTTTTGTAGTTCGGACTGGACTGTTCCCATGTGGCAACAGGGTCAGAGCTGATTTGCATATCGCCATTGTCTAACCCAGGGTGGTGTGGAGTGCAAAAAAACGATGGATTTGGGCCCAGATCTTTTGACTGGGGGAGTGTGTGACATTGATCCACATTCAGTCCATCACTTGTTGTTTTTGCACCTGGTTCAGTCTGCATATATCATCATATCTTTGCACGTACTTGACTTGCTTTTCCACAGATAAAAATACAAAACTTTGCCTTGTTTTACCTCTGCTGACTGTGTTTCTGCAGAATCAGCACCTTTGGCTGTCAGACTTGACTAAAGGAATTTCCTATTTTTGTGTCTCTTGGAGGACACCCTTTATTGGATTACGGGTAAACCAGAACCCAGGAACCAGGAATCTCACTGGTGAGCAGAGATTTGCCTCTGCTTATAATTTTCCTATGGATGCATGTTTCAGCATGGAACACTTGTAAGTCTGTGTTTATTGTACACATCTGTGTTTTTGAAGCAGTGCCCTCATTTCTGATGGACCAAATCTGCAGGTCTCCTCCCACTTGCGACCTCTGCTTTCCTGATCAGTTTCATGAACCACGAAACAGCCAACAGAGGGGCATGCATTTTCCTTTTTGGCCTTCACTAATACTAAATGCTGTAAATATGAGATGTGCTCTGCTTTGAAAGTACAATGCTAGTATTCTTAGCCTAATATGCGGCATACATGGCTGGAATTTAGCAGTGGATTGTTCCCTTGCCTCTGTCCTTTTGTGTCTCTAAACTGCTTGGCAAGCCCCGTATGCCACCATCCACTGTCCTGCCACCTTGACACTCACCACCTGTCCTGCCTCTTGTTGCATGTCGCCCTTGGCAGCACAACCTTCTCTCCGCACAGCCCTTGCCAGTATGTCCTTTAACCCCCCCCCCCCCCCCCCCCCCCCCTCCTTTCTTTTTTGGCACAGAGCCGGAGACCCTGTAGGGATGAGCAGGACCTGACACTGCCTCTCTGTATGCCTGACCCGACCCTTCGGTCTGGCATAACACTCACTGAGCCCCAGAGTCCAGCCACCCCTTGCGGTGCTCCTTGCTGTAACCCCCCCCCCCTCTCCCCCCCCCCCCCCAGCCTCTCCCTCTGACTCTGCCGCTCAATCGTCTGCAAAATCCAGTTTCCACTTCCGAAATTAACTTGGCCCAGTCCAGCTCATCTCCTGTCCTAGTGCTGCTTGCTGGCACCAGAGTGTGCCAGGCCTTGCCCAGGACACCCACTGGCTTCAGAGGCTTTATAGTGGCCGTGCTTGCGGGCCATGTGCATGCATGTTGGGTGCATACATGTCCACCACAGAGGTGTCTTCAGGACAGGGGTGAGGTATGCTGACTGATCTTGAAGAGTCATTTATCTGCCCATATGGATCTCCCATAGGACTGGTGAAATGACGACAGGAACAATCTTCAATGGAGTTCTTGTGGAGGCGCGCTTGTGACAGACAGGACGTTCTACCAATAGGAAGATGCGCGTCAGTATTATTTAACCGCCTGTACTGTTGACGGGTTTGCATTCACTCAGAAGTCCCAGTAGGTCTGAACGCGTGTACTGCCGGAGCTATGCAATGCCTGTTCTATAAGAGAGCGATGCACGCATTCCTGATGCCGTGAGGTATGATGTGGTCTGTCAGGGACATAAAACTGAACCTGTTGCATAGTGAGGAAAGCAAGCAACGCTGAGGTGGTGAAACTTGTGCCATTGATTTCAGTGTAGTCTCTGTTTTGTCTGTGTGTGTAAAACTGACCCTGTGGATGATCATGGCTCGGCTGTTGTGAGGGAAGAAAGTTTGTTCCGCGGCTGTCAGTGCTGTATCTGTGCTGCTAGTGAAGGAAGCTTGCACTGCGGATGCCAGTGCTGTATCTGTGGTACTACTGAAGGAAGCTTGCACTGCGGATAACAGTGCTGTATCTGTGGTGATTGTGGCAGAAGATTGCACTGCAGAGGCCAGTGATGTATCTGTGCTGCTAGTGAAGGAAGCTTTCACTGCGGATGTCAGTGCTGTATCTGTGGTGATTGTGGCGGAAGATTGCACTGCGGATGCCAGTGATGTATCTGTGCTGCTAGTGAAGAAAGCTTGCACTTCGGATGCCAGTGATGTATCTGTGCTGCTAGTGAAGAAAGCTTGCACTTCGGATGCCAGTGATGTATCTGTGCTGCTAGTGAAGAAAGCTTGCACTTCGGATGCCAGTGATGTATCTGTGCTGCTAGTGAAGAAAGCTTGCACTTCGGATGCCAGTGATGTATCTGTGCTGCTAGTGAAGAAAGCTTACACTGCGGATGCCAGTGCTGTATCTGTGGTACTGGTGAAGGAAGCTTGCACTGCGGATGCCAATGAAGAAAGCTTGCACTGCAGAGGCCAGTGATGTATCTGTGCTGCTAGTGGAAAAAGCTTCCCAGGGGCCCAAAACCGGCTCCCACCCTGGCAGCCCACCGTGGAACTCCAGGTGCCCGTTACGGCCAGTCCGGCCCTGTGCGGATGTCATTGTCTTTTCTGGGGTGCTAGTGAAGAAAGCTTGCACTGCTGATCTGTATCTGTAGTGCTAGTGAAGTAGTTTGCACTGCGATGCAAACTACTTTACTTTAGTGCTAATGGAGAAAGCTTGCACTGTTGATGCAAGTGATGTATCCGTGGTGCTAGACAAGGAAGCTTGCACTGTGTTTGTCAGTGTTGTGATTGTGGTGTTAGTGAAGGAAGCTTACACTGTTAATGCTGGTGTTGTGTCTGTGGTGCTTGTGAAGAACGTTTGCTCTACGGTTGCCAGTGCTATATCTATGGTGCTGGTGAAGAAAGCTTTAACTGCAGATGCCAGTGCTGTATCTGTGGTACTAGTGAAGGAAGCTTGCATTGCAGATGCCACTGTTGTATTTGTGGTGCTAGTGAAGGAGCTTGCTCGGTGGATGCCAGGGTTGTATTTGTGGTGCTTATTAAGAAAGCTTGCTCTGCGGTTGCCAGTGCTGTATCTGTGGTGCTAGTGAGGAAAGCATGCTCTGCATGTGCCGCTGTATCTGTAGTGCTAATGAAGGAGCTTGCACTGCGGATGTCAGTGTTGTATTTGTGGTGCTTGTTAAGAAAGCTTGCTCTGCGATTGCCAGTGCAGTATCTGTGGTGCTAGTGAGGAAAGCATGCTCTGCATGTGCCGCTGTATCTGTAGTGCTAATGAAGGAGCTTGCACTGCGGATGTCAGTGTTGTATTTGTGGTGCTTGTTAAGAAAGCCTGCACTGAGAATGCCAGTGTTGTATCTTTGGAGCTAATGAAGAAAGCTAGCACTGTTGATGCAAGTGCTGTATCTATGGTGCTAGTGATGAAAGCTTACTTTTGGATGCCAGTGCTGTGGTGCTGGTGAGGAAAGTTTGCATTGTGGTTGCCAGTGCTCCATCTGTAGTGCCAGTGTAGGAGGTTGCACTGCGAATGTCAGTGTTGTATTAGTGGTGCTTGTTAACCCCTCCCCTGCTGGTGACGGACCCGCTCCGTTACCTGCCGCGGTCGCGCTGTGCTGATGACGTAGCGGTTCCGTCACGGCCCGCTCGGCACGCCTGCGTGGCGCGGATTACGCGCCTGCGCTGAGTGTTCCATTGAGCGGGTGGGGCCGTGACGGAACCGCTCCGTCATGAGCACAGTGCAACTGCGGCTGGTGACGGAACAGTTTCGTCACCAGCATGGACCCGCCGGAGCGGCTGCCCCACCCCCTTAGCGCTGCGGCGGAATAGCCGCCACAGCGAAGGGGTTAAGAAAGCCTGCACTGAGGCTGTAAGTGTTGTATCTGTGGTTCTAATGAAGAAAGCTTGCACTGTTGATGCAAGTGCTGTATCTATGGTGCTAGTGAAGGAGCTTGCACTGCGGATGCCAGTGTTGTATCTGTGGTGGTAGTGAACAAAGCTTGCACTGAGGATGCCGTTGTTGTATCTGAGGTGCTAGTGAAGGAGCTTGCATTGCTGATGCCAGTGATGTATCTGTGGTGCTAGTGAACAAAGCTTGCACTGCAGATGTCGGTGTTGTATCTGAGGTGCTCGTGAGGAAAGTTTGCACTGTTGATGCAAGTGCTGTATCTGTGGTGCTAGTGAACGAAGCTTGCACTGTTGATGCAAGTGCTGTATCTGTGGTGCTAGTGAACGAAGCTTGCACTGTTGATGCAAGTGCTGTATCTGTGGTGCTAGTGAACGAAGCTTGCATGGAAGTCAGAGTTGTATTTCTGGTGCTAGTAATGAAAGCTGTCACTGTTGATGTAAGTGATGCAATTGTGGTGCTAGTGAAGAACACTTGAACTGTGCATGCCAGTGATGTCTTCTGGGGTGCTAGTGAAGAAAGCTTGCACTGCGTATGTCATTGCTCTATCTGTGTTGCTAGTGAAGGACCTTTAGCACTGCTCATGCTAATGTTCTATTTGTGGTGCTAGTGAGGGAACCATTGCCCTTCCAATTGGCATGTGTGTGTGTGTGTGTGTGTGTGTGTGTGCAAGTGAAGCTTGCATTGCTGATGCTCATGATGTTCCTGATATGTAAGGTAGGGATGTCTTCACTGCTCACGTCATGCTGTGCCTACTGCTCTGTGAGGGGGCGGCATCTTGAACTGCTGATACCTCTGTGCTAACCTCTCTGTGAGTGAGGATAGTTATCACTGGTGATTGCCATGCAGTGGCTTCTCTGTAAAGAAAGGAAGCTTCAGCTGCTGATGCCATGCTGGGTCTGTTCCAGAAGGAGGGAGGCTTGCACTGCTGACACAGATCTGTCCACTGAAGATGGGCACCTTACACTACTCGTGGCTCTGCTGTGTCAGCTGTGTGAGGGGTCGAAGTTGCACTGTTGAAACAAATGCTGCATCTGTTTTGGGAGGACGGATGGAGCCTTGCACTGGTGAGTCCTGTGCTATAGCTGTACTGTGGGCAGTGCTTCATTTGAGCCGGTAGGCCACTGGCACTCATTTTTTGCAGGCCGGCACTTATCTGTTCTGCACAGACATTTACCAAAAGCAAGAGAGGAAAAAACACAGAAAGGGGAAAAAAGGAGCAAGAGAAAGACATAAAAACCACCACAAAGGGAGAAACCAGGAATCTGCTATTGAAAGTGAGATTAAGGGGCAGGGAGTGTTTGACAGTGCATTATTCTGAGCAGAGTTTAGGGCACCAGCACTTTACAAAATAAGTGCAGCTTGCGGCTAAGGAAAGCTTGCACAGTGATGCACGTGTGTGCCAGTAAATCCAGAGCAATATTATTAAAGGAGTTCTTCAATTGATTTTAGAATGCTGGTACCTATTACCCCCACTACGGTAACTCTGGCACCAAAGAAACCCTAAGACTGCACACATCTCCAATATCATGTTGCCCATTTTAAAACAAAACATTATTTTTTTGTTTATTCAAGAATAGACACCAACATATAATGGTGCATTTTTTTTTATTTTTACACACATGGCACTACAAAACTCAAAAACATCAAAAGATCTAAAGCTATTTAAAAAAGTGTCCACTTAAATAGCTACATTCTCGAATAATAAGGAAATATATACTAACAAGAAGGCTTGGTACTTGAATTATGCTAGACAGAATAGACTTATTGGTAACTTGCTACTATTCTGGTAAATAAATCATCCATCATATTACACATGTTGTGTATCCATCAGTTCAGAGTCAGGCTCATATGAGGATGCTTGGGTTCAGCGAGGCAGCGGTGGGTGCAAGGTGCACTGAGACTGTTGTTTTAGGGTATGGGTGTCCCTCTTGGGTCACCAGGTCAATAAGTGGCAACTATGCGCACCCAGGTGATGCCAAGAGCCCAGGGAAGAGGTGGCAGGGTTGTTGTGCTCCAGTTGTCTCTCGAAACTAATGGCTCAGTGGGCAGAGACCTGTGAGATGCAGCCACAGTCTTGGTGCTGCACCTGTGGCATTTCTGGTGTTGCGTCTGGGTGAATTGTTGGCGCTGTAATTGTTCATCTTCTAGTGTTGCGCCTGTTAAACGTGTTGATGTTGCTAATGTTGTGCGCCTGTTCAGTGGTGTAACAATAGCCCCCGCAGCCCCCGTGGTGCGGAGACCCACAGCACTCCTCCCCCCGCCTCCGGCACTGTGAACGGCGGGCCTGAGAGCTCCTGACGGGGTCCGGAACGTTGGGGGGCCCCTCTATGGACTTTGCAGGGGGGAAGGGGGGGGGGGGGGTCGGGGGAGGGGAGCTCGCAAGTTTTGTTATGTCACTGCGCCTATTGAATGTGCTGGTGCTGCACCAGATAACATTGCAACAGGCAAGTCTGAAATGACTCGTATTGCTTTCTACAGTTTGGCAAAGTGATCACAGTGCAGCTATTGGATCCATGCTGTACAACTCATTCTAGCACCCCAGGTGAAGAATCCTGTGGACGAGTGCTTGTAGTGGATCTGAATCGCATTAAGTACCAACAAAGAGAGGACATTTGTTCCAATGCATGTGGATCTGTCACTTTCGTCAAGGAACGTGCAGAAGTTTGTGGTTCCCTTGGGAACAATCAATTACAGCTGAAACATTATTGCGATACTCCCATCATGTAGAACATTCGAGGCGCCCCGCCTCAGAGCCATCCCCACGTGCCTGTCACGTTTGCGTGCTTTCTCCGCGCGCACCCACTGGTGCAGTCAATCATTCCGCATGAGAGAAGCTCCGCAGAGTGGAAAGCAGATCAATCCCTGGGTGTCTAATAAGCTGTCACATTGTGTTAAGTGTACATTTACTCAGTGAAAAATATCACCAAAGGTCCAATCAAGGAGGTCTGCAGAGCCTCTGGAAGCAGAAATGAGGGGTAAGCTGCTGCGAATGGGACTGCATAGAGAACCGCCAACAAGTTTAACCAAAACAAAACATTTTATGGCCTCATACTCACTCATTATGATTTTCCATACATATTATAAGACTATAGTGATAGAAAATGTAAAACTAGCAGAGAACACCTATTGTAATTCCCCGATCAATAGGTTGTAGCAATTCTGCCGTAGATAGGAACAGACATAAAAAGTTATAGGTGGTGGGTAGTGATGGGTAAGAAACAGTAAGAACAAAGGGTCTCATTTATGAAAAGTGATCCATCGCTGAGTGAAAACAAAGATGCTTCACTTTTCATTGCGCCCTCCTTGCGACACCAATGATGCGTCATATTTACATTATGACGCATCATTGCGCAAGAAGTTACAGATACGTCAGTATTTCTGACGTATCTGTAAGCGCAAAAGTGACGTATTGCTGGAGTCTGTCACAAAAGTGACGCAACTCCAGCAATGCGTCCTTTCACATGGGGCAAGCCCCATGGGAAAGGGCCTGCGTCAGTCTTACGCCTGCTGTGAGGCAGGTGCAAGATTTTGACGCAACGGCGTCCTAGAAGTGACGCAGTGAAATCTCATAGATTTCACTGCATCACTATTACGACCCTTTCTTGCGTCAATATGCCCCCATTGCATACATTCTACCTGGCGCAGGTATAATGTGGCGCAGGGGTTTACAAAGTGACGCATCTATCTAGATGCGTCACTTTGTAAATATGGCACAACAAGGTGCATTTTTTACGCCACTGGTGCGTCACAAAAACTGACACCCCGGTGGCGTAAAAGTGATGCAAGGGCTCATAAATGAGGCCCACAGACTAGACTGGTGAAGGCGCACATCATACTGCATAGTGAGTTTCCCAGCAGCTTCACAGGTCAGAGTGCTCGGTCACTTCTGCTGATGGATCATGAAGAGACAATCACACACCTCTGTGGTCCTCCAGCTATAACAGCTGGGATATGTGACTAGTCTTGACTAACTGTGATACTGATGAGAGTCGTTGATGCTGTCTTTTTTTGCATGGCAGCCACAACAGACACTTTTAAGATTCAAGCTTATGCTGCCTCGGGCTGGCGGTGATAAATCACAAATGTCTCCTTGCAGAGTAGATTGCTATTTCAACAGATACTTATTACTACTTACCTGCATACACAATGGAAAGAGGTTCTATGAGTGGCAAGAGCACAATTTGTAAATAACTGCACTGACACTAATGCTTTGCAACATTTACATTTGGGCTATTGCAACCTGCAGATTAGCAGATGAACTGGAATTCAACAATGACAAGGTCCACAATGCAAAGGGAGATAAGAAACAGGGGGAATAATATCAAAGAAGGTGTATTCAGGTGGGAGTGTGATGCTGTTTATTACAGTGCGGCAACAGCACGTTTCAGGATAATACTTATCCTTTCTACTTTTCCACTTTTTAATTTGACCTTCTTTAGCTTATATTTTTTCTTCTACCACTATTTTGGACTTGTCCTTTTTAATGACCAGGTTTGACCTGGCCCTTTTGACAGGTTTATCCCCACACCTTTTGCCTTCTATTTTTCGGACCCTGTTTTTGTTGGCTATAGGATTCTGGGCTCGGTACCACTGCTGATCAGTGCTAAAGTGCATATGCTCTCAGTATAAATTGTGATATGATTGTTTGTCCATGCTTGGCAGATCTGATTTACTGATAAATCTCTAGTAAAGTGCGGTGTGTGTCAGGGCCTGTAAATCACATGCTACTAGTGGGCTTGCAGCACTAGTTGTGCCACCCACATGAGTATCCCTGTAAATGTGTCTCAGCCGACCACTGGAGTGTCTGCACACGCAGTGGTAAACTGCCATGTGACTTGGCAAGTGCAACCACTTGCTAGGCCAAAACCTTCCCTTTCCTTACATGCGAGGCTCCCCTATGGAAAGCCCAAGGTACCCCCTTGGGCCGGGTGTAGTGTATGTGAAAGTTAGGGCATGTACTGGTGTGTGTCACGACCTGATAGTGAAATACTGTGTATTTCTTTTTTCACTAATGAAAGGCTATCTGTCCCATAGGCTAACATGGGAGTTGCCTTGTAACATTTTACAAGTATAAATACCATAGGGACAAGATGGTGACATGGAGCTTAGGCTCTCTGAACTCAGAATTTATCAACAAACCTTTCAGTAAAGGTGTTTTTTTTAATTCTCTGTTTGAAAATGCCACTTTTAGAAAGTTGGCATTTTCTTGCTTTGCCATTGTGTGTGGCTCTGGCTGTTTGTGTATTCAGTGTCTGGTGTTTGAGTGACAGGAGCTGGGGATGTGCATTCACTCTAGGCAGTCACGGGGGGAGTTTGAGGTGTGTCCAGCCTTGTCTGGGCGACTCATCCCTGGGCAGAATAGCCCTGGTCTGCATTTAAAGTGGTGGGAGGAGTTTTGTTTGCACCTGAATAGGCTGTGTCTCTTTTTCACAATATTTTCTCTCCCCCCATAGTCATGCTGTCCCAGGGAGGACAGGACTGGTTTGGCCTGGGTACAGAGACCCTTGCCACAAAGAGAACAATGACAAAATAGGGCATAAGTATTAGACCTAAAATCCCAGAACTTTAGATGACTTCAATGAACAAAGAGGAGCCTGCCGAGAAGAAGAGCTGAAGGATTGTGTGAGGAGCACTGCATTTTCTGAGTGATGGGTGGGTTTGCCTGCAGTCGCTGCTTCTGTCTGTCCTGGAAGAAAAGGACTGACTCCTTTGGCCCTGCTGTGGTATCCTGCTTGTGAAGAACTGTCCACGGCCCTGTGTGTGCTGGCCTCCTCTTCTGGGAAACTCAGGGACATCAAAGTTTCAATGTGCTGTGCTCCAGAAGTTTTACTTTTACAAAGCTTTGTGTGCTTTGTTCTGCCAGCACTCTGTATGCTTTGCTTTTGCAAGAGCGCCCTGTGGTCTGCTCCACTACAGCGCTGTGTCTTTCACCCTTTTATTTGTTCTTTATTTAAAAGCCAAGCGCATGTGGAATGTTTCTTCTGTGGCACCAATGTGTGCCACAGAAGAGCACTCCAAACTGGGGCCAGTAAGTTGTACTTGTTGGCTACCTGTGCGTGCTAAGCACTGCAGGACTTCCTGTGTTGTGGGCAGCGGAAGGGGAGAGCTGGCTGATAAGGAAGTGCTCTCTCCCTCCTTCACCACTGGTGCATGTGGCTGCTAAAACCAACAAGCATTGGCATAACCAATAGGTCTCACCTTTCGGACCTTATAAGTGTTTAGCGTTGGCACTAGTGTGAGTGACAGAGCGAGCATTACCACAGTACATGCCAGCTCAGTCACGATGACTTCAGTCAAACTATGCCCTTTACATGCAGCTGATGTATTTGATAATAGTTTGTAGGCCAGTGAACAGCACTGATAAAAAAAACTGCTCCACGTGTACAGTTATTAGCTAACAAGACCGAAAGAACCGCACTGAGAAACCGAACTGACACCTTCTCAGCGGCTAGTCGATTGTACATACAGCCCCTGTGTGCATGCCGCTGTGTAAAGATGATTGCTTTTATGATGCTGGCCTGGAGCTTGTGTCAAGTGCCCCATTCCACGGGTCACATATGGGGGGGTTGAAACTCTCATGTTTATGTGGGGTGCGTGGTCGGGAGTTTGCGGCTCCCTCTTTCTTAATCAAACTCGGTGAGTTTTACTCGTACCGGTGACCTACAGAACATGATGGATGGGCATTATTGGCCTTTAGAAACACTTTTGTTATCGGCCTTTGAGCACGAAAATGCACTGGGCTGTAGCAATAAAGTAATATTTGTTTTTGTTAACACACTTCGGGCCATGTGACATGAATAAATAGACCACGTGTAGAATATCTGAAAAGTGTTGCACATAACCATGAAGAAACATGTGATAATATGTGGATACCGGTACTTTAGACCCATTGCACAGCATCGTGAGCAGCACTGATAATAAACTGCGCTTCCATCCCAGGAGTGCTGCTTGCTGTGGTCAACACCCTTTAAAATAATAGGTTACAGCGGGCCCTCAAGGACCCCTGCGCCGTGCCCTTTACCTCTCACGAACCAGCCTCAGTGAGCTGTTCTCGCATCTGGGTTGGTGAACTGCACAGCCTGCCTTTGTGCTTTTAGAAAGTCACTCCAAACTCCTCTGTCCCCTTAATATCCATTTTCTGCCTCTGACCCCAGTACCCTTTGATGTCTGAGACCCAGTGACTTGCAGCAAGGGTGGATTTACAGCCTAGCCCCTCCCCTTCCTGCTCCTCTGCCAAGGAGAAACGTGCAATAAAAACAGAAAAAAGGAGCAGATGGGGGAGAAGAAATCGGTGCGAGAGCGGGTGGAGAGAGTTGGGATGTGGGAATAAGATGAGGGGCGAGATGTAGGAAGGGGAAGGAAAAGACGCGACACAAGCTGAGGCCACAGCCCAACTTCCCAAACAAACGCGACTCCCGTCGTGCCCCACCCCTCAAGTATAGGCAGGCAGCAGATTCTTAAAGTGTGTGGGCATGAGGGAGAGAACGGGGAAGATGTACATAACATGCGGGGCTGCACAGCAGTGAAAGTGAAAGCGACATGTCTCAGGGAAAGTAACATGATCCACAACAGATGGCACCCTGTGCGCCGCTGCTCGCTCCCAACAGCAAAACACCATGGGAGTGAACATTTTAAGAAGAGGTGGGACATGCACCCACCTTTGGCCAATCACGTGCTTTCATTTTTTGAAAGCCACACGCAAAGGCCAATGGAATTTGACAACCAAACGCACAAGCTTTCTGAAAGCTTTCTGAATGTCTGGAGTGATTCCAACGCATGCCCGCTGTGCTATGCTTGGCCTAAAAACCAAGGAAGCCCCGTGCCGGAGCCTTCATGTTAATGGGCAACACTGAAGCCTCTAGAGGACGGTGCCAGTCCCTGAAGAAGAGCAAATCCCAGCGCAGCCCGCATCAGGAGGATGGCGTCGGAATGCTGGAAAGAGGATTCCTGCTGGGATTAGAAGAGCCACCATGGTGTTCTTCACACCGCTCCACTGGGGTGCGAGAGAGCCGGACTGGGTTTAGCAAGAACGTCCGACTGCCGCAGTGTGGGTCCCATGAACTTCGCAAACTGCAGCAGCAAGCAGTCAGGTATTGTTAGTTGGGGCCGAGTGCTCTCGGTCGAGCTGGCCCAAGCTCCGCCCACCACAGTTCCTGTGGCAGCCCGGTGGGGCGTGTTACCGTGGGCTCTTTCTCTATGGGGTAAACGTCAGCGAAGGTCCCCACTTCCCTGAGACAGAGCCTGAAAATACTGTACTCCCTGTAAAAGGAGTGCAGGGATACCGATGCCTATGTGGGCTTCTGGTTGCTAGTCTGCCAATGGCGAGAGAGGCCAGGTGGCCTGGGGTGTTTCCTTCTTTTCTTTGCGGTAACGTGGGGGGGATTTAGGAGCTTTGGTTCCTACACCTTCATTGCTGACTTATGTCTGGTACTGTAGCATTTTCCTGCCCTGATGTAATTTGTTTTTGATGTCTACCCTACCTCTTATTAGTAAGCCTGGGCGGAGCTGGCGGAGCGGCACTACGCTAGGTCAAGAAACTCCGCTCTGCCACCCGCCTTCAACCCCCAGGAGAATTACATTAAAATATACTTTAAAGGTTAAAAAAAGAAACACTTAACTTAACTGTGGCATCCCCAGGCTGCCGTCCTCCTCTTCCTCGGTTTCACGATGATCTGCGCATGCGCGTGTACCCGCGCATGCATATTTACTAAGGAAGAGGACGACAGCAGCCTAGGGATGCTGCAGTTAAGGTAAGTGTTTCTTTTTTTAACCTTTAAAGTATATTTTAATGTAATTCTCCTTAAGGGGGTGGAGGAAGGGGCTGGGCAACTCCGCTCCGCTGCAGAGTGTGCCAAGTTGTACCTATTCCGCGTTCTCAACAAAGGTTACCTCTTAGACTGCTTTACAACAATGGGGATCCACCATCTCATGCGTCTTAAAGCAGCATTAAGGGCGCAGACAGCAATCCGGATTGCGGGAAAGGATTTCATACTATTTTAGGGCATGGGCACATGGTTCAGCAGTGTTGGCATGGTGCTGTACCACCTGTCACACTTTTTGTAGCTCCTAAGACAGCCTGGTGTTGGAAGGGGGGGACCAGCACTGATCGGAGGTAGGAGGCACAGGCGGGAGGAAGAGAGGACGTGGGAGGTAGGCGGGTGGGAGGGGGGAAGGATGCGGGGGAAGCGGGAATACAATTTTCTAAAAAACATACCTTCTCGCCGCTTCCTCACCTCCGTAGTCCTCCCTCGCTCGGACTTACTGGAAGCACACCAAGGCGACCAGTCAGCCAATCACCCCTATTACAACTGATGCTCTCATCTCAATTATGAAGACGATCAAATCTGGTTCTCCACAGGATCCCATTCCTATCAAGATAATAAAATTACTTGACACGCCTGCCTTCAAAATCATTGCGGACACCGTAAATTCATCTTTAGAGCTTTCCACAGTGCCAAAGATATGGAAAGATGCTATAGTGACACCCCTGTTGAAAAAACCTACAGCCGATCCGGATAAATTGGCCAATTATAGGCCTATTTCACTCCTTCCCGCTTTTTCCAAATGCTTGGAAAGACATGTGCATTCAGCACTGACGCTTTTTTCAGAGGAAAATGCTTTACTTCACTCCACCCAGTCAGGTTTCCGAGCGGGTTTCTCTACAGAAACTGCCCTATTGGGTGTTTCTGAAATCATGAGGAAACTCCTCGATGATGGTCAAACGGTTGCGCTTATTTTACTTGACTTAAGCGCAGCCTTTGACACCGTATCGCATAAAAGGTTAATCGCTCTACTGGAAAAAAATGGAATAGGCGGAAACGCACTCCAATGGATTAGATCATTCCTGAGTTATCAGACCTTTCAAATATCGTCGTCAGCGGCATGTTCGGAAACTTTCAAGTCCCCTCATGGAGTACCGCAGGGCTCCATCCTTAGCCTGCTTTTTTTCAATTTATATCTTAGACCCCTAGCGGATCTAGTGGAAAAAGCGGGTCTAACCTTCATGTCGTATGCCGACGATTCTCAGATTGTGTTCTCACTATCTGAACCCCAAACTTCTTCTCCATCTCTCCTTAAAGCTGGCCTGCTATCCATTTTCAACTGGATGTCAACTAACCAGTTGAAATTAAATGGAGATAAGACGGAGATTCTCCTTCTGGGCAGGCAACCAGAGCTTTGGAACTCATTACATTGGCCTGCCCAGATGGGAAATCTCCCGACACCAGTGCAGCAGGCTAGAAATCTGGGGATAATCTTGGACAATTCCCTGTCCATGAAACAGCAAGTCAACAAAGTAGTGAGCATCTGCTTTACCATCTTGAGATGGCTCAGAAAGATCCTGTGGATGCGCCTAGCCCTATGCAGAAAACGGTGGTCAACGCCTTAATTACATCTCGGCTTGACTACGGGAACATCCTGTATCTAGGTGCAAATAAAGCAGTCACAAAAAGACTGCAGCTTGTACAAAATGCGGCCGCTCGTCTTCTTTGTGGCATACCTAAAAACAGCAGCGTGTCCCCTTACCTGCGTGAACTGCACTGGTTGAGGGTGGAGAATCGCATTAGGTTTAAAGCACTAAACTACATGTTTAAAATCAAAGCAGGTACCGCTCCTAAATATTTGCAGGCACTAGCTTCCCCCTACATCCCTAATAGGAATTTACGATCAAAAGCAGCTGAAAAATTCTGTGTCCCCAGATTTAAGCTGGCCAGGATGGGAGGCAAATCTTTTGCCTACCTGGGTCCCGTCATTTGGAATACACTCCCAATTCAAATACGCAAAGAGCAAAACCCTCTCAGGTTTCGAAAGGAGATAAAAACCTGGTTGTTTAACCAGTAATCTGATCACTTATGCTGTCTACACTTTCTACCAGGCTGTGTGTTAGGCGCCGGGAAACCCTTTTTGGGTAGCTGTTGCGCCATACAAGTTGATAAAATAAATATAAAATAATAAAATAAAACGCTGCTTAGCAGCATTGTGATTGGTCTGAGCACCATGTTTCGGTGCTCAGACGCTGACTGGGGGCCTGGGCATGTTCTCCATGTAGGCTGTAATGCAGCCTGCATGGAGAACATGCGAAGTGCGCAAGATTGTTTATGGCGGCCCAACAGGCCTAGTGTGAAGAAAAGAAATAGCAATCAATGTAATTGGAACTTTCACAGTGAACAATACTGTTTCAAAGAAGGAAGGCTGTCTACTGTTGAATGTAGATTAACATTTCTCAAATATCAAATTTAAACTTTTACTCAGCCTCCCACATAATTGCCTGCTGCGTGAAAAGGGCAACAGAGGGTCACCAATGAAGAATACTATAGCGAATCAAGGTCAACTCAACCAAATCTCCCCCCCAATAAGTCCATGTGAGTCAGCCTGGGTTATCTAGCAAACTCTGTAGAAAAGGCCTTGCTGAGTTTAACTGTACGAAATGGGATTTCTTGCCTCCATGTTCTATCTTCAGCCTCAGTGGAAAACTCAGAGATGCCCGACACTCATTAAAGATCTACAAAAGTGCTGTTTAACTCTCTAAAGTGCCAGGGTTTAAATCAGGGAAATGCAGCCTGCATGATTGGTGTATTCTGTCTTCTGTTGCAGCCTTTAAAATGTTCGTAACATGAGCGACAGCACTATTGATTGCGCCTGTAAATCTGTCTAGGTCTCCTGTCTACAGATTGAGATTTGTGTGTTTTTAGCTATTTTATATTACAAATTCTAATGAATAAAACAGACATTTTATGCTCTGAATTTCCATCACGTAAACCGTAAAGTATTGTTTTATCCTGCTCCCTCAAATGAGGTGCTCAGTCAAATATATGACTGAAAATATTTTTGTAGTGGCAATATGGGAAAATACAATGAAGTAAAGGGTTGAAGTTAAGAAACATATTATGGAAAATTACAGATCAAGTGAAATACTATTTTCTTAACTGCTTCTACCAACTATCGCTTTTTAGATATTTTCTGCAACGTTTTCCTAAAACAAGAACCCACCACTCGCCTACTTTCTCACTTAGATTGCTTGTATAGTGCAGTGGCATAACTAGACATACTGCCACCCGGGGCGGACCCTTAGTTTGCTGTCTGGTGCAGGTAAGCGTGGGGGTAAGGCTGCTGACAGACGACTTGCTCCGGGGAAGGGGCGATGGTGGTAGTTGACAGACACAACTTGCTCTAACCTCCACCAATCTTCCCAAAAACAGTGCCGCCCAGGGCGGACTGCCCCCTGACCCCGCCAGCCGTGGACCATGCAGGTAAGTGCGGTGGGGGGCGATTTCGACAGACGACAAGGGAACATTTTTTATTCATTTAATTTTCCCTCGTTGTAGTCTGTCGATTCTCCCATGGTTGTAAACGAATTAGATTTATCAAACATAATGCAACTTGTAATCACATCGACATATGTGTCCCTTCTATATTTTCTCTTTGATACAACTGTGTTGAAGAAGTAATGTCACGCTACCCTGTGGCGAATATGGTGCAAATACAAAAACACCTCTGGGCGAATGAAGGAAACGCTCCAACAGATTGTCGCCTTCCCACACAGTGTGACTCAATACAGATGTGAGCGATTAGAAGTCAAGACCCCACCATGCCGAAAACCCTGATCTGGACACGACAAGCTGAGAGTCGAGGGTACGTCGCGCTTCATATGAGAGCTGAACCCACGGTTGGGCAGACATCTTGCTAATGAGATGTGTCAGCAATGCTCACTGCACAATGTTCACAGTGCCACTGTAATTCTGAAGGTGCAAACCACAAGTAGAAAAGCAATTCGACACACAATTTCTCGCTGTGTGCAACCGTAGCGAATTACACTGTGAGGAGCAAATTTTCAAGGACTACATTCTTGGAGTTAGATAGTACTCCTTAGGACAATTTTCTTCTTCAAAAGCCAGTATTTTCATCAGAAAATGAAATAGACGTTTGTTAGCAGCCAATCAGATTGATGGGAAGGTGGGCTCATAAACAGCTAATCATCTTGTTATATCTAAAGTTTGCCATGGGAGTTGAAGCAGCTACATACTAACAGCCACAGCACAGGAATGTTCTTTGTCTGATTTGTCTGGGTTTCAGGAAAAAACGTTCAAGCTCTGTCACTTTCTTTTCTTTCAAGTTCTAAATGAAGTCTGTTCCAGCACAGCTGAAGGTAGCACTATGTCACCCAGTTCTTGGGTAACAGAGTCCATTAAAAATAGTTGTATAATAATGATCATAATAATCTTACTGGTAGGGAATCTCTTAGTTGCATTTTGGAAATGGCTCAACATTGATGCTTCCTGTGTGCTCAATGTTTTCTATTCATATGTAACCAGTGTCTTAGAAAAAATAGTTCTCTTGATGCCAGGTCTATGCTGAGGCCTCCGTGGATGACATGGAGTGTTACAACAGTACCTGACAACAGGTATTGATTCTGAAAAATAGTGGTCATTCGGGTGTTGGAAGATGATTCCAGGATTTTCAGTAGTTCCCTCTCCCCACACTTGACCCAGCGACCCAGGATGGGTGCTTAAAAAATCAAGATGAGTACCTGGGCGTTGAAGGCCCCAGAATACACATTGACAAATACTACACTGATGGGAGAAGTAACAGTACATGCACAACTGTAAACAAGGTAGAGTCGTAGAAGAGAAGCACTCATGTCTCTACTAGCAGCTGCAGTGAGCCACTCGGAGAAGTTGGAACGCGTGGCAACAAATATTATCATTTCTGGCTTGTGAGAAGTTTTTGAAACAATACATGAAGGACTTACATGCTATATATGAATGATCAATAAACTGAACTATCCTCTTGTGTTTGGCCGCTCAGTGCTTGTAGGAATCAACTTAGCAATATCGTGCAGTACCTCTCTCCAAGTGACTTGGGTACTTGCATCAAATAGGAGGTTAGTCTGGTTGGGACAACATTGTCATGCTGTCACTGTAAAACATATAGGTCTCGTATTCCCTCCTAGATGACTTGAGCAAAGAATAAAGTGGCGAAGACCCCCTCAATGAACGAGAAGTTCTGGAGCCAGAGGATAACCACAAAAGCTGCAAAGCATATTTCAGATTCCTCTGAAGTCTGTTTGGAGCCTGTACCAATGCTAGGTGACATGCAGCTCCCGCAACAAAAGGCGACACATAATTCCTAATACAAGAATTCTGGAAATATACTTCTGCAATGCACCAAGATTTTGCAAAAGCGTTATTATTCACCTCAGAAGGTTGAAAATAGAGCAGCTCAATTGGAGATGTCACTGGTTGAACAAGCCCATGAAGAGGATGGACTGTGAGAGAGGGTGACATTCCTAGAACATCATCACTTAATTTTTCAAGAGAAATTGTATGATTGTGAAAATCACTCCAGATGAAATAATTTGACTATTAGAGGATTCAAAGCTGATGTCCTGAACTCAGTTCTTTAATATCACGTGCAGAAACTGTTTTACATGAGCGCTCATCCCTGGGATAATTTAGAGATGGTTCTGGTTCGCACACACAGTGTGTTTTCTCCTTAACTGTACATATGAAAGTTCCATTGTTTTCACATTAAGGAAGACATCATTGTAGCATCACGACAATTGCATAACTATTCACTTCAAAGGTGATTTTCAATATTTCATGATGTCTCGCTATATATGCTTGTAAGGTAGTTTGGGAAACCCATCTATACAATGAGAAACTCCTATACCATTGGGGGATCCCCTTCTGCCTATCGTCCACAATCAATGGGGAACAGCACTCTATCAAGACCGGAGACGAGGCTAAGAAAATTCTAAATTTGATCTCAATGCTTCTGAAACGCAGGAGAGACCTCTCAGGACTAAGCAAAGGCAACGCAATGCTAAAATAGAGAGAAGAAGCTTGGCAGTTGATAGATAGAGAACCCAGTGAGGCCTCTTCTGAAGAAGGTTGACATCCACATAAGAACATTCTGACTTTCAGCATTCCTGTTTGTATGTGGTGATGACTCCTGTGCATTTTGGGACCTGCGTGACTTTCGGTGAAAGCAAAGAATGTCTGCTAATATCCGCATTTTTTGTAAATGTCTATTTTTGCCCAGCATTCATAAACATGGAATGGACCCTAGTACAGGAGCCTTTCAGGGCCTGGCTGAAATTTCAGTTCCTGCCATACACCTTTAATTTGTTATCTTATGCTGAAGGAGGGGTGTGGAGGAGTGTGGCTCAATGGTTAGAGCGGCACACCCTGATGCAGAGGTCTGACCTGGGAGCAGGGTTCAATTCCCGACGCAGCAGGGTCTTGGGCTCAATGTCCGCGGACTTGATAATTCTCGCCTCGGTGCCTACTCTAATTATGGGGTCCCACGCTGCAACTCTGGGCAATAGCTTGCTCAATCTCCACAACGGCCCCTACAACACTGGGATGCCTGGCTTCATCTTGGGGGTGCCCAGGAGGGACATCTCACAGGGAGAGCCAGGAAGGGTTCCACAGTGTTATGACGCGCCGGTGATGGGCAGCTGTGCGCTTTACAAGTATCCTACATTTACAAGTATAACATTCATGCTTCAAATTCGTCTTTGTTATGTCTTGTTACATTAAGGTGATGTTTTTTTCCTTGTAAAGTTTTTTTCTCTCCATATTTGGTGCAGCGGGAATTCAGTAGCTAAAGCAGTTATTAGTGCTTATGATATGAAGTAATTTCCCAAAAACCTTTGTACTCCAGGAGACATTGTGTTGCTGTTCCCAATCTGCTATCACTTCATCCAAATGATTCAAATTTTGAATAGATTACAGTGATTCACAAACTCACCCTGAATGACAAAGTGAATCGTACCCTGATGAAAAGGAGGTCTATCCGCACTTGCTAGTTTGCAATGAAATAGCAGTACTTTTCTTAAAGGATTCCGACAAGGAGATTTCCTGGGCCATCACTAATGGTACACACAGATTACAAAATTGGCAGACGACGCAGGAGCTCACCTCAAACCTAGATCAATGGAATTGGCTTCCCAGCTTGCTAAGCAATAAGAGGAGTAATTGACAAAAGAGAGATAGGGAGGGCTATGCTGAATCTGAAAGTATACATTTGCTATCGTGGAATATAGCTGAGGCAAGGAAACTACTAGAGGAGGGTTTCCCTCTAAAAAAATGGGCAAATTGTGACGTAATTGCACTGCAAGAAACATGGTCACAAGAAGATCTCCTGATAGCAGGCTTCATCCATTATATTGTAGCAGCAGAAAAATGTAAGCACTATGGCCGTGCAATAGGCAGACTGACAGTCTACGTATCGACAGCTCTAAAAATTAAAACCGAATAGCTGAAATCTCCTGACCCCAGTATAGAATTAATTAAATTCTCGGATCAAAATACAGTTACTAAAAGAACGATAATTTTGATTAACTATTATACACAACTGAAGTTCCGAATTAAAAAGGAAAAAAATGATCTACGCTGTGCCGAGCCTACATGGTGTTTAATAGTGACTGGAGATTTTAATTCTAACCTGATATTCACGCCGGAAGAAGATGAAATCTTGACAGCAGATAACTTACATAGGTGTGTTCCACAGCAATCTCAAGTTGGGATGAAGGTTCGTAAGGATAGACTGGGCCAGCAATTAGTAACAGATCTTGAATATCAAGGCATGCGAGTGCTTAAGGGAAGGACAGAGGAAGACCGCACGCCAAAAAAAACATATTATGGCCCTAGGGCACAAACGATACTAGTTTACAATTATAAGTCTTTCACTAATGCCATTACTGGTCAGTTTTTACATAGACTACACCCCCTTGAGTGACCACGCATTCCAACAGATCAAATCTAGTTTTTGCGTGGAAAGATTCTAATCAACTAATATACCGGAGGGCCGAATAAACATAACTAATTTAAACCATATTAATTGGAAAAATACAAAAAAACGGAGTGGTTCTCAATAATAAAGGATATCCTGGCTGAATTGGGAAACAAACCTATGATTAAGATTCAAGCCTGGCCTCTTTTCTTAGGCAAACTAAAGATGAAAATGAAAGCACCAAAGGTGAAGGACAAAAGATATTATCCAATTACTGACCTCCAGAAAGAGGTGCAAGATCTAAAAAGGGCATTAAAAAGAACACAAAAGAAGTTACAATCAAAAAACTCAGAAGGGACAGTATTGGAGACATTTCATCTACAAAGAAAACAATACAAAAAGAAGATTTGGGAATTCAAAAAAGGGAAAACAGAGAGCTTTTGGACCAAACTGATAATCAGCATAAGGCATCCAAACTCAAACATATTTTGGCATACAATAAATCAATTGACTAGGCATCGAAACATCCTAATGTCAAACGTTCAGGAGGCGGAATGGGTCAACTTCCTTTTGCAGAAATTTAAACAGAAGTCATCAAATGTTCAACGGAAGCAACCAACATCTAGAAACTTCAAATAAATTATAAATTATTAGAAGAAGACCTGAGTCAATCATCTATGCAAGCCATAGTTCCAGTAGTTTATCACGTAATTTATTCAGCAGAGGATATAGCAAACACAAATAAGGCGGAATGGGTCAACTTCCTTTTGCAGAAATTTAAACAGAAGTCATCAAATGTTCAACGGAAGCAACCAACATCTAGAAACTTCAAATAAATTATAAATTATTAGAAGAAGACCTGAGTCAATCATCTATGCAAGCCATAGTTCCAGTAGTTTATCACGTAATTTATTCAGCAGAGGATATAGCAAACACAAATAACAAAGGTAAAAGTGAAGGGGCTCCAGGTCCGAACGGCATTCCACAAGTGATCTATAAACATGCCTCTGAATACTGGCGCTCACATTTAGAGATGTACCTGACAGTTGGCATGGATCGATTATAACCCCCATTTATAAAGAAGAAGAAAGAACAAACCCAACTAATTACAGGCTAATTGCCCTACAGGATGTAGCAGCTAAATATTTTGCTTCATTAATTCTGGAAGATCTGGTCAATTGGTCTGGGGAAAATAATCTGATCCCAATCAATTAAACAAGTTTTAGAAAAGGGATTGGAACTATCTCAAACATCCTATCAATTACTATGGTAGCAGAAAAATGTAAGCGCAAGAAACAAGACTGGCTTCTGTGTTTTATAGATTTAAAAGCTGCTTTTGAAAGCGTGGACCAGAATCTGCTGTGGGCAAAGTTGAAAGCATGGGAAATACCAGAGATAATATGGAGTTTTTTTAATTATTCTACACAGATACCTGGACTCAAGTAAAACTTGGGAAGGTGCTAGAATATCAAGAAAAGTGTATACAACTATTGGCTTAAAACAGGAGTGCGTACTGGCCCCGCACCTATTTAATCTGTTTATATCAGATCACTCTGGAAAATTTGATAGTAGCAGCTCACATTCTCCGAAATTAGGCAAATTACAACTCTCTCACCTTGCCTATGCAGATGACCTTGTGCTATTCAGCTTAACTAAAGTTGGTCTGACAAGGCTCCTAACTGAACTCTGATATTTCCTGTCTACAAATAAGTTGGAACTCAATTCATCTAAAACAAAAACAATGCGTTTTACCACTCGACAAGCCTCACAACACAACATGTAAATGTAGATGTAGAGTAATTTATATAGCGCACTTCTACCCGGAGGCCTCGTAGCGCTGTATGCATACTTCTGTGGAACCCATCCTGGCTTTCCTGTGAAATGTCCACTCCTGGGCACCCCCAAGGTAAAGCCAGGCATCCACAGCGCTGCTGAGGCTGTTGTGGAGATTAAGCAAGCTATTGCCCAGAGTCACAGAGTAGGACCCATGATTAGACTAGGCACTGAGGCGAGAATTATCAGGTCTGGGGCAATTGAGTCCAAGAGCTGCCGAGGCAGGAATTGAACCCTGGTCCCGGGCCAGACCTCTGCATCAGGTCTGCCGCTCTAACCATTGAGCCACGCTTCTCCACAACATCTGGCTAGAAGGCAAACAACTGGAAAAAGTATCCAGCTATAAGTATTTGGGATACTACATAGATGATAAGTTATCCCTACGAGATCAGAAAAATTATATGACACAGAGAGAGGGAGCCTTAATATTTGCATTTAGTTCATTGGCAAAGAAGTTGGAAGGGCCATCCCTGAGGCCACTCCTGACGATTATCTCAGGCAAAGCACTGCCAACCTTATCATATGCCAGCGCCGCCATGCACGGAAAGGACTCAGAAATTCTTAATAAATTAATAACAAAAATGTATAAAAAGATTCTTCATATTCCTAGGTCTGCCTCACCTGCGCAAATCCGATTAGAATTTGTTCTAACGAATGAATCACTGGGCAGACTTTATACATATATAAAGGTGTGGTATTAAATCAAGCAAAGCGCCAGGGAAAACAACCTTAATTAATTCTTATGGCTGGAATTGGAAACGCAAAAAAAATCACAGGCCTAAGAATTTTTGACCAGTGCACTGGAGGAAACATGTTTCACTAACCTATGGAATACAAATATGCATTTTTCATCATTTAAGCTGGCACTAAATAGAGCAGCAAAATTTCATTTGTTGTTAACAGATAAAGGTATCTTCTCCCATCGCTCCCATTCTTGGACGGTGATCAACAACTACAAAACTTTTAAACCGGCGGCCTACTTAGACACTACGTTCTCTATCTATACTGAAAAACAACTAATGGCATTGCGTTTTGGTAAATTTCCTACTTTAGCCGACGAACCACCTTGGAAGCATATTGAATCAAAAGAACTCCGTCTTTGTGGTTACGAAAAGGAAGACTTAATTAATCTAATATGCTATTTCAAGAAACTGCAACTAGAGCGTGTCACCTTCCTGAAGAAGGTCTTCCTGGACAGGGGAATACGTTCATGTAGAACCGCCATTATTGGAGGCCTGGATCCAGCTGACCCCCAAATGAATTGTAGAATGATAAAGTTTTTGCAAGCTCATGAAAAATTATTGAAAGCAGCAAGTCCTTAATGAGATAATGTCAATTGGGACGAAAGTGAAAAAAAAATGAGGAAGATGAAACTGGTGTGAGTGCAGATTAACTGCGTTATACATATCATCTATTGAATAACTGCTATTCATATCCTTCAGATTTGTGGCTTGAAGACAGATGGACGTCTCTTAAAAAGACTGTGAAATATGTAAATACTGATTTATGAATTGCTTTTATACGTATTATGCTGAGTTCACAAAATGAAAGAAAATTTTATGAAAACTTGTTTTTCTTTTAAGCTGTTTGCTTAACTTCGTTTTATGTAAATTGTTACGGTTTTTTATTAACTATACAATAATCAAATTATTATATTCACCTAATGGTACATGGAGGCAGCAGAAGAACATTTCTTGCAGAAAAAGCAGTGATGCTAAAGTGTAAAAGGAATAGATAGCCAGGCTGGAAACACTCCAAACATGTCCCTGGAAGGTGTTTTTGAAAGACACCTCTCTCCCTATCCCTGCCGGATATTGTTGAAAAATCCAGAGGTAAGAATGAAGGCCCCGGGTTAAACATCCAAAATTCAAATAAGCTTCTAAACAAGTCACATCCAGCTCTCATGACTAAATGTAAATGCATTGGAACAGTGAAAAGGAACCAGCTCTTCTTGTTTCAATATCATAAACATGATAGCTATGGACTAGGCACAACCCCCAGAAGAACAACCAAGGTGATACACAGCCTGCCCCAGAAATCAATTGGCAACTAATGTAAAAAGACTCCGCGATTGAAATGCGGGCATGAAACAGAGTGACGTAAATACCTATGGGTTAACCTGCATAACCTGTGAACATCCATCACAGAGGCAGCCGCACCAGATCCTCGAATGGTGAAGTCAATAAATCGCATAGCTGCCAAGGTTTCAGATTGCTATGTGTGACATTTTTATATTTTCAGTGAAATTATGAGTGACATTTCAACCACTATGAGTGACACTTTTCTCGCCGAGCAAAATCAAGCTGATATGACGAGGAAAATTCATAAACATAAGATATGACAACCATTTGAGCAACAAGAAACTCTAAGAAAATCTTAAAACTGCTCCAAATCACAGAAATGAGAGGGCACTAACCTATTGCCCTTGTAAAGTGATCGACGTTTTTGGGAGGAATATGCAGTGCATCATTGCCTTGGTACATTCAAGCCCTATCAACAGGGACATTTACCCTCTCCTCTGTGGGAAATCACTGTGGTAGCGTTACTTTTACAATAAATACGTCTGTCTCTAGTAAAGTCACAACACTACACTGGTGCACCTAGGTGGAAGGGGGAATAATAATGCAGGTGCAAACGTCCTTGAGAACAGTGTCTATGTCTGTTACAGTCACTGGCTCAGCCAGTGGCGAAGTTAATCTGCCCCAGTCATGACACTGGTGAGGAGCTCTGAATGCAAAACTGGTCACGGTGGAACAGCTCTGCCAGTGTGAGATACGCCTGCCCTAAAGACCGCCAGCTCAGCCTCTCCCGGACTCAGTGCAGAGTTCTAGAATTGCCAGGCTTGTCGACAGCAACATTTAGTGAGGGCCCGGGCAGGGGTACTGGCTGATGGAGGAAATAAGAATAGGAAATACAGTAACCAATACAACACTAACCGCTCAAAACTGTAACAATCTATACACGGCTGCTGTGGAGAAGTGTTTACAAAGATGTAATTGATAATTACAGTTTAGTTAATAGCTTACCTGCTCTCTCAGGCATTAATCAATATACATGATTGCCACTGGGCAGCTGAGCCCAGCTGCGGCCCGGTGGGCTTGTTCCCATTTGCATGACCTATTACCGTCACCGATGTGCCATCAGTCATGCTGCAACCAGTGAGCACAGCAGTTTGCTGCGAACACTCTCACTGCGACTGCCCCCCCAGCGCTGCCTCGATGACCCTGACTTGTGAGCCAGCCTCTCTGGCCCTGTCTTTGGCTGACTGGTGCAGGTAGGATTGCCGCACCTTGCCTAGCGACTCCCTCCGCAGCAAACACTCACCAGGGCATGATTGTGTGGCTCAGCAACTTCAATGACTGCCCCGTCTGTGCGGGGGTCTTAGCTGAGCCGCTGGTCGGGTCAGTTGCCTGTTTCATAAATAACCATTGCACAACTTTGTCATGTTGTGAGCAGCGCTGCCATTGCATGCAGCCTGCCACGAGTTTAATTGAACTGTAGCCACCCGCACTTCTGAGTTTGTGCCGTGGCGATGGCCGGGTCATCACCACCGATGTTGATGACGGCCGTAAAAGACTCAACTCAAGTGAGTGACTACTCAAGTCACTCGATGCTGGCCGCCTCCCACCGGTCCAACACGGGTTTTATTGGGCAGACAGTAGCGAACCACTACCAGGACTCGCTGACTCTTGAATCCCCTGCCATTTCTCTGACCTTACCTCACTTCCTCTTGGCTCCTCCAAGATGTTACGAGGCACGAGGTCCCAATCTTGGGGCGCCCCACGGTTCCACACTCCACAAAGCTGCCAGTAGCAACCACTGAAAGCCGCACCTCGCGGCAGGAAATGAAATGCAGCCAGGCAGCAGGGGAGGCAGATTGTAACATTGTAGCACTCTCACTCCAGAGCTGAGGAGTCAGTTCTTTAACTATTTACTTACTGAGCCAGAGCGCTGCTGGCAACGCATGTCTGTGTGAAGCAGCAGAGTCAGGGCACAGAATATGCTACAGGCCCCCAGTTTCAGACTGGCATGATTAAAAATGCGTGACAATGCATTTCAGTGCGGTGATGTAGAACACCACACTGAAATGCGTTAGTGTCACACACGATGCGTGATACTTGGCATATATGAAATCGCCCGGCGCTTCGAGATGCAAGTAACTTATTTTTTTATTGTACTTTCCAAATGTGAGTGCACCAGACATGAATAGGATGCTAACACGTTTCGTCTTACGCCTTTAACTGGGCAACCCGTTACCCTTCCCCAAAAAGATTTAACAAGAGTCCTTTGTTCATTAAACTGCCCCCTTTAAACCAATGCTAGACTGCGAAGTTCAGCACTTAATACACCATTTCTGAGCGCCCTCTTGCATTCACAGGGTGAATAACCAAACACAGCTTGTGTTGCTCTAGCATATACAATGCGTCCCATATTGTGCACTATATTTATACAACCTAGGTTGGTATTACTACATTTCAATTGTCTAAGTTCTCGATATAGAAAGCATGATATTGATTCCTTAACATGCCACATTCACTGATAAAGTTCACACTATACGTAACAGTCATCAAATCACAAATTACAAAAAGCAATGATGGAACAATTAAAATCATGTCAGTGTATATGTCACAATAAAGCATTGTACACATAATTGCAGCAATGTCGATCTATCTAAAGTGTCATGTGCGAGATACATGTAATGGCAGCAATGTGGAACTATTTAAAGTGTCCTGTGCAAACTATAAGTGCTAAGGTTGTTTAATGTTTAACAAATAGCACATATTCAAATAGGGACCATGTGTCATTTATGTGTGCTACTCAATGCAAGTCACTCACAATTAATAGCAGCAACGATAAATATAAAGTGTCTATGTGCAAGATTAGAATACTTAAAATGATCACAATCCTTCAGTAAGACTGATGATAAAACTAATAAGACTGATAAACCACAATAATTTAAAGTGAAAGCCCTACAATAAATGTCTACATCTTATATTAACATGATAATTGCAAGTGATGGCTACAATGACAGTCCCTGTGAAAAATATAGGGGTAAAGTGTTGATGTCGTGCTAATGTTTTGCCTGGGTGAATTGAAACCATATACTCTCACATAGAACCCTTGCATATACTAAAGGAACTTTACACTGACATATTATGCAACATTAGCAATGCTGATAAGAGCTCGAATTCGAAGCCTGCTCAATTGACAATCTATGCAATTGCATTGTAAAATCTTCTACTATCAATCCAGTCTCTATTGCACCCTTTTATGCATAGTATGAAGTAATGTCAATTATGGGTGTCACAGTGGTATTTGGACAAAGTACTGAGTTAATAGTACAGAGTCACAGAAATACGGAGTTTCCAATATTGTGATGCAAGAATATAGTTGTCAAAACTGTTGATTTTTCAGGGTAAGTAATATCGATGTCAAAACATCTGTGTTGTTAATATCGTTTACAAAAATATAGTTGTAAAAATATTGCTTTTAATTATGTATTTTAGTATGCATTTTGATTGAATACAATATAAATTGTTTGTATGATTGATGTTAATATTTTTAAACAAAGTTTGCAATTTGTAGCTGTTTATACGTTTTATTCGATTGTTAATTGTAATTTACAGTGTTATAGCGAGTTGTGGGGTTTGTAGAGATAGAGGGTGTGAAGTAAACTAATTATAATTAATACTTAGTTTTCTATTGGTATTAATTATTTAATTGATAATTAATTATGTAAATCATGGAAATAATGTATTTTTTTAAGTTACATTTTAGGTGTGGGGTGTGGGGTTTGTAGGGGTAAATGGAGGGAAGTAAATTCATTATAATTAATCAATAGTCACTTTGTAATTAATATTAATTATTTAATTGGTAATTCATTATATTAATTGTGTAATTAATATATATTTTTTATGTTATATACTAGGTGCAGGTTGTGGGGTTTGTAGGAGTAAAGGGTGGGAAGTCAATTAATTACAAATAATAATTAGTTAATTCTTAATTCATAATTATTTAATTGATAATTAACTTTGCAAATTGTGTAATTAATACATTTATGAAGTTAGATTTCAGGTGTGAGATGTTGGGTTTTAGGGGGACAGGAGTAAATTAAGAAGTAATATATTGATAAATAATTATAATTCATTATCAATTTTTTAATTGATAATTATGTAAATTGTGAAATTATCATATTTGTTAGGTTACTTTTTTATGCTGGTTGTTTAGTTTGCAGAGGAATAGGGTGGGAAGTTAAGTAATAATTAATTACTAATTAATAATTATTTGTATTTGAACTATTTAATTTACTGATACATTTGCTAAATATTTAATAGTTTGATTTGTTATGTTATATATTAGGTTTGCTTTATTGTGTTTATTGTAGCGTACGGTGGGAAGTTATTTCAGTCACAATAAATTAAAAAGTATTTATTAATTTAGCAATTATTAATAAATATAATAATTGTGTTATACTTTTTTAAAATTATATTACATTGTAAGTGTTGGCTGTTGTTTTTTTGGGAATATAGTGTGGCATTTCAAGTAAAATAAAAATATTAGTGTTTTTGATCATTATTAAAATTTGCAATAATTATGACATTTGTCTAATTTTTGTTCAAATTTAAACATTTAATTGTTATATTTAGAACTTTGTATTTTTGGTTATTTAATAGAGTAGTTACAATATTTGTATATTTTTAAAGTGAACTAATCTCTCCCTACTGTTGGACAGATTGGTGTGGGAATAGTCAATGTTACCACATTGGTGTCCAATGATTTTCTTACTGTTACACAGACTGGTGTGAGAATAGTAAATTTTACCAATCATGAGTCCAACGCTTTCTCTATTGTTGCACACATTAGAGCGTGAATAGTAAAGTTTACCCCTCCTGAGTGCAAAGCTTTCCCTACTGTTGCACCGACTGCAGTCGGAATAGTAAATGTTATCCTTCCCCAGTCCAACGCCTCCCCTACTGTTGCACACACTGGAGTGGGAATAGTTAATTTTACCCCTCCTGGGTCCAATGTTTTCCCTAACGTTGCACTGACTGGAGTGGTAATTGTACATTTTACCCCTCCTGAGTGCATCCCTTTCTGTACTGTTGCACAGACTGCAGTGAGAATAGTACATTTTGCCCCTCCTGAGTTGAACGCTTTCTCTACTGTTGCATAGACTGGAGTAGGAATGGTACATTTGACCCCTCCTGAGTTTAACCTTTCTCTACTGTTGCATAGACTGGAGTAGTAATAGTATATTTAACCCCTCCTGAGTCTAACGCTTTCCCAACTGTTGCACACAGTGGAGTAGGAATAGTTAATTTTACCCCTTCAGAGTCAAATGCTTTTCCTATTGTTGCACAGACGGGAGTGGGAATAGTAAATTTTACCCCTCCAGAGTCCAACGCTTTCCCTAGTGTTGCACACACTGGAGTAGGAACAGTACATTATATCTTTCATGACTCCAACGCTTTCCTCACTGTTGCAGACACTAGAATGGAAATAGTGAATTTTATTCCTCCTGAGTTTAACGCTTTCGTTTATGTTGCATAGACTGGAGTAGTAATAGTATATTTAACCCCTCCTGAGTCTAACGCTTTCCCAACTGTTGCACACAGTGGAGTAGGAATAGTTAATTTTACCCCTTCAGAGTCAAATGCTTTTCCTATTGTTGCACAGACGGGAGTGGGAATAGTAAATTTTACCCCTCCTGAGTCCAACACTTTCCCTAGTGTTGCACACACTGGAGTAGGAACAGTACATTATATCTTTCATGACTCCAACGCTTTCCTCACTGTTGCAGACACTAGAATGGAAATAGTGAATTTTATTCCTCCTGAGTTTAACGCTTTCGTTTATGTTGCACACATTGGAGTGGGTGGCGGAATTTGCGTAGTCGCGCTACGCAAAGTTCCATGAAACGGCAACAAATCTCAGCCAACACGCAGAATTCCGCTTGCTCACGGAATTGCTTGTTGTACCCGTTACACTACAGCTGTAACCAACTTTGCAATTGCCACCGCGCCGGAAAGGCGCAGGGGTCCTTGAGTAAGCTGTCCATCATAGTGGGGAAAAGGGCGGGAAGACATTGCATACCGCTAGTGTGTGTGGGCCGGGTCTTATATGCTAGTTCACATGCCTCCTGTTTATGAAGGGTCAGAGACCGATCAGAGCAGCAGATGAGGAGAAAGAACCTCCTGGTCACAGGAACTACACGGGGATTGCGCTCAAGATACTCATGGATGCAAAGACCTCCATCAAGGATTACAGCAAATTGTTGATGGTAGATATGGGGATAAAGCACACCTGCCTAGCCTCGACTGTGCTCACCAATTGTTTTGTGCTGATTAATGCGTTACTGAATTTGAGCTTCAACTCGGGCACCTGCGTTATTTATATCTGTAAGTGCTTCCTGTTGAGGTTTCATTTTTGTGAGAGGAGCATCGTGCCAGAATGAATCCTGCCTTGCATATTTATCCAGGAAGATGCCAACGATTTGTGCAATACCTCTACTCAACTGAAGCACTTTCTACTGCCTAATCAGTAAGTGCTACCTCGTTGGGTAAATGTATAGTGCTTTCCCTACACTACATCTGTGTAAAGGGCCAGAAGAGTTGTCTCCATTGACCATCTGTGTCTGTAACTTTGCCATTGTGCTGAAAGGCGCCAGTATCCCTTGAGTGAGCTGTCCATCATAGTGGGGAAAGCACGGGAAGACATTGCATACCGCTAGTGTGTGTGGGGCGCATTCAAACGGGCGGAGCTTATATGCAAGTTCACATGCGTCTTGTTCATAAAGGGTCAGAGACAGATCAGTGCAGCAGATGAGGAAAGAGAACCTCTTGGTCACAGGAACTACACGGGGATTGCGCTTGAGAAACTCATGGATGCAAAGACCTCTATCAAGGATTACAGCAAATTGTTGATGGTAGATATGGGGAGAAAGCCCACCTGCCTAGCCTCGACCGTGCTCACCAATTTTTTGTGCTGATTAATGCGTTACTGAATTTGAGCTTCATCTCAGGCACCTGCTTTATTCATATCTGTAAGTGCTTCCTGTTGAGGTTTAATTTTTGTGAAAGGAGCATCGTGCTAGAAAGAATCCTGCCCTGCATATTTATCCAAGAAGGTGACACCGTTTTGTGCAATACCTCTCCTCAACTGGAGTACGTTCTACTGGCTAATCAGTAAGTGCTACTTCGTTGGGTAAATGTATAGTGCTATTCCTACACTACAGCTGCGTAAAGGGCCAGAAGAGTTGTCTCCAGTGACCATGTGTGTCTGTAACTTTGCCACCGCGCTGAAATACGCTGGGGTCCCTTGAGTGAGCTGTCCATCATAGTCGGGAAAGGGCGGAAAGATGTTGCATACCGCTGGTGTGTGTGGGGCGGGCCAAAGGGGGGGGGGGCTTCTATGCGAGTCCACACGCATCTTGTTTATAAAGGGTCAGAGACCAATCAGAGTAGCAGATTAGGAGAAAGAAATTCCTGGTCACATGAACTACACGGGGAATGAGCTTGAGAAACTCATGGATGCAAAGACCTCCATCAAGGATTACAGCAAATTGTTGATGGTAGATATGTGGAGAAAGCACAACAGCCTAGCCTCGACCGTGCTCACCAATTTTCTTGTGCTGATTAATGCGTTACTGAATTTGAGCTTCAACTCGGGCACCTACTTTATTTATATCTCTAAGTGCTTCCTGTGGAGGTTTAATTTTTGTGACAGGAGCATCGTGCCAGAATGAATCCTGCCCTGCATATTTATCCAAGAAGATGCCACCGTTTTGTGCAATACTTCTACTCACCATGCTCACGAATTCCGCTAAGCCGCAGATCGTGGAATTGACACAATTTCGCAAATTCCACAAGCAGAGCGGAAGTAACCGCCCACCCTTAGGAATAACACATTTTACCTCTTCTGAGTCCAATGCTTTCCCTAGTTTTGCACACACTGGAGTAGGAATAGTAAATGTTATCTTTTCTGAATCCAACGCTTTCCTTATTGTTGCAGACACTGGAGTGGGAATTGTAAATTTTACCGCTTCATAGTCCAATGCTTTCCCTACTGTTGCACAGGCTAGAATGGAAACAGTGAATTTTACCCCTCCTGAGTCCAACGCTTTTCCTTCTGTTGCACACACTTGAGTGGGAATAACAATTTTTACCTCCTCTGAGCCCAATGCTTTCCCTAGTGTTGCACACACTGGAATAGAAATAGTACATTTTAACTTTCCTGGGTCCAATGCTTTCCTTACTGTTGCAGACACTGGAGTGGGAATAGTAAATGTTACCCCTTCTTAGTCCAATGCTTTCACTACTTTTGAATAGACTGTTGTGGGAATTGTACATTTTACTCCTCCTGAGTCCAACACTTTCGCTACCGTTGCACACACAGGAGTGGGAATAGCAAATGTCAACTCTTCTGAGTCCAATGCTTTCCCTAGTGTTGCACACACTGGTTTGAGAATAGTAAATGTTATCTTTCCTGAGACCAACGCTTTTGTTACTGTTGCAAACACTGGAGTGGGAATAATAATATGTACCCCTTCTTAGTCCAATGCTTCTCCTACTGTTCCACTGACTTTAATGGAAGTAGTAAATTATACCCATCATGAGTCCAATGCTTTCCCTACTGTTGCATAGACTAGTGTGAGAATAGTATATTTATTACTCCTAGAATTTATTAGTTTTGTCAATATTGCTTAAATATATATTATTATTATGTGTTTATGTTTTTAATTTTATAATTGTTATATATAGAAATGTATGTCATTTTAAAGATATTGTGAGTAAAACATATTTTTTTCTTTTGTGTATTTCTTATGTATAATAAAATTAGCAATATATTTAAATTTCTGGAAGTTTATTTGTTACATTAGATATATTAGTACACTTCCCCAAAAATGTAAAGACATAATTTGAATTAAAATTAGTATTTTCAAAAATAGTTTTACATTATATATGTGTATATAAACATATACATATATGTGTATGTGTGTTTGTTTAACCCATTGCGTGCTTCTGTCGGCCGACGGCTGTTGTGCGCACTACCTCCGTATTGCTGCGCACATCTGTTGGCTGATGCAACCCTGCCCACTCATCAAAGGTGAATTTCCACCACGGTAAAAGAGTTAAATAAGTATGTATTCATATATATATATATATTTAAATATTATTTAAACATTTTTAATTCACATTATATTACTGTTATATGATAAAACATTTAAGATTTACTATTTTTATTATATATATTAGTACACAAAATTTTTGTATGTTTTTTCAATATTAGTGTAAAACAATATTCACCCCCCCCCCGATATTTTTGTACTTACCAATATATGTATAGGAAAGCAATATTTTTCTGATCAATTTTTTTGACACAATATTTCTGTAGCACAATGTTTATGGTTTCAATATTATGTCAGTGAACCATCACAGAGGGGTAGATAACATTTATTAGAATATCTGGCCACAGATGCTGCTACTGTGCAGTCCACAAGCACGTTCACAGTTTGCTGGGTCCAACAAAGAATGTCCATGACCACACATCATATCAGGAACTACTACAGATGTTAATGTTATAAATTAAACGAATCAGGAGTCATGGAACACATAATTCTCTCAAAATTCCTGGAGTACATGTCAAATACAGCTCCCACTTGTTCCGTGTGTTACAGTTCTTGTGCTGCCAAAAAGTCTCATCAAATGAGGACATGTAACTCAGCTTCCAAATTATTGTCCCAGGGGTTCTCAGTGCGCAACAAGATTATCATTTTGGTCTCACATCTACATAATTCAAGATCGCGATCAGCTTTGCGGGGATGGGCTTTATTGTATTTAACCCCACAGTACCTCAGACAACTGAGGTTCCTTTGATGTACCTCCCAAAAATGCTTAGCCATAGGAGAATACCTGTCCTGATTTTTTATCGCCCTAATGTGCTGTAGAATGTGAATGGTTACTTTAGTGATGGTGCTCCCCACATATTTCATTTGTTAGTCATATTCAAGGCCATATAAAACTCAAAAATAAATAAACTACAAAATCCATATTACAAGTGATTCTCTCTGTTATATGGCGATTGAAAATCTCAAATGTCTCAAACGTGTTCCTATTCAGGCCGTGCGCACATGCCTTGCACTGTTCACATTTCCAGAATCCCAGATTCCTTTTTGTTAGCCAATTGGATGTTATTATCAATGAGCACATTTCTAGTCAGTATATCACCCATGGATTTGGCCCTTGGCTAGGTGATCTGGGGATGTTGGTCTATTTTGGTTTTAATGTGCTCATCATGTTGAGGAACGTGTCCGTTTCGAGTGAGCAAGAACCTTATCAAGTGATGTTCATTGCTATATTCCAAGAAAAAACAAATTTGGGATTGATCCAGGTCCACGGTATTGTAGGATGCAGACACAAGGGCTTTACTACGTCCACTGCTAAATAAAAGCTAATCTCTGCTTTTTGATAGTACTCTTTGATGAGCCTGATTCAAGATTCTGTAAGGATAGCCCCTTGCCATGAATCTGTCAATCATGATCTTGGCTTCAGTTTGAAAATGGGTATTTGATAAGCAGATCCTAAGAGTTCTTATTAGTTGGCTGCATGTAATGTTCCATTTGAGGGACTTGGGATGTCCACTATTCCCATGCCGAATGGAATTGCAGGCTGTGTTTTTACAGAAAATGTGTGTATTGATGACATCATCATTTGAATCGAGAATCACATCTAAAAATGCTGTTAATTGGACATTGTAGTTGTTATGATGCAATTCCTGGGTGTATGATTGCAATTGAGCTTCTTCTCCATCCCAAATTATAAGTCATCAATAAAGCTTACCCAAAGTACAACTTTATTCAAATAGTGGGCATACCTGTCTGACCATGCAATCTCCTTCTCACACCATCCCATATACAAATTTGCATTTGTGGCTGCAAATGAACCTACTCCGTGGTTTCGAGCCACTTTCACAGTGAGTGTCTGTGGAAAATCCCATAACTTCCAACTGTGAGAACCCTTTCATATCCAGATCTAAAATATCGGATGTGCTAGGACTCTGCTCCGTATACTGCATGTCCAGTTAATGTGTAGTTAACTATTTCGGGAAGTCACCAATTGTGAAATTAGATCTCAGTGTTAAGAGATTCTCTAGTGACTGGTTCTTTACTCTGTATCTTCATACATTGAAATTTGCATAATTTCAACTTTCTCACAAATTTGTAAAATCTAGGCACATGATGGGACAGAAACTCAGCCCTTAATTCTGCATTTGTGCTTGGGTAGGTGTAAAGATAGTGTCAGAGTTGTTAATGACTCGAGTTTGTGTTAGATTCTTCACCCACGAATTCATAACTGCTTAAATATTGGTGGTTGTTCCTCTCCCTCCTCCTGGTTTTGTGCCACTGTGTCCTCGACCTCTTCCTCTGCCTTGTTGTGGCAGGGCCATCCTCAATAGCAGCATTTCCCCATGAAAATTCAATTTTTACTTTGGGCATTCGTCAGTGGAGGAACCAGGATCAGAACTAACATTAGTGTTTTTGGGTACGCCGTTCCACTTCCCAATGGCATTCATTTTTACTTTGACTCTCAGGGCTTACATCTTTTGGCAAAAGTATATATTCTCCCATGTGGATAATCTAGTTTGCCCCTGGCAAACTAGTGTGCCTTGCACATTGTTGTATCCTTTTCATATTTGGCATTGCACTCTTAGATTTTAGCCAATATTGTTTTTGTTTCTTCCTGGTCCTTTTTATCTTCTATTTCTATTAAAATTTCCTCTATTATGGCTGTCTGTTGTTCCATGCAAATTTTGGCATGGGTTATTAATGTGCCCATGAGTTGCATGGAACACTTTTGCATGTTTGTCTTTCATTCCTCACACAAATCTGGATGCACGTCATCAAAAGTGGGCATTTCTAGGATCCTTAATCCATGAGGAACACTGCCACACTGATTGTACTTTGTCAGCGAGGTTATCGCCCACCATTTCTTGGATTCTGAGATGCAAGCTTTTTTCTAGAACTCTAATTATCTGAGTTATAGACCATGAGCCCGTGACAGATTTTCACTGTTCTATACTGACCACGGTGTTGTTATAGAGCACTTGTTATGCTGCCCATACCCATTGGGCTCATTGTTAGGCCACTGTAAAAATGATCCTAGATCTATGTACTGTCTATGGACTCTGAGTGGTATTTACATTTATTTTTCAATTCCGGTATCAATTTTCTAAGTGAATATAATACCGCTTTGGGTTTTTTGTAGATCTCTGGACACACGGTTTATTGGTGCATTTCACAAAGCCAGTTTCAGCATTTACTTCACTATTCCATCTTGCTAGATGAAAAGTGTCCATTTAGTTTCTTATCTTCATATGATTTTCACATTTTACGTACTTCCAACCAGTCTTCCTCTGACAGCCTTAGGAAGTAGGGGCCGTTGGAGTTAAAACATTGCCATTCAACTATTCGCTCTATTTAGAGAGGGTGGTCGCGTGGCTTTTTAACTGTCCTTGACCAACTTGTATATCCTGGCAGGAATTGCCAGTAATTAACCCCTTCGCTGCGGGGGTAATTCCCCAGCTGTGCTGGGGGACGGGGGCACGCACAGCGCCCCCATGCTCATGACGGCATGGCGCTCTGATGCTCATGACGAGCTGAGCTCCTCACAGCTGCACCCGTTCCCGTGTAACGCTCAGCACAGAAGGGGAATTATCCCTGCGTGTGAGCGTTCCACGGTTCATAAGCACCGGAGCACCGTGCCTCATGACGAGCTCAGCTTATCATGAACATGGAAGGTGTTAAAGAAAAGTAAAATCCACACCATGGGAGGAAACTTGTGGTTGATGGAGTTGTCCATTAAACTTCTCCTACATTTACACTATTAGAGATTTCAGCCTTAGGGTGGTCTGCCGCCGGACGTTTTGGCTTACTTCTCTATTTTTTGCTGATCATGTTTTTGTTGGCGATAGGACTTTGTGAACTTTACCAATGCAAATCAGTGCTAACGGGCGTGTGCTCACTCGCTAAAACTTGGGAACATTGGCTTACACCCAATTGGTACATTTAATTTACTTGTAAGTCCCCAATACAGTGGTACTACATGTACCCAGGACCTGTAAATTAAATGCTACTAGATGGCCTGCACCACTTATTGTGCCACCCACTTAAGTAGCTTTTTAAAATGTGAATAAAGGTCTCAGTGAATTGCTTTTTGTACAGTATTTGATTAGACTTTTTTGTCCTCTCTAGATTATGGACTCAAGTGGTGTCATTATTAGCCAGTTCAATGGAATTCAAGTGACTAGCCTTGGAAGGATAAATTGACTGTGCTGGGATTGAGACGTGTGAACGGCAAATGTCAGCAGGTAGCGTTTAACTCTCTCTGAGCCTCCTTGTCAGATGTTCTTCAACAGTTCAATAATGGTAAATTCAACCGAGCAGCCTTCCAGCGGAAGTTTTGGAAGCACAAACACAAGTATGTAAAAAAGCGCAGAAACCAATCTATTAAAGCAATAATTGTCAAATAATTGTTCTGACGTCAAGCTAGATTTTCCTGCACACTATTGTTCATTAGCGATTTCATTTGATTTGCTGCATTCTTGCTTGCATAGATAGATTCTGCACATTTCTTGCTCATTCGTTTTCTTAATTATTTCCAATATATATATTTTACTTCATTATACACTTGTAAACGGTCTAATTTCTGCCAAACTTGAATGAACTACACATCATAACCATCTCACGTTACCCGGATTTTATCAGTTTTTCCTCACTAGCAATACCTGTTACGAACATTAGTTCTAGAGAACCATGTACTGCATGCATCTCTTCATTCTATATGCTTTCAGCAAAAAATTATAACTCTGCAAATCTGTTAAACTGGATTAGTTGATTGGAATTCAACGTGTTTAGTCATCATTCTTAAAAGTAACCATAACCAAACTAAAATTGTTTGACCAAACAAAATAAAAAGGCTGACAATTCCGAATGTCATCTTTGATAGGCAAGGTAATTCAGCAATCCAGCACTACCATAAAACCAGATTGTTAGACCTGCCCAAGCCCGACCAGAGGCAGAAGGGAGTGCTGGCACTGTATAACAAATAAAACCATGAACATATCTTGTGGGACAATTTTCTCGAAGTAGAACAATATCAAATTGATTGATATATTCAACTCATTTAGCCAGGCTTAATTTACCCATCCCACTGACTATGTTCCAAACTATTAGTTTTATGTTCTTAACCCGTTTACTGCGGCCGTTATTTCATCGCAGTACGGGCGTTCTAAGGAGTGGGCGGGGCCGCGTCGGGCATTGAACGTTCGCAGCACCATCCAGGTAGTGCTCGCGACGGCAAATGGCCGACGGGAGCACAGAAGGAGTTAACACCACACATAGTAGGCATGGCAACATGATCTCTGCAAATGGCTACAAAAAGCTAAGGGAGGGGCAGGGCTCAAGCATAATAAGGCTGGGCAGAGTAGTATTAGGATCAGCTGTCACTTCCTGAGTCAAAGTAATAAGAACATAGAAGTAAGAGTCATGCCTCGTGAGGCTCAAGCATCTTTTGTAAATCATCCTTGTCTGGGTCTGGAAGGACAAAGAAGCGGTTAGTAATCATTTAACTAGTGTCTGGGTACAAAGAAGGCGTAAGAAGCATATCAAAAGCTGGTTGACGTAGAACGGATACCAGATGCCCTGTGGAAATCGCAGGAATTACTGTTAGCATGAGCTGAAGCCATTTAGTTCATGGCATCCATTTGCGTTAGCCATGTGTTAGCCATGTGATTCTGCCATCTACACTGCTCTCATAGTAAGAGAGCAGCACGGGGATTGCACAGAGAGTCTGCCCCAATGTTTGCTGGGAGCCTGAGACAAGGAAAAGCACAGGAAGGCGCAATGCGACAGAGGAGGTGGCCCGCAGCTTAAGGTAAGTTCCATGTTTTAGAAAAATGATTCTTACCCTCCCCCAAGCTCCCCATCCCGCATTATCTCCATCAACCCCACCACCCTTTAAGGCGGCCGCCACTACTGGCACGGAAAGAGCGATACCAAAGGGGATGATGGACGGAGCGTTTGAGCAAATCAAACACTCACCCCCAGTCAACTGATCTGGGTTTAATCCATCATCATTCTTTAGCTCACTCCACCACCCCAGTTCAGACCTGGCCATGTGCAAATCAGTCTGACCCTGTACCTTATGGGAACATTCCAGACAGAACTGCCAAGCCATGTCTTCCCTGGACCGGAAACAAGCATCCTGGGACCGGTTTCTGGCTAATCAGCCATCATCAGCCAGGCCGGCTTGAATCCAGTGGCAAAGTAAGCAAGGGACCCACGTTTGGGCATACATCATTCTTTAGCTCCTTCTTTATGGAAAGAGGAGCTGTGCACAGTCCCACTTACATCTGAATAGGCTGTGTCCTACCTTCACACAAAAGGCTGCTTACCCCCTGTAGTTAGTCTGGAGCAGGACATGGAAGGTAGGATGCCTGGTGAATGCAAAGTCAAAGCTCTAGAAGCTTTTCCCCCACTTCAAATGTGCAATTTGGTATAAATACTGGACCGCAGACACCAACTCTTCAGTACACTTCTGGACCTGTGAATTTGCCTCTTGAAAGAAGGACTGCTGGGCTGATGAAGGATGGCCACTCTGGTCAACTTGACTCTTGTGGACCACTACTTTGCTGTGCTGCTGCCTTGTTGTGGTGACCTGCTGCTTGTAGCCTCCTTGCGTGCTGCTGCCTTGTTGTGGTGACCTGCTGCTTGTAGCCTCTTGCGTGCTGCTGCCTTGCTGTGGTGACCTGCTGCTTGTTGCCTCCTTGCCTAGGTGAGAAGTACTGGACCTGTATCGCTTAATCCCAGAACGCAGACTGCCTCCAAGGGGTAGTTTGAGGGCCTTCTGATCTGATGTCTCAGGGACATAACAGGCTTCCAACAACCTTGCATCTGCACCTGGCCAACTGTGAGGCTACTGTGCCAAGTTGTGCCACCCCAGTCCTGGACCCTTGGAAATACCCTTGGAAATGGGCTTAAGGTGCTCTGTCAGCCTCTGTGGATCCAGCTGCACCAATGCATCTTCTCTGCTGGGAAAACCATAGTAGAATTGATGCATCGCTGATGCTGCATGGATTGGACCCGTCACAAAGACCCGCTTCGCAGAGCAGCTCTTTGGAACCGCTGCATCGACTGAGTGATGTGTCCTCGTAGCAGGCCATCACATCTTTTATTGACGGCAGCCTCAATGAAAATACCGGACTCCGAAAAGCAGCCTCGCAGCTCTTCGTAACTGACGCATTGCAATGATTTCATGCAGCATCCTCGATCGGAAATCAGGTCGATGGTATTTTCAGTGGCGGCACAGGCCCTTGCATCAAAGCCTCACAGCGTCTCCGAACCGACGCATCACTTCAGCTGCGCAACTCATCTTCGCCACGAATCCACACAACGCCAGCAAACCAGGAATTAAGATACTTTGTTCATCTGGCCTAATTGTTGGGTCCCATAGCCGGCCCACGCCCCATCGCAGTTCTCCTAAAATGTTGTCTTTATCCCGGTGTGGCATGGAGTATTTTTTCTAGTTCCAGCACTATGCACCAGTAGACCCTTACAGTGGAGCACGAAGGCCCAGGGCTGGCTTCTCATGGGACTGGGATGGGAGAGGAGTCTGTGGAAGTACAGTCTGGCCACAGCACACAAGGCTGCAGGCTGCAGCTACCAAAGCAAGAAGCAGAGAAAGGCGGGAGCAGGCCCTTGCGGCCCTCTTTCACGGCACGCCATTGGACATAAAATATGTATAGGCTGTCTCCATCAATTATGTGCTGTGATCAAGGCATGTATATTCGTGCAATGCCTTACGTAAGCAGGTGGCATGTTGTGCAGTATTAGTCATACACCTAAAATAACTCAGGCAGCATTACGTGGTTTGTGCTGCAAGAGGTATCTTTCTTGCAAAATCTTAGTGTGGAAAGCAAATAAATCTCAAAACACCCTGCTTTAGTATCTGCAGACCTCTTTGAGATGACTGTTCCTCTCTGGAAATCTTGCGCGTTGCTAAGCGTTTAGTAAAAGGCAGAGAGAGTGCACTGAAGAAGGGCCGAGTTTGGCGCTCACAGAGCCCAGACGCCGCCCCTCCCACCCCAGCTACTCAGATGTCAATCACCTCGTATGTACAGCTGCCTGTGACATGCCCCGCCCTCCTCCGCTTACTGACACGGTGTAAGAATCCATTTCTTTACTCGGCGGAAGTAATTGAATTGGAGGGGACGGCGAAGCGCGCGAAGATAGCAATGCACCCCGCATTGACAGTCTGTCAGCTGTCTTCATCAATATGGTCGATTAGAGGATGTCATGTTTCTACTTATTATCACAGGGTGATAAATACACAGACCAGGGACCGTTCCGACTCTACGGATGGCATGTGGCTGGCACACTATCGTTTCCGTAAATGTAGGGCCGTGGGCTCTAAGCCGGCTGGACATAAAAACATTTGGAATGCTTCTGATTTAGTGGGTTGGGTTCTTCTCGTGTCCAGATCCCCCTCCTGGAAATTTGCAATAACTTCTGTTTAAACAGCCTTTCCTAGCAGAATATTGCTGTCCCTAAGCGCGCTGCATAACAGGTGCTATTTTATCTAATGTAATGGTTCCCAATGTATTCCCCACGAGGTAGGATAAGACGATTACAACCGTGGGCAGTGTGAGGAGCCAGCTATGGTGGGCAGTGGTAGGCAGTGGCAGGAGCAGAGCTGGCCTTTGCTAAGAGAGACCCCTGGATGGAAACACATTTGGCGCCCTTGCTGCTGCCAGTCACTAATGTAAGAAACAACAGGGGGCGCTGTTTCTATTCACAGGCCAGTTGCTCCCTCACCACAGTCACCATCTCTAAACTCTTACATTACTGCTCCTCCCCCAATCCAACTTCATTACCCACATCTTACCTTCTTCACACTGGTGACAAACTGTTGGTGGTGATGGGGTAATGGGGTGTGAAAATTTGGGACAGAAGGAGTTGAAAGGGAGATTAGAGAGGAGTTGTGGGAGTTGATAAGTGCTAAATATGGTGTCTGCTGCCTGTTAAAAGAAAAAAGATTAAACATAGTTTAATTGAAATCACTGGAGCGAGGTCGGAGTGCAACCAGGGCTTTAAGTGGGCCGGGTCTCACCGGGTCTGAGCACCAGCAGTTTTTTTAAAGGGTGCCTCGAAACGGGTCTCTATCAGGCTCTGTTTTGTGCCCTACCACGGGCAGTCTGTTTCCCGGACTGCAGTCATATTCTCTCTGGATTTCCCTTCCCTTTTTGAAACTCAGGAGCAGCAACATTGTCGTGGTGTCACCAGGGCTTTAAGTGGTAGCTATTTCAATGTTATATAGACGCCATAGTTGCTGCCTATTTATCTTACACAACTAACAAACATTGACAAAGCCAATAGTCCTGACTTGTTGCAGGTATGATGTTACTTGTACCATATATCTGGATGCAATGACAGAAATAGCAAAATACAAGTCGGGTGGCACACTATGCTAAGCACATATCATTAGCTTACATGTTTTAAAGCCATGCCCTTAATTACATTGACTACGCCCCATTTGGGAGACCCCCCAGTTTTTTCATCCCACTTAAACCTTGGGCCCAGCACACCCTTGCCAAGTGGAGCAAAGTGAAGAGCGAGTGCTGGTGAGTAGTGTGAGGAGCTGACACTGATTGCCAAGCCTGGATGCTTACGGAGTGTGGAGATGGCACTGACTGGCAATGTGAAATGTAAACGGATGCAGTGCTCCTGGGGACTGCATGCAGTGGGCACTGGAAGACATTGTATGAGTGCTGCGGGGCAGTGGGGCAGGGCGGGGGAGGGGCAGGATGAGGGGTAGTGGAGTCCACCATGCGACGGACAGGAGAAAGGTAAGTAATTAAATAAATAAATAACCTTGCACGCGCGGCATCACCAATTCGGCGCTGCAGCGTGCAAGGTAAATTTTTTATTTATTTAATTACTTACCTTAATCCTGTCCGTTGCATGTTGGACTGCACTACCCACCACCCTGCCCCTCCCCCACCTCACCGCCCCACAGCACTCCCTCGGCAAACCGCCACTCCATTTCTGTGATTGAGAGAAGCATGGCCACAGTTCCAAGTGATGCTCTGTGCGAATATACGTTGAAATTCCGCATTCTTTTTCCCCTCAGGGAATCACAACACGACCGCGTTGTGATTCCGCATACCGTTACTCCGCAAGTTGGAACAATGACTTGCAGAGGGGGGAAGCTGGAAGTTGTAATAGTATAATTTACTATTCCAACTCCAGTCTGTGTGGACACTAGAGAAGGTGTTGGATTTTTAATCCAGCACCACCCCCTACAATGGTATGCTGAATCCCAACGCAGCCGTTGTAACGATCGCGTTGTGATTCCCTGCGGGGAAAAAGATTTGTGGTAAACGCTGTTTACCACTCTGTGCCTTTCGATGCATCACTTTTAAGCCCTATGTTCATGGTCGCCCAGAGTAGGAAAGAAGGATCCTTCCACATGGTTTAGGGTCGATGTGCCTAGTTAAAAAAAAATACAGCGTCCAGTTTACACTGACATGTGCTTTGCCACGTGTATTAAACAAGGGGAATCTTCTCTGTAAAACCATGGATATATAAAGCATCCAGCTGGTTTCTGTCCCAGATCTAATATCCTTTCTTCTGCGCCACTTTTCCTCTAGTGGTGATGAGCACAGAGCCATTACGCTATAATGTAACAAACATTAGTAAAGACAGTAGCCCATGCTACCCAGCATCAGGCAAAATACATTAAAAAAAGTATATTGCTGGTGCTGAATAGACAGAGGGCCTTATTACAATGCCACAGATTGAATATGTTGTACAGTAAGGCCTTTACCATTTGAAAATATTGCTAATAAAAGCTTTCCTTTATTGAGCTTCCCTGGAGAGATCCAAGCTGTGTCTGCCCTGGGCAGCAGAGTGTGGATAACTCTAACAGTGACTCTCTGCATCTCTTTAAGTACCACTAATGTGACTTCAACAGCTTCAACATACTGCTAGAAGCATGATATTCAGCCTTAAAAGGTGGGATCACGTGTTTTCTGTTGTGCACCCCTTCCACTGGTTGACAGTCCAGGAAGCAGTTTAGCCCAAGATGTCATGCAGTTTACAATGGACTATTGTCCAGTAAGGCAGAACTGCAGACGATACCATCCATCATGAAGTCCGTTCGCTAGCGTTTTCATATACCACGCTACCCATTTTTTGTACTAGTGGCCAAAGCAACACAATATCTAGAGATCTAAAAAAGACTGGGGTTCATGTATCCTTCATAAAACCCTATAAACGTTACAACTTTCAGTTAAATTTAGTTTCTTCCTGTACGTATTTTAGTGATATATTTTTATGGTGTGATCTGGCATGTATCCGAGCTGGTTGAGTAGCAGAGTGCTTACACTGAGTACAAGTGTAAACAGCATTTATATCCAAAGTGAAATATATGTACAACACATTAGGAGAATATTCTATGCGGGGAAGCAATGATCCCTAGCTGGTGGCCTGAGGAATTGGGCCCAGCTCCTACTCCTAAAAAATTGAACATGATACCTCCATTGCAGGGTCATGTTTTCACACTCTTAGTCTACTATGAAGAGCCTTCCCCTTTTTACCCTCTTCTACACTGAAAGTTCTGATTCAGGCATTGGTGCTAAACCGCCTGGACTACTGCAACGCCCTACTGATTTCAGCCAATGAAGCTTTCTTAAATAAACTGCAGGTAGTCCAGAACACAGCGGCCCACCTAGTTGCCAATGACCCTCCCAGAATGGCCTCCATACCCCTTTTACAACAGCTGCATTGGATTCTAGATTTAATTCCAAATCTGATGTTTAGTTTACAACTCTCTACTTGACATGGGTCCTAGCTATCTCTCATAAACTCTCAAGGTACTTGCCCTCCAGGTCCCTTCAGTCATTATCAAAATCACTTCTTTGCACCCCGCGATTTAACAAAGCTCGTTTGGGCGGCAGAGCCTTTTCCTATCTTGCTCCCCTATACTGGCACCAACCCCTGATTCACTTATGCCAATGCCCAGACTACCTGAAATTTAGAAAATTGCTAAAAACCTCTCTGTTCAGTGTCTTCTTGGCAGATCACATTAGTCACAGCGCGAAGATACCCCTGATGTGGTGATTTGGGCGCTTTACAAATTAATAAATATCAAATATCAAATACTGTTCAGTCACATGGTTTGATGGCAAGCAAGATATTATCATATGTCTTTTAGCCGTGACAGTCAATGCAAATAAATCATCAAGGCAGTGACAGCTGGATTAGGTGGAGAGATCTGGAGCATTGGAAGACTGGGCACTACCAGGCTTGTATCAAGAGTAAAACTTGACAATGCCACTGAAATAAGAGCTCATCTTTTTATACTCCAGATGCAGGGTTGGTTTTAATGATCGGGGGAATGAACTACCAAAAGTTGGGTGCATTCCCCAGAAGGTTGTTTGAAACTGTTTTTTATTAAGGTACTTCTTCACACTACTTTTTTTAATGTCCCCTTGTGCAAAAAGTGTGCGTGTTGGCCAGGATGTACATAATGGTATTTTGCATTTCCTAAGTAGCGATTCCATGGGAATCATTATTTAGGAAATGTAAAATGATATGTACTCATTTTGTGATTTCCTAATAGCCATTAATACAAAGTAGGAATTGCTATTAGCGAATTGCAAATAGGAAATACCATTGCATTCCCACCTATGGGTAAAATTGGAAATGGTATCCATTTTCTTAAATTGCGATTTCCTAATAGGAAATCGCATTTTAGGAGATCCAAACCAAAGGGTGCATCTGGCCTTAAGGCCCTCCTGGAGGCACCCCAAAATGCATCATGCACAAGTAAGTGCACATAGGGCATATGTGCACTTCATGTCACATTAAAAAATGCATTTTTAAATGCATTTTTACATTTTGCTCATGGTTACCATCGCCTTCAAGTTGATGGTAATAGTATTTCCTAAATTCTCAATTCACATTTAGGAAATGCTATGTACATATCTTTTGGAATTCACAAATAGGGAATCCCTATTTCCAATTCCTAAATCGCAGTTGCAATTTGCGATTACTACGTGGTAGCACAGGGGCCTTTATACATCTGACAGGGCCGATATAACAGTCTGAAATATGGATTTGGCGCATTAAGAAAAGCTAAATGGCTTTGTACATCTGGCCCTATATTGTTTACATAACATTCACATCTACGGATTCATATTGTTACTAAAAGTGCCATTACAGGCTACAACAAGACACTTGGGGGGTCATTATCGCCGCGCAGCCAGCAGTGGCGATCCCCCTGCCGTCACAACCTTATTTATCCCCTGCCATATTATCATGGTGGGGGTATTGAGGCAGACGCAAAGTGTGTCCACCTCTTTTCTGCCGGTCAGCAATCGTTACGATTGCTGACCGGGCGGAACTGGGCACTAATATGGTGGCCCTGCCTACCAGGCACCGCCATCCATATCAGGATGAGTGTTCAAAAAGGCCTTTCCATGGCGGCGATGCCGCCATGGAAAGGCTGCCGGGAATTGCTTTAGGGGCCCATTGTGGACCCCCGGTGGGGTGTGGGGGCTGCACTTGAAGTACATTGCCATGCACAAGGTGGCAGGGACCACACAGTGCTTGCTACATTGTGCATGGCAATGCACAACATGCCATTTTGGCATTGGGGCCGGTGCTGCTTTCAGCAGCACCCACTACAATGTCAAGATAGGGGACTACGACCGCCAGGGTGGTGGTCGCATCCTGATCAGTGGTGCGGGACCACCGCACGTCTGGTGGCCGGTCCCAGCACCGCGAGGGTGGCGGCCCTTAGTTCTTATTAATGCTCTTGCGATACTTGCTGGAATGTATGTATGCGCAGCTGGAGATTAGTCTTCATGTACACCTGCTCTCATAAGATCAATTTTGGGTTATTACTTTTGATAAATGTAAGGTGTACAGGAGTATAAGCTCGGTATAATTGTCATTCCCGATATATTAAAAGTTTCTGCGCACCTGCCTATTTTGCAAGACACAAAGCTAAATATTGAGATGACTATTTGAAATCATCCTGGAAAAGGTCCTGGCTGCTGCAGATTTGGGGGGACCCTTGTTACAAAGTAATTAGACTCGGCAGTTTATTTACACAACCTTTACCAAGCCAGTGCGCTGAGATCCAAGTCAATAGAAGCATCCCTTTATTAAGGCTGAACCTAGATCAGGCACGAATATTATGAAAAGGGAGACATTAAATCATATATTGAAAATACTTTGTATTTAAAGAGACCGAGGTGAAAAAGATAGACAGATGGCGGCTCGTTTTTACTGCAGGCAGACGGATCTGACCTGATCTCTAATAAAAGAATCTTGATTTAAAGAGAAGTACCAGGTGAAAGAGCTCATTGAGCACCCGCGCGCGCGCACACACACACACACAAACACACACACACACACACACACAACACACACACTATAAATGCAGATGCACGGAGTGTAACATGCTACTTTATAACAAGGCGGCATGATTGCACATAGCCTAGAAAGCTGAACACTGGCTGCTGAAATCTATCTGTGATATTCATGTTCACAGGTTTAAATCTTGAGGATCAACTCATTTACTACTGGGTAATAATCATTGTATATAACAATGTTATTTGTAAACATTATCATTGTGGAGCATTGGGTGGGGAAGTGACTTAAGAGAGGCAAAGACCACAGCATGTCACGCTGGCCCAAACCTCACTCAACAATGGTGATATATAGCATCAAAGTTGGTTACGGTGACCTTCGTATTGTGCTAGTAAGTGTTAGAGCATGGATACATGAATCAGTTACTTGAAATTTGCATGATATACAGGACTAGAGTTATTTCACTTGCATGGCATAGATTGCTTCCTCATCCAAATTACAATAAATATTCATTATTTCACATAACGTACCCCTGTCACACAGCCCAAATTTTGGGAATGTACGACTGTCGCTATCTTACAGATTTCCAGAGTCAGCTTTAGCGCTGGTGGATCCTGGTGTGACAATCTTTTTTTGGCGCACCCCAATGACCTCCTTCTCTACAGATTCCCTCACTTTCACCTTTCAACAGTGTCCCTCATCTCACCATAGCCCCCATTTAATTTGTTTCATAGTGCTACTCATACCAGTGTAGGGTGTCAGAGCACTTTACATCACACACACGCCATACATAGACAATTGGTATTGTATGTATATAGCTGAATCATGCACGTGTAAATCAGTCTATAGGAAATGTTACATAAAACAATGAGGATTACAAGGTGTAGAAATCACGTGTCATCCATACAGGTAGCAAAAACAACAAGTGATGGACCGAATGTGGATCAATGTCACACATTCCCCCAGTCAAAAGATCTGGGCCCAAATCCATCGTTTTTTTGCACTCCACACCACCCTGGGTTAGACAATGGCGATATGCAAATCAGCTCTGACCCTGTTGCCCCATGGGAACAGTCCAGTCCGAACTACAAAAGCCATGTCCTTCCCAGAACGGAATCAAGTATCCGAGGACCGGACCGGTTTCGAGGTAACACCTCTCATCAGCCCGGCTAGCTTGACTCCAGTGGTGTGGAGTGCCTGGGACCCACGTCTGGGCATCCCCAGCGCACTTAGGGCGGAATATGCAAAAACAACAAGTGATGGACCGAATGTGGATCAATGTCACACATTCCCCCAGTCAAAAGATCTGGGCCCAAATCCATCGTTTTTTTGCACTCCACACCACCCTGGGTTAGACAATGGCGATATGCAAATCAGCTCTGACCCTGTTGCCCCATGGGAACAGTCCAGTCCGAACTACAAAAGCCATGTCCTTCCCAGAACGGAATCAAGTATCCGAGGACCGGACCGGTTTCGAGGTAACACCTCTCATCAGCCCGGCTAGCTTGACTCCAGTGGTGTGGAGTGCCTGGGACCCACGTCTGGGCATCCCCAGCGCACTTAGGGCGGAATATGCAAAAACAACAAGTGATGGACCGAATGTGGATCAATGTCACACATTCCCCCAGTCAAAAGATCTGGGCCCAAATCCATCGTTTTTTTGCACTCCACACCACCCTGGGTTAGACAATGGCGATATGCAAATCAGCTCTGACCCTGTTGCCCCATGGGAACAGTCCAGTCCGAACTACAAAAGCCATGTCCTTCCCAGAACGGAATCAAGTATCCGAGGACCGGACCGGTTTCGAGGTAACACCTCTCATCAGCCCGGCTAGCTTGACTCCAGTGGTGTGGAGTGCCTGGGACCCACGTCTGGGCATCCCCAGCGCACTTAGGGCGGAATATGCAAAAACAACAAGTGATGGACCGAATGTGGATCAATGTCACACATTCCCCCAGTCAAAAGATCTGGGCCCAAATCCATCGTTTTTTTGCACTCCACACCACCCTGGGTTAGACAATGGCGATATGCAAATCAGCTCTGACCCTGTTGCCCCATGGGAACAGTCCAGTCCGAACTACAAAAGCCATGTCCTTCCCAGAACGGAATCAAGTATCCGAGGACCGGACCGGTTTCGAGGTAACACCTCTCATCAGCCCGGCTAGCTTGACTCCAGTGGTGTGGAGTGCCTGGGACCCACGTCTGGGCATCCCCAGCGCACTTAGGGCGGAATATGCAAAAACAACAAGTGATGGACCGAATGTGGATCAATGTCACACATTCCCCCAGTCAAAAGATCTGGGCCCAAATCCATCGTTTTTTTGCACTCCACACCACCCTGGGTTAGACAATGGCGATATGCAAATCAGCTCTGACCCTGTTGCCCCATGGGAACAGTCCAGTCCGAACTACAAAAGCCATGTCCTTCCCAGAACGGAATCAAGTATCCGAGGACCGGACCGGTTTCGAGGTAACACCTCTCATCAGCCCGGCTAGCTTGACTCCAGTGGTGTGGAGTGCCTGGGACCCACGTCTGGGCATCCCCAGCGCACTTAGGGCGGAATATGCAAAAACAACAAGTGATGGACCGAATGTGGATCAATGTCACACACACTGATCCACATTCGGTCCATCACCTGTTGTTTTTGCATATCCATACAGGTAGCAGCATATTTTAAGAGTATTTGGTATGTAGAAGCACAAACTCTGCATTTTACAGATGCCACAGTTGTTTGGGTTGGCTTTATTAATAAAAATGTGTTTCTACCCCAAAATAACCCTTTTTAGCAACGTTAGGATAATGAAAGACAGGGGAAAAACATAAAGTTCCAACCCCATGCCTTGCAGTTTGTATGCAGCACCTTGATTACAGTTCATAGTTCATAGGTCGCTGTGCTATTATGGGATTGTAATTTATGAATGGCAGGTAACAAAAGGTCTCTCAGACAAAAGCAGTAACGGATTGAGCTATCCACATAAAATACAGCTCTGTAATCTGCATGGTTCATGTTCTTTGCAGCAGGCACAATAACCCCCTGTGCTACTATATGGTGAGCCAGAACTGTCACTGGACAACACTTTATATTGCTCCAGCAGGAATATTAATCACCAAAGTTATATTGACATTTTTTATTGTTGCCTTGCCGGAAAGCAGCCAGACACACAAGGAACTCTACAGCGGGTGTTTTTAAACACATACGTTATTTCTAAACACAGCTCCCACAAACCTCTCCCCACCCCAGAGGTAGAACGAGGTGCGGCTGCACTAGTCGCACCACCCTAAAGCCAGCCCTGAAGATATCACCCAAACCCAAAATACAACAGAAAACTATCCAGTAAGTACTCATTAAACAGAGCTAACTTCATATGGGAAACACACTTTCGATATGCTCTAATCAAATATCATCAGACTTCTAACAGCACGTTTCACACAATCAAGTCCACTACATAACTCCTTTACAATTACAGCTACATTGAATGTCAAAAATAGTACATGACATCTTCATGCATACAATACACCACCAAAACCATACAGCTGGCAAACAGGGGCGGCTGATATCCTTTGAAATTGGTGGGGAGAGTGAAGTGCCTCACCACTTCCCAAAAAAATAAAATAAAATGTTCCCTCCCTCAAAAACCCCAAAGTAAACCACCCCTCCCTCCAATACCCCAAAAATAAAATACCCCCACCCTCCAAAAGGCCAAACAAAAACATAAATCGAACTACAAAATAAAACACAACTACTACACTTACATGCATTGCATATATCAAATAAATTAAGAGGGCAACTACCCATGGGCTGCGCGTCCTCCTCAGTGTTCTTCTCCTTCTCCGATTCATGAGGAGCTCACCCATCCAATCCAGACGCTGCTCTCATGCTGTTAACCAGCATGAGAGAATCGCCTGGATTGTATGGAGCGAGCTGGCTGGGCACTGATTCAGGCCTTGGAGGCCTGTGCTTGGTCTCTACCAGCTGTCTTAGGTCGAGAGCTTCAAAGCGTGCATGTGTCTTTGGCCGGCTCAAACAGTCGGCCAAAGTGGCATGTGCCCTTTGGAGCGTCCAGTCTGCCCTGCTTCAGCATGTCTCTGGGCTCGGGGCTAGCGCTGTTGCAGTACCCACCGCACCGGTAAAAATAAAATGGCAATTAAATATTTTCATTTTGGTTTTTTCCTGTCTGGCTCGCAGCGGGTGAGGGGCGATGCTTGCCCGCCCTCGAGAAGAATCCACCACTGCTGGCACCGTAGCAAAAGTTTCTGCCAACTCAGCATCACTTCTTCACACCACACTTAAGAACGTCTTTGAACCATTGGAACCATTCTGATAGAGTCCTTGCAAGCAGAACACTGCACAACATTACAACACATTTATTTTCTAGTCTAGCATTGCTTATCTATAACAGGAGCTCCAGAACTACATTGCTGCCAACAGGGCCAGGCAGGCCTTTTCTTACACTGGGCAGTTCCCCGATTGGCTGGACCACTTGGAGGTCGGTTTTAAAGCCCAGAGCTGCTCTTAGTGGCTTTGTTGCTATGCGCAGCTCCACGAGGTTAATTGCAGCAGGTTCAAACAAGTCTTCAAGAAAGAGAGAGAGGGAAGGGAAAGGAGAAAATGCAACCCGAGAGAGAAGACAGGAGGAGAGAGAGAATCAATGGAAAAGAGAGATTGCACAAGGAGATGAAGGGAGCAGGTTTGGTGTGAGCATTATTGCCAGGGCAGCTCTTGGTTCCTATGTCTGGCCTGGGCTTTCAGAGCAACAAACATAAGTCAGATCATTGGTTAGCACTGTCATTGAAGCTGCAGCTCAGCTTCAGGATTATCAATTTTCTGAGGTACATCAGTGGACCATCTTCAGACAATCAAACTCCTATTCTATCAGTGTTAGCAAAAGTCCAAAACCTGACCTGCGAATGCTTTTGAAAAATGTGGTTTGTAGTCAGTCTGACATTTATAGGAAATTGAAGAACAACTAATGTCAAGAAAACTAACAGGGAAGATGGTACAGGCCTTCATGGACGAAAACATATTGTTTGCTTGGATACATTCAAATGAAAAAGCGGATCAGTGACCAGAACTAAGCTAGCTAGAGCCTCAATATTATGCAGCGGCAGAAAAAGTGCCAACGTCATGGGCGTATCTGTGGATGCAATCCGAGATCACGCGGAAAGGGATATTGTCCAAAAACCTTTTTACCACATTCACTCTCGTCAGGTGTACTATACTAGAAAAACAGCTGTGCATGAAGAACTCACTATTCAAACTAGTTTGCAAAAATGCCCCTTTACAGATATCGACTGCTTAAACTTTAGGCTTTCATTTTCTGGCACTATGCTCTCATTTTGGGGATGAAGAAGTGCATTGCTTTAAACTTCAAGAAATAACTGTCACCATGAACGGTATCTCTTGAAACAAAACAGCAGTGGTCTAAGCAGGATACATTGTCATGAAAAACATCAACAGTGCACATTCTGGTTGCTGTCACTGCCACTTTCAGAACTTGCCCGACCACTTAAGGTTTACTCCATCCAATCAAGAGTGGGGACCATTTCAGACTAATCTTAGTGTTGGCTACTTGAAGATTAATGATTTAGGTCATAGTTTATGGAAGATGAGGCACACCTGAAAGGAAACAGGTCATTTGAAATCACTTTCCATTGGCTTAAGCTAGTAAAATAATATGTAAGGTAGTGAATTGTTTATAAGCACTTTGATCAGTTTAATAATCCCCTCCATGACCAATAGCTCTCCGCCTACATCTCTAGCTGCTACGAGAGACCTAAAGCCTAGAACAAGTAGAGGAAAATCCAAAATGTACCCAATCTACAACATGCATCATGAGAGTTTTTAGCTAAAATGAAAGTTTCCGTATTTATTAGTGTAACTTGTTACATCTCTGTGAGCCTACAGCAGGAGGCTTCATCTAATTCGAACAAGAAATTAATTGCCATAGTCAACCGGGAACGGTCCTTTTGTCTCCACATCCTTTTACAAACATTTGTGAACTGTCTTTGAAGTCTATATATATTTTTTTAAATTTTATTTATTTTACTTTTTATTTATTTGAAGAGTTTTATATGGCGCTGGCTAAACAGAGTGCTTTACATGAAGATCGTGAGTTACGTTACAAATTACGTTCGTTACCAGTGCCTAGTAAAACACAGGCAAAAAAACAGTGTTACAGAATTCGTCAGCGGGGAGGAAGGGGACACAGTGGGGAGAAGGGAAGAACTGTGGCCAATGTCTGGCTGGGTAGGTGACGGCCGAGGGGGGGAACCAGGGCCGATCTCCTCTATAGCTGCCTAGCAGCTCCACCGGGCATCAGCCATGTTGCTCACGTCTCAGCGGTCAGGAAAACATGAATAACAGATTTTTCATGGTTATATTAGTTACAGTTGCATAGTCAAACACAGAAGAACAAGTCCCCAATAGAGGAATAGAGGAAATGGGGGAGGGGAGTGTAACCAGGGGGCTGGGAAGCAGATCAGTTCTGGCAGACCGGCAGTGAGAGAAAAGTACCTTATGGGGGATAGAATAAGCAGGCCCATAACCCGGATGGGGTCATATAGTCACTACGTCCAGTGCCAAATTCAATCACCTCGTTAGGTCATCTGCACTGACTACTGTATGCCCTCTTATATACTGCCGTGGGGCGGAAGTCCACTGTAGGGAACAAAAGTCTGCTGTTGGGAACAAAGTATCTCTTACTTCTTTGGGCCATTTACTTAAGCTCTAAACACGCAGGACTGGTCCTGCAGGCCTCAGGTATTTCCATAGGCTCCATTGTCTAGAGCCTCCAATCGGTTTGTAGCAATCCCCAAGAGCTCAAGGATACTCAAGCGATCACCGCATTGCTGCCTTCCTCACAGCTGATTCCCGCAGTGCCCACTCAGACAGCAAGCACACCTCACACGTCTTCGCAGTTGGCTCTGCTCCCAGCCACTCTCTTCCTCTCACATTGCTAGGCTACCCTGGTCTGAGACACTCACTCAGGCCAATTCAGTACTCTGCCCCAGCCGTCACTTCTCACCTTGAGGGCCTGCACCAAGCCGCGAGAGATCCGACGTTGCTAGCAGGACTCAGAGAGTACCGTCTGCAAGGGTTCTTCAGCTCAGGCAGCAGCATCGGGCGGCCGCCATCTTATTGCTACGCATCATTCTCAGGGCGATCACTGCTAAAGAGAGAGAGGTACCCCATATTGCCCATCTGTGAGGTGCCTAGCAGGCCATATGTGGTCACTCCACTTTGTTTTGTGGGGACCCGCTGGTTGCCGACTCGGATCATCCTCCGTTCTAGGACTTCTTTACTCAGTCCAAAATGGCGTCTTCGGTCGCAGCTTGCAGCAATTCAAATGTTATTTTTGGCTAACGAACCTGCACAGGCGAGATACACTGCTATTATACTTGCTGATCTTTCCGGTGTCTGAGGTGCCGTTAGAAATGGTCTCCAATGCCTCAGTGCAGTGAGTGGGTGAGTGGGTAAAACCTTATGGACAAGAATACAACCAGACCACATTTGTACCTTGCTGGTGGTGCAGACAAGCAGTTTCCCATCAAGGAGTTCTCTCCCCCAGGGGCATCCACTGCTGTGCCTCTGCTTCGAGAAGAGGGCAGGGGGGGAGGCCGTATCGGGTCTTAAAGCTCCGGCCGGCGGCATCACGGTTTACTTCTCTCGGCCTCCGGGTGTTTTCACATAATTCCTCGGGCGCCATCTTGGGTCTTTTCCAGGCGGAGATGTTGCAGTTCATATCTTTGCGAGGCAGGATCGCAGAGAGGTGGTTTTGCATTCAGAATGATCCAGCAGTGCTCCAATTGCAGAATTGATGAATTTGACGTGGATTAGGGCACGGCGAAACACCGCTCTGGATGTCGGTGTGCGGGTTCATCTTGGACCTTCGGCTCCGAACGGCCATCATGATCTCATGGGCTACAGAATCCACTAATCCCCTGTTGCTAGTTTTAGGAATATGGAGAATAATATGTAGGATTCTATGAAATACAATAGGCATACATTTGAGGGATCGGCACCATTTTGTTATTCTCAAGAAGGTTGAAGAAAAATCAGCAACACAAGTGGCACTCAAAGTTCTCGGCCGGTTTTTCCCTGAGTGCTTGCTTTGGGGGATTGTATTTGGCAGCATTACTTAAAAGCCCCCACAACTTGCTTTGAACATGTTCCTGGCCAACTTGTTTTCTGAACAATTTTATGCCCATCTTTTCTGCTTTCAAACATACCAATGTTCGTTCCTGTGCTTTTGCTGCAGCCTGCTAATGTTCTCTTCCTTCTGTTCTCTCTTTGCAGTTCCTTGTCATCTGGGAATCCTGTTCCTGGGCTGCCTCTAAAATTCTGTGACTTATGATTTTCTGCTGCAAATTCATGCCTTACTTGTCCCTTCTGCAGTTCCTGGGCTCTTTTAACCCTGCTGTTGCTCTATACCCTTTGTGATCCTGGCATTGCATCCTTCAATTCCAGAAAAATAGGTCCTCTATTGCATTTTATGCTCCTCTCAATTTCTGTTCCAGGCTTATGCACTCTTACCCATCAATGTCTGCCCCCAGTCTGCTGCCTTCCTTCACAACAGATGTTTTGATAACTCGATGGCTGTCTTCTACTAGCACTGCCCCAGATTGATGGCACAAGAAAAGGTAGCATTTTGGAGACTGTAGCATGGGCATTCTGGAATAGTATATCAAGCTTTTAGAAAGTGGGCCTGTTTACTTCCTCATTTAAGAGAAGTGCTTCCATGATTTATGAGACTCTATGGGCCACTTATATTAGAGTTTTTTTATGTGTTCATAATTATTTGCATCATTAATGACATGCAAAATGTATTTTCACACTCGAATATACATGTATACACTGTTATAGTACTGTTGCTTTTGAAGGAAATCTCTGCAAAAGTGTGCTTTTCTGATCCTTGTTAATTAAGTCTCAGTTTAGGTATAAACTCCATCTTGCTCAAGATGGAAGTTGCCCTTGTCACTCATGTCTTTCCTCCTGCATATCTCACTGTCGTTGTTTCTGCAGCATGCAATCAAGCAGATTATTATTAATTGTTTATTGTCCATTGTCGTTGTTCCTACTGACTTCGATGAACTTCCTCTGCGCAGTCATGAAATTGAAACTATTAATTCAAGGTCTATCAGCTAGACCACCATGCCATATTCATTCATCGAACACACTGTTGTTCATGTATCTAGATTGTTCTAGCATCTCCGGATGACATTAGCATAGAGGGGGGCATGATAATTATTCATGTAGAGACAGTGTCTAAATGTTGAGACAATGTGATGCTTAATTTTACTGTGCTCTTATTTTCTGATTAAGTGCTACATTTGCTCACATCACAGTGATTCTGCAATTCTGTAAATTTCATATGTGAAAATAATGTATAAAAACCCCTCAATTTTGGGTTTGAGCCAGAAGTGTTTCTGGGTCTACTAGGGATACTGTCCATTCCTCTCCCCATTTAGCTGCCCACGAGGGAAACCCGTCTGATTTTGCATTCCTCTGTGTTGCCCCTTTCATTGAGAGCCTTCATGGTATTTACACTATACCACTTACTTTTAAATTTTGTAATTAAACCCTAGCTATTCCATTGATCTAGAACTCAGTTATTGAGGGGGGCTCATTATTTATTAAATTGATTGTATTTCAGATATTTGGTGCATTGGGACGTGCCTTAACGCAGAACACATTGCCGCATGATTTGAAGTTTAACGCTGTCTCCGATTCAGCAAAAGTGGACATTCTGATTGAGGGGGATTATGGGGGTGTTTAGAATGTCAGGGTAACCCGTGCCCACCCTGACAAGAAAAATATATTTACAATGACATTGAAAGTAAGACCAATGAGCAGAATACATTTTGCAGCAGACAAGGGTAAATTTACAGCATTTTATTGAATTCTTCCACTAAATAATTCGCAATGCGTGGTATTGAATTGCTAATATTAACACGAATATTTCTAGATAGAATTATTTTCTGTTCTGTAGGTAGGTATGAGAGTAGGTATGCGAGAAAGGCATACAATTTTAAAGCAAATCTATATCATGCAGGGGTTAATAGTATACTGTACGCCTAGAATGGAAGTGCCATGTGACTGACACTATGACCTTACTATCTTTTTCATTAAAGCCCATTCCCAGGAAACCACTCCCTTGGTGGACAACATTGCACCATGAATTATATTCCTAGAATCGTTCTGACAGCAGGGTGTTTTGTGCACAAAATGGCAACCTGGACTCCGATCTTTTTTTACAACTGACAGACATGCTGTGTTTGCCAAGCCACACAATCTAATCTCTCCAAGTTTCTTTGGAATAATTGAAAAAAGTAAGACGAAAAAAGTTCTCCAAATTTCACATTAAAAGGCGCAAAGACATAGTTTCGTTTTTTTTTTGCATTATATTTATAAACACACAAACGTTTGAGCTGAGATAATTTACGATCAAACAATTATAATCAAAGCCACAATTATCAGTCCAAAAGGCCTACTTCTAAGAGCTGCTCCTGTTTTGAAGTTCTGGCAGGAGCTAAATGGGCAAACACAGATTTTTCTGCTTGCATAATACATGTCTCTATGCATCAAAATAGGGCTTTTTAGCTTACTGATCTTTACGCCACTGACATCTGTAGAAGAAATTTGTGTGATTCCATAAGTTATGCATGTACAATATTTGAATGTGATTCCCACATCATTTAATGCTTAAGAATACCTGGAGTGCGCTTCTAATACAGGTACATTTATACCTTTAAAAAGGATTTTTAATAATCAGTAGGTACTGCGGAAAGGATACAGGGTACAGAGTAGCAGATGTCTGTGTCCACTAAGCTATAGAGGTGCGGAAAGTGTCCAGGGCACAGTCATAAACCAGTTACGATACACAGAGCCTGCTTTATTTTGCTGTACACCACACCTCACAGGCTCTGAGAGAAAGAGGAATGCAGGTGGAAGCTCCTCCGCTACGGCACAAGAGAGTCGCTCCACTGCTTTTCAGCAGTGCAAAAAAGGAAGAATAGAATTAAAATAACACTATGGGGTATATTCACAAGAACGTGTGATAACTACCACAAGAGTAGCGTAAAGCAACTTTCAACATTTCAGCCTATCGCGGGAAAACATCCCCGTGTCAACGTGGAATTCACAACAAGGTGGTAGCATGCGATAGACGCCCGACAACGTGGCAAAAATCAGCGTGAAAATCTACACCGCCCCACAAAAATGCAAAATGCGAAGGCAAAAAACATGGGATGAGGCCAATCGTGGTAAAAAAATGTGAGAATACCAGCCACAGGCCTGCTAATCCCACGCGTCAGGTGGAAAAACGCACTATAAAAGAAAGAGGGCGAAAAAAACCCATAAAATTCAAACTTCATAGCACAATGGATGCACCCGGACCGAGTGCAGAGGACAAGCCAAACCCCACAAGCCCCACGGAGGACAGCAAAGAAACCCCGTGCTCAGGGAAGGGCAAGGACAAGAGGAAGAGGAAGAGGAAGACGGGGTCAGTTCGCAGGAAGACCGGACCATCGTCACGGATGTCACAGGATACTACCAACAACTGTTTGGCACCTTCGTCAGTGACGATGAAGAGGACACCCTGGTCATCTGCACCGGCACCCACCAACGGATCGTAGATAGCCTCCGCACCTCATCCCCGGAAGCAGGGCAGGCCAGCTGCCCTGAAGTGAGCCCACCTCTTGCACAGACCACACTGCAGGAAACACACACCACCATGGTCGTCTCCCTGCACCGCCCAACCAATTCATGGAGTTCTCACAACTGTGGCAGCCAAACCGGATGCCATACCTGGGTGTCTGAGTACCTATCGAACACCCCCTGTTCACACTATGCTCCAAGACAGACCTTGGCTGATCTCGCTGGGGCAATGAACATAATACAAGAGCTGTGTGGTCAGACAGGCACCAGCGATCAGAGCACAGAGTTGGCACAAATGCAGAGGTCATTGGAGACAATGGAGCAGAACCAGGATGGAAGTCTGTCTGCCAAGGCTGGACACCAGCAAGTAGTAACTGGGAACCTCAATACCCTGCAGTTCTCCATATTGCCATAGCTGCCACTGAGCTATTCCCTGATGACTGCAGCAGGACCTCCGACACACACAGCTTTGTCAGTGGCACACAGTGATGCTGCCCCATCACCTTCGCAGTCTGTTGTGTCAGTGGCACACAGTGATGCAGCCATCACCCCGCCACACACACTGGACACAGAACCCGTATCAGGGGAGTAAGAAGGGGAGGGGAATTACTGTGTGAGGAGGTGGCAGTAGCATTCATTACCGCCATGTTCCCTGTCCCTGCCTGGTGATGACCTATGCCACTTGCCCTGGGAAAAACCTCCTACTGACCCCCGGAACACTGCAACATTCACCCGGACCCTGAAACGGACGGCCATTTCATCACTGCAGACCAATTTCACAGCAATCCTGCTGCAGAATGCACTTTCCCACTTCCTAATCACTGCTTGTTAGATTTGGGGGTCTCTAGTTGGCACAGGTAGGTACAAGTAGGGACCCTCTCCTCTAGTCAGGACAAGGGGATTACACACCTAAAATAACTCCTGCTCACCCTCTAGGTTGCGTGGCGCGAGCAGTCAAGGCTTATTTCAGAGGCGTTGTAAGTTAAGCAGTTGTGACCACATACAGTAACCCAGTGATAACACTACAAATGGACACCACACAGGTTTTATATAAAAAATAAGTAGACATTATATAGAGTTACCATAAGACCATAAACGACAAAAATACACACTATGATTACTTTAAGATGGTAGATTTAAGCTTAGTTCAGTTCAGTTCTTAGATGCAACACTCTGCATCAATGTACCTTAAGTTGCGTTGCGCTTCCACAACAAGCAATGTCGCAGCGATGGGAAATGTGGCAAAGTCAGGTGCAAAGAACACTGTGTGCTTTACTCAGCATTATTTCACAGAGAACTAGAAGTAGGTTTTGTATGTATGTCTTCTAATATTATATGCACAAGTGCAGTCAGTGTGTACATTTTGATGTGTTTGTGGACAGCGTTTGTCATATACAGTCAGTTGGTTTCCAGAAAGGTTATATATGCTAAACAGAGTTTGTTTGAATAATAAAACAGAGTACTATTTTTCACCAATATACATTAATTAGTTATTGCACTACAAATGACACACACTGCTATAGATGCAGAAAATGTTAAGCATATTGCAAGGATTGGCCCCAATCCCACTCTTATAATACCAAACCAACATGCCTTATTCATATGGTACTATAATGGCACTATGTCACATGTCATAGTGCCACCAATCCAATGCAACATCTTACAGGTCCACGAGTCTTACTGAGTAAACAAAAATCCCTCCTATAAAATGTCGATAAACACCCTCCACAAATGGATAGAGGAAAGCAAAGGTAAAACATAGGTTCTTGACTGCACCTCTGCCTCCTAACATGTAAACATTAGACATCGCCCTTGAAGTCATACTTGTAGTGTCTTGCTGTACCTACACTCAATCACACCCATCCATCACATGTGTCAGCAGTCAGGTGACCATGCCAATAAAATAGACATGTGCACGAGCCCTGGGCCAGTTCCACACCCATTCTACTGGTGTCTGTGTCAGTCATTATTCTAGAATACGGCCTCGGGCCCACCACGCATCAATAACTAGGAACCGGAACTCTAGGGTTCACTGGACTTTCAAGGGCGTTTTACAGGTCCCTAATAATAAAACTTGCAACAAGATGTGACAATATGTCACGACAATATCTGGCCACAGCAGGCTTATAGGTTCCCATGCACTAACGACAGCCATATGGTAGGGCTTTGTGTACCATATGACTGACTGTCCCCCTTCTAAGACACTTGGCTACCATGTCACCTTTCTAATCCTTGAGCAAGTCTCACGGAGCCCTGGAATGTCATTAATTGGTGCCACCAGTACTTCAGGAATTTAGTGGCCTTCATAGGAGAGTGGCAGACTTTACTGTCTCTGCTGAAAAGAAAGACGTGAGGAAAGTGTATATTGCCTCTGCTTGGGGGTGAAAATGTGTAATTATTTGTTATCAGTGATCATGTTCTATTGAAGTTGAGTCTCCTACGTTGATGTTTTATCATTTTATTGTTAACGTATTTGTATAATTTTTCTTTTCATCTCTGGTTATGCCTGTCCTTGTACAGTACTCGGAGGAATTTCTGGTATATTGCTCCTTCAACAGTAAAATTGTTAGCAAATATATTATTATAACTAGCATAGTTTCTAATGTAGATCTAATAAGATTCTAATTGGAATACCATTAAAATGATAACCGATGTTTGAGTCCCATGTCTTTCCTTGGCTTTATTTAGATTAAATTCACAATATTAATATAGAGAGATGAAAGGCGAGACAAATAGGTTTACATTCTGAAAGAGAAAGAAAAGGAGTCCCGAATACTCCGATGCTGGGAACACGACAGCTTGTAGTCCAAGGGGTTGCAAAGCAGACTGAATGTCCAGGCAGCAGCAGAAAGAATGACATAAGGGGCAGCCTGAGAACCAAGACTCTTTACCCTGCACATACCTACAGCATTGAAGCGTTCAAGCAAATTGGCAGACCAGATGCACCTGGTAGTCTGGATATAGTACCATTTTTTAACAGTCTAGACGAAGACAAAGATCTCGGAGTAAAGCGAGGAAATAAAGTGTTCTGCTGTAATTTAAATACCACGTTCTATTCTATTCTATTAATTTCTGGAGTAGGTATGATCCATCCTCCAGAAGGTATTCTGATGTTGAAGCATTTCTAGCCTACCAAAAAAGAGGCATCACAGAGAAGCATCATATAGCCAGGGTTTTAACATTTTGCGAAAGGCAAGATAATTATGCACTAAACATAGCTCAGTTGGCAATGCATCCATTGTATGGGGGCAAACATAAAAAGTGACGGACCACATTGTGGGCAAATGGACTTCACATAACACCATACGTTAGAGGGGAAAAGAAGAAGGAATTCACTGATGGATCCTGGAAGAAAGCACGAGGGACCAAGACTGTGGAAGGCCCAGTGAACCATACAAAGTTTTTTTTTTGAATAATCAGCTTTGAGCCCAGAACTAAAGCAGACATATGAGATACGATACGAGCATGGTGGGGAATACGAAGATGAGCCACGCTGCTAGGTCTTGCATTTTGTGACGTTGTATCAAAAGGGCTACGGGTAGAACAAGGTAGAGTGAGCTGCAAAAGTCCAGATGGTACACCGTAATGGACTGAACTACTGACTATCAAGAAAGGTCACGATAGCAAAATACAATACCAGGGCACATAGGGTTTAGAGCCTTCTTTAAGGCATGTGAACATGGGGACAAGAACATGGAAGTTAGGCTAATGCTCACTTCCAGGTTGTTGGTGGCACATCTGGGGCCGTATCAGTCAGTGACTATAAAAAGCCATTAAAGGCACTGGGTTGCCCTTTGCAACATTTGCCAGTTGTATTGGCTTACTTTGCTTCCGTCAGTTCATCACTCAACATTTGCAATCCCTGACTGTTTGTTATGTTTAGCTTTCTCGGTTCAACAATGTCTCTTGCCCAACAAACTCCATAGTCACTATCCATCTCTTTCCGTTTACCCTTTTCTGCCTGCTAAGTTCTTTTACTTCCTTACCTCTGTGCTCTGTCTCTAAAAGAGGGATGCTATTCTCCATCTCAGCAGCACTTCTACATCAGTCTGTGTAATCATCCTGCATAGCTGGTGTTCATCATTCCAGTATCCACTCCTCGCTTCAGGCTTGATTCGCAATAGGACTGGAGCTAGTCAAAGATTGTCCTTGCTGAGCAAGAAGCAAGTTATAAGAGCCATTGTAGTGATTTGTTCAGTGTCTGTTGATTTACAACACCTCATACTGTTTCTTTGTTTCTTTCTCTCTTGCAAAGATATCCAAGCAGTGGTTTTAAGATAATCATAGGTTGTTGCTGGTGCTATTCAGAACCAATGTGTTTGGTAAATTCCCTTCCACCATTTTTAAGTCTTGTCTAAACAGTGCATGAGCTATCTTTGCAAAACATTTTGTTTATATACTGTGGGCTTACAGTATGCTCATTGCTCACCATTGGCTGGCCTCTTTGTCACGGTGCACAGTCTAAATATTGATTCCGAAATATCGACCCACAGAAATATCGGGTTGGAAATATCGAAGGTAAAGAATATCAAGGTCAAGAATATCGTTGGACAGAATATCGACCCTAAGGTAAGTAATATCGAATTTTTTTATATCGATGTAAGTAATATCGAAGTTAGTAATATCGATATCAAATATATCGATGTTACTAATCTCGATGTTACTAACATCGATATTTGTAATATTATTATTTATTTAATATGTATGTGTTATATGTTTTTTGTTGAGTATTCTGCTTGTTTTAAATTATATGTATACTATTTTTATATGTTAATAATGTTTTTTTAAGTCAATTTTGTGTTTTAGTACCAGATCGGGTTGTGGGTTTATAGGGGAATAAGGTGGGAAGTAATTTAATTATACTAAATTAATTATTAATTAAGTTCTGTAGTGGGTTGTGGGTTTATAGGGGAATTGGGTGGGAAGTAATTTAATTGTAATTAAGAAATGATTTATTTTTATGTATTGGTATTGCTAAATATTTTATTTTTAATTAAATATTAATTGTTAATTATTTCTTTAATTGGTAATTAATGTTTTTAATTGGCAATTACATTTTTAATTGGTAATTAATATTTTTAATTGTAATTCATTTTTTAATTAACAATTAATATTTTTAATTGGTAACTAATTTTTATTAGTTGGAATTTTTTTTTATTAATTGGTAATGAAAGTTTCATAAAAAGTATTTTTTGGTATAAAAAATTATTTTATTGTTTAAAATTTTGTAATTGTTCATCCATTTTTAATAATTAATATGTTTTTTATATGAAACATATTTTATTGTTCAATATTTATTTTTTGGTCACTAATATTTACTCATTAATATTTATTGGTCTTTATGGTTAATTTATTGTTAATTAATTATTCAATTGTAATTATGTTTTTAATCATTATTAATGGGTATTTGTACAGGATGTAGTTATTTAAAAAATAAATTATTGATTATTTTAAATACAAAAATTATTTATAAGTATGTTATATTTAACTTCTATGCTATCCAATGCTTTCCCTACTCTTGCACTCTCTGGAGTAGGAATAGTCATTTTTACCCCTACGCTATCCAACGCTTTCCCTACTGTTGCACTCTTTGGAGTAGTAATACTAATTTTTACCCCTATGCTATCCAACGCTTTCCCTACTGTTGCACTCTCTGGAGTGGGAATAGTCATTTTTTCCCCTACGCTATCCAATGCTTTCCCTTCTGTTGCCGTCCCTGGAGGGGGAATAGTAATTCTTTCCCGTACGCTATCCAACGCTTTCCCTACTGTTGCACTCTCTGGAGTTGAAATAGTAATGTTTACCCCTACGCTATCCAACACTTTCCCTACTGTTGCACTTTCTGCAGTGGGAATAGTAATTTTGACCCCTAAGCCATCCTACGCTTTCCCTACTGTTGCAATCTCTGGAGTGGGAATAGTAATTTTTACCCCTACTCTATCCAACGCTTTCCCTACTGTTGCACTCTCAGGAGTTGGAATAGTAATTTTAACTCCTACACTATCCAACGCTTTCCCTACTGTTGCACCCTCTGGAGTGGGAATAGTCAGTTTTACCTGTACGCTATCCAATGTTTTCCCTACTGTTTCACTCTCTGGAGTCGGAATAGTAATTTTTACCCCTATGCTATCCATAATTTTTCCTACAGTTGCACTCTCAGGAGTGGGAATAGTCATTTTTACCCCTACGGTATCCAACCTTTTCCCTAAAATGCACTCGCTGGAGTTGGAATAGTAATGTTTACCCCTACGCTATCCAACGCTTTCCCTACTGTTGCACTCTCTGGAGTGGGAATAGTAATATTTACCCCTAGACTATCCAACGTTTTTCCTACAGCTGCACTCTCTGGAGTGGGAATAGTAATGTTTACTCCTATGCTATCCAACGGTTTCCCTACTGTTGCATTTTCTGGAGTGGGAATAGTAATTTCAAGTCCTAATCTATCCAATGTTTTCATTACTGTAGTTTTTTTTGGACTTTGAGTAGTAGTTTTATTTATTTGGCTATTTATTATTTTTTGTCTTATTTTAGACAATGTAGTATATAATTAATTTTAAAAATATTGAAAGTATTTTTAATTTTTTTAATGTATTAAATATAATTATTTACTTTTTCTTTATGTTATTGTTTTATGTGTGTAGATGTATTTGTAATTTATAATATTTATAATTATTTATAAGTTATTAAAATAATTATTAAAGCGTATTAGTAAGTAAGTATATATTATATATTGTATGTATATGTTTAATTAATGTTTTAATATTATATATGTATTATTTATCAATTTTAAACATTATTAAATATGTGTAACTATGTTTATTTTATTTATAAATATTATTTACTTTATTTGAAACATTTTTTTAACAGAAAAAACGATATTTTTAATTACGATATTTTTAACATCGATATTTTGGTTTTGATATTTTTGTATTTACCATGTTGTAGATAGGATGTCGATGTTCTTGCCTTTGATATTCCTGCGTTGATATTTCTTTAGGTCGATATTTTGTAGGTCGATATTCTGTCAGTGATTCCTTTGTCATTCTTATTTGTCTACTTCTATATGGGGAGCACTTAACCTTCCCACGAAACATGGCCCAAGTATTTGTGTCCTTCTACTGTTTCTCTTGTGAGAGCTACTTTTTTCTTTACCATCAAACCGTCCTTGTGAGTGCACATTTTGCCCGCTTTCTGCGTTTTATCTTTTTTTGTTATGGCTCATTTGCTTTACACTTTCCATTTTCTTTCTATATTTTTTACGTTAGTTTTCTTAATGGTTTAGCATACTTTTATGTACCCAATTTTTTGTTGCATTTTTAATCACCTTTCTTTATGTTCTCCCATCTATGTTGTGTCCTTGCTTGACCCTGTCTCTTATATACGCTTTTCTGGATTCCACCTTTTTTTTACTGCATCCATAACACACTTTCACACATTCCTTTGTTACAGGTACACTACTTTCATGTTACTCCTTTTCCCTCGGCCCACACCCACCCATGTTGATCCTTTTGCCTTTCCCACCTGTCCATGTTGCTTTCTTTCCCTCTCTGTCTTCCGTCCATGTTGAATTTTTCCACTCGCACATGTTGTTTCTTTTGCCTCCCGCCTTCCGTCTATGTTGTTTCTTTTCCCTTACCCCACCCATGTTGCTTCTTTTTGTTCCTGTTTTATCTAACATCATTGTTACTTCTTCCCTGCCCTGTCTGTGTTTCTTCTCCCCCGCTTACCCCATTCCCTGTTTAATCTCCCCCCACTCACCCATCACCGTTTCTTATCCTCCACCACCCGCTTCCGTCTTGGTTTCTTTGCCCTCCTCCGACAGACCGAAGGAAAAACAAAAGCGCTATGACACAGCCACAGCTGTTTGCTTCATAATGTTTTTTTTTACCATCCTGCTTTCTCTATCGCCCACCCTCCCGTTCACCCCCCCCCCCCCACAGCACTCCAGTTTACCACCGCCACCCAACTGCGAAGGCCAATAGCTCGCTCATATGAAAGACTTATTGGCTTTGCCAATGGTTGTTCCCTTTGTACCTACCTGATGTATTGTTATTCAGTACATTGTGTTTTCTTGCTTTCTCTCCAATGCATGCTCATTCCCCATCACATCCCTGCACTATTTGTTGTGTTCCATCCACAGCTTGTCTGTTGCTTCTCTGCCCAACTCTGCTTTTACCCCCCACCAGTTCCATTGTTGCTTTGCCCCTCTCAGCTTCATTGACTTTATTTCTCCCTCCCCACTCCTCGATTACTCGCTTTGCCCATACCCACTCCTCCATTGATCCTTTGGCCTTGGTGATGCATGCATGCACATGTGTAATAATTCTGCTGAGCTCATTTGCATTTTAGGTTGAAGCCTCCCAGACAGCACCGCTCTCCGGTTTGCCTGGCTTGCTAACAACATCTTAGGGACATTCGGAAAACTTCCCTGGGAATGCATTCCACCTGTTGTTTATTATTGGCTTTTGTAACTCACATTTGCTTGCTTTATATTTGCTGGATCGATTTGTTTTATGATGTCCAGCTCGAATTTGTCCCATGTTGCCCAAACCTATTTACTGTATTTGTCATTCAGTGCTCTACAAAACTCCACCCTTTGATGCTCTACTCCATTAAACTCTACTCCACTGTACTATGCTCTACGCAACTCCGTCTTGCGTAGGCAAGACATATTGGCTTTGCCAGTGCTTGTTTTTTTGTAGATGATCTTCAGCATCAACATTTTATTTTTATTATTGCTGATACTGATAATCATTGGCAACAAGAATTGACAGGGTCAAAAGGCCGACTAACGCCTTGTGTTTTTTCCGCAAGGATTTCCAATTTCTAAAATGGTTTAAAACTTTAATTTGGTAACGAATTATAGGAACGTGGTATCAAACCCACGTCATACCATATACTCAATCTTAGCTGAAAAGATCAGAAAAGATTTAAGAGTTTGATGCATTTTTCCCAATCAAGAAACTACTTCACATTTAAAAAGGAAAGTAAAAAGGGCTTATCACGCCTGCCGCGTCACAGAAATTACCACCTTTCTTAATGCAACAGCAAAGTGCCACACTTCATGAATGACACTGGTTTGGTGTGCTTGCTTTAATTGATATCTTACAGTACCCTGGCGCCCTAAATCTAATTAGATCAAATGCACAATTTTCCAGTAAGTATTGACTCCGGTGGATAAAGGTTTCAATATCCACACAGAATCCCGAGCTACTAGCTAACATTTCTGTTGTGGTCGTGGCGCCATCTAACGGGCATATGAAGGACAAAGTGAAATAATGTAATGAAAAATAACAGATCAAAAACGTATTTATTAAGTTAGTAAGGTGTTGTGTAAGGTGGCAAATAGTCGCCTTGTGGCTTCTTCTCAGTGCCTAGGAGTCAAAGAATATTAAAAAAGTGACAAGGTCAGCTGGTGTAAAAAATGATAAAATTATGGGGTAGGACCAAATCCTGTAGCATGCATACCCAACTGCGTCTTCACTGCTTCTGCGCGACCTTTAACAAAATGGAGAATTAGGACGCACCATTAGCCATCTCGGCTTCATGGGGCATGTCTTACAATGTTCTGGGATAGTTAACCTTTTTCCCGATCGACAAATGCATGTTACTGCAGAGGGATTCCCCCAGATTTCCTTCCCCGCTCCCAGTCACTTGTGGTGTCCCCAGGGCTCAATAGGCTCTTTGCAAAGGCCTCCGTATGCATGGAAAACATGGGATCCTGCTCAGCCAGCCAGCCACCCCCATTCACCAGTGCAACAAACACAAGCAACTTCACCGTAAGACGTCATGTGCCAAAGACTCCCTCCGCGCGTCACCATCCAAAGCTGGATTTCCACCATGAACCTAACTTCTCTCCTAACTAAGAGCGGGTGCTCTTCAAAGGTGGCCTTCTATTCTTCATCCTCAAATGCAAGCATGGGTCTGTGAAATGAAGACCCAAGGCTTCTCGCCAGGCCTCACCTGTCAGCAAAGTCTAACCGTTCATTCAGGGACCCTTCTAAAAACGTGCCAGGGCAAAGATTCCGGCTCCACACACTGATATTGCAAAAAAAGGTAATCATCAGCAAGTGCTTGAGCAGAAGCAGCAAATCCCAAATAATCACGCACATGCTGCATGATTTCAACCAGATCTGCACCTGTACAAAACGGGCTTTGAGGTCCTCATTAGCACCCTGTAAAGAAGGATCCAACCAAGAGACTTCAGCAGCAGGAGCCCCTTTTTGGGCCCGAAACCCAGCCTCCTCAGCTGCAGCAATAATACCCTGGAGTTCTGGGGCTACAGTGACCCCCGAAGGTGGCCCAGTCACCGAGGGATTGTCCTCCGCATCACTCATCTTAGGGCCATAAGCAGGTCTGCAGACCTGAATTTGGCGAGGCAGCATCAGTTTTCAGCAACCAGCCCGGCACACGAAACCATATACTGGCTGGTTGCCTAGGCAACGCTGCTCTCCTGCAATGTGCTCCCCATCTATCAAGACTATAAATGGGGTGACCCAGAACAACGTCAGAGGACCTGGGTATTAATTGATACAAAAAACAAATGGTCCTAGACACTATTATTAAACATTAGAATCAACATTGATAATTTTTCTTCCAAAAGTGAATACATCCTGTAATAGACAAGAACACAGCCAAAATACATTCCACTGTGAAGGAGCCAGTACCAACAGATGCAGTTATGCATAAAATATTAATTTATTCGTAGTTAGTCACCCTTATTTCACTCTGGAACAAACAATAGGCTCTAAACGGAGGGGGTTACTGCCAAGGGGTGGAAAGAATACTGAAAGGTTGGTGCTCATGTGGAAGAGAAGAATGAGAGAGAATGAGAAGTAATATTCTTAAACAATGTATAGGACTGCAAAGGCCAGAAATCCTTATGTTAACAGGCCTGCCCCTAATAACATTCAAGTCTTCAGTCGTTATTTTTCTTATTCGAAGCACAGTAACACTTCATCTGTGGCCGGGTAGGGGGATGGGGCACATAGAGTACAGGCCTAGGGGGTGAAATAGGGGGGGGGGAATCGTCGAAGTTTCGATCCAGACGCAAACAGGGTTAAGTAATCTCCTCAGCCACGGGTCTTCCTCAGGACAGGGGCAAGGGGAACCTAAGTTCATGGATGTAGAGCCCCCAGCGATGGGGTGGGCCACCAGCGTGCACTCGAGAGGGTAATCCGTCAATGGTGTGCCAAACGCATGACGTCAATATAAAGTGTCAAACACTGGCCGTGATGAAAACGTCCCAGCGGGGGGATGATTCCCTTCGAACCTCTATGTAGTAAGCAGCGAGAGACTTCCTTGTTTAAATATTGTTGAGAAGTCCCGCAAGGTCTACAAATGATGCCTTCTTTTAATCGAAGCGCATCCTCAACAGTCCGAGTCTGTCTGCAACAAATCTGCCAAGGACAGGCGAAAGCGCAAGGACGTGCTCACTAAAAAGACCCTCAGAGCAGGCCCGGCCCGTGCAGGGCGTTATACCGGGGCATTGACGTCAGGTGGGGGAGGGACAGGATGGAGGGTTTGAAAATGCGGGATATGGACCATCACAGGTAAGAAACGAAAAAATTAATAAAACGAATTTCGTTGCCTACGCTGCATCACATTTGGCGATGCAGTGCGGGCAACGAAATTCGTTTAATTCATTTCTTTCGTTACTTACCTGTAATGGTCCATATCCCGCATTTTCAAACCCCCCACCCTGCCCCTCCCCCGCCTGACGTCACCGCCCGGTATAACGCCCTGCACGGGCCGGGCCTGCCTCGGAGCCATGATGAAAAAACAGACACCCGACTGCCATTTTCTGCTGTACAACGCTGTGGATCAAGTAAGGAGTGCCCACGCCCCTGTTCACATCCAAACAGAAAGGAAATAAACAAAAAACATTCGGGAAGCCGTCAAAGGCTTCCCTGAAGCCCCAAACGCACCCGTCATCATGCATGCCCAGCATACGCCCAATGATCCAAAAGTACATAACAAAGACCACTAAAGCAGGTTTCAATGAAAAATAGGGAAAAAAAACATCTCATACCTTAATGGCAATTGATCAGCTGCAGAAAAAGAAACAGGGAGTTCTTGACAAGATATGGAGTATTTGTACTTTATTTGATAGGGGCCATATTGGATTAGGGAAAGCCTAGTCAAGTTTGGTGATTATTACCCGCTGGTAAAGAGATTAAATCATACCGAAGGACTATGAGAGGAAGACGGATGAGGAGGTAATAGGCTGGTCTAACTAAGACCTAAACACAATAAACAGGGCTGATGTGGTGTTCCGTATGTATCTTAAGGAGTTGTGCTTGTTGCTATGCTATGATCTCAGCACCTAGAATGTGGGTGGTTGTCAGGGTGGAATTTAGAAGACTAGGGGGCCCATTACGATGTCGGGCGGTTTGCCTCCGCCAGGCTGGCGGTGGCCAGCCTGGCGGAGGCAAACCACCCGACATCGCAAGCCCAAATCCCCCCCCCCCCCATATTAGGATGGCGGAGGGGAAGGTGGAGGTGCAAAATACCGCCCGCCTGTTTTCCGCCCCGGTCGGCAATGCCGCCACAGAAAGGCATGCAGTGTTCACTCAAAGGGCCCCCTGTGGGCCCCCAGAGTGAAGGCCAAAAGGGGGTGGCACACGGGTGGGGTACCTGTGGTACCCCCCTGCCTTTGCATAATCGAAGAGGCAGGCACCGCGCGGTGCCTGCCGCTTCGGTTGTGCAGAGGCGTGCTTTTGTTTCCTAACATTGTGGCGGGCGGTGCAGTGAGCACCGCCCGCCACAATGTTAAATTGAGAAATGCGCCCGCCACTGTGGCAGGCGCTTCCTAATGGCAATGTTGGGACCCCCGCCCTTTAGGCGGCCGGTCCCGATTTCCGCTAGGGTGGGGGGCGGGCACCCTAATGTGCCCCTAGGTCTTTGGCAGTTACTACCAGGCTCTTGGTTAGTGAGGTCTTTTGTGCGGATTGTACAATAAAATGAATGCTAAACAACTACTTTGTGTGAGCTGTCTTACCCAAGTGAAGGAATCCTCCACAGCCTACTATACATTCTCAAAGAACACTTCATTCAGCTGACCCTCGGGGTCATGTCATGCTTTCCACCATGACAACAATTTTCAAAAAGGACAAGCCACAGGAAACTATATGGTGTTTGAACAACATTCAACACCTGTGCTTTATTCACCCAATTTTTGCTTAAAATGGGAACGGTAACACTAGCATTGACCCTCATTTGACTTCGTAGTGTGAGTTAGTTCATGCACATACCTAAATGCAGGCAACGCACACACCAGTCCCTTTGGTGACACTCACCTAAATTGGTTAAGCTCTCCTGTTACACACATCAAACATGCTCATCATATACACAACACACTGACATGATTGATATTACTCAATCAGAAAACACATAGTGACAGAGTCCTAAAAAAAAGCGTGAAAGTTGCTTAAACCAACAGCAGTACAAAGCCATACGAATAGCAAAGCAGTGTTACATAAACCTTTGTTTACAAAACAAAACTAGGATGAGCCTCCAAGGACCGAAGAATGTTGGTCCCTATGCAGTGGCGACTCCTCCGCTATTGTATTGTATTGTATGTTGGATTTATATAGCGCTTATCACCCAGGGGTCTCTAAGCGCTTGCCTTGGGAACCCGTCCTGGCTTTTCCCTGTGAGATAGCCCCTACAGGGCATCCCCAAGGTGAAAGCCAGGCATCCCGCCGCGGGGGGCCGTTGTGGAGATTTAGCAAGCTTAATGCCCAGAGTTGCAGAGTGTGAACCCATGATTAGGTCAGGCACCGAAGCGAGAATTATCGAGTCCGTGGACATTTGAGCTCAAGACCCTGCCGCGTCGGGAATTGAACCCTGGTCCCGGGTCTGACCTCTGCTTCAGGGTCTGCCTGCTCTAACCAGTGAGCCACACTTCTCCACAAGGAGGGCTATGGCCCAGGAGCGACGGCCCTCTGATCACTGAGCAATTCAAAACGGAAAAATAAAATGATAATAACAACGTTATATCATATCATTTATTTAACTGTACTGGCTCAGTTGGTGGGAGAACAGGATTTCGCTGGGCTGGTTAGAGCTGAGGTAGCAGTGGTAGACACTACCTAAGTGAGCATGACATTTTGGCCAGCCGTCGCGGGCCAGCCAAACAGTCATGGCGCTTTACATGTTCTCCACCAGGCTGCATTACAGCCTGGGTAGATTAACATGCACAGCCTCCCAGCCCCTGTCTGAGTGCTGAACCACAGCACTCAGACCAATCACGCTTCTCTAAGGCAGAGATGTGATTGGTCAGGAGAGTCTGGGAGGCTGTGTGCTTCCTGCTGCCCGAGAGAACAGAAGAGGACGGAGGAGGAGGCATTGCCATCGTCCACAAGAACACCATCCGCATCACGACCAACACCGACGACACCCTCACAACCGCCAAACACCTGCACTTCCAGATCCACACCGACCCCAAGACCACCCTCAGAGGCACCCTCATCTACAGACCCCAGGGACCACGCACACAATTCAGCGAAGACATCGCCGACTTCATCTGCCCGCATGCCCTCCCCTCCGCTGACTACATCCTCCTCGGGGACCTCAACTTCCACCTGGAGAACAACAACGACCGCAACACCACCACCCTGCTGGACAACCTCGCCAACCTCGGTCTCAAGCAGCTGGTGACCACTCCACTACGGCAGACACACACTCGACCCCGTCTTCTCATCCAGCAAGGACATTGTCTTCAGCCACGCCACCGGACTCCACTGGACGGACCACAGCTGCATCCACTTCAGCTTCAGAAGAACCACGATCCACCATCACCAGCAACAGGTTGCACGCAGAAGCTGGAACAAGATCACTGCCGACCAGCTTGTCGCATCCCTGAGCCAGCACCCTCCCACCAGCTCAGCGAACCCCTGCCAGGCCGCCGACAACCTCACGAAGTGGATCAGCACCTGCGCTGACGACCTCGCCCCACTGAGGACCCCGCCTAGCAGACCCAGTAGTAAGAAAGCACCATGGTTCACAGACGAACTCAAGAGCTCCAAGAAGAACTGCCGAGCCCTCGAAAGAGCCTGGCGCAGAGACCCTACACCAGACAACATGACCACCCTCAAGCTCGCCACTCGAAAACACCATCAACTGATCCACGCCACCAAGAAAACTACATTCAAGGAACGACTGGACAACAACGCACACAACAGCAAAGAACTCTTCAACATCGTTAAAGAGCTCTCCAACCCCAGCGCCGGAAACAACGACATCACCCATTCGCAAGGCCTCTGCAACTCCCTCGCCTCTTACTTCCACAACAAGATCGCAGACATACACAACAGCTTCAGCACACAACCTACGCTCCACACGACCGCACCAACGCCCCCCACCACTTCCATCTGCGCCTGGACCCCGATCACCACCGAAGACACCATCCGCACGATGAACTCCATCCACTCCGGATCTCCAACCAACCCCTGCCCTCACCACGTCTTCAACAAGGCCGACGCTGTCATCGCTCCCCACCTTCGGGACATCATCAACACCTCCTTCGACACCGCCACCTTCCCGGAGAGCTGGAAGCACGCCGAACTCAGCGCTCTACTGAAGAAACCATCAGCGGACCCCACCGAACTCAAAAACTACCGCCCCGTCTCGCTCCTCCCGTTTCGGGCCAAAGTCATCGAGAAGACCGTCAACAAGCAGCTGGCCGCCTTCCTCGAGACAAATGGATCCCTCGACCTCTCGCAGTCTGGCTTCCGGACCAACCACAGCACGGAGACCGCCCTCATCGCAGCCACCGATGACATCCGAGCCCTGCTCGACAACGGGGAAACTGCGGCACTCATCCTCCTGGACCTCTCCGTGGCATTCGACACTGTCTGCCATCGCACCCTAGTTCAGCGCCTCAACAGCGTCGGAATCCAGGAGAAGGTACTGGAGTGGATCATCTCCTTCCTCGCCGGAAGGACTCAGAGGGTCCGCCTTCCACCGTTCAGATCAGAAGCCACCGAAGTCATCTGCGGCGTGCCACAGGGATCATCGCTCAGCCCCACCCTCTTCAACGTCTACATGAGCCCCCTAGCAGCCATTGCACGCCAACAAAACCTCAACATCATCTCCTACGCCGACGACACTCAGCTGATCCCCCTCACCAACGACCCAGCCACCGCCAGAGCCAACCTACACGAAGGGATGACAGACGTAGCCGAGTGGATGATGACCAGCCGCCTGAAACTGAACTCAGACAAGATGGAAGTTCTCATCCTGGGCTCCTCGCCTTCCGCCTGGGACGACTCCTGGTGGCCCCCCGCCCTGGGCAGCGCACCCAAACCGACAGACCACGCACGCAACCTGGGCTTCATCCTGGACTCCTCCCTCTCCATGACCAGACAAGTCAATGCCGTCTCCTCGTCCTGCTTTAATATCCTGCGCATGCTACGTAAGATCTTCCGGTGGATCCCCACTAAGACCAGGAAGACACCAGCCGACTGGACTATGGCAACGCCCTCTAAGCCGGAACCACCGCCAAGCTCCAGAAGAGACTTCAGCGAATCCAGAACGCCTCAGCAAGACTCATCCTCGACATCCCCCGACACAGCCGCATCTCCGGACACCTGAGAGACCTGCACTGGCCCCCGGTCAACAAGAGAATCACCTTTCGTCTCCTCACCCACGCACACAAAGCCCTACATAACCAAGGCCCAAGATACCTCAACAGCCGCCTCAAATTCTACACTCCTACCTGCCAGCTTCGATCGACCAGCCACGCCCTCGCCGCCGTCCCCCGTATCCTAAGAGCCACAGCAGGAGGAAGGTCCTTCTCCTACCTGGCCGCCAAGACTTGGAACTCCCTCCCGATCCACCTCCGCCTGGCCCAAGACCACCTCGCCTTCAGGAAGCAGCTCAAGACCTGGCTGTTCGAACAGTAGCGGACCCCGCCTCCCCAAGCGCCTTGAGACCCTCCGGGTGAGTAGCGCGCTATATAAATGTTTTTTTTTATTTGATTTGATTTGATGATTTGATTTTTGATTTGATTTGAGGAGAGGCTACAGCCAGTCGGCCGCATCCAGGTAAGTATTTTGTTTTTTTTAAATATTCCCTCCCTGCCCAGCACCTTCCCCCGCCCGTTCGGTAGCAGCCGCTAATGTCCTTAAGTGCGAGAGGCTGCTTCTTCCTTCTGAACATCAGGTCAGGCCTCTTTGAGTAAGGCTTGCTTAAAAACAGTCTCTTCAACCAAGAAACCTCTCCATCTATACTCACGGGCTGCACTTGAACTAAGGAAAGTTGTGAACTCTGAGTTGCATGTGGAATTTAGAAATAACCTTTTCTATACATAGGCCACATATGCGGTTGCCCATGGCATCACCAACATGTATCTCTGAAGCGTTTTCAGTATGCCTGCAGCAGCACACATAACAAACATGGAGGGCAGGTGTCTACAATGTACATCACCAAAGATGCCAAAATACCATATTTTGATTGAGGCTTTCACTTAAAGAGCAGGCCAACTGTGCAAAAAATAAGGGGTCTTCCATTTTTCTGTTATTGTCCTTAATAATGAGACAACAATATCATAACATGCAGATTGGACATGTGAACAAAAATACATGCAAATTGCTCGCGTCATGTTTTAAAATAACATCATATTTATTTACAAATAATGTATGTCATCAGTTTACACAAGCCATGTCAATAAGTAACTCATATAATTAGTAGGAAAATACATTTTAAGTCACTTAATTAAGTTATCACATTCATTACTCATAATACAATAAAGTGTTGTCATTAAAATACTAATATATTGGATCACAGTTTGCATTATGTTTAATTAAGTGCATCTTTCTCAGATAGTCACTTCCTTTTCCAGCATTGATGTAAGTATTCACATACAACTGCACTCTAGTGCCATTGCCTCGCACGGAAATAGAGTGTGTGATGATTCAGGTGAGTTACTCCAGAAAAGACTACAAATCATATATCCCCGTAGGACAGCGTCCAGGTCTGACCAAAGCTGAATTTTAAATGTAATAATATATGAGCATGAAGCCAGGCATTATGTTTATATAACTGCTTGGCTAGCTTGCTGATGACTAGACCAGGTTGTATATATATATGTTGTTACCTTAGTGCACAGATAATGCAGCCTGAGTACACTGAACGGAACGTAAACACTAAGGGGCAGATTTATGTTAACTGGCGCATCCCCAGGGATGCGCCAGTTAACGTGCGCCACAGTGCGCCACAGCTCCGCCACCCATGGTGCGCCACATTTATAATGCGGCGCGCCATGGTGCAAAAACGGCACAGATGCGTGACGCATCTGTGCCGGAAATGTGGCGCATTGCTGCAGATGCGTCGCAAGCGCGACGCAGCTCCAGCAAGGCTCGGGGGTGCCCCATCTACACAATGCTGCATCAAGACCTACGCCTGCTTCAAGCAGGCGCAGGGTTTTGACGCAGCATTGGCCTGAAAGTTACTGAGTGAAATCTCATAGATTTCACTCAGCAACTTTCAGAAGGCGTTCCTGCGGAGGAACGCCCCCCCCCCTGCGCAGGAATGCCTCCTTATGGCGCAGGGCTTTACAACGTGACGCATCTCCTAGATGCGTCACGTTGTAAATAGGGCGCATTGTTTTAACATTCGATATTACATTACTTACCTTAAAAACAATATTTTTGATGACTATATTCTGTCTATTCGATATTTTGTCCATTCTATATTTTAAACTCGATATTATGTCTATATTTTGACTGTTCACCCATACATACATACATACATACAAATGTGTATATATATATATATATATATATATATATATATATATATATATATATATATACAAAGATGGATGGATGGATGGATGGATGGATGGATGGATAGATAGATAGATAGATAGATAGATAGACAGATAGACAGATAGATAGATAGATAGACATACAAAACACTGTTGTTAACTAACATAGGCAGATGTTGCCTATATGGTTACATTACATAATCCAGTATTACTAATTAGAAAAGGGTGGTAGTATATACAGTGTTCACCACTGTAGTCAGTAGAGGTGGCAATTTGTTCACCAGACTTTCACAATCTAATCACAGTATGACAGTGTTATTCATCACAGTTAGTAACTAAAGGCAATGTATTCACAGTTTAAAGGGTGTTACCCACCGTAGTTAGCAGATCACTGTAAATTGTACACACTAGATAAAGCTTTTTCAAACATAGTTAGTAGCTAATATCAATGCATTACACAGGACAGACAAGTACTATGAACCTTAGTCGTCAGAGGATGGTACTTTGTGCATTAGGTTCTCTTCCGCAGATGTATGCCCCCCCCCATAGGTAATGAAAATGAATAGGCAATGAGAGAGTCCCATACAAGTAATTCAAAGTACCATGTGAAATGCACCACTCATTCTGGAAGACCAGGCCACTAAATCTTCACTTTAAAACAAACCTCTAGCCAACAACGCAAGAGCTTCACTATAACTTCTTATCAAAAGTGTGCATGTCTCTTATCATAGAGTGCATACTGGGGAATCAAGATGCTAGACACTGGAGCAGTCCGTCACAACTGAGAAATAACACAATTTTTGTATCTTTCAAGAAGAAGATGAAAGCAATCTTTATCACGAATCACCTTTCTTGGTATTTGTCCTATGTCTATGAGTTCATTTGTCTTATTTGTTTTCCATTTTGTAAGAGGATGAAGGTCTGTTTTAGTAAATTTATGAAAAGTAATGCTTCTCAGGGCAGGTAGCACTTGGGCTGTCTTCAATCTGGAGCACCCATGACACAGACACAATGAAGTGTGAGATCTTGGATCTGACTGTCATTTAACCTTCCTGTGTCAGTAATCAACGACACAAATGGAAAGGCCCTGCCTAAAAACATCCTCACCTGAACTATAGAAACTGTAGTCCCATCCCTCACACTTACTATCGGGAGTTCTCAGGAAAAACAAGTAATCAGCAGCCCCTTCCCAACAAGGCCCCCATTGAATTTCTAAAAGGACCCCTGTCTCCATTCTTTCTCACTCTAGTTTCAAGTCTCCACCCTCAACCCATAGGATTGCAGGTAATTCACTTCCACTGTCTGGGAAGGCTGCCTTCACCCCTCTCCAGTGCCATGAGCAAGGGTGAGCATCACAATACAACCACTCCAGCATTTGCAGAATCTCCTTTTCGATGCTGCATTATTCACCCTGCCCATAATCTCTTGTTGATATGATCATGAGGTTCCTGCTTCCATTGGGCACGGCCTAAGCTCGCGATATTTCCCTATACATGGTGCCAGTCATTACCTTACACTTCGAACCTCTGAACAGATGGTCTAGCCACAGCCTAGTAGTTGAGAGACTATTCACCTAATTACAGTGCCTATCAGAATTACCTAATATAGCACAATACCAAATGCAAATAATGTTGCTTCTCTATATAGATTTGCATACTATCTCAAAAAGCAGCAACACTATTCCTAAAAACCTGCATAAAAAATGTCCTTGAATAAAAACTTAAGATTGCTGACTCTCCTTTTTCTTTTGAATGACTTTCCATCCTCACTTTCCACCCTCTGCACACTGTCTATGGGCAAAGCTGACTCTAAGTCACATGCATGTCCGCTTTAATCCCTATTACTGTATTTCTGGATATTGCCCACACCTCATATCAAAGATCGCAACCTCTCATTTAAAAGTCATGTCCCTGCAACTTACCAATACCTAATCTTCCGTAGCTCAACTATTAGAACCACCAACCATTTGCATAAAGATCACAGGTGACGCCTATTAAATTAATCTACCACATAGAAACTAGTGTAAAAGCATGGAATGATCTTCCTTATGAGCACAAACTAATCTCAGTAACTAACAATAATCACAGGGAGAAAAAAACAAACCTTGGGTTCCGGAGCAGCGTGCTTCCATGGCTCATCAGGATAGTAAAAAACTATATAAATACAATTACAGTACAATACATAACCCGCATGGCAGACACTAATACCATAACACTCAGGGAGGGTGCAGTTGATTGTAGTTCATTAAGACTGCATAAGGATTTCCTTAAACTGCTTCACATTCTCACATAAGACAAAACTGCTGTGGGTCATGTCCCTCACCCAGTACTGTACCAGTCTGCAGCAACAAACCACTCATCACCAAATGAACAGGCATGGAATACCCAAAGAGATCTGCCACTTGCCACTACACAACAAAGGACTTTCATTTTGTTTACCTTTGCAGGTCCCAACAAACTATGCACTGGGATCGCCTGACATCTGACAAGGACAATCAGATAAGGAATGATATTAACAAAGTCCATCTAAGTAGGTCTGCCCACCATGTTTTCCTCCAACCCATGTCTGCTCAGGACCCTACCACTTTAAACAAAATGTTTAGAATGGACATCCCAGTGCAGTAGAAGGCTAAATGGACTATGAACATAAGGAATGCTATTAAGGGGCCTGCAGAGCTGCTGAAAGTTTATAGAAAACCATAAACTGCGTGCGTCTCTCTCACACCGCTTCATCCTCCACACTGCTAAGCGTTGCATCCCATGAGACCATAACTGCACCGGTTGTTATCATGCACAATATTGAAACACTTTATACATGGGAGCAAAATAAAGACAACACACTGCTAACCACACGCCCAAAAAAGTGCGTCAGTGGGGCTAAACTGGGGTGGCATGGTGAGCAAAATAACAATGGATTTAGCCCAGATCTCTTGACTGGGGGTGAATGTATGATTTATTCAGCATTCCGTCCGTCATTTGTTTGCATAGCACATGCTATACAAGTAGGCAAGCACAAAAGCGCCCTGCATAGGGATAGTAAGGACTACATAAATTGTGGAATACACTACAACCTTACACTGTCTAGCTCTACACTTGTTGCTATCGTGCAAGTACTCACACGCGGCTTCGCGGCACTACTTAAGACACATGAATAAAGAAAGAACTGTCACAGACCTGGGTGCACTTACACAAAGCGAGGCCTGGTGCTTTTCGGGACGCTACTGTCATAAAGTGCTCACAAATGGCCAGGGTGACGCTGGCAAAGTAAACTGGCATTATTGGAGAGTTTTGCAGTCATTCTTAAAAAGGGGAAGGCGCACCGAAATGTTCTCTGGATTTGGCCTATGGGAAACTAAATCTAGAAGCGGGCACACCCTTAAGCGTCAGGAGTACTTCACACTTGAATAACACATTTACATTTTGAAAGCCACGTGAAATATACATAGCATGAGAGATGGTAGGCTGATACATCTCTTCACTGCATGTGTCATGAAAAACTATAAAATACTTTTATAATTTCATGCATCCATTTGATTTTCGAGTCTGGGAACAGCACCCACAATTACCTCTATTAAGTAAAATCAGTTTCGAAGAATAGGGGAGTAATGAAAGACTTTCACTTGCTAAAATGGGTTTCCTGAAATGTGTGCACTTTAGTGTGACGCATCCCATAATCAGCGGGTCACGTGCTGCATACAGCCACAGTACATACAATGATCGGGCGCCTTACCTGATAATAGTAATCCACGTACTCGGGCTCATAATGGTCGGGTCCTGCATTTTCAACACCTAGAACTTCTTTTATCAGCTCTTCGCAACCTGAGAGACGTGAAAGAGACATTGTAGCTTTATTTAACCATCTTGTACTGAAACATTGGATGTTGCACTTACACGAACATAATGACAAAGCAAAATGTACATGGCATTCTTATAGGTAATCACTAGGTGGCAACATTCCCCCGTCTATCTTTTTCAGTCATAATATTTGCTTTAATATTGCTGGTGCACTAGGTGGAAGAAAGAAAATGACTCCATCCTCTCTAGTGTGCACACCCAAACAACTAATAGGCACTTGGTCCGTCAGTGTCCGCGCACAACAAAAAATAGTGTCAGAGTGAACCCAAACTCAGCTCCTGCTAAACGCTACCCATCTTAAATCCCATCTATGAATGCTTAGATTTCTGTAACACCCACAAGCGGCAGTAGTTCCGGCTGATGCTATGGGTTTCTCTCACTTAACATTTAGCTCCGGTCACCATTTTTTCTCTACTGAGCGCTAGTTCCAAGTTCTTTTTTTAAATCTGTTCATTGATTTTAACCAATGTTCCTCGGGGATGGAGGGCAGTTGTTTAACAAATATTGTCGCAGTAGAACTGTTCTTTCTATAGTCAAATGCTGTGCCTGGAGTCAGGTTTTGTAAGGTTGTCTATTTGAAAAGGGCACTTTAAGTTATGGTTAGTCTCAGCAGTACTGAGCATGGAGTCTGAACTGCATGCTACCTGACAAAGCAGGCGTAATACACAGTAGTAGTACATGCATGACGCTACCACCTCCTTTCGGGGGACTGTTATACTTTTAATGGGGGAACTACCGCAATACTGTGCAAGGCAACCAGGCTTTAGGTTGGGCAGACTTCTGAATGTCTTCCAATCATCCGAAGTTTAACCTTGAGAACACAGAATACCTCTCATCAAAGGTTCTCACAACCACAGAACACACGAGGAGTGGCTGAACTAATGAATGGCAAATCCTACCAAGCACTGGTCACCAAGGACAAAGAAATTGTCCTGTTCCACCTAACCCCGCCCTGACTGCCATTTCCAGATCATAATGGATGCAAAGATGGGGCCTCGGGAAATTAAACAAGGGCAGGGAGGATTAAGTGACAGACAGTTGATAACGTGACATTGCTCACAGAGAAATTAAAATCAAAATCAATTCACTCTCAGTGCAGGTGTCAGAGACCATCTTGTTTCAGCTGCAGGTCAGGTGTCAGTCACCCCAATCAAGTTACACGTTTGGAGTAAATTTACACTCTTTTGTGAAAAGCCCCAAATAGTAAACTTATGCAAAGGTGTAAGTTACTTTGGCGAATCAGGCCCAGAGTCTCGCCGTCCGGCCTTTGCAGTTCTGATTTATTGGTGTTGGACTTTCTTGTCGCGGAGGCCTAAGAATTGATACTGCTGCCATTTGTCATGTTGAGTCTGGCATTCAATATCAGGCTTGGTCCTTAAAAGTTGAGCTGTTTATGAGCATTCTTTGATGACAAGAAACAGCCTTATACCTGTCAACTAATCTTACGGACATTAAGAGCAACCAGCTCTGCATCACTAGTGACTGTGTACCCTTTATCAGAGCTTCGCAACAACACTCTTGGCGTTCTTAAGTTCTCTATTAGGGAAAATCTGGATGATTTCGGTATTTACAGATATTTACTCAAATCGAAAGCTTTAAGGTTTAGCATATTTCTCCTATTCCCAAAGAGTAGGTTAGTGCACTCTTTGATTAAGCAACATCTGGGATCCTCGCGGAACTCTGTTCTATTCCTATAACCAGGGCCTTGCCTTCTCTTCTTCCTTGACCACTCCAGGTCATAATGTCTCAATCAATCACTTTCATCTGCTGTTGTGCCACCTGTCTGGAGGATGATGGATACAACTGGTTTCTCATGTGACCTTGATCCACCCTGAGAGTGTTCAAGCTAAAGATCAGTCTTGCGCAAGGCAGGTATATTGCCGGTTTAGCATTAAGTGGAGTTATCAGGAAGCTGGGTCTCTTTTCAGGCCGGGTTCTAGCTGCAAGAGATGGCACAGTCTCTGCTGGTATGTTCTGTGTATGTACTTCACAGGGTGACTGAAAATATGTGATGCCATCCCGCTGTATTTCTCCCCGCAAGGAATCACAACGCAGTCGTTTCAACGACCGCTTTGTGATTCCGCATACCATTACTACGCAAGTCGGAACAACGACTTGCAGAGGGGGGGCGCTGGATGTTGGAATAGTATAATTTACTATTCCAACTCCAGTCAGTGCGGACAATAGGGAAGGTGTTGGATTTTAAATCCAACACCTTCCTCCCCCCTCCCCCGCCCCCCTCCGCAAGTCGTTGTTCCGACTTGCGGATTAATGTTATGCGGAATCACAATGCGGTCGTTGCAACGACCGCGTTGTGATTCCCTGTGGGGAGACAGATTTGCGGTAAACGTTGTTTACCAGTGACTGATTATGACACTACCACAAGCCTCGTCAGCTTCAATCTTTCCAGGTCATTGGGAGTCTTCGCCAATTACATTGGAGTCGGTTGTCTGCAGATTGCAGCCTCTGATCCAATTAGGACAGTAACGAGATCCTTTCCCTCAGGCAGGACGAAAGCATGTGTCCTTCCCTCTTTTACCTCCTGCCACTGTTTGCCTTTGAAGTGTTGGGTTATCCAGAGCTCATTCTGTAACCCATTATTTTTAATGTAAATACCAAAACTTGAACATGTGCAACCTAAGTCGATTGATTTTATTTTCACAGGTTCGTTGATGCCTCTTTTTTTGTACTCTAATTTATGGGTGCTGTGAAGGTCAAAGCTGCAAAATTCCTCAATCTGATTTTGGGCATCTAAAACTGGATGAGCAGCTAATGGTAAAAGTGAATATTTGAAAGACAGATTATAGTGGTATATGGCTGCCAGGACCTATAGAGTCTTGCTTTTTGGCTGTCTAATATGGAGGTATACCCACATTGGTAAATCTAATTAGTAATTGTGCATTTTTGAGTCACCCAGTGGATTTTGTAAGGTGCTCCAAAACATTTTATATATCTATATATATATATATCTAGATGTAGCCCAACTATAGCCCAATAACAGTGATGTCATTTGAGATGTCATCAGTGATGTCATGAGTGATGTCACTGACCATGTCATGAGTGATGTAATATGTGACGTCATCAGCAGTGCATTGCACGCGCAAGTTATAGTGAGTCCAACTAACTATAACGTGGGGATTTCAATGGTTTTATGCGAGTAAAATTTCCACCTAACTATAACTGGTGTGAAACCTATGGTTTTTTCAGTGAATATATATATATATATATATATATATATATATATATATATATATATATATATATATATATATATATATATAAAATTCTATGGCAAAATGAAACCCCTCATTTTGTTCCTTTTCAAATTAAATGTATTAAGTATTACCACTTTATTCCAATCAAGATAACTTCAGGTGTGCCATACTTTTGTCATAAGTAAGACTGTTAGCGTTCTAGTTGTTCTTTAGAACACTCTGGAACATTCTGTTATTGGGCTATAGTTGGGCTACATCTGGCTGATATTTGGCTACATTTGGGCTCTTTTGTCTCTGGTGGCCATCTTGGGAGACTGCATATCAGAATTTTTTTAATGAAATATAAGAGGATTTGAGAAGTCACTCAAAATGTGCCCTAATTTTTCTTTCTTCAGCACTAATAATAATTTCTATGGCAAAAGGAACCCCCTCATTTTGTTCCTTTGCAAATTAAATGTTTTAAGTGTTAACACTTTAATCCAATCAAGATGACTTCAGGTGTGCCATACTTTTGTCATAAGTAAGACTGTTAGCGCTCTAGTTGTTCTTTAGAAGACTCTGGAACATTCTGTCATTGGGCTATAGTTGGGCTACATCTGGCTGATATTTGGGCTACATTTGTTTTTTTTGTCTCTGGTGGCCATCTTTGGGCTACATTGGGCTACATTGGGCTACATTTGGGTTCTAACATATATATATAGCCCAATGTAGCCCAATATATATTTTTCAAAGCTAATTTTCCTAAAAACCACTGGAGCATATATCTTGAGACATAGCAAAGGCACATCGGGGTACCAGTCCCTACAATTTTGCCAAGTTTGGTGGAAATCCATTCAGCCGATCGGGCTAAAAGTGAGGTCGACCGCCCTATGGAAATTAACATGGGGAAAACACGTTTTGGGACCCCCCTTTTATCTCGGCCCCTGCTTGACAAATCCCCCCCAAACTTTCAAGGAAGGACCGGAGCTCCGCGAGGCAAATTTGAGGAAATTTTCAGGCAGATTCGTCAACCAGCGCCAAAGTTATTCACAATAGAATTATGAGATTTTGCATTGAAAATAATCCTAACTATAACTACCGACTGGCGACCGCCAGTAGGTTATATATATATATATATATATATTATATATATATATATATATATATATATATATATATATATATATATATATATATATATATATATATATATATATATATATATATATATATATATATATATATATATATATATATGGGCTGGAGATTCCACACCTTTAAAAGATGATAATGCATTTGGGCCACATTAATCAAATAAGCATTTTGTGATTACCAAATCGTGATTTTTACCGAATCACTATTTGGTAATCACAAAATGCTATGTATATAAGGATTTGCCAAAGATTTTGAGATTACTAAATTATACCTATTAGCGATTCGGTAAATAGCTAATCGGTATTAGGTAATACTACCCCATTCGTTCCTATGGGCCGAAAGGCTCATTGGTGTGAATGGTTTTGCATTAACTAATTTGCGATTACCTAATTGGTAATTGCAAATCAGGTAATGCAAAGCTAAGGGTCCCCGTGGGACTAAGGATCCCCTGAAGCACCCCCAAAAAAAGAAATGTGCACATGTAAAGCTCACATATGCCCTAAGGGCTTGTATGCGCCTCATGGCACTTTGAAAAATGCAGTTGTGTGCATTATTCAAAGTTTGCTCATGGTTACCATCGACTTGAAGTCGATGGTAATTGCATTTTCCTAAATGCACAGTTTGCATTTGGAAAAGGCTGCATACTTCTGGTAAGGGAATCACAATGTGCGATTCCCTATTTGTAGTCGCGATTTTATGTAATCATAATTTTTGCAATTACCTAAAATTGCGACTACAAAGCCTTCCATAAATCAAGAAAGGCTATTTTGCATTCGAAAACGGCGGATTTTACCGAATCGCACTGTTTGCGAATGCAAAATCTTTCATACCTTGTGCTATATTTAGCAGATGAAAAATTCCCCCCTGACTACACAATTTTGTTTTCAGCATTAGAGATAGCCACATGATCTGGAGCTTGCACACTGATTACAGTAGATTTTATAGTGTAAATTAATGGTAGAAAGGAAAACATGTCGCTGAAGCCATGCTGCACGTCCTCTAAGTCTCCTTGAAGCGCTGTAACCCGAGGACCTAAGTCTCTCTGTTCTCTTAGCTTTGTTAATTGTTTAATTCTGCTCATTGATGTGTTGAGCATTGGTCTGTTTGTCAAGCCAAGCGAGAAAAGCATGTAGATTGTGCACTCCTGCTTGCCTGAGTTGTACTGATTCACAATTTTAAGAGGATGAGCGTGCCACACTTTCTAAATGCCTGCCTAGCATGAGCCGAATATGTGCAAGAGGCCAAGCTCCAGTGGGCAACTTGGACCCAAGCATGAACAGCTGTGCACGCTTTAGTCTTAAATTGACCACTGGAACTTGGCCTCTTACACATGTCAAGCCAAGTGAGACATGAGAGCAAGGGAGGGCAGGTGATGCTACTTTACGCTAATGTTACTGCTGGCTCCCCTGATTTCTGGAAAAGAACTTCAGGAAAGGCTCAGCAACTCAAGGACTGCAATTAAATAATTAGGAAAAATGAAGAGGCCTTGGAGCGCTCACAGAGGTTGCTTCTTGGGTTACAGCTCTCCAAGGAAATGCTTGTAAAGTGCGGCATGATTTCAGACATGCTCTGTCTCTGTGTTTGATCAGCAGTGGCTGTGGCAACATTCTGAACAGAAAAACACACTTTTAAATCTCATGGCTGTGCACATGCATACATGTGTATAGTGTCAGTTTTATGAAGGCGTGACAGGGGTATTTATTACCTCCACAGAAAAGCACAAATGAATAACTGAAAACAAACTGACACATTTGGGTAACTCATAACAACCTCGTCATGGCATGGGTGTACTGTTGGATGTCAGTGTCTGCCCCCCAGCAATTTAGTGTGTCTTACATCCTCGTCAAAATCTGCAGATTTTATAGGCAAAGATGGTATGTACCGCTGTATAAAATTCACCAGTTTGCCTCATTTTCTGCAGCTATTATTAACCATTGTAGACAGAAAAATGGGTGATTGCATTATGAATCCTGGGAGAGCTACCATTTGCAAAGTAATAAGTATTTACAAATATTGGTAATAGCTTTTCAAAAACATTTTGCACTTCAAAACTTAAAGTGCATTGGTGACCCCATGAATGTGTGAAAGTGCCACTGCAAACCATCTATTTTATATGGTATTGGGAAAAAGAGAGGAAAAGAGAATACAAAAATACGTTCAATTGCAAATGTATGCTTATCCTTCAACTGTGTGTGGTCAGGCTGCATTTGGAAGGTTTGCGCTAATAGGAGTACACCAGAGAATTGTGAAAATCATAATATTTAGATGACTTTTGTGAATCAAAAAAATAGTTCATCTTTGTAATTCAGAAGGGTATAAGTATGCACTCCTGAGCTTACCTAGGGTTGCGGTTTATGCAGCTGGGCCCATGCATTCACTGCAGAAACTCTGGTATCCTGAATATTTGGTGGGGGCAACCACTGACCAGTAATGCCTTTAAGGTCAACGCCAAAACTGTCAGTCATGGCTCGTTATAAAAAGTGTTTATAACAAACCATGACTGAGAGCTATGGCATTGAGGCTGAAGGCAGTGTGAGTCTCCAGCAGTGCTTGTCTTTGGGTGGGTTCTAATTATAAAATAAAAATGTACTTACCCACTGTGTTGGAAAGTGCGTTATTACTAGTGTTAAATATGCATCTACCAATTGCAATAAGGCCACTAACATGATCTAGGGCTCAGTATAGGTCTCAATGAATTATTCCCATGCTCAACCCTTGGTAGCTTGGCTGCAAGCAGGCAGGCTTAACTTAGGAGACAGGTATGTAAAGCATTTAAAACCACCAATTCAGTTCATAATTAATACACAATATACAATACATTTCTCACACCATTTTACAAAAACAGGACATGTTTTCATATTTAAAATTACACCAAAATTATAGAAATTCAATGTAGGGAACCAGAGATATGGGGTTTTAAACATTTAGCATCATATAGCATTTAGAAACCTACAGTGCCACTTTGGGGCATCTGGTTGCACTTGACCCGGACAAAGTCGAATTTTTATGCCGACCTCAATGGAGCCCTGCTCGGATTCCCTTCATGGTAGGCCTTAGTCGAGATTTTATACTTTCGGACTTAGAAACTGAGCTTTTTCCACCAGGGTCCCACGATGCTCTTCACCAGTCCGGATCTGGGGAGGGTTCTCTGGCTTGCTTTTCTGGGAGCTTCCAGTGAAACTCTGGAAGTTGAAACTCTGGAGATTTGTAGCGGAATGAACCAGCATTGCAGGCCGGCTTGCTGTTGAAGGTGGCTAGCTTGGCTCTCAATGTTGAGTCAGTCCCCTGATGGAGCTTATTTCCAACGTTGCTCCAAACATCTCCACACTTCTGGACTTCTTCCAAACACAGCCCAAGGGTCAGAATTTTCAAGATGGTCCTTGAAAGGTTGGGATTACAATTCCCACAATACATCAGGACAAAACCCTTACCAATCCACTTGACCCACTTTATGCAGGGGATTCTTGGTGGTAATGGTCCAGGTGAGCTCTCATAACCTCTAGCTTGTTGGTAGCCCACTCTTTATTCCTCTTGAAGTAAGTTACATCCAAAGGGCTCTATTTTCAGATAATGCAGCAGGCGCATTCAATCAGACTGTAGGGCCTGATGGTGAAAATCAAGTTTCCTGCTTGGCAAACCCTTCTTCTTCTTTTACTTTCAAGGAGCAGGTCTGAGAGGCTCTGCTCTTCTCACAAATGTATTCAGTGTTCTCCGGGGTCAAGCAGGAGAGCACTCCAGTCAAATGAGGTGCAGGGCAACATCCCAGAGCATGATCACTTCCTCCAAAGTATGGCATAATCATCTCCCAGAAAGCACTATTCTTCCAAAATCCAGTATGGCTGAAATCTCAGCAGAGGAGCAAGAACTAGTTAAACCAACCTCCAGTATGACTCATTTCCACAGCTCTCCCCCCCCCTACCATCTGTGGATTCATGCCTTGAGCCTCCCATCTGACTGGGTCAGAGGCGATGGGAAGTAGCTGGACCTGGCATTCTCTGCCTGTCCTATTCTTTCTTTGAAGCTCATCCTTTACGACCCCTCCCTCCTGCTCTGGCATTCCTGTTTAGCAGAGCTCTCTCCAACAGATAGCCTCTCTCTGAGTGAGCCACTCATCACTTCATCAAAGCAGCCTGGCTAATCCTGTTAACTCTGACCAAGCAGGAGAAACCACAGGAAGGGTGCATTTTGGCTTACAGACAAGATGCTCTTATAACATATTTTCTGTGTATTTTAGGATAAATTCAACAATAGGATATTTTTGGATTTATCATTAATATTCTCGCAAGTCCTTGAAGGATGTTTTCTTTGATTCCATTGCAATATGCATGCATTCATAATCAATTGTATTACTATCCTATTGAGCTAGGCACCGCCAATGGGGAAACTGCAATGTGCAATTTCTCCATCATCAGGGCATATAAAACATCCTCTTATACATCTGCTTATAGTTACTGCCCCTGACCCCTAAGACACCTAGGGGAGACCTTAGGGGTCCTGAATATGCAAAACAAGTGTAGATCCTCACTCCACAGTGCACCTAGCACCAAAGTCAACTTTGGTAGGCACTTTACTACAATGGAGAAAGTGAAACGTGCAATTTTGCTACCCTCAGGGCTTATAAAACATCTTTTATACAGACCCTCCTTATAATTACATGAGTCACCACCCTCTGGGACACCTAGATTAGACCCTGGGGGTACCTAATATTCTGAATGATTGTAGGTTATCACTTTTGAAGAGCCCCTATCACCAAAGTCATGTTTGGGCACAATATACATTTACAAGCAGTGCTGCAACACAGGGCTGATTTTAAAATGACCTCAGGCTTTCAGCAGTACACATATTCAAGTGCGGAAGGGCTGCTGGTCTCTAAACTGCCAGGCACTGTTATAGACTAGGTACTTATAGGTAGTTTGAATCCCTGTTCCCTATTATATACTAGATACTTAAAGGGTAGGTCATGCCAATTGTAAGTCTGCCCTAATATATTGTGTACCCTCATATATGTGGGTGTTTTCACTATGTTTTCCACAATCGGCATGGTTAGACAGAGTCCAGGAACAGCCAGAGTCAGTTACCTTCAGTACCAATCAGCAAAAAATGGGGGTGCACAGGGCATACAGGATGACTTTGCAACAGACTGTATGAGCTGGCACGCCTACTCCAGTCCCCGACTTGTGCTCCCAGTCCGTCAGCGCTGGTCTGCAGCAAATCTCCACAACAATCCAGATACTGCACTAATCCTGCTAATAAAGTTGAGAAGCATGAGAGCGGTGCCAGGATTCGTTGGAGCGGGCTGCCTCGACACTTCCTCAGGCACTGGGGGCCTGTGCCTACTTGAGAGAGGTTTAAAGTCTGCATATTAGGCTAACCATCACAAGACAGCTGGCTGAGGTGACATGCCCATTCTAAACTGGAGTGAGCATACCTCACCTGCTGCCCATCAGCAATTTATTCATTATTTATTTATTTAGTGTATTTTGATATCGCGCACAGATACCCCAACGGGGTGTCCCGGCCCTCCTGTGTGATCTCATGCTGGCTAAGATGTTATTAAGAAGAGAAATGATCAACAAAACAGGTGAGTTTTTAGGGCTCTCCGGAAAGGTTGTTCGTCCTGAATCAACCGAACGGCATTTGGTAGCTTGTTCCAGAGGGCCGAGGTCAACACTTGGAAAGTTTTCCCGCCTGAGCGAGTTTTCCTAAATCTGGGAACAGTGAGGAGATTTTTTGAGGAGGAACGAAGAGTCCTAATGTTGTTATAAGGAATCAAACAGGTGGAAAGATAGGCAGAGCCCTTGCCTCTCAATGCACGGTGAGCCAGTACCAGAGCCATGAATTCTGCCCTTTTATGTATCGGCAGCCAATGAAGTCTACGACGGTGGGGCGAAATGTGCTCACGTAAGGGGATACCACCAACCAGTCGGACTGCAGCATTCTGGACTGTCTGGAGGCGATGACAGAGACCCACAGACAGGCCAGTATACAGGCCGTTGGCGTAGTCCAGGTGCGAAGTAATCAACGCCTGGACTACAATCTTCCTGGTGCTGCTGGGCAAGAAGTGGATAAACTTTTTTACCATTCTGATCTTGGCGAAGCATGCAGCGGAGACTGTGTGGACTTGATGGTGGAGTGTGAGGTTGGAGTCCCATCTAACCCCTAAATTTTTCACAGAGTCTTTGGGCAGAGGGGGAGCACTCAAATCAAGAGGCCACCAGATGTTGGGGTCAAGTGGAGACGGCTGGTGGAAGAAGAGTACCTCCGTTTTTCCTGCGTTTAGCCTTAAAAAATTGTTGTCCATCCACTGGGCGATTGTGCGGAGGCAGTTTTTTAGGGGATCAAAGGTTGTGGGGGTAATGCTATTGAATGAAAACAAAAGTGGGATATCATCGGCGTAAGAGGTGGCCTTTATTCCAGTTTGGGCGATGATATCGAAAAGGGGTGAAAAATAAACATTAAATAGGAGGGGGCTCAGCGAGGAGCCTTGAGGGACTCCCCACCGAAGCGGGCGGCTATCTGAGGTGAATGGGGGAGTGAACACTGCCTGCGTACGGTTGGACAAAAAAGATGAAATCCATTTTAAGGCCGTACCCTGGATACCCTTAGATTGGAGGCGGTCTAGGAGGAGGGGGTGGGAGACGGTGTCGAATGCTGCTTACAGATCCAGCTGCACCAACACCGCTCTTGATCCCTCGTCCAACCTCCATCGTACTGCATCTGCCATCTCGATTAGTGCAGACTCAGTGCTGTATCAAGGCCTAAAGCCGTGCTGAGAGTCATGGTAGGCACCTGATGTTTCTAAAAAACCCGCTAATTGATGATGATCGAGTCTTTCGAGCACTTTAGCGGGGGCTGGTAAAAGAGAAATTGGCCTGTAGTTGGAGGGTTCACTCGGGTCGGCGTTGGCTTTCTTGATTATGGGGACTAGTCGCGCATGCTTCCAGGAATCTGGGAATACTCCCATCTGTAGCGAGTCATTCCAGATCCCATTCAAGGTGTGGTTAAGAATGGGTGCTAGGGATTTGTATTGCTTAGCAGGCCAAGGGTCAAGAGGAGAGCCGGATTTGCTTTTTTGAAGTTCCATAAGAGATTGTTCCAGAACAATCTCTGAAAAGTCGGAGAACTTACATCCAGGACCAGAGATAGAAGAGTTAATGGAACTTTTGTTTAGGTGGGTGTTACTGGGAAAGGAATCGTAAATGGTGGCTATTTTATTCTCAAAAAAATCAGAAAGGCTATCGCAAAGCAATGTGGCCCCACCCCCAAACAAGGCTGGAGAAAGTGAAAATACAGTGGTAATAAATTAATTCTGTCACAATTTTATTTTTCACATTTGGTGTGCTGGCAGAAAGGGGGCGGTGCTCCTCTGCCCTAATGAAACGGCAGCTGCTGCAGAAACTAAACTGTCGGCAGAAGGTTCAGATCGTGCTACCGGGCACTTGGCGTTTTACCTGAGGGCTGACAGGGTGGGGGCCTGTTTCATTGCTAGTGGGGGTCAGACTGCCTGAATCTCCTTGCAGAACCTTGGCACTTTATAAACAACGCAAAACAAATGGTTTTAAAATGTTCTTCAAAACCATTTATGTTTTCATTTGCATGGTTCCTATCTCCTCAGGGTGACCACGAGCAGCACTGACCTTCAATGGTTTGAGGGGGAAGGGATTAGGGCTGTGTTGTTGATTTGATCAGAGAGTCCAGTGTCTATTAGGCAAAGACTCCTGAAAGTCAAACTAGTGTATTACTTTATAAAGTGATATTTGCAACACATTTCAGTTTAAATTATACTATTTGCAGTGAGTGGCAATTGTTAGAAGTAACTGTTTCTAATCATTTACATGGAAACATTCATGCCCCCTTCACCACCGTGACGACTATGCTATTAGTGAACCAAGAGGAAAGCTGCCTTTTGTCTGCTCTTCGTGGTCTAGTGTTACTAAATATGAGTGACATTATAGCCTTTTGCTTTTGTGCAGAGCATACCCTGGAGTGATGTATGTAAATGTGTTTTCATGCGATGATGAAGGAAAAGGGGCACTGTGATTAACATAATTGGCTAGGATCACAGAGTAGGGTCAAGTGGAAGCTAGGATTGATGCAATTCAGCCACTGCATGGTTATCTCATCTTCTCTCCAATTTTAGATTAAAACTTAAAGCTTTGTCTTTAATTCTTTGAGGTACTAAATCAGCTGTCTTTGTCAAAGTCAAAGTCAAACGTTACTTTATTCGGCTAGTGAAAGCGTAAAAGTCAACATGTTAAAAAAGAGCATTCATTTCATTAACATAGATTCAGACTTTAAAACAAAACATTGACCAGTTAAAAAAATATAAAATAGAAACATCCCTCATATCAGTGCGAAAAACAGGAGTCAAGTTTTTTTAAACTACACAAAATACGTTTGTAAAGTGCAAAAGTGCTAGAGGCCAAGTTCAAGGACAAGATATCGAAAGGTGCTTATACGACTGTAGAAAGGGCCTTTAGACCAGCTGGATTGTTATGGAAACAGCTTTTTCCTGTGCCTGGTAGCTCCTGTTAAAAAAACTTGCAACCCCAAAACAGACCATAGTGCTGGATAACATTTGAAGTTACAGTAAGACAGGCCTAATTTGGGTAAAGTGGTGGCCTCTGAGCAGCTGGAGTATACATTTTTTATGCAATGAATGGTAAAAATCACAGGAGAAAATAAAATGCAGAGTATCTTGCTCTGGGAAGTTATCACAGGGGCAGGGTTTAGGAGTACCAGGTTTTGTAAAGCCTAGTGGAACCGCCAAAATCCAAGGGACCAAAGACAGCCAGAATCTCGTCAGAACAAATCAATGAAAAAGCATTACTAACAACGAGTAAGTACGGTTGGGCTTGCCTCCTCAGGGAGAGTGTGAGGTGCCTTCTCACAGTGGGTTTCACCACCTCTATTTCCCCCCTGAGACCTTGCCATTTATCCAGGAACTGTTGTTTAATAATTCTAACAGCTGATTTACTTAAAGGTTTGAGGCTCAAGTACAAGTCAGGGCAGCTCAGCCAGTTTGACAAATCCCTTACATATTTTAACCAAGGGATGTACTTTGCCACCTCCAGTGCTACACAGTCAGTGATTATAAGTTGGTTTAAGTTGATTTTCGGGCAGGCCCATATTCTCAACCAGCGCAACAAAGGGGCTATCAGATCTGAAATGTACCCCATGCCTAATTCTTTATGTAATGTAAAAGCCAGAGTAATGTGCGGTACAGCCAACAGCTTACGCATTAACTTGTTCTCTGCCACCTGGATATCCTTTCCATCCTTATAACCTTAGACATCACATCCGTAGGTTGTCATGGGAATGCACGTTTCTTCATAAATCTTCAACAGAACAGGACACGGTTTTGACCCTAATCTTTTGGCAAAATTCAAAGTTGCCCCTGCTGCTCTAGTAAGGGTATTTATTTTTTGTGCGATTTGAGCATGCCAAGATCCATGCTTATCAAAAGGTACCCCTAAGTAAGGGAAGGTTGGGACTTTGGTTAGTTCTACCCCCCTACAGTAAAATTGTGCCTTTAAGGCCTTATGGGGGCCTAAAGACATAGTATGCGATTTTGTAAAATTTGTGGTAAGGTTTAGGGAATTCATTAAAGCTATAAAACCATCTAAAAGTGATTGAAGGTCTACAGCGGTCCTGGCCAGCATGACTGCATCATCTGCATAAAGGAGTGCAGGTATAATCTTGGTACCAACCCTGGGGATATCTTTGCATCTTGAGATTAGGAAGTCCCTTAACATATTTATGTACAATGTAAACCACAGAGGGACCAAGATGCAGCCCTGACGGATCCCCCTCTTCACCACCCAGGTATCCGTCAGACTGCCGTCCCTGTTATATCTAACTGGGGTCACAGTGTTTTCGTGGGCTGTACGTAAGAAAGCCACCAGCTCCGTAACTAGGCCCATGTTACTTAAAATCAGCCATAGCTTAGACCTGTTTACACAATCAAAGGCTTGGGTCAAATCCATAAAATCTTAGTGCAGCATTTCCTTCTTAGCAAGGGTATATTTTCCAATCACTAACTGTAGGTTAAGACTTTGATCCAAGGTCCCTTTTCCCTGCCTAAAACCATATTGTAGATCAGAAATAATGTTTAAGTGCCCAGGCCACGCAGTTATATGTCCCAGTACCACTTTACACTTAATCTTAGCAGCAGGATCTAAAAGGGAGATTGGTCTGTAACATGCGGGATCATCCCTTGCTCCTTTGGATAATGACTGCCATTGCCCATGAAGAGGGGAAACCACATAAACACGCTGCATTAAAAATTTGAGTTAAAATGTTGGCCCAAACCTTTGGATCGGCCTTATAAAGATCTGCCGGAACCCCTTCCGGGCCTAGGGCTTTACCACCAGATTTAGAAATTATTGCCTTTTGGACCTCGTCTAAGCAAAAGTGGAGAGGTATATCCGATGGACCACCTTTCACATGAGCCTCCGGTTCTCCAATGTTAGTGCCAATGAAAATCTGTCCAAAATGCTATACCCAACAGTCAGCCAGGATTATACATTCTATATTAGAGTTTGTTGTGTTAGAAAAAAAGGGACTGTTAACTACTGACCAAAATTGGGAGCTGTCTGCCAGCACACTTGCTTGTCCTAGAGCCTCCCATGCCTGCTCTTTAAACATCTTCTTCCTCTCCTCTACTGCATGTTTGTATGCCTTTCTTCTGCTCCTGACCAGTGCTTCGTCCCTAGGATTGTGCTTAATGACCTTCAGGAGTTCCCTATGGGTCGCAGAGCCGATACTGTCGAACCAGCTCTTGGCCTTGGGATGGCATGCTCTGCTCACGGTGGTCAGGTTAGATGAAATCTGCTTAGTTATTATATCAAAGGCCTCCAAGGTGGCTCTACCATGCGTAGAGGGGCCCAAGCATGCTTGGACCTCTGTGCCACGGACAGCATATACATTTTCCAGAAAACTTTCAGGGATAACCCTTTCCCACTGTAGCCTGCAAGCTTGATCTTTGGTACTAATGCTTTTATGTGTAATGCAGGTGGTTGTCTCCCCTATTAAAATGGCAGCATGGGATAACACAAGTGTGAGGGGATTATGATCACTGAGGCAAGACCAAGAACCACTTATGTGCTCTACAACCAAGACTAGTGGCGCAGACAGCAATATGTAGTCAATGGTACTGGGCCTTTCATTGCCTACATAAGTGGGGACCGGGGCCAACCTGTTTGTTTGCTGAAGGCAGTGTAGGTTGTGTGTGGAAAGAAAACCTTCCATTAACGCGCCTGATGGTATGTGCTCAAAATGGTTAGATGATTGGAAAAGTCCCCCTGTTCCAGTGTTAAAATACAATTAAGATGGCACTGGGAGATGTTAAAATCCCCTAGGATTATCAGGTCATAGTGACCTGATTTAACTTCCTCATATCAATCCAAAAAATCTTCTGACATATACTTCCAGGCTACGCATGTTTCATAAGAATTGGTTGCTGTAGTGTTGGGGAGGGTGAAGTTTTAATGCGGGTGCTAAAATGAAAACAAGAGCAACCTTCCTTGATTAATATATTATTGAGACCATTTGCTCAATGTAGCTAAAAGTCATTCATTGCAGTCGATTCTTGAATTAATTATTCCAACCACTCCTCACCATCCAACTATTCACTCATTGATCCATGTAGCCCTGTCTTCATTTGCCATAGCCCTTTCTCCATCCGCCATCCATCCTCTCAATGATTGTTAAACGTTTCATAACATGGGGGGGCATGGCCGAGAAGGCCAAGATGGCAGACATTACTGGTGAGCTCCTGGCTCTTAAACCTGCATCCATACACTTTCTGGCTCGAAATTCTACCCCCAGGAAAATTCCCCCGTTAGCAGACTTGATCAGAAACGCAAGGTAGGGCCCCGTCCGAGATGCTGGAGGAGATGCGGCTGCTGTTTTGCAGTTGTTGATAGAGGGGTGGAAGAACGTGCTGCTGGGCTGGAAGAAGAGGCCCCGAGCTGCAGCTGATGCTACAACAGGCATGGGAAGGCCCAACTGGTACCGAGAGACTGTCTGTGGCTAAACTGAATTGTAGGTGAGCTGTGTGAAGGTCGGAGAGCAGCTCAGCGAAGAGCATGCTCCGAAGCATGGTCTGTGTGGAGGCTGTAGTGGTGGCTGTATCCTGTTACCAGTTCTCGGGTGTGAACACTGGGAGGCCGAACCTGAGGTCAGGGGAGATTGGGGTTGCACAACACATTTCAACAGCACTGAAGGTAGGCTCAACTCGAATTTTGAAGAAGGATGAGTCAGAGACCCTCCTGGGGACCCTGAACAAACACTGTAGAGCCCCGGGGGGTGGCAGGGAGAAACCACTGCAGTCTGCCCCCGGATAACTGGAACCCCGCATTTGAGAGAAAGTGGCGAACACCGAAGAGAACAGTACCCCAGACCTGACTGCTCATACAACATCTGGGCTTGAAAATCAGCAACTGGTTGGACAACACTAGAATCCTGGAAGGGGAGCCACCACCAACCTGCAACTAGGAGTGACACGACCCTCAGTGACAGTCAGCTTCCTGCCACGGAGATTGCAGGGAGGAAAAGGGGCTATTGTGGCCTACCGAAGGAAGGACTGCCTCCCCAAAGACATTTGATTTTAGTGATAAGATGATGGTTGTTGAGATGTCCCCTGGGCTGGGGCCCTGGTTACCACCATGGCACCTACTCTCCGTGGAGGAGGGAACACCAAGTCACACCCACCAGCAAGCTGAATATTAATTTGACCACCTTAATAAAAGCTCCTCACCATGGGAAGGGGTGCACCCCAAACCAGGCACATACGAAAATTCACAAATTCACTGCCCTTCCAGCTGCTACAGGTAAATTTGGGGGAGAGGATGAAACGACCTCATATTGCTCAAGCTCCCGAGAGGCTGCTGAATTCTGCAGGCAATAAAAAGCACAATGTCTGGCCTTGAGACAAAAATTGGTGAAGTTGGAACAGATGTGGCGCTCATGAAACTGCAAGATGATGGTCAATAGAATAGAAGGGGCAGAAGGATGTATATCTGACTGATCGGAAGGACACTGTGACACAGCTGAAGGCAGAGGTGACTCACCTAATCTCTGCGGTGCGGGTCCTGGAAGACTGCTTAGAAGATGTGGAAAACCACACCTGAAGAAACAATCTACAATTTGTAGGCTTTTTGGACGTAGCAGAGGTTGGATCCCCTGAAACGTTTGTGGAAAACTGGACCCTGACATAGCTCCCTAAAGAAAAGCTGTCATCCTGTTTCGTCATTGAATGCACTCACTGCTAGCGGATTACACCCACAGGATCACATTGGAGGTCGACAAACCTGCAGGAAGCAGGAGCGCACTAGATTAACCTCAGGCTCCTCAGACTCAAAGGAGGGATGAGTGAGACTGTGGAGTGGACATGGCCACTTTGATACCAACAGTGATGCATGCTCTGGGCTGGACTCCGATGTCCGAGGAGTTCGAAATGCACGTGTCCGAGGTCCTGGGCTTAATGCAGCACTCTGAAACTGACTGTGAGACCATTCAGTGAAATACCCAGCTACAAACCGATAACTATGTACTTACCTTGGCAGCAACACCTGATCCTCTTGCTACTGATTCTGAGCTGGGGTGTCGCTGGGCACTTAGAAGCCTCAATTGCAACACTTGTGAAAACATTGTTTGGGGCAAGAGATGCTTCTGTGGGGATGGAAGTATAGAGTGGTGGGGTTGGGGAGAATTGGACAGGGAGGCTCAGTTTGAAGTACAGCATGTCCAAGATCCAGAATTCAGAATTGGCCCATCCCAGAAGTCAGCAGTGTGGGGGAAGGACATAGGATAACACCCAACTAATGCAGGGATTAAAGGTTCTGACATGGAATGTATACGGACTGCTTGACTGTATGAAATAAGTAGCAGACCTTGGGTTTGTAAAGAGGCAATGTAAGGATGCCTCTATGTTGCAGGAGACCCACCTCCTGGGCACAAACTGATGCCTCCTGTCCAGCTATTGGTACTAGAGAGTGCTCCATGCAGGATACACGCAGGCTCCCGGATGGTGTCTATTCTCTTGCACAACAAGGTGCCCAGAGTGGTATTCCGTACGGACTCATATCCGGGGGAAAACTATGTAACTGTGAAAGGGGTCATTGCTGGGCAGACCCGCAATCTAGGAAGTGTTTATGTCCCCCCGAAGCTTCTTGAAGAGACACTGGACACACTTAAGGCCATATTGATAAAACCTCTAGGTGGTCATCTATTATAGGGGGAGGCCTCAATAAGGTAATGGCCCCACACATTGACTGCTCAAAAGTGCTGCGGTCTGACCCAGGAAAAGGACTCACCTTGCATCCTGGACATAGACCCTGGGGGTCTGCAACATCTGGCGTGTCTGGCACCCACAGGAGGGGGAAACACACATTTAACAGTGGCCCACAAAATGAGGTCATGTATAGACTACCTTCTTATGCTGGCCACAAATGTACTTCATACAAGAGCCACATGCACGCTGCCCAGAGGGATCTCAGACCACTCCACTGTGGTGGTAGAATTGGGGGGTCCGTGCCCCAAAACATAAGCCAATATGGCGATTTGGGGCTGGAGCCTAGCAAGCAAGGAAGTGGTGCACCACCTTTCACATGTGTTAAATACCTTCCTACACTTGAACAAAGTCATTGTAGAGTCTCCTGACACCGTTACGGCATACATGCAGGGAGTGGTGAGGTCACACTTTAGGGTTATGGGGCAATACTTGATGCAGTGAATGAGGGTCCTGAAGACACGCATAGTATAATTGGCCAGGAAGGGGAGTCGGGGTGAAATCAAGGTGCGCCAACCAGCAATCGATAAAGTGGCTGCACGACAACTCTGCCTCAAACAGGCGTGGCTACGCTGGATCACTACACAGAGTAGGGTATACAATTGGGGAGATAAGTCCAGTAAACTGCTCTACTGGCTGGCAACACACGGTGTGGAGATGAGGGTGATCTCATTGGAATTGACCCAACTGGAAGGAGGACGGTTGGAGCACAGGAGATTGCAAATGTCTTTAATGATTATTATAAAGTTCTCTATTGGAAGAGAGAGAGGTTCAGGAGGAAGTCAAACTCCCCTAATTGCAGACCTACTTCTGCTGCATCTGTCCGAGTCTGACAGAAGGGACCTTGACCAAACCTTCATGGCAGAGGAGCTTGATAATGCACTCTTGGACATGCAGTCCAGTAAGAGATGGGGACCTGACGGATTCCCTGTTGAGTATTATCAACAATTCAGAACATTACATTTGGGACATTTACTGGACATGTACAAGAATGCCATTGCAAAGAGGAGACTCCCAATGGGCTAGATCTGGTGACCATAGTAGTATTGCACTAAGAGGGGAGGCCCTTTGATGTCTGCGCATTATACGACCCGATTTCATTAAATAATGGCGAGCTCAAAATCCACGCCAAAATGCTGGTCAATAGGTTATCTCCACTCTGGTACACGTTGATCAGTGTGGTTTCATGCCTCATTGCAACGCCAGACATTGCACACATAGGGTACAAACTGCGGTAGCATACAGGGAACACTTGAGGGGGGCAACGTGCTCCAACTTGTAGATTTGAAAAAGTGTTTGACGTCCTAGATTGGGACTTTATGTTCAATATTTTATACTGCATGGATATTGGGTCGAGAGAGAGCTACCAATTTCCTCCAGGCTTCACCTGATCCAACTGAATTATCTGCACACAACTTACTTGGCACTGCTGACACTCTGGAGTGCCCGCAAGTACCCAACGCACACCTGTGAGAGTTGTGGTGAGGAAGTAGCTCGCTTCTTTCACATGGTGTGGTCCTGCCAAGTAATAACAAGATATTGGGAATCCATTTTCTGGATACTAACACTGGTGTTGGAATGCCCTGTCGAGGTTTGGTCCTGTGTCGCACTCTTGGGATTACTATAGGACCTAGAGAGAAACAGGTTGGAGCGCGCATTGGTAGGAATGGAGCCTCTGTAGCAGAGAAACATCGCCCAACTTTAGAACTTAACTGCTCCACGACGATTGTCAGCTGGTGCAAGGTGATGGGACTGGTACCCCAAAAATGGAGGACCCTATATATGTGGTGAGGGCTTGCCTCCACAAACACAAAAGAATTTGTGGTAAATGGTGAGATTTCTATGGGCTAGACTGAGTTGGAATTTGTGGCTGTACGAGGAACTCCGCAAAGATCTATACTTGACCATGTGCACTGCACAAGTTTACGTAACTGTTTACCAAAAATCAATAAAATGTTTGTTTAGGGAAAAAAGGTCTATAACAGAAACGTATTATACAATGCACTATATTTGCAATTTGTTTTCAAAACTTTCTTGAGAGTACCTCCCCCCAAACCTGCTTTGCAGTGGTCAGGCTTGCTTGCTGAGTTTCCTCGCCACATGCAATATGGGGGCTGGTCTGACAACATCTGTGAGGGCTGCTTTGGTTCTCAGTACAGCCTTGGCTGTCAGAATTAAATGTCAACTGAACATTTTTGACAACCAACATCAAGAAGCCATAGCCTGAGACAACGGTGCTTGTGGACTAGCACTTTCAGTCAAATGAATGAGATTGTTTTGCAGACTGGCGAGAGGCGAACTCTTCACCTCTCCCCGTGATGAGGAAGGCGACCTCCTACCCACCTACATTTACAGCCAGCATTGGCAACAGTGGGGCAGCAGGAGAGAGGATGATGCAGTGAAGACAGATGCTGGTAAATGAGAGCAAGAAGGGTGAAGCCATCGTTCTCTCAGGTGCAAGTCATTTTAGCTAATTACTAATGCATGCAATAAATAAGATGGATTTCTGCATGAAGCGGGGACGGTAGCCCTTTGCAAGCCTCACCTGCCACCTGCCGGTCCAACCTGCTGTCCTGACAGATCACACATGACATTGCTATATGACAAACATTCAGAAGAAAAGACTGGAAGCCATGAGTACATGATAGTTATAGACGGTGACATCAGGTTTTGCTCGACTTTTCATCGGTTTCCGCGTTTACAAGCAGCCCGGCTCCCCTGCTCCCGCCTACACTTTGACACATAGTCATGCTCTGATCATTGAAGACACCTGCAGAGTCAGTGTGACTAAATATGAAACCTCTACTGGCAAATCACGCGTGATCTGAAGAGCAACCTTGACATTAGCAAAAGAAATGCCAGCTCCCCCGTCTGGGCTGGCACTGCCTTGGAGCAACCTGAAAGGAACAGAGCCTGCACGCTGCCCTTGCAGCACAGAGACAAGATACAGACCGGAAAAGAGTTTTGCTTTTCAAATGTGTTGTACATTGGAAATGCAATTCAATTCAAAAGTGCTTTATTCGAGTAATTACTCATAAAAGCAATGCGGTTCATTAAGCAGTTATACTTATATTCATTTATTATTTTCTTAACAAAGTCAATATCTATCAATATTTGAATTTATTTAGGGTAAGAGTATCCAAAAAATCAAAAAGGAAATATATATGCAAATAATTATTATGGATAGGTACAAATAAAGAAAACACAACAATGAATACATGACGTTATATAGTTATCTACATTTGAAATAGTCAAAGAAATATTACAAGTGATTAATACAAATGGTAGGGATGTGAAACCTCTGGAAATATCAATTACACAAAAATTAACATAGCCTAATAATCGTATGTGAATGGTAGTGTCAACGTAGACTGAGAGGTAGTTGGCAAATTCCAAGTTGAAAAATACTAATAGGACTGATTCAGAGTTTGGCAGACAGATACTCGTCCACCCTTACCATTAGGTTACCATGCACTTGTAATAAGGCAGACACGATATCTGTCATGTTTGTGAGGGAGCACCTATCAGCCAAACTCTAAATCAGGCTCAATGGTTTGAATACTTTGATAAAAATTTAAAAGGAAATACCATTCTTACACCAACCAGCATTGATAATACAAGCATCCTAGAAATCTCAGTTGAGCGTAGTGGAAGTGACACCACACCGAATGCCTCTGTCCAAACCATCAACACAAACTTGTCCCACAACTAAATCCCGATAAGGCCATGCTGCATAGTTGTATGCTAGAATATTCGGCACAGAAGTTTCATGCTACGACAAAATCACAGCCAGAACATTGACTACCAAAATATTCTGAAGGTTAGGGTATATAGATAGGTATAGATACAGTTAAGTATAGATTTACAATTTTTAACTCCACATTTACATAACCGCAAAGGGAGGGCCTGAGCTCTAGATATAGCTCACTAAATACCTTTCAGTGTCAGACTTGCATAGCAAACTGTCACACTGATTGCAATATGTCATCAGTTATGTAATCAATTATGTCATTGACCATGGCATGAGTGATGTAATTTTTGATGTCATAAGCAGTGCATGGCGGGGGCACAAGTTATACTTAGTTCAGATAATTATAACTGGGGAATTTCAGTGTTTCTTTTACTTTAAAATGGTATGTTTTAAGTGCCATTTTCACCTAACTTAAATGTAATTTTAACCTTAGTATTCCATCACATAGACACAGGATAAGCTACTACACTTCACTAGTACCTCAGGCTAGCTATACTAGACTGTTGAAGACAGTATCTAGATCATCTGTGCTAAAAGGTGGAAAGCATATAGTGTGGACACACTCCTACAAATCAACATGAAAGATTATCGTCTAATATTCTTGCCTCTTCTATCTCTTCCTCCTTTGCACTGGAGGCATTGTAGTAATAAATCCACAGAGACACCATTGCTGCCTCCATCACCACTTTATCAACGGATCTGTTACCTTCAGTTTTGTGTCCTAATACCCTAAATATCACATCCTCGTAATCTCCTACAAATCCTCTATGTGCCCAAATTACTAGGCAACTGGCAGATCATCGCCAATCAATCCTGCAGTTGTCACCCAGGTTGATATTTATTGAAAACCAAAATGACCAATGTCAATCTGATTTCCAAACCAGAAACAGTATGTATATTGCCCAGCGGTTGTATGACTTTCAAATCCAATCCTGAACTTCTCAGCCACTTTCTACTTTACTTTCTACCCCTTCTAAAAAAGCCTAATGCTGACCCGATGGATTTAAAAAACTATTGCCCTATGTATCTCCTCCCAGCACCGGCGAAGATGTTGAAAAAACTGGTCCAACATCAAATTAGCAATTTCTTCGCCAGTAACAATATACTGCATGAAGCACAGTCTGGCTTCCGGGCGAGCTTTCAGCACCAAGACGGTTTTGCTGGAGGTGGCCGAATCTATAAGAATGGAGGTGGATGGTGGAGCCTCAGCTATATTAGTGTTGCTGGACCTGTCTGCGGCCTTTGATACGGTGGACCATCCAATACTGCTGGCTAGATTGAGGCGGGCGGGAGTGAAGGGGATGGCAGTTGCTTGGCTTAAGTCTTATCTCAGCAATCGCACACAAAGAGTGATATTACACCCTGTTAAATCAGAAGCTAAACCCCTCTGGTGTAGGGTGCCGCAGGGTTCAGCTTTGATCCCGATAATATCTATCTGGCTCCTTTGTGTGCGCTCATTTCTAAATGGGGAATTAAAACCATCTCCTATGCAGACGACACACAGCTGGTGTTCTCCTTTAAGGACCTGTCAGAAAATTCCTTCAAGAGGTTTAAGGGCTGCCTGTGTGACGCCTCCAGATAGATGAATAATAACAAGCTAAAACTGAACACAGAGAAAACTGAGGTTCTGTTCTTCGGCAAGAATTCCCCACCGCCACCTGGTCTGTGGTCGCCGGAGGAAATGGGTTCCCCACCCTGTCCGATTTCTACGGTAAAAGACCTAGGTGTAAAATGGGACTCTGACATGACATTTGCTTCCCGAATACGGTCAATTACATCCACTTGCTTCGGAATTCTGAAGGGGTTGAGGAAATTTCTTTATCTATTTCCGGAGAGTTGTCAAAAATTAGTCATTCATGTCATGGTGATTTTAAAGCTTGACTATGCCAACAGTCTTTTTCTTGGTCTTCCGGCATATTCAATAAAGAGACTGCAGGTAGTGCAGAATGTGGAGGTGAGACTGATTAGAAGAGTGCCATTTAGACAACACATATATCCACATGTCAAAAAGCTTCACTGGCTGCCGGTAGTGAAGCGTATAGAATTCAAGGCCTTGACATTTGCATTCAAGGCCCAGAAAGGTAGCTGCCCCAATTACATCAAAAAAACTTATCCGCACCTATCAGCAAATTCGCTCGCTATGCTCTAACTCACAGAATCTGCTGTGTGTTCCCCAATTCACGAAAGATCGCATCAGTGGCAGGGCTTTCTCAGTAGGAGCAACCAGATTATGGAATCCCTTCCAGACAGACTCTGGCTTATACCGGATAAAGGGGAGTTCAGGAAGGCTTTAAAGACATGGCTTTTTAGCCGTGATTGGCTTGAACCCGTTTGGGTTGGAGATCCTCTCTCTCCCATGTTTGCTGGATCATGCTAGCACCGGGACACCTCAGCTTGAAGTAGCTGTAGCGCTTTACAAATGTTGGGTGTATTGTATTGTGTATTGTATCAGCTTCTTTTTGCTCCATGTTCTTATGGTAATTTCAGCAAAGCGCACAATATTAAGTCTTGTAGTGCCCTCAAATAATATATGAATTCCTCGAGTACTTCTCAAAATATACATCACTATGGGGTCGAGCACAACTTAATCAGTCATCCTGTTCCTAGCCGGTTAGGACCTGACTTGTGAATTTCAAATGTTTAAGTACCTTACAGGAATTTAAACATTTGAAATTCACAAGTCAGGTCCTAACCGGCAAGTAACAGGAATATTGTGTGCTATCATGACAGATGTGATTATGTGTGACTGTCCATTAAAGAGGATCCTTCTAGTGTACTTGACACAATCTTGCTGTGATGAAGCCTTTTTGAAGATGAAAAGTGTTGGCTGCGAATTTGTGAAAAAATAATATGAAAGTATTATGAAATAATTAAAGAAAAGGAACTAATCATCACTCAAGACTTGCAATGTTTTATTTATTTACATACCTGTTAATCTTGTGACATCTAACTCTTTACTATGGTTGCCTCTCACCTTGTTTTCAAGCCGACCAATCTGACCTGCACACTTCAGAACCTGCAATCCCAATGCTGGGAAACAGACGAGGGATTGCATCTGCAGGCCCCCAGCCTCAAACTGAGCGTCGGGTTGGCTTGCTCCAGCCAATCCTGGAGCTGCAGCTCTTGGATTGGCTGGTTTCGCATTGCACTAGGGGGGAAGTCCTTCCCTTTCTACTCAAGTCTGCAAAGGAGAGCCCTGTGAGGAAGAAGACCGCATCCAGAGCCTGCAGCAGCGAGGACATAGAAAAGAGCGTCAGGAGGCCGGTAAGTTCATAGCATTTTTTTAATGTGTATTGTTGTCTGTTCCCCCTCCTCCTCACCTCCCCGTCATCCCCCCACCCCGCCCACCCTGACACTGCCCCCCACACCAGCCGCTATTGCATAGGACTTCCAATGTACAGGAAGTTTCCATAGTCTAGCCTCGAGCAGACCATACTCTTCACGCCACTCTCTTCGTAGATGGTTGAATCCATGTGAGACATTTCTTAAAGGATCAGAGGATGCTAAAGCAAGTTCCTGACAGCTTGCAGGCCTGAGTTTCCATATTAAGCCTATCATCAATCCAGAATCCCAGATTCTTCAAAGCCTGCTTTGGTTTGGAACAATTGCTAGTTGCTCTGGCCAGTCATGACTTCAGTCTTTCCGCCATTCAATTTAAACAAATTAGCAGCTATTCATTCAGTGACCTTTATTAAGCATTGGCCAAGTTGGGTCTGGGTATTGTTACAGATGGAATTGATTGCCATAATAATTTATGTGTCGTTCGCATATGATATTAGGTCGAGGCCAAAGGACCGAATGATTAAAAAACGTGGGGCTCAGGGTAGAGCCTGTAGTTGGCCGGGTTGGCCCTATCTCCTCCTTTAAAGACAGAGGGGCAGATTTACGTTTCCTGGCGCATCCTGCAAATCAGCAGGGATGTGCCAGGGAACATGCGACATGCATCTCAATCCTTGAGCCACCACGGATGCGCTGCATTTACAAGAGTGGTCTGCTTAATTCAGACACTCTGTTCATCACCACCCCCTTTTCTGAATCGTTTTTGGCCACTATAGGTGTGGCAGGGTATACTCAGACATGAGTCCCTTTCTCACTGCACCATCAGGATTCAAGCAAGCCGGGCCGAATACGGCTGAAATGCCAGAAACCGGTCCCCGGTAGCTTGTCTCCTTTCTGGTGAAGAATTGGCTTGGTAGTTTAGTCTGCCCTGTTCCCATGATGCACTGGGCCAGGGATAGACTGTTTTGCATATAGCCAGGTTCTGAGCTGGGATGGTGCAGTGAGATAAATAACGGTGATGGATCAAGCCCTGATCTTTGGACTGGGTAAGAGTGGTCTGCTTAATTCAGACACTCTGTTCATCACCACCCCCTTTTCTGAATCGTTTTTGGCCACTATAGGTGTGGCAGGGTATACTCAGACATGAGTCCCTTTCTCACTGCACCATCAGGATTCAAGCAAGCCGGGCCGAAGACGGCTGAAATGCCAGAAACCGGTCCCCGGTAGCTTGTCTCCTTTCTGGTGAAGAATTGGCTTGGTAGTTTAGTCTGCCCTGTTCCCATGATGCACTGGGCCAGGGACAGACTGATTTGCATATAGCCAGGTTCTGAGCTGGGATGGTGCAGTGAGATAAATAACGGTGATGGATCAAGCCCTGATCTTTGGACTGGGTAAGAGTGGTCTGCTTAATTCAGACACTCTGTTCATCACCACCCCCTTTTCTGAATCGCATTTACAATGCGGCGCATCATGGCGCAAGGAGATGCAGATGGTGATGCATCTGCTGCCGTAACGTTGGCGCAGTGCTGGAGTTGCGTAGCAGGCACGACGCAACTCCAGCACTGTGCCAACCCTGCCTATGTTTAACATGGTGCATCAAGCCTTACGCCTGCTTCAAGCAGGTGCAAGGTTTTGACGCAGCGGGGTCGGAAAAGTGACTGAGTGAAATCTTGTAGATTTCACTCAGCCACTTTTCCGAGGTGTTCCTGCACTGTAACGCCCCCCCCTTGCACCAGAATGACCACATGAAACCTGACGCAGGTTTCATGTAGCGCATGGCTTTACAACTTGACGCATCTCCCTAGATACGTCACGTTGTAAATACCCCGCAGCATGGCGCTGGCTTTCTGATGCCGCTGCTTCACAGAAGTGACGCAACGGCGGCGTAAATGTGGCGAACGGGGCTTGTAAATATGCCCCTGGATTTATGATGGAGCCATGCCAACTTTCTGGGATGGTGCCACATGATTGGACATCTTTATATAGTGGCAATAGCAAGTTTTCCCAAAACTGAGGATCTTGTTTAAGTATGGACTGTGGAATACTATTCGGCCCTGGCGGTCCATCAAGGCGTCTGGCCATTATGACTTTTTTTTACTTCAGATAGAGTGGAGGTCACATTCATCCATGAGCAGGTGCAGTCAGCTGTCATCTCCTTCGTTGGACCCACATTTGGGCGTAACGTCATGCGTGCTGGCTGTTACATTGTGTATTGGCCGGTTACCAGTTTGGCTGTGTTTCTCGTTCATCACTTCTGAAGTACGTACACCAATTGCAAATGTATTTGTAAGGTGAGCTGCCCATACTGCTTCTGGTATATTTTAATTATTTATAATGTTTATTGGTCTGTGGGCCTATTAATTGTCTCCCAGAAGTTCCTGGAGTTCGTCTGCCTGGAGTTGTGTATCAACTTTGTCCAGAATGCCTCTTTGTTTGATCTCGTGTCCTTCCAGAGTTGTTTTTTGCACTCTTTCCTTAATGTTTTAGTCGTTTACTGGGGAAGGATTGCCGAGTTGTCATCTACAAGAGTCTGAATAATTTTCTCAGTACCTTTCTCAAAGCGCTCCATTTGGTCAATAGTTTTTTTTGCTCTCTTTGTATTGATGATGATCCTCTACTAACCGGGGTGTCTTCAGTTTGCAAATTTACACTGAAGTTTATCCATGCATCAGTTTGGTTGCTTATAGTATTAGTTTTGTGAATCAGGTCTCTGGCCAGGAATCCGAGCTCTGCTAGTGTTTTATTCCTCCATCTCAGACGCTTTAAGTTGGTCAAATGTATTGTATCTATGACTGGTGGTGCCTACTAATGGGTCGGAGGGCTTAGTCCAAGTGATAGCGTCTGATATGAGTGGTCGCTATCCGTGATGTATTGAATTTTGTATTACTGAAGCCGTGGGAGTAGTGGCAATGAGGTGATTGTATAGTTAATAATGGGCCAAGAGTTGGGCCCTGATAGGTGAAATTAGGTGGATTATCATCTGGAAATGCTCTATTTAACTTTTCATGCACAAACAATACAGGGCCGTCACAAGTCAGGATACAGGGCCGTCACAAGTCAGTCAGTCAAATATTCTTTATTCGGTTCTTTTCATAACCATCAAGGAGAACATCAAATATAAAGAACAGACAATATAATAAAATTCATTATAAACAATATAGACTGGCTTGTAAAAATACATTCCTCAAAGCAGCGTCAGATCATAAGTTTCCGGATGCAAAATATTATGTGATTCCAAAACATTAAGCATATATCAACACACAGGTATAAGAAGTGTAATCACGAGGAACAGCACACATATCCCATGTTTTGCCAACATTTCAAATTTAGCTTGTTAAGTGTCAAATAAGAGCCATAAAAAGATTGACAAGTACACAATATGATTTCAATTAGTGCATTAACAAAATACCAATGATGGTCATCACAGATTATTCCCCTTTGATATCACACTGCTTAACAACAGAACGTGATTGTGGTGGGGCATTCCAGCATAGGTTCTCAGCAGTCAGCATTTCATCATCTTCTGGGGTATAGATTAGATTTGAACTGTAGCCCACTGTCATAAATATGCCTCAAGATGTGCTGGTTTACCTGCAGTCGGTCATTCTGGAGATTAGAGTTTCCTGTAGTGCTTGCTTTTTAATTGAGTTGAACAACAGAACTGGTTGTCTGTCACATTTGCCCCATTTGCTAAATTTGATTATTTGGAAACCTGAATCCGTAGAGGGTAGTTCTTCAGAGGTGATATCTAAATTAAGTGATACATATACTGCAAGACCCCCTTTAGGTCTCCTGTAGCGCTGGGCTTTAGGTGCCATGACTTGATAGTGCACAGAGCCTTCTACTGAGAAGGATACCATTCACATAGTCTCTTACAAGGCAATATTTTCGAAATGTTTCCAGATTTGTTGTGGAATGTTTTGTCACAGCGGTGTAGCCCTGTGGTGTTCCATGAGAGGAGGTGCATGGCTACTCCACTGTTCCTTTTGTTTGCTGGTGGTATTTTCATATTTTGCTAGGAGCATTTAGCGCTGAGGTAATCCCACCCCACTGGTGAGAGTTGTTAGTCACCTGTGCTTGTGTTGAACCTTCTGTTCTAAGGGGTGAATCACTCCGAGCACCCTGCAGAGTGAAAGGTGGCTATTTCTGGGGCGACTAAAGTTCTCTCACTCTGCAGCAGCGGTCGGGGTTATCCTGGCACAATGTGTTTCTTTAGTGTTATTCCCCACATGTTGAAGGTACTGGCAAACACTAGGATTCTCTGTGTCCCAAGTTGTTAGCGATAATTGAGGTTGTTTGGGCTTTCATTTGCGAGGAATTCTACAGATAATAAGTCTGACGAGGTTATATTTTTTAATTCTGTAATCTCTGCAAAAAGCCTCAAAATTGTACCTTTGTTGAAGGGGCCTTGTGGACCTTGTGAAGTGTATTTTGGCTTAAAGAGAAGTTAGTAGCGTTTTGTCTCCTTGCTTAGGTGGATGTTCAATTTGTGGGAGGGCTTGAAGGGGCTACATTGGCGGTGGGCTGTTAGTGGGTTGGACAACTGATTACGCCTAGGAATTATGGTTTCTCATCTGAGCTTTTGGTCTTAAATGCAGTTTTTAAAAATGTGCCCGATCCGAGGGGGGTTCTGCCTGCCTCCCCTTAGGGTTGTTGATGTTCCCCATGCCTGTTCAGTATGCATTATTACGCTCTTCCGGTCATGACCGTTGCTGTTGATAAACACAGTTTGAGGCTTCGCATTGCCTTGTAGTCCAGGTTTTGCGTGCCCACATATATGTTTTGGGGTTGAAGTGGAAAGGTCCAATATAGTGAGTCTTTAGGGAAATACGGTCTTGGTCAAGTCTAGTGACATGGCTTGGGTCTGATATATTTATGTGGACTTCGTGAGGTATAGCTGTTCCTGATTGAAAAGTTGTTACGCTTTGAACAAGGTGCCATCCTTTTTACGTATCTTTTGGTTATGATTACCAGTAGTGTCCGCCGGTTGACTTTCTTACCTTTTATTTACACACCATTGATGGATTCTTTTGGCGGTGATGTTGTATCCACTCTATCATATGCTGTGAAGTCTGTAACTGATTTGTCATCTGTGGGAGAGTCTATTAAACTGTTTGAGATGCTACCTTCACATTTTTTTTTGTTTTAGGCCAAATATTGGGTAGGGTCTTGTTTGCTCTATATTCTTGGTCAACTGGGTTTTGTTCCTTGCCTTCCTGGCACATTTTCTTTGCCTTTTTGTTTGTTTTAGGTGCCCTTTGCATGCTTACAGAGTGTGGCTGTTGCAATTGTGAGGTCTGAGACAGAGCTCCCACCTGGTCTTGCTTGGGAGCAACTTTTGTGAGATCGTCTTGTAGAGTTTTTGGCTGTACTTTTTTGGGTGATTCAGAAATTATCTCTTGCTCGTGACCCATTGAGTCCCTCTTTTGAATGCCAGTGGCTGGCTCATTTACCAGAGATGATAGTTTCATTTCCAAAAAGTTTGACAGAATTTCAGGAAGGCTGGTTAATTTATCCATCAATAGGACACATGAGCAATTTGATGGAGGTGGCGAATAGATGGCCTGAATCCTAATCACTAAACTGATTAGGTTGTCCTACTTTGTATTTATGCCAGAGATGTGTGAAGCCATTATGCTCATGAGATCGATCTGGATGTCCAATTTATTTGACTAAAATTAAGGGCGTCGATTGAGGCGTGTAATATTATTAAAAGTGATTCCCGTAGCCAAGAGATGTTGTCTGCTTGTTTGCCTAAGTTCATGTGAGGTAAGTTTCGCACTGCTGTTAAGGTAATACTGCAATCCCACTATTACTTCTTCTACTGGAGACAAAAGGGCGTTTTCCTTTGCCCTCTGAGGGTTCCAGTATTGTTCTTCTTGGGTATGAAGCAACTTTTTCTGATATCTCTTGGCGGATAATTTGAGTTGTGATGTTAGTGTTGATGTTAGCTTTATTTGTTATGCTGAGCTTTGGGTTACTGATTTTGTTAACCAGAGTCATTGTCCTCACTTCCACTGCCTGTGCTAGATCCATATTATTCGGTTTTGAAATCAAGCACAGCCATGAACAGTCCACCTCTTTCTCTCAGACCATAATTTCATGAATGCTGTTACATTGAGCATCTTGGTTTAAAGTGCTTTGACAGGCCGTTTGCAGTGATGCGTCTTACCTTTTTGGGCTTGGCTGAATGTATTGCTTGTCAATAAACATCTGTTCTTCTAATGGATCTGGTCCCCGGTGTCATCACTACACTGTTCAAGGGGTGGAATACGATTAGTTTAGGCATGGACCTGAGCTTCTACTTAGATGATGTTAGGTTTGGAATATGCTACCAGCCTGGGAGACTTTCCACAGGAATGGGCATTCTTTCGTGTTGGACTTACTAAGGAAACATCTGTTAATCCTGAGGTGCCTAAAAGACCGAACCGGCCCGTTCATTCATTAGTTCCATCTTTTGGGCAGTTAAAAGAATCATCAACACTGGTAAATCTTTAGGTGATGAATATAATGCTGATGTAGGGTCTTTAAGAAAGATGAATGTATGATTTAGGTTCCCTTTGCCAAAAAATGTCAATCGATTGGGCAGAGTGGTACAGGGCTGGAGCTGGGTTTTTCACTGTTGCTGGGGTGGGGGTGGGGGTGGGGAGTGTTAGTGGGGCAGTCGAGGGGGCCAGTGGCATAACTGAGAGTTAAGAGTTTTGGCAGCAGCAAGTGCGGGCTGTGCACGTCGCTGGATGCTCATTGATGACGTTGGTCAGTAAACATTGTCTGCCCTGGGGCTCCTGAAAAAGATCAATATAAAGGCTGTAATCAGCTTTTTTTCTGCCTACATTTAGCAGACAAGTAGTGTCAATACGTTCTCCTCGCCTGATTCATGGGAATGTCATAAATCTATGGATATCGACCGAACTAAATGAAAGCCTGGAAATAATGGAGAATGTGGCAGTCGGGCTTACCTTGGATCTCAGCATGAGAACATCTGTAACTCCACATTTAAGCTTCTTGCCTTCGCTGCTGATATCTAAAAGGAATATTTTCAAGACCCTTTGTTTATGGAAAAGTGACATTCAATGGGTTCCCTGCATTTTCTGTTCTCCTTACTTCACCGCTGTAAGCCTTGGTGTAGGCTAAGGTCAGCTTTGATGGCTCTTCTGCTGATTCTAAGCTTCATGGCTCTTCATATGAGTCTGGTCAGTCTCCAGTCTTCTACCTAATCTTTGGCATGAGCTGCCCTTAATCTTGAGAACTCACTTTGATCTGGTGAATTTCTTAAGCTATTGAATATGTATGTTTTCTATGAGCAGAACAACTGCAATTGCCCGGACACCTATATTGGGTAGCAGCGCACCACACAAGCACTAAAATCAAATCTTCTCACAAAATAGTGAATTACTGGTTTCTCTGGGTCCAGTGGGTTATTGTCTCAGTAGGCTTTGTGCACAGTGCAAAGGACCTTGCATTGTATCACTGCAGACACCAAGAGTCGGTGGAGAACTTCAGGGCTGATGTATGTGGTGTATTTTCCATACATTCAAGCACATTTGGGCCACCTACTTGAAAATTTGTTTCAATATTCTGGCAATTACATAACCATGGCGCTCATCAGCTTAATGATCCGAAAAAAGGAGGAGAACTTGGAGTTGAATGGGACTCAAACGTGCATCACTTTCTAGAATGGTAGAAAGAAGCAGCCGCCGCTGAGACGACAGATGAATGGTAATGGGTCTGGATCGGCTCCACCCAAAGCGTGACCCCAATCCAGTCTCCTCAATGCTTAAGAAACTCCCTCTCTCTCAGAGCTGGCTTTCCTGCTGGAAGAACATTCGGGCTCTGCTGGCAAAGATCTGGCGGTTCATGTGGTGTCATGCGAGGCGTTGTGCTAGAAGGTCAAGTAGATGTTGGGAAAAGAAGTCACGGTAGAGGAGACCGAGGGGAACCCTGCATGATATCACCCAGGATGACTCTTCTGACGCCTTGTCTGCGGTTGCAGAAGGATAAGAACCATTTCATGGTTGTTAATAACAACTTCACTCAATCTTTAAACCTCATAAACAGTGCATCATGGTCCAGGATTACATAGTTTTCCGTAAGGTGGAGTAGTATGAGAGGCGATTTCTTATTTTCATCCAACTTAACATAAAGATAGACATGTGAGTATTTTTTGTTCCTAAGAGTAGGTATTGAGTATTCTGAGTTTATTACAGGGTTCAAACGCCCTCAAATTATTTTTACAATTTTTTTAGGCCACTCATTCCGACCTCAGTAAATGCCAGAGATTTTTTTTTCCATTTCAAGATTTTTTTATTGAAAAGTTTACAGATATAATACAAATACTACTCCTGTTTTGGGCAGAAGCAAAAACGTTCCAAGGCGGATTGAAACAGACTAAACCAAAAAGTCGAGGGGTAGCAGGAGAAGGGATCTTTGTGGGAGAAGTAGTTTCTTCTTGGAGAAAATCGTTTTTTTTTTTTTTACTTTTACATGAATAGGGCATTCTCCTATGTGCAATTGTACAGTACGCACGATTTGTGTGCAGTAATGCTTCTGCAAATGAGCAAGTAGGAATTTACAAACATTGACCAGGAGTAAACGTGTCGCAGATTTCCAGGTTTACCATTGAAACCCGTTCCAAATTCCCAACAGGTGTAAATCTGCAGTGTCGGAAACCTACCGGCGCATATTCCTGCCTTTCCAGCGAAGGGTCCCAATGGATCAAACCTGCAAGCACCTCTGTGCACCAGATGTTGTGTCAGGGACTGAGTACCAGTATAATTCGATTAATTCAATTAACAGCCTGCAGGTACATTGTCAAAAACAATGCTGAGCGCAGAGAATACATACAATCATGGAAGGGGACTTCACCTGTGAGTAATTACCTGTGCTGGGGTTTATAGTCTGACGGTCTGTGAGCTTTGTATGTCACCGAGTATTTTTTACCAGCGGAGATGATTGATTTTTCGGACCTTATATAGATCAGATAAGCTGTACATGAAGAATGGGCTCCCTTGCCACGTTTGAGGCTCTGTCTGCTTCTTATCTGTCTGTTTATATGGCTATTCAGAGAATATTAATCGGAAGAAAATCCTTTTCTAACCGTGGCTGATGTCGGCTGCAGGGCAGCGGTCTCCAAGGCCTTGTTAAGAGGATAATTCAATCTGCCGATCGCGGCTGCTGATAGTAATGGATAGGGGCACTTACACTAATGTGCACGTAAACAATTGGGATGAAAAGCAGGCCGCAGCTCGGCTTCCGGTCCCTGCCCTGCTGGGAATGCTTTTTCGAACTTGACTTCCTGTCCTGGTGCTTCACAACTAGCCTTGTGTGAGGCCACACGGGAATTATTTCACTTTATGTTGCCGATTTAATTATTTTTATGTCTCGGATACAGCACAGACAGCTGTAAGTGAATGCGTGTTGCTTCCAGGGGCGGCTGGTGACATTTGAAAGTGGTGAGGCGTAAACTAGTTTGCATATGGCACCGCAGCGATCGAGCGCAGCGAGCGAGCCCGAACCACCTTGCATCCATCCATACATCATTCATGCATCCACCCATCTATCCACCCACCCACCCTGCATCCATACATCATGCATTCATTCATGCATCTACCCATCCATCCATCAGGCATCCACCCCTCATGCATGCATGCATCCATACATCATTCATACATCCACCCATACATCCACCCACCCATCCTGCATCCATACATCATTCATTCATGCACCCACCCATCCATCCATCATGCATCCACCCATCATGCATGCATCCATGCATCCACCCATCCATCCACCCACCCACCCTGCATACATCATTCATTCATGCACCCACCCATCCATCCATCCACCCATCCATCCATCATGCATCCACCCATCATGCATTCATCCATGCATCCATCCATACATCATTCATGCATCCATCCATCCTTCATGCATCCACCCATCATGCATGCATCCACCCATCCATCCACCCATCCTGCATCCATACATCATTCATTCATGCATCCACCCATCCACCCACCCATCCATCCTGCATCCCTCATTCATGCATCCATCCACCCATCATGCATGCATCCATCCATGCACCCACCGAACAATCATTAATGCACCCACCCTGCATCCATCCATCATTCATGTATTTTTATGACCATATAAAAATAAATTATGGACTCTAACAAGCCTTTAGGATCGATGTTGAAGGATGTGCCAGTTTACATATTACATCACCCCTACCTTTTTATGCTGGAAACCTTCTACCGCCCATGTATTTGCCATCCTGTAAGCCCTAGGTATGTACTATACAAATTCACATACAAACAATCACCAACATGCATGCAATAATAAATGCATATATCATGCTATTCCGCCTCTACCGTTTGTTAACATTTTGAAATTTTATAACCTTAGTTCAAAAAGTACATTAGATTTGTGGTGACAGTTGTTAACTCATTTTCTGGACAATGTTTATAAAATGAAATCTGTTGAAGGCTGTTGTTGCAACTATCAAAAAAGAAATTCTGAGAATTTTTACATTTCCAAAACCCCATGCCGTGAAATAAACGGGTGACCTGGAATAGACGCACACATTTCTGCAGCAGATGCTTTAACACACTGAACTATCTCAAGTCATTTGTGCAAGCTAGTTTACTGGAACACCGAAAAACACACACTCTTACCTTGCTGCCGGTCCCGCACACGTCACAGGCTCACAGCGCCCCTGGGCAATCCTGGCACCAGGGGCACAAGTACCCTCTCGCCCGCAGCACGCCCATTAGGGCTCCTGATGGGCATGCGCAACGCTGCCAAAACACAAGTGCGCATGCGTGGGCACGGGTAAAAATTCACCCTCCGTCCCCACGCATGCGTACTTGTGTTGCCGTCTGTACAATCATGTCAATGAATCAACATGACGCCCGCCCGGCGGTCTGGCGTCATGTTGATTCATTGACATGATTGTCATGAGGGAGCTGCGGGCGGCGTCGGGCAGGGGGGGCGACGCCCCCACGCCCCACTGGACGAACCGCGCCTGGTTGCTTCCAATATATAGCACTGGAATTATGTGATTATGCAGCCGTTGGGGTTTTCCGCATCATTATGGCTCACATAATCCATCATTAAATCAATGGGGTATCACCCATCAGATAAAAGGACCTGGGTATAAATCGATTTACAAAACAATGGTCCTTGACTATCGATCAGAAGACACACTTTACATGAAAAACATTTTTAAATTCTTGAAAATGCAAATTAAATCAGCATACTTGGACTCAAGCTAGATAGGGGAGATATACGTCTTGTCTGGATTAGCTCCACATTAAATGAAAAATAAGCAAATACCCTGGCATGTTGATAACTTCAATAAATTGTTACCACACTCTAAGGATGTACTTCTGAAGAATTTACATATTTATTTACAATTTTTTATAAAGCAATCAGAAAACGGCGCAAGGACTATTAAGTATAGTCAGTGAAAGAGTAAAGGGTGCTCAGGTGTTTAGAGGAGGAAGAGAAAGAAATTGAGTGCACAGTTTTAATATTTACAATTGAGGCTAAGCGGGCAACCTTCCGCTGTTAGTGTGTGCCTGTCCACACACTTAGTTGGAGGGGGTACGGGGAGATTGGGGACGTATTAGGTACAGGCACATTGGTTAAAAAAGCGTCGACGTTTCGACCCTGATGCTCATGGGTTGTTGGGACCTCGGCGGCGGGTCTTCCTCAGGACGGGGATAGGAAGGGGAGGGGGTGGAAAGCTGGCTTGGCCGTGGTCAATTGGATGGTCCTGATCGGGCACCAATAAAGCTGAGGATTCAATTCAAGCTTGCAGGGTATGAATCACCTACTGTCTTGGGGAATAATTCACCGGGTAGGTCAATCTGTTCTTAGTTATAGTACCAAAAGATGGTTGATAGTGGGGCAGTCCTACCGGTGCCCCCACGGGCAATCCGGTGGCTTAGGGAAGATATCGCCTCTGTTTGTGGTTGGTAATATTAATGTCACCTGGGTACAAGTGATTCCAGACCCCGGTGATCAACACATGGGACACGCGTCACTAACGCGGAAGTAACAGCCGAGTCAGACCGCTGTTCTCCTCTTGTCGAAGCTACTGCTCCTCGCGCTAGACGCTGTTCGCGCTAGACGCTGCCTGTGATCACCGGGGTCTGAGGGGGGGCCAAGCCAGCTTTCCACCCCCTCCCCTTCCTATCCCCGTCCTGAGGAAGACCCGCCGCCGAGGTCCCAACAACCCATGAGCATCAGGGTCGAAACGTCGACGCTTTTTTAACCAATGTGCCTGTACCTAATACGTCCCCAATCTCCCCGTACCCCCTCCAACTAAGTGTGTGGACAGGCACACACTAACAGCGGAAGGTTGCCCGCTTAGCCTCAATTGTAAATATTAAAACTGTGCACTCAATTTCTTTCTCTTCCTCCTCTAAACACCTGAGCACCCTTTACTCTTTCACTGACTATACTTAATAGTCCTTGCGCCGTTTTCTGATTGCTTTATAAAAAATTGTAAATAAATATGTAAATTCTTCAGAAGTACATCCTTAGAGTGTGGTAACAATTTATTGAAGTTATCAATATGCCAGGGTATTTGCTTATTTTTCATTTAATGTGGAGCTAATCCAGACAAGACGTATATCTCCCCTATCTAGCTTGAGTCCAAGTATGCTGATTTAATTTGCATTTTCAAGAATTTAAAAATGTTTTTCATGTAAAGTGTGTCTTCTGATCGATAGTCAAGGACCATTGTTTTGTAAATCACATAATCCATCTGCTGCTTCATAATCTGCATATTTTAGCAAAAAAAAATAGTTTCTAGCTCAAATGGTTCAAAAGTTACTAAAATCACAGCAACATATGTTGCTGCGCAGTGGAAGGTCCTTTGCAAAATGACAAAATAATGAAGTAACATAATCAGAAAATGTACTGCATTACGCCACCTTATTTGCCTTTTCTAGCTGCATGATTTAGTAAATTCTGCCGTATAATTTTACACTGTCCTGCCTCATAATTCCAGTGGTCCTGACCATATCCTTTAAAGTGTGCTTTGGGGCAGTCTCGATGTCATAATTAACAGGCTTCTTGTCTATCTCAGTTGTCTGCTCTAGATTTGATGGGTTTCCTCCCAATTACCGTCTTTTTCCCCACTAGCAGCATTTCCGTTTCACACTGTTTGAATAAGTCGTATTCCTCTGCACTATATTAATTATTTGCTGTTGTGCACTAGATGGAAGGGCATGTATTTTGTATTTTGAGCGCCCGGCTGCTGCAAAGTGCTTCTGGGACTCCTACTTTCTTTCTCAGGCATCACACTCACTTTTTTCATTTTAATTTATCTTTCTAGCATGGCCATCTGCAATGTTAGACTGGCAAAATAAAAATTAGTGGCATTCGTCATGACGTATGCACATGCTTGCATCACAGTGCACATGTGTGCATGTGTTAGATGCACACATGTGCATCAGTGGCCATTTTTGGAATGGGGAACCTCTAATACAAAAAACATTCCAAGTTTGGAAGCTGTCCACATTACAAATCTTTAAATAAATACATTTAAAAAAATGGATTACGGCCAAGTTCTGAGTCTTTGTGATATCTCTTTTCACTTTGTTCTCTATTTAGTAATGGCTTATAAATGCCTTGTGAAGGAAAGAGTCCCAATTTGGATGATGGAAATCCCCGACAGCCATCAGTCAGTGCTGGTCAGCCTTGCTGTCATTAATAACATTATGGAAAAGGTGATTAATGGTCAGCTGTTAGAACTATTGGAGTTGTCTCTGGTGCTCACCTCCGCTCTGCTGCATCATCCATTACTTCTTTATGCTGTTCATCCTTTCTGTGTTGGATCATCCATTTTCCCACCCCCAAACTAAGAGCGACGACTGGAGTCACCAGGCCTTCCTGAAGTGGTTTGCATCTTGTTATAGCCTAGTGTAGGGACAGCTTTATCTGTCTGCGAGAGCTCATGTCATTAACATGGGAAGATATAATGTCAAAAACAAGGACTCCCTCCTACTAATGTAGGGCAGGAAAAATACAATAATTGGAGAAAAATAATTTGACAACTATAGGTCTATACAGTATATAAGACCTAGTTAAGCACAAGCATAATATTATAGACTCAGTGTACAATCCAAATCAATAGAAATTAATTTTGTTAATACAAATTATTTTAAAATGATCACTGTTCCTTTTTCAATAATTCCACAAGACACATGTGCAGAGCAATAACATCACAATATAACCCCCAGACTGGACAAAAATTAATATAATCAACAAACGCGGGCAGTAAATTTGATTGATATCACATACATTTAACCATTCTAAAAATTCAGCGAGATGGTCTACAGTGTCGGTCCAGATGAAGAAAATAGTGTGACTATATCGTGACCAATGTGTCACTGATTCAAAGAAAGGCACAATCTCATTGTAAATATATTTCTTTTCAAATATAGCCATACAGATATTGGATACCGATGGGGCTACCAATGCCCCCATACTCACGCCTTTGATTTGTTGGTATAGGGTCTCACCAAATTCAAATGCATTTTTTGCTAATACAATTTTTAGACATTCAAGAAGAAAAACTTTAGGACATTCGATGTTATATGTGTCAATGAACCATGTGGCAGCCTCTATTGCATCCATCTGTGGAATGTTGCTGCACAAGGAGTCTTTGTCTAATGTAACCAAGATGTTAGTTTCATGCTTGAATGAGAGATTCTCAACTTTATTGATAATACTGTGGCTTTCCTGAAGCCTCCCCGCAGACCCTCCCTCCCGGCTCCCCTCTTATGACGCCCCCAGAGCGACCGCGCAGCGGACGCGCGCAGCGGGAGCACCGATTGAGCGCCGAAGGTGCGCCAAAGGTAAGCCCGTCTATGCCCGTCCGCGCCTGGACCGCGCCCAGCGCCAGGACTCCTGGCCCTCGCAAACCCCTGCCCACCCGCCGGACGTACGACGCCGCCGCCCTCAACGCACTCAACACCGGCCGAACCCCTGGATGCTACCGAGCCACCCCGAGACGCACCCACGGACCCTTCACCTGCCAGTCCTGCAAGTTCTCCTGCATCCGGACCTGCACTGCACCAGCGCCCACCAAGCCGAACACCAGCAGCAACCACCTGAAGTGCATCCTGCTCAACACCCGCTCCGTCCACAGACACGCCGTCCAGCTCTGGAACCTCCTCGACACCACAGCTCCTGACGTTGCCTTCTTCACGGAAACCTGGATGAACGCCTCCTCAGCGCCCGACATCGCCATCGCCATCCCAGAGGGCTACAAGATCATCCGGAGAGACCGCGACAAGCAGACTGGAGGAGGCATAGCCATCATCCACAGAAACAGCATCCGCATCTCGACCAACACCGACGACACCCTGACAACCGCCGAACACCTGCACTTCCAGATCCACACCGACCCCAAGACCACCCTCAGGGGCACCCTGATCTACCGACCCCCGGGACCACGCACTCAATTCAGCGAAGACATCGCTGACTTCATCAGCCCGCACGCCCTCCCCTCCGCTGACTACATCCTCCTCGGGGACATCAACTTCCACCTGGAGAACAACAACGACCGCAACACCACCACCCTGCTTGACAACCTCGCCACCCTCGGACTCAAGCATCTGGTGACCACCCCCACCCACATCGCCGGACACACACTCTACGCCGTCTTTTCGTCCAGCAAAGACATCGCCTTCAGCCACGCCACTGGACTCCACTGGACGGACCACAGCTGCATCCACTTCACCTTCAGAAGGACCACGGTCCACCACCACCAGCAACAGGCTGCACGAAGAAGCTGGAACAAGATCACAGCCAACCAACTCGCCGCATCCCTAAGCCAGCACCCTCCCGCCAGCTCAGCGAACCCCAGCCAAGCCGCCGACAACCTCACGAAATGGATCTGCACCTGCGCGGACGAACTCGCCCCTCTGAGGCCCCCGCCCAGCAGACCCAGAAGCAAGAAGGCCCCGTGGTTCACCGACGAACTCAAGAGCTCCAAGAAGAACTGCCTTGCCCTCGAGAAAGCTTGGAGAAAAGACCCTACACCGGACAACATGACTACCCTCAAGCTCGCCACCCGAAAGCACCACCAACTGATCCACGCCACCAAGAAAACAGCATTCAAGGACCGGCTGGACAACAACGCACACAACAGCAAGGAACTCTTCAACATCGTGAGAGAGCTCTCCAACCCCAATGCCGGAATCAACGATATCACCCCATCGCAAGACCTCTGCAACTCCCTCGCCTCCTACTTCCACAACAAGATCGCTGACATACACAACAGCTTCAGCACACAAACAACGCTCCCCACGACCACACCAACGCCCCCACTACCACCCTCAACGCCTGGACACCGATCAACCTCGAAGACACCATCAGCACGATGAACTCCATCCACTCCGGATCTCCAACCGACCCCTGCCCTCACCACGTCTTCAACAAGGCCGACGCTGTAATCGCACCCACCTGCGGGACATCATCAACACCTCCTTCGACACCGCCACCTTCCCTGAGAGCTGGAAGCACGCCGAACTCAGCGCTCTACTAAAGAAACCAACGGCGGACCCCACCGAACTCAAGAACTACCGCCCCATCTCGCTCCTCCCGTTTCCAGCCAAAGTCATCGAGAAGACCGTCAACAAGCAACTGGCAGCCTTCCTCGAGACGACTGGATCCCTCGACCCATCTCAGTCAGGCTTCCGGGCCAACCACAGCACCGAGACCGCCCTCATCGCTGCCACTGACGACATCCGAACCCTGCTGGACAACGGAGAAACAGCGGCCCTCATCCTCCTGGACCTCTCCGCGGCATTCGACACTGTCTGCCACCGCACCCTAGTGCAGCGCCTCAGCAACGTCGGAATCAAGGAGAAGGCACTGGAATGGATCATCTCCTTCCTCGCCAGAAGGACACAGAGAGTCCGCCTCCCCCCGTTCAGATCAGAAGCCACGGAAGTCATCTGCGGCGTCCCTCAGGGCTCCTCGCTCAGCCCCACCCTCTTCAATGTCTACATGAGCCCCCTTGCGGCCATCGCACGCCAACACAACCTGAACATCATCTCCTACGCCGATGACACCCAGCTGATCCTCTCCCTGACCAACGACCCCGCCACCGCCAGAGCCAACCTACAGGAAGGGATGAAAGACGTGGCCGAGTGGATGACGACCAGCCGCCTGAAACTGAACACAGACAAGACGGGAGTCCTCATCCTGGGCCCCTCACCCTCCGCCTGGGATGACTCCTGGTGGCCCCCCGCCCTGGGCAACGCACCCAAACCGACAGACCACGCACGCAACCTGGGCTTCATCCTGGACTCCTCCCTCTCCATGACCAGACAAGTCAACGCCGTCTCCTCGTCCTGTTTCAACATCCTGTGCATGCTACGTAAGATCTTCCGGTGGATCCCCACCGAGATCAGGAAGACGGTCACCCAGGCCCTCGTCACCAGCCGTCTGGACTACGGCAACACCCTCTACGCCGGAACCACCGCCAAGCTCCAGAAGAGACTCCAGCATATCCAGAACGCCTCAGCGAGACTCATCCTCGACGTCCCCAGACGAAGCCACATCTCCAGACACCTGAGAGACCTGCACTGGCTCCCGATCAACAAAAGAATCACCTTCCGGCTCCTCACCCACGCACACAAAGCACTACACAACCAAGGCCCGACTTACCTCAACAGCCGCCTCAACTTCTACGCTCCCAAACGCCATCTCCGCTCGACCAGTCACGCCCTCGCCGCCGTCCCCCGCATCCGCAGAGCGACAACAGGAGGAAGGTCCTTCTCCCACCTGGCCGCCAAGACTTGGAACTCCCTCCCGACCGACCTACGCCTGACCCAAGACCACCTCTCCTTCAGGAAGAAGCTCAAGACCTGGCTGTTCGAGCAGTGCGGACCCCCCCCCCCAAGCGCCTTGAGATCCTCCGGGTGAGTAGTGCGCGGTATAAATGCCTATGATTGATTGATTGATTGATTATGCCGAAACGCGCATAGACATTAAGAAGATTCATCATTAAATGTTTAGCCACTGTATAATATAATTATTTTTTGATTTATTGTGTTTTTGATTCTTCTATATCAACTGTATATATATTGTTGTTCAGTTATTAACAACCTATTTGAAGATTAATCATCATACAGAATATTTTGTATAATAGATATGCACATGTTTGCTGATTGTATTAATTTTTGTCCATTCTGGGGAGTATATTGTGATGTTACTGTTCTGCACATGTATCTCATGGAATTATGGAAACATTTACAATGATAATTTTAAAAGAATTTGTATAAATAAAATGATTTTTTATTGATTATTTGATATTAATTCCCTTGTTAAATATCTGTGAGATGTGTAGATAAAGCATGGTTTCTGTATTGATCTATCCACTATGTGTACACTCAACTGCTGACTCATTCATGCATTTAGACATTCATAAAATCATTGATGCATTCACCCACTCTTCATCGTATCTGTTCAGAAAAGCCCACACACAAAAATTACATTCAGTGGAATACTTTTAGTTATATTGTGGTTCCGTGGTCCCGAATTGGGTTCGATAGTTCCGAAACCCGATTTATAAAGATCGTTGGAAATGGACGATTTTGGTGTCAACAGACCGCAAATGGCGAGTGTAATGTGTCTGAGTGTTTTCGTATGAATCGATATAGGAGAACACTCTACATTTGAGGATTTAGTTTGAACCCTCGGGTTCCATTTTGTATGTGGCAGCCATCTTGTATGGTTGCCCTAACATAGGCCTTACGATTGTGGCCGAACGAGTCCTTGACACGTACGCCTTAGTTGACTTCTGGTTGACCTGGCCGAACTGACTCCTCGCCTGGGGCGAATCCTGCTGTGCCAGTTCCTTGTTCGAAACAACAAAACAAGGGCCGGACAGTATTACATTTGCGACAGAGTACACAGACCTAGTGTAATAAATCACTAGGTTGGACAACCATTTGTGTTGACTGACTTATTTTTTATGTAAAAAAATTTTTGCAAGAAATTTTTGGCATCAAAAGATACACCACAACATTCATAAATATACAAGAACAAATTCAATGGACTAAACAAACATGCGCAAAAAACAAAGAAATTGTCATACATAAATAACATGGACAACTGTGAAAAGGCCTCAAATTAATCACTTTACAGAGGCTCCAATCCTGGATACAAAATAGACAAGGGGAATGTTATGTTTAAAAAGAAAACCTCCTTGTAACAACCATCACGAGATACACAATAGATACCACATCAGGTGCTTGAGCTAGGAACAACATAGGAACAGTTAAACAATTCCAAAGTGGGTTTTGGTTGAATCCTATCGTGCCCTAATAATTTTGTATCTCGGAGGTGAAAACGTCGACGCGTTTCGAACCCAATGTAATTCGACTGGTTCTCCTCAGGACAGGGACTGGGGGGTCGTTGTCACTGTGAAACAATTAAGACACTGTGTAAGCGAGGAATTTTTAAATTAGCTCATCGCGTGGACTCATCCACTTAAAAATCAAAAAAGTACCTTATTGGTGAGATGGAGGGGTCACTCCCTGCAGGAGGAATGAAATATGAGATTTACATTATATACCGTCTACCTATGTCGTGAGTGCGCTGTGCACAAGTTATAACACAAGCTCAAAGCGTACCTTGACAGAGGGCGAAGTTGCCGCTGAACAAGGACGAGGTGCCGGCCGTGATCTATTTCTCGGTGTGTAGATCTGGAATCTGGGGAAAGGGGTGGAACTTAGTATATCTCTTGTGGCCAAGATAATGCATTTGTGAAACGTAGAGTAGGTGAAGGAAATCCTACCTTTTTTAACGTGGCGATTTGTTCAAATTAAGCGCGTGGGAGGCGGCCGCCGCCGCACGGGCTGGTGTGCTGTTAAAGAGAAGGCGGGCGCCCATTAAGACTGGCATTATAATAATCATGGATTAATATACGTTAAAACAGGGGATGCATCTCCCGAGCGGATGACTTACTTCTCGGCAGAGAATACGAGCTGCAACGGTCCGGCACACGATGACTTCTGAGAGACAGCTTGTTACAGGAGGGGGCGTGTCTCCCTGTATTTGAACACCCTAAGGTCCTGGTGCATTATGGGATTTGAAGTTGTTTCTGGGGAAAGATGACAAGGGGTGCACAGCACACGACTGTTAGAAGTACATGGGTCAATCTCATAATCCAGGATTATGAGATTGACCCATGTACTTCTAACAGTGTTTTATGTTTTATGTTTTAACGTATATTAATCCATGATTATTATACGTGTTAGAAACATTTAAACGTTTTAACTTTTATGAAACCTTTTTTTTGTTTTTTTTTTTAAAAAGGAAAAAGTATCTTTTTTAACATTTTTCTGTGTGTGTACTTTGTATATGTGCTTTTATGGTGTCTTTTTAAGAACCCGAATAAAGATTATAAATTGAAATTGAAGTTAGCAAAGAAGAAAAGAAAGGGTATGTCAATGGTGCAAGCTGCCGTTGCATACAGGGATAACGAAGAAGAGAAAGACAGTGAGCATATGCTTAGAGTGAGGAAGTTAGTGGTAGACAGATGCTACCCAGTCTTGCCGGTTAAAGAGCAGAAAGACGAAAAGGATCTTGTGAAAGATCCTTTGATGTCGCATTTGTTAACTTCACCTCCACCGTATGCGCAGAATGCTACTGCACCACCGCCACCAGCTGTGGCTGTGCAGTTGCCGGTTGCTTTGCCTCCTGTTATTCCTCCACAGCCAGCTTCTTCGTTGGCCGTTGTTCCTTTGGCGCAGCCTTCTCAAGGGTTGCCAACTTTGCCTTTACCTGCTACTACTGTCTCTATGCCTGTTCCGACTATGGATCCTACTACTACTACTGTTTTGTCTCCGCTTGTCCTTCCGACTGTTCCTTTTCCTAGACAGCGGATGACCGCTGCCTTTTCTAATTTTCTGACTCCTATTTTGGGACAAATGGGTATGCCTCCTGTGAGTGAGCGTAGACAGTCGCGTAGCCAATTGCCTGATACAGATGAACGAGTGGTCCTTGACCATATGGCACGTAGATGGGTGACGTATAAGTCCCAGTATGATCTAGAAGGTATTATGGATGTTTTCCGACAATGGGAAGCACCAAAGCAGCGTTATGTTTTTGAGCTTATGTGTGCGTTCCTCCATGAACAATGGATGGACGAATTGGGTAGAGTTCCTGTAGAATTATCTCGATTGCGTTCAGAGTTTGCTAAAGGGACGATTGTAAGTCTACACGACATGGAGAAAGTGGTGTCGACGTTACTGTCGCTGCGAAGCGACGTCCCTACTGAACGGCTGTTTGAGCCAGATCTGTCAGTTAGGAGACATGCGCGTCAATATCCGATGCGAGAGGTTCCTCCAGTATGGAGACCTGCTGATGCTGCTGCTCAGCCACCTGTTTTAGCGCACTATCAGCGAGTGTGGGTTCATGTACCATGGAAGCGTGCAGAAGTTCTAGCACTTAAGCAGACTTTACCTGATCCGCGGAAGAATCCGGCAGGGTATTATAAAGAACTTGCGCAAACTTGTGCGTCATGAATTTGGCGGATATAGATATGTTGTTAGGGAAAGTTGTTCCACAGTCCATCTGGAATGTTATTCGATATACAGATCATGACAATGAATTAGGTGGTTCGTGGGTGAATCTTGTTGCAGCAAATGATAGACAAGTGGGAGGTGCTAAGCCTGAAGATGTTATTGCCGAACTTCCTGGTAGAATTATCACTTTCATGAAGAATTTAATGCCTGAAGTCCGTGTTAATTGGGACAAGTTGTCGGCTTGTAAGCAGAAGAAAGACGAGTCTGTCTCAGACTTTTTCTCGCGTTTTCAGGAAACTTTTGTTGACCATAGCGGTCAAGATATGGCTACTGAAGGTGGCCAGAGATTGTTTGTTGATAAATTCGTGCACAATCTTCTTCCTGAGTTATGTACTAAGTTGAAGGATTCCGAGAGTGCTTGGCCTGTTTCTACTGCGGCGCAAATTCTTGCTACGGCTCAGTACTACGAGAATAGGCGTAAGGATGAGTTAGAGAGAGCGGATAAGAAGACTAAGGAATTGAAGACTAAAGTTCTTCTACAACAAGCTTATCCACCCCGTGTTAATAATCAGCATGATTATCAGCAATCACCACAGTATTCGAGGAACTCGCAAAGAGACGAGACTCCTCAACAACAGCGTATTCAGTATGGGCCTAATAAGTGTGCATATTGTAGAGAAGAAGGCCATTACAAGAACAGTTGTCCGGTTTTGTTGCAACGTGCTAATAGTGCTCCTGGTGTTAGAGGTAGAGGTGCTCAACAAGTGCCTAGAGGTAGAGGTCGCGGACAAAACGCGTGCCCTTTGTCTCCGCAGAATTCAATGAATAGTTTCGATCAACAGCAGAATTCTTCTGGTAGGTCTACACAGTACTACGTAGATGATTATTATGCTGAAGGCGACAAAGAGCAAGGTAATGATTGTTAGGACAGCCATGGACAAAGAGAGGGAGTTGTTTCAGTTCCGGTAGATCAGAGTGGACCTTACGTGGAAGTGATTGCATCAGGTGTGTTATTTTTTATTTATTTTTTATTTTCTAAATTTCTAAAGCGAGAACAAATACCACGAATGGTGTCTCGGCGCTGGGCAGACAGAGAGGCACTTCCTGTGCATTATTGAGTGAATAACCATGTCTTCACTTGCCTTCTGAAGAGCAACAGTGAAGCGCTGGTTTTTATGTGAGGGGCAAGGAGTTCCAGAGCCTCGAGGCAGCCACCAAGAAGCGTCTATCTCCCCAGGTGACTGTTCTCACTCGTTGAATGCATAGGGATGCGGATGAGGCAGATCTTAGCGCTCTTTTGGGAACATACAGCTGCAGTGATTCCCTAAAAAAGTCGGGTCCTTGGCTATTCAGTGCCCTGTATATAATACACAAAGCCTTGAATTTTGTTCTCTTTTTTACTGGGAGCCAGTGCAGTTGGTAAATGACTGATGAGATCGGCGCAAACTTGGGAGTTTTGGTCAGGATTCGCGCAGCGGCGTTCTGCACCATTTGTAGCTTTTTGAAGACCTGCTCCTGAGCATTCAGCAGAAGCCCATTACAGTAGTCCACCTTGGATAGCACCAAGGAGGACATCAGGGTTTTCCCTGCAAACAGTGGAAGGTAGGGTAGTAGCTTTTTCACTTTCCGTAGCGTGAAGAAGGAAGAGGAGACTACTGCGTTGGCGTGATTAGTGAAACTTAGTTTGTTGTCGAACAACACTCCTAGGTTTCTAACCTTTGAGACTGGGATAGGTGGATTGCCCATTTCCGGTGGCCACCAGATCGGAGACCAAGATGGGTTTAGGTCTCCAAACAGAGCCTTTTCTGCTAGACACTGGTGCTACGAAGAGTTCTATTATGCATTCCAAACTCCCTGGCGCACCTTTGTCTGGCTTTAATAATGTTTCTATAGGTTTTTCTGGCGCCCCCGTTATGAATACGATTTCTGTTCCATTGCCTCTTTCTGTTGGTCCTCGTAGGTTTGAAGCACCCCTTCTTTTGACTACAGGTTGTAATGAGAACTTGTTAGGCCTTGATTTGTTGAAGAGATTATATGCAACTCTGTACTGTTCTCCGTCAGGAGTACATATTACTTTGGGTGAGAATGTGATTTCCCCGATATATGTTTCGAAAGATTGTCTTCCAACGGAATTGTCTTCGATGCCAGATTCGTTATGGACTACGGGTCCAAATGATGTGGGCCTGTTAGACATTCCTCCATATGTTTTGACGTTGAAAACGAATGCTCAGTTACCACGCATTCCGCAATATCGTATTTCAAGCGATGGTGAACGAGCGCTCTTAGCGATCATTTATGACCTGATTGATAAGGGTGTTATTGAAGAGACTCGAGGTAATGTGTGTAATAGTCCGGTTTTGCCTGTTCTGAAGAGAACAGATTCTTCACAGCCTCCTGTACATAGGTTTGTTATCGACCTTCGTGAAGTGAACAAGATTGTTGTTCCACAATTTCCTGTTGTACCCGACATTACTGCGTTACTGACATTGATTCCAGCTTCTGCTACCTGGTTTTCGGTGATTGATTTGAAGAATGCTTTCTTCAGCATCCCGATTGCCATAGAGAGTAGAGATATCTTTGGATTCTCTTTAGGAGGACGAAGTTTCCGCTTTAAGCGCGCTCCTCAAGGTTATTGTGAGAGTCCATCAATTTACAGTCAAGCTTTGAAGACGCAACTTGACTTGTTAACTCTTCCTGATGGTGCGGCCCTTATTCAGTATGTTGACGATCTGTTGGTCGCTGCCGATACTGAAGACATATGTAAGGATGCCACTGTGTCCTTGTTGTCTCATTTGTCTGAATGCCATCACAAAGTTTCTCTCTCGAAGCTGCAATTCTGTTGCCAAGAAGTTACCTACTTAGGTCACCTCTTATCGAAGGAGGGAAGGAAACTGACCCCAGAAAGAATCCAGACTATTGCGAGAATGAGTGTCCCTACGACACAGAGAGAAGTACGTGCGTTTTTGGGTATTACCTCGTACTGTAGACAGTGGATCCCAAATTTTTCCCTTCTAGCGAAACCTTTGATAGCTCTTACGGTTAAGGATACTCCAAATCTGATTCCTTGGACTGAGGAATGCCAAACGAGTTTCTCTGAGCTACGAAATGCGTTGTGTTCGGCTCCTGTGTAGGGTTCTCCCGACTACAGCAAGCCTTTCACATTGTATGTCCATGAGAGAGAGGGATGTGCACTATCGGTTTTGACCCAACAATTTGGCGGGAAGCAACGCCCATGTGCGTACTTTTCGTCAACTTTAGATCCTGTTGCTAGAGCGTTGCCGAGTTGCCTGAGAGCAACTGCAGCAGTGGCTGTTTTGATCCGACAATCTGCTGGTTTGGTTATGGATAATACGCTAGTGGTTATGGTTCCACATGCAGTGGATACCTTGTTGAATCGGACGAAGATACAGCACTTGACTAGTGCTCGGTTGTCAGGGTATGAGCTTACGTTGTTAGCAAGCCATGTGCACATCAAGAGGTGCAATACCCTAAATCCGGCTACGTTGTTGCCAATTTTGCTTGAGACAGACGATGATAGTGAAGAGCAACATGATTGTTTCTTGAGAACAGAAGAAGAGACGAAAGGGAGGATAGATCTGAGAGATACTCCTCTTCCTGATTGTAATGATGCTTTGTGCGTTGACGGCTCGAGTTTTAAATTACCAAATGGCGATACCACTGCAGCATATGCCGTGACGACTTTACATACAGTTGTCGAAGCTGCACGTATCCCGCACAATTCTGCTCAAGCGGCGGAATTGATTGCACTTACGAGAGCATGTGTGTTGGCGAAAGGGAAACGAGTGAACGTGTATACTGATAGTCAGTATGCATTTGGAGTGGCCCATAGCTTTGGACGATTGTGGCGTGAACGTGGATTTTTGACATCGCATGGGACGAAGATCCAGCATGGGCAGCTGGTGAATGAACTTCTTGAATCTCTTACGTTACCTTTGCAAATAGCGATCGTAATATGCAATGCCCATAAGAAAATCACGGATGATGTTGGTCGTGGTAATGCGTTTGCGGATGAAGTTGCGAAAGAAAGTGCTAGGAATGTGACGAGTCGAATGTATGTTGTGGACCTGCGAGATGGGTTCCAGAGAAGAGCATGTGCGAAGATACTATTGAGAGCGTGAAGATTATCCAGAGTGAGGCTACCGAGAAAGAGTTGAATGAATGGAGAGAGAGTAAGGGTAGGTTGGATTCGAATGGTTGTTGGACTGATTTGTCCGAACATCAAAGATGGTTGCTGCCAAACGCGTATGTGCTTCCAGTTGTTACAATGGCACATGGATTGGCACACATTAGTGTGAAAGGGATTTGCAAGTTGTTGGCTCCGGTTTGGCAGAATGTGGGAATACCTGGATGTGCAGAGAATTTGGTCAAGAATCGTATGGTGTGTTTGATGCATAATCCTGGCAAGGGAACTCCAACACCAGCTGGCCATTTTGCTCCTCCTACGTATCCGTTTGAGGCTTTGCAGCTAGATTTTATCCATATGGAAAGATGCAACAACTTAAAGTATGTGTTAGTGGTTGTTTGCTCTTTTTCTAGATGGGTAGAAGCTTACCCCCTTAAGGACAACACTGCTTTGTCCACTGTCAAAGCTTTGATAAAAGAATTCTTCCCTAGGTTTGGATTGCCGAGAATCATTTGGAGTGATAACGGAAGTGAGTTTGTGGGTCACGTAATGAAGAGAGTGTGTGATGGGCTCGGAATTAGGCAGAAATTCCACGCTGCAAATCATCCCCAATCAGCTGGTTTAGCCGAGTGCTACAATGGCACTTTGAGCTTAAATTGGCCAAAATTCAAGAGAGCACTGCTTTGCCTTTAGCACTTTTGTCCACCCGAATGACTGTGCATTCACAAATGGGTTTGAGTCCGTATGAGGTCGTGTTTGGTCGCCCGGCGAATATTTGGGCGTACCAAGACCGACGAGATTTAGTGACCTTGAATATACTTTCTGCTTGACTATTTGCGTGAACTGACAACTAAAATGAGTGTTTTACGCCAACAGGTATATAATTCTCTACCACAAGCTACAGAGGATCCAGGCCACGTCATAGAACCCGGCTCTTGGGTTTTTGTGAGGAATTTTCAGAGAACGAAAAACCAACAGCCCCGTTGGACTGGACCCTACCAAGTCCTTCTATCAACAAGATCTGCGGTGCGAGTACTTGGGAAACGTCACTGGATCCACGGCTCCCACACGAAGAAAGCACCCTTACCTTTGCCGTATGATAAGTGGGTTCAAGACGGTCTTGCAGATTCTGAGACCGAGACAGTCCCGAAATTTGTGATGTTCAGTGATGCCCGTTTGATTGGGACTAACTCAGAACAGGAAAGTGACTCTCTTTTGCAAGCATCAATACCTCCTGCAGATCGATTGTACACTACCGAGCCTCATCTTTTGTTTGTTGATCAAGAATTACCTGGAAGAAATAGATACAATTTGAGATCGAGAACAAAGGACAAATAAAGTTAATAAAGTTGATTTTTTTTTACTGTTTGCAGGTTAACTCTCCACCAAGGATCTACGTATTTTTGTTTTTCTGAACTGCCATCTGGTTCTTGCTGCTAGGGTCGCGATTGCTACCAGTCTTGGGAGTGTAAGCCTGAGACACTAGGTCTTGGGTTCTGTTGGTCCGAGGCAGTCTTCCTGGGTGCAGCAGAGGCACTCTCAAGCAGAATCAACCAACCACCGCGGGCAGCAATTTTAGTTTAGGATGGATTTCTTTGAGTTGGAGAAACCTGTGCAGACACTGACTTTTAGAAAACGTATTTGCAAAATAATGTCGAAGAAATGTTTTTGGATACCATGCATACTTTTACTACTGAGTTTCGTAACTTTCATAATTGGTTATGTAGCATTTGTTTTTAAAATGACGTCTAATCCCACTGTGCAATCTACACCTTCACCTACTGTTTCCTCTCATTCTTTCCACCCTTTGCCTGAATTTGAGGTAGTCAGACGTAAGGAATTCGCTAATAATTCCTTCATACAGCTTTTACACCAGCATCAGTTAGTGATCGATACAACGAACTGCTGGATTTGTGGTTTGATGCCTCATACCACCGATAAAGGAATTCCTTATTTGGTCCTGCCCTTTAGTTTGAATGGTTCGATTCGAGCTTATAGAACCATGTTCATATATGCCCACAGTGTTGACCCCTTACGTTCACCGAGAGATAATCCGAAGAATAGTCCTATAGCTAGAGGCATAGTTGACATGATTAAAGGGACTAATGCAGTAGAGACTATTCCAAAAGACGAGAGGCAACCATATAGTGGTTGGAACGCAACTGGATATGGAGTTAGTCTGAGTATTAACCAGCGTGCGAAAAGTCCCCTACCGATCTGGATAGTGCCCCATATGGGCTACTATTGTCTGCAGGGCAACGGTAAGAATCCGAAGGCTCAGTTAGGGAAGAGCGTTTGCGCTGAGACTTACGTGTTTCCGTCTCAGTCTTCCCCAGCTTTCTTAGCTGCTAAGGGTACCTACTTTGTTTGCTACGACAAAGCATACACATGGTTGCCCCATGACTTTTTGGGCACATGTTTTGTTTCCTTTCTGTTATCCCCCACTTTTACAGCTGCGGCAGATTACCACAAAATGCGGATTGCTAGAGGTGTCTTTAGCCAAGAAGACACTGCAGGACAAGAATTGGGTGATTTCTTTAAGGGTTTTCTGCCGTTCTGGGGACCCATGGCTAACAGTAGGAATATTCGTCAGCTTACGAGAGTGGTTGAGTCAACCATAATTGAGACTGCCGGTGCCCTTGGTAACCTGACTGCTGAGCTCCAGTCGGATAGACTTATGACACTTCAGAATAGAGTTGCCCTAGACGTTATTCTGGCCGATCGAGGGGGAGTTTGTAGATTGATCCAATCAAGCTGCTGCGTTTTTATTCCTGACAATGCTCCGTCAGTCCTCCAGGCCATTTCCAAATTGCACAAAATCTCCGATTCTGTCCATCTGGACAAAGGGGATTGGTCTTTGATGGGATGGTTATGGGGATTGATATCCACTTGGGGTTGGAAGATTCTGATGGTCATTGGTGTGGTTTTGGCGATTCTGTTCATGTTTTGTCTCTGTGTACAGTGTGCTCCGGCTTTTTGTGGCCTTTGTGCGTACGGAAACCTGTCCGGAGAGAAATGCATTGTAATAAGATGATGCTACAACAGCATATTGATGACCTGATGAATATAGATCCGGATTCAGATTAAAATGGGTCTGGGTTTATTGCCTCTGATAGGGCAAAAGGAGGGTCTGTGGTTCCGTGGTCCCGAATTGGGTTCGATAGTTCCGAAACCCGATTTATAAAGATCGTCGGAAATGGACGATTTTGGTGTCAACAGACCGCAAATGGCGAGTGTAACGTGTCTGAGTGTTTTCGAATGAATCGATATAGGAGAACACTCTACATTTGAGGATTTAGTTTGAACCCTCGGGTTCCATTTTGTATGTGGCAGCCATCTTGTATGGTTGCCCTAACATAGGCCTTACGATTGTGGCCGAACGAGTCCTTGACACGTACGCCTTAGTTGACTTCTGGTTGACCTGGCCGAGCTGACTCCTCGCCTGGGGCGATTCCTGCTGTGCCAGTTCCTTGTTCAGCAGCTGCACTGATAAAGAACAAAGAACAGGACATGGTCCGATTTTATGGCCCACCGTTCCCACTCCTCTATCTCCTTTCCATCTGTTTCTGCCTTTCCTTTACGACATGTTCATCGATCTGGGTTGATGGTTTTATGGTGGGTTTGTCCGGCCTGATCGAACAGGAAACTTAGCATATGTGCGATCGTTTTGGTGGGCTGGACAACGGAAAATGGGATTAACTTTGACTGTCGTGATTCGCCACTTTTTGAAATGCTACTTGTTCATTGGTTAGTTTTGTAAGCACCGAATGTAACTTGTGATGTTGCCAGAAGCGTAATTTTTGGCATAAAAGACCGAGTTTCGTTCACTGAGTTGGTGCAGTCTCTGTCGAACTACCCGTGTGTACTTCGTAGACCTCTGTCCCTGGTTGCAACCAATAAACTTTGGTCTTTGACGCCATCAAGTATCTCGTGTCTCTGTTTGCCAAGACAGGGGAATCCGGGGTCTTTGGGTGTTGCCCTGACACCGCTGGGTTATTGCAGTAGTATTGGTTCCGAGAAAACCCAGTACCTCAATATAGTGGCGAGACCTATTGACCTTCCGAATGCTTAACTTAGCGATGGCGCTGATTTAAAATGTTGCACTTTGAGCCATACCCACAATGATCACTTTGTAGTTCCTTATGGCTCACCATTGTCACCTGGCAGTGATCTAAATCTACAACACGCCTCTCCTACGCCAAAGACACCCACGTTTACAAAAGATTTATGTCTCAACCCACTTTCTGCACAGCCTCTCAACATGTCGAAGGGATGAGGAGAACTGGAAAAGCCAAAGCTGACTCCAGCAGAACCAAGGTTATGCAAATTTCACTTTTAAACTCTCCCTCTTCGACCAGATTTGTCCAGGGCACAAGTCCTTAAAAAAGAAGTGGGGGGACGCTCAAAGTTACATGGTGTCACCAGTAGTGACGTCACCACAGGAAATGACGTCACGAAAGGTAGTCCCCTCTCATTACAGGGAGTCCTTCACTTTGACCCTCTGTCTGCCCTCCGCGCTCAGGGCCTCCTGGCTGACTTAGTGCATCCTATTTTTTCAGATTTATGAAATTAGTAGATTAATGATGCATATTTAAAGTGCCAAGAAACAACTGGTGTGTGCTTTAAACATGGTTTTGTTATAGAGCCCCGCGATCTCACCAACTGTGGCATGGTCGCATTTTTTGGTGTCTCTCCATCTCACGGGGTGTCCCAGAAGAGCTCCGGAGCATTGGCATCCAGCTCTTCTTCCAGGAAAGAACTGTAAGGCAGGGGGATGGCGTCCACCCGGCAAACACCCGTTAAAATAAGTGGGGGGAGGCATGGAACTCGAGCCCTGGATTTGTCTTTAAAAATCAAGGTAAAAAGTTGAGCTTTCCATCAGATGAGGTTATCGTTTGTGTAGAGGTAAATACAGTGTTAAAACATTGCGTTCCAACTTCAAACTTTAAAAAAAAAACATCGCGTTCCATCTCAGGCATGTAAGAACGGGTATTTTTGCATTTCCATTTGGATTATGGAAACACCCTGCACCTTGAGATCACGTTAGACAAAATAGCTTGACCTCAGAGAATGCAAACATGGAGTGCTTGCCTTTCATATTGGCATTGTAAACAGGATCATACTTCAGCAGAAAACAAACTTTACATTGTCTTTGAATTAAAATTCACGTTTAATATAAATGTCTCTTTATTTTATCCGAACGAATACAGGGAACCTACAGAACAAGGGGCTAGATGTAGGTATCCAAATACCGGTCGGTAATGGCCGAAAATACAGATTTTTTGTCTGTTACCGACCGGTATTTGGATACTGAGATGTAGAGCATCTCAAAATACAGATTCAGTAATTTTACCGAATCGGTAAATTTACCGATTCGGTAAAATTACCGATTTGGTTAAATTACCGAATCTGTATTTTGACATGTAGGTAGCACTGTAAACAGTGCTACAGGGCTTTAAGGATTCGTTATAATAGTTGGTGTTGGTGGAAAATAAGGAATTCCTATGTAAATGCATAAAAGTGCATTTACACCTGTGCCATGTGGCATACATACATGCCCTAAGGGCATGTATGTGTGCCACATGGCACACAAGCACTAATCAGGGGTGCAACAGGGTGTCAAAGTGACACCCTGCCACCCTTGACTTTTTCAGAATTTTACCGAATCGGTAATTACCGATTCGGTAATTATCATTCATTCCTATGGGCCTCTAGGTCCATAGGAATCAATGGCAAATACCGAATCGGTAAATACCGAACCTTACCGATTCAGTATTTTTTACCGAATTTTTATCTACATTGCAATTACCGATTCTAAAATACCGAATCGGTAAAATTCGGTATTTTAGAATCTGTAATTTGCAATTACCTACATCTAGCCCAAGATCTTTAATGATTTTGATACAAAAACCCGATAGTTCAACAACCATTTAATTACAAAGTAACTACTGGAGGCCATCGTTTCAGTACTCTGGGAGAAAGCCTCCTGAAAACCATTCTTTGAAGTAGCAACACCATACTAACTGTTGGACCTGGCCCTTTTTGCAAGGTCATCCCTGAACTTTTTGCCTTCCTCCTGTATTTTGTCTGACCTGCACCCACTTTCCAGTCCCTAAACTTTCCCTTTTCTTAATATCAGACACCCCTATGGTAGGCCCAAGGGCAGGGTGCATTGTAAGTATAAGGTAGGACAAGCCCTGGTGTGTGTGGCATGTCCTAATAGTGAATTACAGCCATTTCCGTTTTTCACTATTGCAAGGCTATCTGTTCTCCATAGGCCAGAATGGACAGTTACATTATTACGTTTTATAATCCTGAGTCAGGGAACATGGTAGAAAATCGAGTTTAGTATGCCTGAACTCAGAATGATAAAATACATATTTTAGTGAAGTTGATTTTAACATTCTGTGTTTGAAAATGCCACTTTTAGAAAGTAGGCATTTTCTTGCCTAACTATCCAAACCTGCCTCTGCTAGGCTGTGTATTCCTTGTCAGGAGTTTGAGTGACAGGGCTGGGGGATTCCAAGAGACAGGGTGAGTCAGCCCAGTGGTGAATAGAGAGATCTGCATCTAGGGCCCGATTCACAAACAAACTTAAGACAACATCCTAAACTTACTACTTTTGGTATTCACAGAAGTTAGGATTTTGTCTTAAGTTTGTCTTAAGACAGACTTAAGACAGACTTAAGTTAGGATTTTGTCTTAAGTCTGTCTTAAGTCTGTCTTCAGACAAACTTAAGACAAAATCCTAACTTCTGTGAATACCAAAAGTAGTAAGTTTAGGATTTTGTCTTAAGTTAGTTCTGTGAATCGGGCCCCTTGATTGGAGGGAGGAGTTGCACCTGGGACCTGAATAGGACTGTGCCTTCCCTCCACAATGCTGGCTCCACCTCCTGTGGTGCGTCTGATGTCTCTGCCCTGCACTGTGAAAGGAAAGAAGGAGTCATGTAAACAGAGTGCTCCAGGACTGACCAGAACTGGTTTGGACTAGGCAGAGGCCCCTCTGCCCTCAGAGGACACTCGGTTTTGGAAGTGCATGCTGCTGTTTTGGGCTTTCTGAGGGACTGCGTGTCGCAAGGAGTTGAAAGCGTCTCGCAACGAAGAAGAAGCGTGTCGCCATAGCTGCTGCTGCCGTTGCATCATGGATGTCGCCGATGTAGCTGTTGCATTGCACCGCATCGAGAGAAGCACCTCGCAACGAAGAAGAAGCATGTCGCTGTCGCATCGTGGATGTCGCCACTGTAGCTGTCGTATTGCACCACATCGAGAGGAGCGTCTCACAATGAAGAAGAAGCGTGTCGCCGTTGCTGCTGCTGCCGTTGCATCTTGGATGTCGCCGCTGTAGCTGTCGCACTGCACTGCATCAAGAGAAGCGCCTCGCATCCACGGAGAAGCGTGCCGCCGTTGGAGCTGCTGTCGTCGCATCACGGAACAAGGGTGTCGCCGCTGCAGTTGTCGCATTGAGCGGAAGCGTCTCGCAACGTCGGAGTAGAGTGTCGCCGCCAAAGCTGTTGTCGTGTTGTCGTCGCATCACGGAACAAGGGTCTCGCCGCTGCAGCTGACGCATCGAGTCGAGACTTCTCGCATCATCGGAGAAGCGTGCCGCAACAACAAGAAGACAACGTCTTTATTCTTTGCACTGAAATTTCTACACATCACCATCTTTGCAGCAATTTCGTTGCCTGCGTGTCACATCTAAAGGTACATTGACTCAAAGTATTGCATTTTAAGATCTAAAGTAAACTCAGCTAAACCTACCATTTTAAGTACAGTATTGTGGATTTTTGTCTTTTGTGGTCTTGTATTAAATCTATATAAAGAATACTTATTTTTTATATAAAACCTGTGTGATGTCCATCTGTAGTGTTGTCACTGGATTACTGTATGTGTTCACAAATGCTTTACACACTGCCTCTGAGATAAGCCTGTCTGCTTGTGCCAAGCTACCAAGGGGGTGTGCAGGGGTTATTTTAGGATTGTACTCCCTTACCGTGATTAGAGGCAAGGGTCCCTACTTGTCACAATTACATACCTGTGCCAACTAGAGACCCCCAAATCTAACACTAACCTTTAAAGTTTAGTCTCGATTATTTTCCAGCATACTAGGCATGACTAATTTTTGCTAGTGTCGTAAGAACTGGAGCCCCAAATGATACCTTAAAAGTAACCCAGATAGCTGTGGTGTGTTGTAACATTCAGTGCAATACACCATTATATCATGTCACTGGCATCCACGATGAAGCATGCAGTCTACTGTTTTTGAGATTGAGGATCATTCAGGGTGAGGTCCTTTAGTCTTTAGTAATCATATGATTAGTGATAAGAACCAGTTCTGTCCTGGACAAGGACTAATGATAATTATTTGAGAAAAATTGAAGCCACGTTTATGGCTTGTAAACCACTGAATGAAATGTATAATGATGAACGTGGGAAGATGGTGCCACCACAGCTCTACACGGTTCATAATAAACCAAGAATTCAGCAGACGTTGACTAGTTTCTCGCCTACGATGCAATGACAAGCTAGATGAGTATTCAAGTACAGGATACTTGCAATATCAACATTATCAGACTGTTGTCGGGTTGTTGAACTAGTGAAGGTTTGTGCTCAAGAAAAATATTCTCAAACTGTTAACTCATCAACGTTAGTGTTATTTTCCGAGCTGACAGGCAGAAATACGCAATTTTCAGCCGTTCAGGAGAGTGTTTACAGTAAGCTAAATGGATACATAAATGATGCCACCATGAGCAGGTGTAGGTAGATGCCCTGGTCCATCGGGCTCCACTGCACTCAAGGAAACCCTCATAACCCTGACATTCCATTACATTATTGGTAACCTGTTAAGCAGGATAACACAGTTAAGTCCCTAAATTGAGCAAAAGAATAAAAGAATTGATCACACACATCTTCTCCTCAAAAAGTACTGTAATCCAGGCAGTTGCATGATACTTTTTTCATCCCAGCGCTGTGCTGTTTTTCACATGAATTAACAGTAGAGAGAAGTCTTCTGGAAAAGAGTCTCAACTCTTTTAAACTCTAGATGGAATGGTTCATCACTGAGTCCACTCTTCACTCTGGAATGACGAGGGCTTATTTTGCAGACTTTGTTGTCACGTCTTAGGGTGTGAGCGTGTCTCGTTTTATGAATTAGAATAGGTGAAATGTTACCCTGATGTTGTCCAGCCTTAAATTTCATAGCGGTAGGCATCAACAAATGTTATTAGGCCCTTCATTTTATAAGATTAGGAGCAAAAATTGGATTGGATTGCTTCAAATCTTAATTTAATGTGTTAACATGTTCCTGTCCATTCTCTACTCCTAATTAGGTCTGAGTCCTTCTTCAGGACTAAATGCTGAAATGTGTTTCTCCCTTTTTCAGAGTATTGCTGTAGCAGTTTATATATAAAGGGAAAAAATAAAGAGAACAATTTTCTCTCCAGTAATTATAAGGTCGTGGTGTATTCCTTGGTCTATGGCAAAAGATTATATTTGGGCACTGGCACTTGGTGATGGGTGAAAAATGACTTGTTTATGTTAAACTTGCTTTTCAATACTTGTCTTGCTGTCTGATAGGGATTTATCAGTGCCATATTGATTAGCTATGAACTGTTGTTTCATGTTGATTGGGCATTTATGGGTAAGGCGGCAGGTCTTATATTTGTCGTAATCCACTTTGTAATTCACATTTAGTGTTTTGTTCCATTTTAATAGCTTTAAATCTTTGCCTTGTAGTTTTGAACTTTTATTTTTTCCCTCAGTTTTATTTTGTTTGCTACTTTCTTGTGTTTAGGCTCTTGGATAATTGCAGTGGAATGTGTTTTGTACTGGGATCGTCAAAATAGGCTATGCTGGGCACAGAAGCAGCCCTAGGTAACATGGGGAAAAACAGAAACTAGTCAATAAATGTTGCGTAGAGGGTCTGTAAAGTTGCAGGATGATTGAGGTTAGCTGGCAATAGTATAAACTGAGCATTGGGTACAATTCGCTTCCAGACCAATGCAATGAGCAAAAAAACTCAGTTCTGGCTGCAGGTTTTTGAGGGGAGGAAGAAGTCATGGGTCCAGTTAAGATCTAAGGCCCAGATGTAGGTAAAATAGATTTACCGATTTTTAATTACCGAATTCTACCGATTCGGTAATTAAAAATCGGTAAATCTAAGGGGTGGATATGTAGGAACATCCAGATGTTCCTTTTACCGAATCGGTAAATATCTTTATTTACCGATTCGGTAAATACCGACCGGTAATGCCCCATTCATTCCTATGGGCTTTGAAGCCCATAGGAATGAATGGGGCATTACCGGTCGGTATTTACCGAATCGGTAAATACCGATTTTGACAAGGGTGCAGGGGGTGTCACTTTGACACCCTCTAGCACCCCCAAAAAAGATTTGGGGGCCATGTGGCAGGCATACCTGCCCTAAAGGCAGGTCTGCCTGTCATATGGCACAGGTGTGCATGCACACATGTGCATGCACACTGGAATCGGTATTTTACCATGAAGTTGGACTTCATGGTAAAATACCGATTCTGTAAGGCTTGTGGGACTCAGAAGAGTCCCACCTACATCTCATTGTTACCAAATCGGTAAAAATACCGAATCGGTATTTTACAGATTCGGTAAATTTACCGATCGGTAAATTTACCGAATCTGTAAAATATGTGGCCCTACATACCATTTTGTGAATCTCGGTCGGTAACGGCCGAAAATACCGATTTTCGGCCGTTACCGACCGACCTACATCCGGCCCTAAGTGCACTAAAATTTGACCATGGAAAGGATGGCATGGGATGGTATCGATAGAGTAGGAATAAAGTAGTGGGCAATGCAAGGATTCTACAGGAATGTAAGTTCCTAGGGTCAAGAAAATGATCAATGGTGTCATTTTGCCATGGCACCCTATATACCTTGAATCACGTCCACCATGACAGGGCTTGCATTTTTCCAATGGTAGCCCCACGGTATGATAAGAATGACTTCTCATACGTCAGTGCTAAAATGTTGCCTCCGGTGCCTCTGTAAGACAAAAATTACCTCCAGTATGCAAAGACCAGTAGCAGCATAAAGCGCTGGGGGCAACGTTTATGGGTGATGCTATCACTTCATAAGAGGGGAGGTCCATATGTGTGCATGCCAATGAAATTGTCAAATCTCTGAAAACTGTGTCTGTCGGCTACTGCAGACGCCTTCATGGGCATGTTCTAAGCCAACACATAGTGTTCACTGCAACAAACTTCTTGAACCTCACTCCTTGTGAGGTTTTACTTTTTTTCTAATTAAATAATAGAAAAATGGTCTGAAAATAGGGAGGATGTAGCCCCAATGCTTATAGGAGTGAGTCATCCCTGCAATTGATTTATGGCACGTGCGCTCCCAAGCAAGCAAAGCAACCAAAACACATCACCATGAGACAACTTGGCTGCTCGTCCTCGTGTTTTGGTTTTCTCTGCTTACACAAATTAATCTATAAAGAGCGAACAGATGGATGAATCATTTACAGCCACCATCGTCGAATGACACCAGTTTGGCAGTTTCTAATACTGATAAAGCACAGGCCATTGTCTTAACAATGCCAAGGCAATACAATGAGCACAAACGTGCTTTAAAGTGCTTCAATTTAGACGTAATTTACATGTCTGGCCTGATAATTTCAGCTGTCTGCTAGACCTTTGGTCACTACTTTTCTAAAGATACTTGTGGGGGTTTCAGGGGATTATTTCTCTTTCAACGTCATGCTACTGGTTATTTGATGTATTATTACGCTTTCATGGGATTAGTACTGTAATGCATAAGGTGCATTGCTTTCAGCTGCTGGCAGGAACTATTTGGTGAATCGAGAGGCCATTGATTGAAAAGAAGGGTTCCCCATTAAAAGGAACACATTGTGTAAGCAAACCTGCTGAGTTAATCTTGTAGGTTCCATATACAAACTAATTAAGTCCCAAATATAAGAACTTCAAAACATATACAATACTCCCTATAATTTTGTACAGCAGTGAAAGACTTGTTTTCAAATTTTCATAACTCTCTCTCTCTCTCTCTCTCTCTCTCTCTCCAGTCAGACTCTGAAACCATATCAGTTACTAACATATTATAAGATGACTTATGAATTTGACAACTGGTTTTCAACATTTTTTATTGATTTCTCAAGATGTGAGTGTGGGCATGACTCAATTAGCATCACCCTAAAACTTACGAAGAACCGGGCGAGCTTTAACCCCGATTAGCATCACCCTAAAACTTGCTAAGAACCGTGTGAGCTTTAACATCAAGACGACTTTAACCCAAAACAACTTCACATTCGATAGATTGAATGGTTATTCGCTAAGGTGGGAAAAGGTGGACCCCCTGGCTATTACTGCAAGACTGGTTTCAAATTTAAGCCCAGTGCTTGATAAATGCCTTGACCCAGCCACTACTAGTGAGGGAATCCTGGCTAATTTTTTGATACAGATAACATCAATTAGGGAAATCTTATTCGTTAAGACAAAAACTGGCAAAAGTAGAATCAAGGGCTGGTTGGATAACTCCTGAACGAAAGCCTATCAGAGCCTAAAATTAGCATTAAATAAAAAGGACAGAATTCCTACGGAAATCGCAGCACTCAGGAAAAACTACAAACAAGCACTAAAATCCAGGAAGAATAATCTGAAAAAAGACCTGTGGCCCCAATTACACAGATCATGTTCCCTGAGGGACAGTGCCGCTTTCTGGAAGGTCGTGAAGTCCCCTTTTTTACCAAACACAACGGTCAATCCCAGCATTGATGTTGCGATCGATGAACAGTCGTGGGTTGATTATTTCGAGCGGATATTCAGCCTCCCTCCTTCTGCAACTCAATCGATTCGACCTGGGCCAAATTCAAGATATTTTCCGTTGCTTATTAATATAGCACACTAGGAGGTGGAGTTAGCCCTGATGCCCAGTAAAAACGGTAAAGAGCCAGGCCCTGACGGGGTTTCAATTGATTTTTTTAAATCTAATATGGAACTTTGGTCGCCAATTTTAACTAGGGTCCTCCAGGCATCATGTGCCGTGGGTCTTATTGAATCGTGGTCTCAATCAATCCTTGTGCCTATATTTAAAAAGGGGGATTGTCAATCACCATCCTGCTACCGCCCTATTTCCCTGCTGGATTCCTTGGGGAAAGTGGCCGGCCGTGTTATTCTAGAGCGTCTCAAGCAGTGGGCCACAGATAATAAAGTTCTGTCTGACCTGCAATTTGGGTTTCGAGAGTGCCTGGGAACAACAGAGTAAGCCCTCAATTTATCGTTGCTAATTGGTAAATATGTAAACGCGAAAGGGGGGCCCTCTATATGGCATACGTTGACCTGTCAGCAGCATTTGACTGTGTCAACCATGACAAGCTGTGGACCATCTTAGCTGATATGGGAATAGAGACGCCCCTCTTAATATTTCTGCGTGAATTATACTCAGGCGCCACAGCAAGAGTTAGATATGGCATGGGGGCGACCTAACAAAGTCGTTCAGAGTAGAGCGCGGGGTAAGGCAGGGCTGCGTCCTGGCCCCGTTTTTATTTAATCTCTATACCAACGGCCTGGAAAAAAGCTATGGTCACGGGGAGCCAGGACCTTCCCACTATAAACAAGCGCCCAAAACCGATCCTGCTCTACGCGGACGACGCTGTAATCTTAGCCCGCACCCCCATGGGGTTACAGCGTGCCCTCACAAAATACCACACTTTCAGGGCTAACCTTGACCTTCATGTTCATATTAAAAAGACGTTTGTCATGTCTGCAGGGTCGAGGATTAAGAACACTAAGTCCATGTACATTGATAGCCAAAAATTAGAGAGCACTATCACGTATCCTTACTTAGGCATCTCATTCGACCATAACTGCTCCTGGAAGTTTGCCATCGAGTCCAGGAAACTCACTTTTAGGAGGACAACAGCTGCCCGGGTTAATTTCGCAAATAAATTAGGCAGGCGATGAACGCTTGAACTTCTAGAAATCTATAGGGCAAAATGCATTTCAAGTGCAATATACGGGGCGGGTGTGTGGGGATTCGCCAAGGTCGTGGAGGTGCAAACGGTAGAGAACGGTTTCCTAAGATTTTTTCTGGCTCTCCCGCAGGGTATGTCGACCTATGCATGTCACTTGGAATTGGGTTTGTCCTACATAACAGACCTGATAAGGATTGAACCCCTACTTTTGTGGCACCGCATATGGTTGTCTAGTGAAACCACTCTCTGCCGGGAATTCATAGAAGACTGTATCTCTCTCGATAAGGCACATAAGATCGCCTGGAGTGCCTATATCAGGAAATTACTTAGCGACCTGGGAATGCTTCAGTATTACTCTTCCCCTATTTTAATTGCTGCAATCCCAAGGAAGCAATTTAAAAAGGCTTGCTTGGCTCACCTAGAATCTCTACGACTGTCTTGTGAGGTCTCTAAAGTCACTGTGCAACACTCACTACAAATTCAAACATCCATGACGGTCCAGCCCTGTTTAACTTTTAATCTTTCGGGCTACGAAAGATTATTGTTAACTAGGCTCAGACTAAACATTTTTCACCATCTGGTCACTTTTCCCAAAACGAACACCTGGGAAAAATCTCCTCAACCTTGCCCTTGTGATGACATTTCTCCCCAAACAACGATTCATACAATAATGTTTTGTAAATTCTATAAGATCCGAGGAAGCAGTGGCTTATTCCCATTTTAAAAGTCATGGGCCTACGTAGGTGTTGCCCAGCATTTCGTGCCCTTCAATTTCTAGATATCAAACCTTTCGCCAAATCCATAGCAAATTTTTTGAAACTGGCGATTATGCACAGGCAGAACTTGGAGTAAAATTGGGTCGCACCTCTCCCGACTAAAAATGCCGGTTTAATGCCCCTAATTCGCTACGTTTTTGCACCAATGTTGGTTGATGGAATTCTTATATAGTCTGTTTTAATTTGTCGGTAGTTTAAGTTTATTGTATTGATTATCTGTGTAGGTATACCGCATTTTTTACTCCATCTGTCGTAGCTTTCATGTTAGGAGTTAAAACTGCTTTTTTATCGGAGGAACGGAATATTGAGAAAACTCAACGCTGCTAATTAAATTCTGTCATTATTATGATATTTTATGACTTTTGTTACATCTTTTTTAATTGTAATTCCTTTTATCTATATGTAAATATACTGTGCTTTTATGGATGTTTTTCTCTACAACCAAATGAAGCTCATTTTGATTTGATTTGATTTGACTCAAAGACGGTTTTTCTCTTTCCAGATCTTATTGGAGATCAGGGTGGCCTGACCCTTTGAAGGATGGCCAAAGTCTGACAAGATTGTAGCTATTGTTTCTGATTTTACAACAAAAGCCAAAAAATCACATGAGTTTGGAACCTTCATCTTGGAGTCAGGCCACCAAAGTCTTAACGAAATGGAACCTACAGCCCCGATCTCTGAACTTGCTTTGCTTTACAGAAAGCAGCGTCTAATTAACTACTCATGTTATTGAGACATTGTGATTTTCCTTTAACATAGCTCCTCTTGGTTATATTTCTTAAACCTAGTTTATGTGATCTGTGAGTGTAATCTCTTTCTATATCTCCTGGTGCTGTCATTGTTGTTGCTGCGTTCATGATCATTGAAAACATTTCGTCCTACTACTTATCTTTCTCTGAACTTGTCACAGATTTTAGTTTTAAAAATCATGTTCCCCTATGTTAATGATAGGTATGTATGCCCTGCCTACCAAAATGTACCAACATTAGTGTTGGGAACTTCCACACTACACCGTGCCCACATCCAACCTCACACTATTACCATGTGGGTATGCGTAGACCTAGGGAATGAGACAAGAGAGGGAAAGAGAGACACTGGACCGTCCCACTGTCTGATTGCACAGATGGGCTTAGTCTGTCCTGCAGGAGCACTGATACACTCATGTGGGATAGGGCGGCAAATGGCTCTTCCCCGTATTTATTATAATAGACTAGGAGGAGTCTCTTCTCTTTCCTTGCAGCACAAGCTAGAACGTGCACTCACAGTACCATCAGTTCTTGTTCAGAAAACCTTTTAAAATGTGGCTTTGCTCTGGCTAACGTTTCTTTTCTTAAGCAGGTTTCCAATTCTTATGCTTTGAGTACCGGGATACCCTTGCAGTAATAGTGCACTTAAAACATGTAAAAAAGGGTGGGAGCGAAAGTAACATACACACAGTTGCACACCAGAAAGAGAAGATGTAGAGTTAATTAGCAGGATTACTTGGTTTCCAACATGTGCTATAAAAACCTATTGCTCCCTCGTTTTTCTACATTCTACAATGTTATCCCGATGTGCCTTACTACTGAGCACAAACAATCTTTAAAGACAGCCATCCAACAATAAATAGAGAATATATACATCATTATCAGCTACCGATGTCACTGCTTGCCAAGTGTAGCTTAAACGACAAGCTGACGTCATTATTTTACTTGCAGAAAAGACAAAACCCTAGCAGTGGCCAGAAGATCCAGGTTCAAGCTGCTTTGTTTCACCCACAAAGCGATATGGGACCGCTCTTCATCAGGAATAAAATCACCAAACACATTCATCATGGGAACCTCCGCTCTAGAGTGGCAACTCGCCTCAAAATCCCAAGATACAAGAAAAATAACATGGGTGTTCAAGCTGCCAAAATATTGAACTCTTTATCCCCCAACATTAGATCCACGACAACCACCTTACCTTCAGAAAACTACTCAAGAATTGGCTCTTCTCCGCATAAGCACCATACGCAAAAATAAATATACAGCATATCCCTCTGTATATAAGCATTTATTTGTATTATAGATATGTACCTGTATATATGAGTATTGCTTTGTAAAAACATGAGGCCTGATTCATAGAACTAACTTAAGACAAAATCCTAAACTCACTTCCATTTTGGTATTCACAGCAGGCACTTACTCATTTTGGTATTCACAGAAGGAACTTACTCATTTCGGTATTCACAGAAAACACTTACTCATTTTGGTATTCACAGAAGTTAGGAGTCCTAACTTTAGGACTCCTAAATGCCTCTGTGAATACCGAAAGTCTTAAAATTTGGATTTTTCTCAAATTAGTAGTAGTACAGGTAGGAGTCCTAACTTTAGGACTCCTAAATGCGTTCTGTGAATACCGAAAGTCTTAAAGTTAGGATTTTTCTCAGTTTAGTAGTAGTAAAATTGAGAAAAATCCTAATTTTAAGAATTTCGGTATTCACAGAAGGCATTTAGGAGTGCGACAACACCCCATTAGGGGTAACAAGCACTATAAATGAAAACCTTTTTTCCCTCTTCTATTCCTCCGCTTTCCTTCTAAATACAAATATCTGTCTAATATCCACCACTCAAATTACTTTCATATTTCACTATACTAATTCACCACTAATCATTTATGGGTTCCGGAGTAGCATGCTACTCGCCGAAAAAAGCGTTTCAACACCACATCAGGGGTAACAGGCGCAATATATGAATGCAAACCTTTTTCCCTCTTCTATACTCACCGAAAAAGCATTTTGACCCCTCGTCAGGGGTAGTAAGTGCTATATAAATGAAATTACAATACAATACAATATGTGGTCTTGGATGGACAACAATATGGAGACCCCCTAACCCTCTGATGTTGTTCACACCCAATACCCATCACACTGACTTCCTGACAGTGTATCCCCAGCCTTGGTAATACAACCATCAGCACCTTGTATTTGGGCAGGCGAATACAATTGTGTTCTGGACGTGGAGCACGACTGGTCGGTGAGGTCTGCGGAGGGAGCAGCGAGTAGACAGATGGCACAACACTTCCGGGAATGGTTGGAGTGCATGGGACTACACCATTTACGGTAACTACAGCACCCAACATCTGCAGAGTATTCATCCTACTCCCAGGTACACTATATACACACACGCCTGGATGCAGTGATCGAGTGAGCATACCATTTCATTTATTTTTTTAAAATATCTTTATTGCATTTTGTATTTTACTGTTACATAGGATCTAATCATCAGCATATATTGCACTTGTGGTTACATTGCCAGTGCCAAAGTACTACGTATAACATTCAACATTGTTCCTGTATACAGTCATAGCACTTCTCATATCTACGTCTCAGGATTTGACGTGCATTTGTAAAAGAAAATAACACAGGCGCCAAGAGCCCACATACACTGCTATCTCTGACCGTGGAGCGAGACGAGGTTGTCGCTTGCATCTCATTCCAGCAGTGGTCATCTTTATACAAACACAACAGCATATACAAGGGTACATGACCCATACTTAACTCGACTTCGAGAGCATGACATGCAACGTTTCATGAGTAATAAAATGCAAAGGACATACATATGCCGTTTTTCCAACATTGAAACCACAACCAATGAAAACAAAATAAATGCAAAAGAAAGGGAGACATTGAATGAGCAAGGAGATGTATAAGTGATACATATAGTGCCGTTCGAGTATATTCGTAACTAGGCTTGCCTGATCAAGTTGAGTGTGGGCCGTCGCACATACGGCATGCACAGTTGCATGGGAAGTAGAGTATCTTGTAGCAGCAGTCATGCTTATAAGTAGTCATTAAGGAGTGTGAGGTTAGTGCCCACCCCAACCCTGTGTCCAAAAGTTCCCCTGACTGTAGCGTGTCCACTACACCTAAGTACCATGTCAGGCATTGTCTCCTGTTTGTTGTGTGGAGAGTGCACACATTGTGGCATCAGTTTGTGTAAGGGCTTTGAGAACATCATCCCAAGGCTGTGCGATAGGATACTTCCGCAACCCTGCTATTTCTTCCCTGTGAAGGATAGTGCTCTCCGCCTGCGTCCAGACCTCTAAAGATTTCACCAGTGAAGTGTCTCCGGGGGGTCTTTGTGTTTCCATCTCTTAGTGATCAGCCATTTTGCAGTTATGAGGCCTAGGTCTCGAAATCTAGAACTCACTTTATTGGCCTTGGTCTGCCTGTAAAATCCCAGAATACAGACTTCCCATGTGGCAGGCACCTCAGTGATGGTGCAGTGTGTAAGTGTTACTGTTATCCCGCGCCAGTAGGGTAGAAGCAGGGGGCAGAACCATAGCATATGTAGTAGGTCAGCGCCTAGGAGACGGCATCTCAGGCATTCAGAGGTATTGATGTTTAAATATTTATTGATCTTATCTGGTGAGAGATACGCTCTATGTTAAATATATGTTTGTATGAGTTTAAATCGGGAGTTGCTTGGTATGTGTGGCGCTGGCTAGAACACGCTCCCATTCCTTATTAGTCCAGGGGCGGCCTCTGTCCTCAGTCCTCCTTGTACGGAGTCTTTGTAATGGTTTCAGTACTTGTGTAAGCAGAGCCTGCACTAACCAATGAACCACATGTGACCCCTCCCCCATTACATGTAAACACTTCAATAGCTGATGCGTCAGCGGCTCATATGTCAGGTCTCCCCATGTGTGCGTCAGTGTCCGTACGATAGCTGCATGCAGAAGGAATTGGTTCACCGGTAAATCATTATCGGCGGCAGGGTCGCAAAAGGTAGGAGGGTGCCGTCCGCGTAAAAGTCCCACAGCGTCTCCACTCCCGAGTCTGTCCAGGGCATTAGTGCAACGTCGGTTATGGAATCTCTGCCTCTGGGCGTTCCAACAAGCAGCAATATAGGGGCAGATGGGATCGTATCTTTTGTAAGTTGAAGGCTCCTCTTGTAACCTTTTTGGGCTAATTCAATGTGTAACTGTGTTGGGCGTGGGAATTTCGCCAGTAGATAAAGCAAACTGTAAACCTGTGTCTGTGTCCACATCGATGTCTCGGTTGCCATGTCCGTCAGATTTTTCCCGCTTAGCCACTTCGCAACCCATTGCAGCTGTGCGGCTAAGTAGTATAACTCCAGATGAGGAACTGCCAAGCCTCCACACTCCGGCTGCGAGTATAATTTCTGCAATGCTATCCTGGGTGGCCCAGTGTTCCAGATCAGGCCTCGAGTTAATCCCTCTAGTTCCCGAAAAAACGCACCGGGACATATACCGGAAGATTTGCGAAATAATACAATAGTCGCGGCAGTACTATCATTTTGGTTAATGTGATGCGATTCATCACAATAAGCGGTAGGGTCTTCCAGAATTGTATCTGCACTCTTATGGAGGAGATGGCGCATACCAGGTTACCCCCCAAAATCTCCGCAGGGGATCGGTAGACAAATACGCCCAGGTATCTGAACGTGGTCGGATACCAAGTGAGCGCCATTCCGTTGAACCTTATATCCGCCATGGCTACATCCTCGTGGAAAGAGTAAGCGCCCGATTTAGTCCAATTTACCTTGAGGCCCGACACCGTCTCAAAGTCATGGAACAGCGCAGATATGGTTGGTGGCACAGCATCCAGGTCTCTTGCATGCAGCAGCAGGTCATCTGCATATAGAGACACCTTGTGGAGACCATCCTGTGAGGGGATGCCCCAGTCTGCACCACTTTCTCGGAGGAGAGCTGCTAAAGGCTCCATAGCTAGGGAAGAGAGCAACGGGGACAAGGGGTATCCCTGTCTGGTTCCTCGTCTGACCCTGATAGTGTGAGAAATGAGCTTACCTGTGCGGACCCGCACCGTGGGGTGCCGGTACAGCAGTTGTATCAGTTGTAAATATCCGTCTCCTAGCTCATATTTGTGCAGGACCTCTGCTAAACAGGGCCAGTCCAATGAATCAAAGGCCTTCTCCAGGTCTAGGACCAGACAACCAGCCCGTGGCCAATTCTTCGTTGCATACTTTGGACTCTGAACAGCCTACGAATATTGAGAGAGGTATGTCTAGTTGGGACAAATCCGTTCTGATTGCTGTGCACCAAGATCGTCACTAACGGGGCTAGCCGTCTAGCTAGGGCGGAGGCCAGTATTTTGTAGTCTGTGTTTAATTGAGGCAGCGGACGTTAGGAGCCCAGCAGCTCTGGGTCTCTGCCCAGCTTTAAGAGGGAGATCAACGTTGCCTCGTTTTGCGTAGCTGTAAGTTCAGAGTCATCTAGATCCACTGCGTATACCCGCAGCAGTTCCGGTAATAATATATCGGAGTAGGCTTTGTAAAATTCAGCCGGTAATCCGTCCGGACCCGGAAACTTACCGTTTGAGAGGGAGAAAATGCTATCTCTGAATTCCTCCGGTAGTATTATTGTACTTTTAACTTGTTTCTGTCTGCTTACCCGAGGTCATCATGGAATAGAGGGCCATGTCCCCGGCGACGACTGCTGGACCCAATTGTTTGATTTGGTGTTTGCAACTGGCCAAGCAAATGTTTCTGAAGACATGGTTATTCCCTGAACTGGGGGGAGGGTATCCCAGAGCTGGGGACGTGGGTAAAATGCTGGTGACGCCCAATGTGTGTATTGAGTCTGATCCTACATTGTGACCACAGGGAGAATGTGTTATCCCCTCCCTTTTGTACGTTTCACTCTGGACTACCAATGTAAAGTCCAGGGCATTATGAGGTGCTTATGGCCGGAGCAGTGAATAATAAATGAGCAACTCTGGCTCATTTATTATTCTCTTTTTCATTTTTTTATGGGTGTGCCAGTATTCATAATTTTGGGTGGGAAGGCATGGCCCCCGCGGCACCTATCATGGGTGCCGGCGGCAGTCAGCATTTACATTTTAAATGGGGCACCCATAGCTCAGTCTTTTAGTAGGGGCCGTGGGAGGACCCCCAAGGACCCTGCTGCCCCGTCAGTTCCTTTTCTGGGAGCCTGACTTTTTTCTACTGTTAGGTGGGTGCTCCAGTGCCCACCCGGGGCACTCACACTGCAGGGATCATTGGAGGGCACAGGGTAAGATCCAGGGCCCCTTTGGCCATAGCAAGCTCTGCTGGCAGGAGCCTGCCACTTTATTTGTAAGTGTGTGTCCCGGTGCCCACTTGGAGCACCCACAATGCTTGTCTGTTGGGGACTGCAGGGGGAGCATCAGGGTTCGTGACTGCTACCAGTTCCCCTTGCATGATCCACCCAATTTATGTGTAAGAAGGTGCCCTGGCGCCCATCCGGCCACCCACACTCCAGGTGTCATTGGGGGTAGTGGAAGAAGCCCCAACACCCCGCGGCCCAAGCCGGCTCGCAGCCAACACCAGACTGGCTGCTGGTGGCATCTGCCACTTCCTCTTTGCTCCCGCCCTGGCTGGAATAGCATTTTATAACTGCTCTCGCCAGGTGGGAGAAAAGTTTGCTTTTAAAAAATGCGGGCCCAGGGGATGGGGTCCCCACCACCTGAGAAGGATTGAAAGGGGGCTAAAGCCCCACACTTTTATTATTAGAATTAGGCCAGAGAGATGGGGTACTCAGGCCCTAGAGTGGCTCAGGAGAGGGGATGCATGCCCCGTCCCCTTTATGTGATATTTGGCCCCAGGGGTGGGGTCCCTGGGGCCTCATTGAAACATGGGGATTGGGGCTGCATACCCCTATCCCCACTATTGGCTTTTTGGCCCAAGGGAATGGAGTCCCAGGGGCTGTTATCTGTTCAGGGAGGGGTATCATAGTCACCCCCTCCCCTTTCAATTATTATCAGCCCCTTGGGAGATGGGGTTTCTAAATCCTTAATCAGATTGGGAGGGTGGCCTCATGCATTCCCCCTCCCGATATAATTACAGAAGTTGACCCCTGGGACCTGACCCTTAATTGGGATCATATTACATTTTTAAATGGAGGCTGCCATTTTGGTTTTTCCTCAAATCTAGTGGGTTACCACAGGGTTGCATGGGGAAAAACATTTTTGGGACCTAGAGGAGTCCCTCTGGGACACCCCCCACCAGGCTAGAGTGACAGGGTATCCATACCCTGACCCTTTATATCTTTTCCCTCCTATTTTCAGGACAGTGGACTAAGCACCCAGTGTCCTGTAAGGGCCACTACAACATTTTTTTCATGTTGTGGCCAGCCAATCAGAGTGCTCTCTCCTGCAGGAGCCTCACTCCCTCAGGAGCGAGTTGGCCCAAGGAAACAAGACCCCTGGCTAATCAAATGCTCAATTATTTTTAAACATGCTTACAGAACTTTTGCTAGAGTCTTTCGAACCCAAACCTCCAGATATTTAAATATATTTTTGCACCTTAATTTCTCAAAAATGACTGAACAGATTTACACCAAATCACAAAAAGCACGCTTTATCCACCAAAATCTAGCTTTCTGGCAAATTTGGTGTCATACCGTTCAGCGATTTGAGCTGTAGATTTTAAAAAAAAAGTCTATGAGCATTGCATGGGGATTTTACATTTCAGGACCTCCCTTTTTCTTGGCCCCTGCTGACGGATCATCATGAACCTTTCCACGAAGAAACCAAGTAAAAAGAGCACTTTTGTGGAAAGTTTTGTGAAGAGTCATCAAATAACACCAAATTTATTTGCAAACCAAAGAAGACAGTTCCTAACTGTACCTACCCAGTGGCAACAATATAATATCAGGCTTAGAGTACTGCATACATTGTGAAAAAAAGAAAATTTGTTTTGAATGTATACATTGTTCCACTTGCTCAAATTCTGACTGCCTGCAACAGAGGCTTCCACATGTATGGTGTAGACACGCACATTGGTCTGACGTTATGGGAGAGGTCTGGGAACCATTAACCAGTCACTGACTGCTTGTTATGCATCCTGTTGGGTGGTCATTCCCTGAGCCATACTAAATAATGGGCGCCCAAAACAGCCTAGCCTGACAAGCGGCAACACAGCACACAAAGAAGCGAGCGTGGCTGACACCTGTGATCGTATTCTAGAAGGCATCAGATTAAATCTATGCATTAACTAGTCAGCTTTTTACCGTTTCCGGGTCTATATTCGCGTACTGCTACAAAGAGTAAAAGTAACACGTGATTTGGAGCGTTTTGTAACGAGTCAACTTTAGTGGTTATATTTTAGAACTTGTGGTGAAAATCTGAATGAACCATCCAGGATCTAATCTAATATAAAGCCAAGTGGCAAACATTATTTGCAGTTTCTTAACTAAAGTGATTGCAGGTCACAATAAGCACCTCATCCTCTGAGAATAATTCAGTGCTAGCAATTAAGGGTGCAAAGTACCACTTTAAAGAGACACTGGCATTGCGGGGGCGGGGTGCGGATCCCTTTGAAGTAAAGCACGGCCTCGCAGCCGTGAAAGTGAAAGAAACAGCAGGGATGTAATTAGGGGGGAGGAGAAGTGAGGCTGAGCTGGGGTGAATGCCTGAGGCCGAGTGCAGGCTGGGGAAGCTTCAGATGCCTTTGGGAGGGAGGCTGATGGCTTTAATGTGGACGCGCGTTCTGCCCCAGTGCACCACACGAACTGTAGGAAATCCGTGGGATGGTTTCAGACCTTGAATGAGCCTCTATACTCTCGTCTATTAACCCTTGCGGGATTAATAGGCGAGACCTAAAAATTATAGGCTCATTGCTTTAATCGACATTGAAGCCAAATTCTATGCAGGGTTCTTACTAAATGAACTTACAGTTTGGGCTCAGGAAAACAGAAAACACCCTAATTCCCATCAATCAAACTGGCTTTCAGGAAGGTCTGGGGACTTCAATAAATATTCTCGCCCTTTCTCTTCTGTTTGACGCCTCCAAAAAAATCAACAAACCGCTATTCATCTGCTTTATTGACTATAAAGCAGCTTTTGACGGCATCAATAGGGGGATACTCTGGGCCAAACTAGCAAGGTGGGGAATTCCCACAAACCTAAACCAGCTAATCTTGCTTCACTCCAAAACGTGGGTCCAGATTAAAGTCGGAGCTCGAGACACCCTGTCTAGGAGAATACCAACTACCAAAGGGCTGAAGCAGGGCTGTGTCTTGGCCCCAACCCTGTTCAACCTTTTTGTCTCAGACCTCTCCACCGAGCTGGACAAGTGCAACCATCACGCCCCGAACCTGGGGGGCTTAACTCTATCGAACCTCTTGTATGCAGATGACCTGCTACTAATCAGCCGTACACCAATAGGCCTCCAGCATCTAATAAACACCACAAGTACCTTCGCTGATAAAAATGGGCTGACCATAAACCTGGAAAAATCTAAAGTAATGGTATTAAACCAAGGATTCAACAAACCCTACCTGCGATGGTCAATGAATAACTGGCTGCTAGTGCCAACAGAGGAGTACAAGTATTTGGGAATCATATTTGAGGGAAATGGTTCATTTTCCAAACAGAGAGCATCCATCAAAGGCAGAGGGACCGCACTGGCAGTTGCTTTAACAAACATCAAGCAAAAAATAACTGGCCCTAGCCTTCTCCCTTTGCTAGAAGTACTTCGAGCGCGGCTTCTACTCTCTATCACTTACGGAAGTGAAGCAATGAGAGGAAGAGACGAAGCTACCTTGGACACAGTGGTCACCAAGTCTCTAAGAACAATATTCAATCTTCCGCAATTCACCTCACCTGCTCAAATAAGATTAAAGTTCGGACTGCAAAAGCAGCAAATCTCACGGAAAGGGGCCTACACCAAATGCTAGTTTAAAATAAAGGGGGCACATTGAATTTACACCTGTGGTTGGAAATCACAAGGAGAAAATATAGCCCAGCGATGAGTTACCTTCATTCAGCAATCAACCTGCTAGCTTTACAGGACCTATGGGACTCCTGCTCATCCCAGAAAAGCTTCAAGGTCCTGGTAAACAAATCAGTAAAGATTGTATCTCTCGCAGAAGATAAAGCTGCCCTCAGCAGGAGGGCCCACGGCTGGTGCGTAATCCAGAGCTACATGTCAACAAAGCCCCAATTATACTTAGGGACAGGTTTTTGAAGAATTACAAAAGAACGGTTCCTACATCTGAGGCTAAGAATCCTACCAGCAAAGCCCCAGCTTCCTCCGTGGAAACGAACAAACACCTCTAACTGCTGCAGACTGTGTGGAGATCAAAATGAAGACGTAATACATCTACTATGCATCTGCAATGGCTTGGGAGCGGAAAGGAGACAGTTTCTAAAACAGCTCCTGATTGCAAGTCAGGTTCGATCATGCAGGGAGGCGGTAAAGGCCTGTTTTGAGGGCAGTAATATCCGCCTGTCTTGCAGCCTTGTTCGGTTTATGAGGGAAGTAAACGCAAAGTTAAGCCTGGAAGGTCCACAAGTTACTGGTCTTTATGCTATGCCAGCTGGTTTATGAGACAAGCATAACAGCCCGACCATTAGGGCTTTGATTAGATCCACGAATACTTCCTTGGTCGCTAAGCTGTCAGCAGTCAGCATGGGCCGGCTCTGAGTTCATCGACCTTTATATTCTCCATAAACATTTCTTCACGGGTGCAACTATCCACGAGAACAAGCCTTATGATGAACTATCTCACCTACCAGTTTTTATTCCTTTGCAATTTTATAGAATTACAACACATTTGTAATCTTTTACCATTATTTAATGGTGAAGCTACTTCGTGTGAATTTATGTTTTACTTGTTTGCAAAGGTTTTAATTAATCATGCAATAAAGTCATTATTATTATTATTATTATTATTATTATTATTATTATTATAATCATATAAAGTAAAAAAGCCAAAAGAAGAAGTTATTGTTCTCGGGGTTCTTAACATAATTGTTCTCAAGGTACAGTTACTGTTACAAGGCTACAGGTACAATGTTGCAGTGATTGTTCTCAAGGTGAGGACTCCCCGGTGAATGCTGAACAGCCCAATACACAAAGCCACTTAGAAAGGAAGTTAACAAAAACTGAAACTTAGATTTACACCAAGTTTTCCAAGAAACAACATCAAGTAGCTTTCATGGGCAATTTAACTGCTTATATGTAATTCAGTCCTTATTTCCCCAATTGATTAAGCTATTGTTAGGCTTCTAATTATCAGTTGCTAGAAAGCTGCATGATTTAGTACCTAATGACTAAAAGTTATCGTTGGAAATCATGTGGTATATTTTATAGTGTGAGCAGTGATTAAAAATGCACTGCTTGAGTGAACTCTTTTTTCATTACCAGTTTGTTTTTTTAAGATGCCTCGTTTGTTCAGTCCTCCACAGAGTGTCTGCCTCTTCTGAACACCAAACCCATAAGCGCAGAAGCGAATGCTTCTGATGGGATATGTTTTGTCACGATACAAACATTTCACGTCTGATGTTGTTCTGATAATATTGGATTCCCTTGAATTTATGTTCTCTTCTTTCATAATTTGAGTGTCACTATAAGCTTCCAATAATAATATGGTTTATTTGAACTGGCTGCCTTGCTCATATCTGTACTAAACTCTAATCTACCAATGTGGTGCAGAGTGAGAAAAGATGCTGGGAGTTGTTTTTATTTTATCCCCCACAGGCATTAAATTAAAATACCAGAAAAAAATCTATAATAACAAATCCCGCGGGGCTCTGTCTTTCATTTGAAATCCTTTCCACCGAAGTCTGTCGCTTCTCCTAGAACTCCTGTTGTTATTTGACATTGGTTTCCCTCATATCTACTGTGTACAATACACCTGTTGCTAAGTAATCCCACACATCACATGTGCAGTGTTCAGGAAGTCCTGTTACAGGTGTTAAATGAAACTGAATAGATGACACACCTGTGAAGAAAAAAATCACTTGTAAACTTGATCTTGGTCGTTTGCCTGATCAGTTCATGGCTTGTAGATCTGAACAGGGCTCGAGTCGGGGTACCACGCGGGTGGACGGCGTACCCCCACTTAATTTACCCGGTGGGACGCCATCCCCCCTGCCAAACAGCTGGCTTTCATTCTTTGGCCCCTCTGGGACGAGGAGCTCGGCACCTTCCGTGACGCCACTTCCTGTCGTGACGTCACATCCGGTGGCAGCGTCCCCCACCTCTTTTTTCAGGACTTGTGCCCTGGATCTGAACGAATGCTAATTATAACTGTTGTGATAGAAATCAAATTTGAGGCACTTTTGATCATTCGGTGACACTTCCAACTGTCAGTAAAAGGCGTCTACTAGTGAAATAGTGCTTGAAGCCTCATGTTTCAGGACCAGCTCAAAGGCTGAGTCGATGAGTTCCGTGCTTGGTCCTAAAAGTGGATCTGTTCACAAGCAAGAAAAGTGAGTCTGTTCACAATAGGCAAACGAAGGTCTGGTCACATGCCTCCAAAGTGGGTCTGTTCACAAGACCCAAAGTTTGATGTGTTCTCAGGACTCAAAAGTGTGACTGCTGACCACAACAAAACAAATCGGTCTTTTCACAAGACCCAAAGTGGGACAATTCACAAAACTCAAAAGTGGATCTATTCACGAGATAGAAAGGTGAGCCTGTTAGACCCAAACATAGGTTTAGACACAGGACCCTTAAATAAACCTGGTCACAAAACCCAAAAATAAGTCTGTTCACATGACCCAAAAGTGGATCAATTCATTAAATCAAATGTGGGTCTGTTCACAAGACCCAAAAGTGGGTCTGTTCACTAGGCTGAAATGTGGGCCTATTTGCTTTATTGGTTTGGTTGTTAGTCCAGCCAGAACAAACACTTGAGGAGAAAGGGATCACCGAGCTATCTAATGGAACTTGCAGGAAGGAGTCAAGCGCTACAATGCGGGGCTTGGTTCCTGGTGAGGAGAAATTGTGGATCTATTACTTGCACAGACCGCACATCCTGCACAACCAATAACCCAATTTCATATAATTAGTATAATAACGATTACTAACACAGAAAAATGTCTATTTATGATACCACCTATATTTTGATTATGGTGATACCACAATAATGTGGAAAATCATTACATATTTCGTTACATAGCCTAAAAACAATGAGTTCCTTCAAAGAGGAGGATACTCTGCCAAAAAAATACAGAACACTGAGAACTGAAAATATTTATTCTACAAACAACTAGTGAATTTCTGTGTTATGTTTAGTTCAAAATGTTAATGTTGTCACGAGAATTCACCCAGCTCAAACGTTAACCTTTGTTTATTCAGTGAATATCTAAATGCACACATTTTTCATATACACATATTTGCATACAAACATATGCAGGTACATATCTGTTATACCTGACATCCTTGCTGTGGTATTCCCCCAAACCTTTTGCCTTCAAACCCTGCTCCCCCTGGTTTCTGCATTCGTTTTTGACAGCATTAATTTAATTTACTTGTAAGACTCTAATATATGATGCTAGGTGAGCCCAGGGCCTGTAAATTAAATGCTACTAGTGAGCTTGCAGCACTTATTGTACCACCAATTAAAGAAGCACTTGTCACAGGCTTGCCACTGCAGCCTGTGGTGCACTTTTAAACTGCCATTTTGACGTTTCAAAATAAACCTTGGGTAGGCCTAAACCTTCCATTTTATTACATACCAGTCACCCCTAAGGTAGGCCCTAAAGGTCCTTAGGGCAGGGTGGATTGTATTAAAAAGTAAGACATGTGGATTTAAGATTTACATGTCCTGGTAGTATAAATCTTCTAAAGTTATTTTTCACCACTGTAAGGTCTATCCCTCCCCTTGGCTAACACTGGGTTACCCTATCACATTTAATAAGTGCTAGCCTCAGATTGGGAGCAGAAAGAGATATGCTGTTTACATTCAAATGTATTGTAGTTTAACATCCTCTTTGATAATAATGTCAACTTTGAAGTCACAATTCTGAACATCCCACTTTTAGAAAGCAGAAATCTTTACCAGGCTCGAAGATGGCCAGCTCCCCATTGACCACGATGACTTCCTTGCTTGGAAATTCAGCCTTACCTGCATGGAGTTTTTCCTGGGATCATTGACGACTTAATTGAGACTTTGTGCAGCAGCTCTAGGTGTCAACGGCTCTTCCTCGGACACACTGCTGCCTTGCCACGCTGAACTCTACCTTCTCAAGAACTTTCTTTCCAAAAATGTCTAAGTCCAAAGGTAAGCCTAGACCAGGCACAATCTACCCTTTGTATTCTACCCATGCTCCATTGTGGTCAGCTTTAACTTTTGACATTGACTCGGTCTTGCATGACCAGATACTCATGGTTCAGTGCTTAATTTGTAAAAAAAAAAATACGTGCCAGGGCCTCTCGTCAGGAGACCACCACATCTTTCACCACACGTTGCCGCTACCAGGGCTGCCAACGACAGTACCTACAAAACTACTAACCGCCACACTGCTACAAGAATGACACTTCAGACTGTTCCAGGCCCCTAAAGCCATAAGAATGGCTTGGGTGGCTCATATCAGTTGTTTTTAATGTATATTAAATTAGTAAACAACTGTTGTTCTGCTCATCTTTTAATTTCAGAAACAGTGCCACCATGTGGCAGCTGCTATGAGTGCTGGTGCTGACAATTAAGTGCAAGTGACGAGCACCGGAAACCACCGGCTCAAATTAAGCCCTGCCATGGTTCGCACTTTGATCTTTCAGGCACTAGATTTCCCATAGAAAATGTTAAAAGTAATAACTCCAGTGTGGAATTTTTGTTGTGTTGTGTTTCACTTTATTATTGGTTGTGTCCTGCATAAATACTTTACAGAGTGTATCTAAGTTAAGCCTGCCTTTTTTTGTGCCAAGCTACCAGAGGGTTAAGCACAGGTTAATTTACTGACTGTTGTGGTTCACCCTGACAAGGATTGTGGTTGTTCCCTGAGTGAGGCTTCCTCCCCCTCACCCAATAAGCCAAATGTCTTATAATACCTATACAAAACATGCACATTTGCACAATAGTTATATAACTTCACATGAACATAACAGATTTATTTATTTATTGTTCAAACCTTTTATACATCTCATAACAACAGGCAATTCGAACATGGATGGTCTTCTGGCAAATGAAGAAAGGCTGAAGGGGCCAACAAATAGCCTTTAATGGTACCCAGTGTAAGTCTTTGTTGGACCAGAGATAAAACAAACAAGACACCCAACAGTTTGGCTAGTGATAGGTTCATATTACGGGTGCCACACCAGACCACACGTTTGCCCCAGCACCCTGCATACATAGACTTAGCAGCAAGGTTGACATCCAAAACTTTGGGAGGAAGATCAAATACAGTCACCTGCCACCACTCAATCTCCATGCATGGAGATGTAGCTTGTGCAGGTTCAGATTGAGGACCCTGCCCCTGGTAGCCTGATTGGAGGACAGATGCTCAAGCCCTGAAGTTCCAGGTACCATAATGTCCTAGTCCAATCTGGAGCCACTAGGATGTCTTGGGCCTGGTAGTTCCTCATTTTCTTCAGAACTCCAAGCAGGAGAGGCACCGGTGGATTGGCATATAAATAAGTGTGTGGTCTGCATGTTATACACATAGTATGTCTCTGAATCAACAAGAGTGAAGGGGTCCTGTGGGTTCCATTTTGGAAGCCCCTGCCCTGCACATGAGCAAAAGATGGAGGCAATGCTACTTTTCCATATAGTGGAGATGTATTGCTAACATTCTTTAGATTTCCGGGAGGTGACCATACACTCAAGAAAGGAAAGAGTAGACAGGTTTCCCCATAGTGATTCAATAAGGTCCTTATCCCGCAGAAGGCAGGTGATTAGTCTGGAAGTGGACAGCCTCACAACCTTGACCCCGGGAGGTCTGCTCAACTGTGCTACTTGTAGTGTCTTGCGAGTTAACAATGACGGTACCCTGTTGGCTCCTGATGAACTCCATAGGGCTATGAACTAATAGATAGAATGTTTTTCAGTTAGAAGCTGCTTTATAATGTTGAGTTCACAGTTACACACAGACGAATAAAGACATGTATTACTAAGATCTATGTGTGGCGTAGTCATTGGCAGGTAAGCCAACTGGGAAGATGCTACAAATGGTGATGAGATAGGGGATAAATGACCTGAAGATTGACAGTGCTCGCTCGGAGAGTTTGCCGTGGTCAAAGCAAACTACTTTTGTGCGCCGCATGTGCCGGCATCAAAGTACAAAATCAATGCTGAATGCATGTGGAGTCAAAGTATAATTCCAGCCACTGTGAAGCAACTGAAAATGAAAGCATTTACAGAGAATCTGCACGTTGATGGTCGACAACCAGTTGGTCAGGCCATACATAAAGGTATTACAGTACTACGCAACATAGAGCTCTATACATAGTACAGAGTGATAACACAAGCAATTGCAATTGCTGCCGAGCAGAGATCAACCTGGTGTCAAAAGTACAAAGCGACCTTCAAGAGCAATATAGCACTGTGATTGCAGATGCTGCTAGGTAGAGATCAACAGGTTTCAAGATAAGTGCAAGAAAAGGTTGTGGTTGGAAGCAGACAATCACATACTATCAATGTACCAGAGCCTTGAAAAGGAAAAGCTGTACGACCTCAGCGGTGGGCGAGGAGACCCAAGAAGAAGTATGGGGTTGTGCTTACTGAGCTGCCCAATGCGTGTCATGGTACACCATCAAAGCTGCTGGGTGGTGGCTCAGAACAATGCCAAGGGCCTCAGGGAAAGTGAAAGGCTCCATTGGAGACACAAAGAGAGGTCACCATTCCACAGACTGTCCATGATGACCCAGAGGCCAGCACATCACAGGGCTTCAGAGATGGTACAGATGACCCGGACCCTAAAGGACGGCAGACAGTGTTGGAGAGAATTCCACCCTCAGTGTCAGCCACTCCAACAAATGATTACAATGCTGTCACTTTCTTGAAACTATTGTTTATACTAGAGAGGTGGCCCTACAACCAGCCGGAACAGGGCACTACTAAGCAGTAGAAGTAAACGTTTATCCCCCTTGGATTCAAAGTTAAAAACGCGGTCATTCACAAACTCAAACAGAATGGCAATGCACCATGCACCAAATAAACATATGGAATGAGACCTCCCACCATAAAATGTGTATCACCAAAATAGAAATGTAACATCAGAGGCTTTAATTACACAAGAAAATCATGTCATAAAACCACAATAATTTGCATCAATAAAAAACATTCGATAAAGTAAAATTCATGTACAACATGTAATTGACAGTACAAAATACAATGTGTACAGTAGTAGAAAAACGTTGCATCAAAATAAAAAACCAATATTTACAATGTTAAGACCTTTACATCCAAAATTTAGGAAACAAATGGGGGGACCACAAGTCCTAATGGGGAGACCCTATTGCACAGTCTAAAGAATGCTGTTGCATAACCTGATCCCTTATCTCTTTGTCCCGAGGAAGGTGGGATTTATCTAGCTATTTCCACCAAAATGCAGCATCGCTTATTTTCTCTAAATCCGACCACGAGGAATCACTAGAATGAATCCAATTGTGCATTCACCAGTATATGAACTCGATGTAAACATTTGGATCAGGTTATGCATATTGAACTCCAAAGAGCAAGCACAAGAACAGTAAATATTGTGAGTTTTGTTTTACCTACGAAAATAAATGGTTTGTTTTCGAGCGTTGATGTTCACCGTCACGTCAAGCAGGAGCAGTTCATCCTTTCAAATAGCAGGTTTGGTGATCTTAGAGGGGTTTTACCCATTAGTGAAGGATATATCTTAAAATTTCTCTGTGAGTATTTTTCTTTTTTGCGCACGACCACTGGAGCGATGCAACTAGAGCCTAGAGCCGAGAGTAGGCAGAAATTCCACATAGAAGTGATCTAACTGTCAGAATCCGAATTTCCTCTGACCATTTTTAGCAACATCCAGATCAGATGAGCTTGTAAACAATAGACTATCTGTGCTTTATTTATTACAGCTCAGTTAAGTTAATTGAAACCCGATTAAAAGCAAAATCTACAGAAGTGTGGACCTTAATATAACAAATCAACCACAAATCCAACTCTATTGAATGAAAATGCGGGCTCTGGTAGTAGTTGCACCCCTTTCTAAAGAAACTACTGCTCACAATATCCGACGATATCTGTAAATGGGTTGTATGATGTTACAACGCGTGTTATTACAATGCGTGCTGTTATATCGCATTCGTTACAACGACTGCGATGTTACCACGCTATGCCTTTACAATGCAAGTCTTTACCACGACTAGCGCTAGGTGGCGTGTTAACATTAGAAAAGTGTAATTTACTATTCCAACTCCAGTCCACTTATCAGTAGGGAATGTGTTGGGATAGTAAACTACACTATTTTAAATGTTAGCACTCCATCTAGCGCAAGTCAATGTAAAGACTTGCGTTGTAATGGCATAGCGTGGTTACATCGCGGTCGTTGTAACGACTGCGATGTAACACAGCATTGCGGTGTACTGACCGTGTTGTTAAGGATGTTTCCCCTGTAAATGACAACCAAGTACCTCACCTGCTTTGAAATAATGCTAGTTGCTATACCAAAGGCTCGAGAGACTTTTAATAGTTGAGTGGCTGGACGTTCAGTCCATGTTTTCCCTTTAGAGTTAACCACAATTATTATAATTATACTTATTATTACACTTATTATTATTAATATTACTTATTATTACACAATTATTATATATATTATTAAACTCCTCACAGTCTGGCTTCCGAGCCAAACACAGCACCGAGACCGCCCTCATCGCAGCAACAGACGACATTCGAACACTACTGGACAACGGAGACACAGTCGCCCTCATCCTCCTCGACCTCTCCGCAGCCTTCGACACAGTCTGTCATAGTACCCTAATACAACGCCTCAGCAACATTGGAATTCAAGGAAAAGCATTAGACTGGATCATCTCGTTCCTCGCTGGAAGAACTCAGAGAGTCCGGCTCCCCCCTTTTAAATCAGAGGCCACCGAAGTCATCTGCGGCGTACCACAAGGATCTTCTCTCAGCCCTACCCTCTTCAATGTCTACATGAGCCCCCTCGCAACCATCGCACGTCAGCACAACCTCAACATCATCTCCTACGCTGATGACACTCAACTGATCCTCTCACTCACCAAAGACCCAACCACCGCCAAAACCAACCTCCATGAAGGGATGAAAGAAGTAGCCGAGTGGATGAAGCACAGTCGTCTGAAACTGAACTCGGACAAAACGGAAGTCCTCATCTTAGGTGCATCCCCTTCCACCTGGGACGACTTTGGTGGCTAACGGCCCTAGGAAAAGCTCCCATACCGACGGACCACGCACGGAACCTGGGCATCATCCTGGACTCCTCTCTCTCGATGACCAGACAAGTCAACGCCGTCTCCTCGTCGTGCTTCAACATCCTACGCATGCTCAAAAAAACATTTCGCTGGATCCCCACCGAAACAAGAAAAACGGTCACCCACGCACTGGTTACAAGCCGTCTGGACTACGGAAACACCCTTTACGCCTGCACCACCGCAATACTGCTGAAAAAACTGCAACGCATCCAAAACGCCTCAGCCAGACTCATACTAGACATCCCCCGCACAGACCACATCTCTGGTCACCTGAAAGACCTTCACTGGCTCCCCGTCAACAAAAGGATAACGTTCCGCCTCCTCACCCACGCACACAAAGCCCTCTACGAACTTGGACCTGATTGCCTCAACACGCGCCTTTCCTTCTACACTCCCTCCCGCCAACTGCGTTCGTCCAACCAAGCCCTCGCCGCTGTGCCGCGCATCCACAAAGCCACCATGGGGGGAAGATCCTTCTCCTACTTAGCGGCCAAAACCTGGAATTCCCTTCCCATCCACCTCTGCATTACCCAAAACCACCTAGCCTTCAGAAAACAGCTTAAAACCTGGATATTCGATAGGTAAACCTCCCCCCCTTCCTCAAGGCCTTGAGACCCTCTGGATATGTAGTGCGCTATATAAATTCTGACTTGACTTGACTTGACTTGACTGAGCAAGTAGCACGCCTTGCATGTACTGGTAACTGCATTGCGCATTTTAAAAGATCAGGCTTCAGAGGGCGTTATAAGTACACAGTGTTAATACCTATTAGGAGTGATATTGCCTGAGAATGATGAGTAAACAAAGGGCGACCATTGCGGATTGATAGCAATCGTGCTCCATTAATACATATCTTTCAAGACAAAACTACGATCTGCCTTAATCAGGACACCTTGTTATGAACTGGAGGAAGTAATCCTCCACAGACCTCCAGGAGTCGAGTGCTTTGGTTATGATCTTTAAACTCACAGACCTTTTCCCGATGAGAGATTGACATCACTTATATAATACAGTAGAGCCCACTAACATTCCATGTGACAATTTCCGCATTGGTGGGCGGGGGCACAGTGCAGGGAATGGTAGAGGTGCTGCTGCCACGCATGCCACCCGGACCTGCTGTTGGCCTTAGCCACCCTTTTCAGGAGCAGGAAGGTTTTTTGCTGCCTTAAATGGCCACTGAACTTGTGAACTTTCCACTTCTACAAAAGGTGCAATAAAATCAATCCCCAAAAGTTGCGAACCCCTGGTTGAAGCCACTGCTGCCAGCGAAAAGTTCAGGTGGTTCTGACACTCATTTCTGGGGACCGGCACTTATTTTTCCTCTTCAGACGTTACCGAGAGCAAGAGAAGGAAAAACACATAGCGTGGAAAGGAGGAGGAAGAGAAAACGGGATACCGCAACAAAGGGAGAAAGCGGGAGCCTGCAAGAATGAGGGAATGGGGCAGGGAGTATTTGCAGTGGAGTAAATAGGCCTGGGGTGGATTTAAGACGGCCAGCCTTGGAATTCGGGGAGTTGATATTTAATAGCGCCCACCAAGGGCTTCTAAGCAGAGCTTTGGCCACCAACACTCACTCTTTTACAGAGGGCCGGTGCTAGGCATGGGCAGTGTGGCCAGCTGCCCTAGGCCTCACACTCAGCCCACCAACATGGAGCTAAGCAATAGCACAACAAACCACCAAACCTTGTGCCACTGCCGAACCCATTGAAGAAAGGTGCCTGTTTACAATTGTTCTTACAGTATGGGGCCCCCTCCAGGGGCCTCTCAGGGATGGTGTGGGGAGGCCTAGGGGAGGAGGACAGTTCATCTTGTGCCAGTTGCAAAAAGACGTCCTTTTGCAAGTGTGTTCTGCAATCAGGCCTCCTGCCCTTCTGCCCATTGAGAGACACCCATTGTCAGCACTTTATCGTCTGCACCGTTTTAACTCTCAGCCCCCAAGCTTTTCTCACACCTTCAGCCCTTATGAGCTGTGAAAGAGGGGCTTGCAGGAGGCAGAGAGAGGAGCTGCGGCCCAGGAGGAGTCTGCACAAAGCAGCTTCTAGAGCCCTGAATGTGACACGTTTGCTAATTAGAGGGGCCTCGCACATTCTGTTTTGGCCCGGGGTCCCGAAAATACTCGAACCGGCCCTGCTTTTACAAACTTAGAACTGCCTATTCTTCATCCTGTTGAGCTGAGTACCCCCAACAGGCTACAAGGATGGCAAGCATTACGGTGAAACACACGTACACAGCACTGCAGAAACGTGTCTATGAAGTCTCGGAAGGGCCGTATTAAGGAGTTGAATCGGCTCACAGTCCCCGCAGGTATAAATGGCGAACATTTTCAGCTTGTGTTTATTGTGAGGCGCACACACTCTGCGTCTACCACATTTATAGCGTAGGGCCATGTATTACTCTCATAATGTCCCTCCCCTGTGAGCGTTGCAAAATGTCTTTCCCTGCTAGAGAGCGTTCTCAGGAGAATGACAATTCCAGTCCCTCATAAAACTGATGCAACATTATGCTCTGGCATTATCAGTGCAACACGTCACTTTTTTGAACTGTGACTCTAAAAAAGTAAACAACCTCACATAAAAGTGACTTTCACAGATAACACTTTGTAAATGCCAGTTTTGTCTGTCCTCTGCAGCATAATTAGGTATCATTAAAATTCCATCAAGGTGGCATGCAGGCAAAAATAGCTCCTGGCACTTCATTCCTCTCTAGAATTAATGTGACTGACTGGGACAGGGTAAAAGCTTCTAATCATGCCGGGGGTTTCACATGCCCGTACTAGAAGCTGATGTCATAGTCACATCCCGTTCTGCAAGCCAAGGGACATAAGGGTCAAACATTCGCATCTTCAGTCCATAATGATGGCATTTCGTAAGCAGAGATTACCGCAGTAGAAAGTGTTTTAACAGCAGATAATGACCACCAGCTGCTGCATTTTGTCTGCTCATTTCCCTGCCTACTTCAGACACATACTGCACCCGATGGGTCAGATTCTCAAAGCAATTTTCATCAACAACCCTACATTTGACAAAAATGATTCTGTTACCTTCCGGAAATCTGCATTACCTACCCTAAGTGCGTTTTTATCCCAGTCCTAATAGTACATGTTTGCCTCACCTTCAAGACAGACCCCATTTCAAGTCTTTTTCCTTTCTTTTAATCTTTCTCAAAAGGCATAGTGTTTCTTCTATGTGTCTTGCGTTCAAAAAAATGTCCTGTCTCCAGGTGGCCTGCTCATAACAAGCTGATCAAACATTTGAGGTGCTACCAAATGAAGGAAGGTTGGGTGTGTACTGGGAAAAGGAGCATTAACCCTCAGGATAATGAAGATTATCAGTAAGTAATACAAATATTCAGGGCTTGAGTCGGGGGTACCACGCGGGTGGACGGCGTCCCCCACTTATTTTACCGGGGGGACGCCGTCCCCCCTGCTAAACAGCTGGACGCTGTGGTAAGGCGGGCACATTCCACGAGCAGATGGGCATTTGAAGGGAGGTGGGACGGTGCACCTCTTGGGAGCCGTCTCTATCGAGTTTGGAAACACACGGGGAGGCAATGAGCTCGATTTTTCAAGCCACCTTTCGTGACATCACTTCCTGTCGTGACGTCACTTCCGGTGACATCGCCCCCCCCCCCACTTCTTTTTTTAGGACTTGTGCCCTGCAAATATTACCCTTCTTCCATGCTCACCATCCCAGTCCTTACATTATGAGAACAAACAAATATGAAAGACACCAACAAAAACATGATGATTACTGCCTGAATGTATTCACCATTCAGGCCATACCTATTCAGAATGCAATTACTTAACTGCAACTTGTAAGACACCAGATGCAAAATTTACAGAATCTTGACTTCTCAGGACCAATTTTTAATGTTTGTCAACTTATGTGGCAATGACCATGCAGCTGCTCAACATATCTCATGTAATGCATCTACTGCAGTTTCTGCACTAGGTTTGGATACTGCCTTGGTTGATCTACCTTGTATAGACAATGGAACTTCATGACCTCCCAACAAAAAAGCTTACATTACAGCTATTGGACTAACCAATTCAAGTGGATGTAGACACTTTCTTGCCTTTGTTAGCCATTCCACAGGATCCAAACAGAGCATTGAAAGTTATAAATTCTCTCCAATTAAATCAACAACTCCCTCCTAATAATCAATGAGACAGGAACAGAAGTCGATTTATCTCCCTCAAAAACAGATAAATGGTCTCTTTAGATAAATGGTGCTGAGTCTGAACCTTTGGTTTAAATCCTGGATCTGGTTTGTACACCACCTTATCCAGAAACATTTGTAGATACAGGAAAGAATTACCATAGATCCTAGCTCACCAAATTTTCTAGTTAATGCAACTGGTATTAGAAAGGCCACTTTAGCTGAAATTCAGGAAATAGAAGTATCCTCCAGTGGTGGAAAGTATTTTTTTCCTGTAAGCCTTTCAATATAACTGAAACATCCCAAGAAGCTACTGAATTGGGCACCCCTGTTTTATTCAATGTGAAATACTTCAGAAATCTGTTAGCCAATGGCAGTATCTGAAAAATGTCATGTGTTGTCTCCGAGAATTGCATCCCATTGCACAGGAAAAACGGTAAGATTAACGCTTCAGAAATATTTCTCTAAAGAAATTCAAGAATTTTAAATTGATCACAGCCTTTTAGGTCCAGTGCCTTGTTTCTATCCTACTTATCAAGCTCAGACCAATGCTTTCAGTATGAGGCAAGTGTTCAAGCAGACAGAATATCAACTGCCACTTCCCTCGAGTACTCTAATAACTGTAAGGCAATCCTCTCAATTTCAATGCCATCAGAAGCAACTTCAACAGCTGTTGTTGTAAATGTAAATGTAAGCATTGTTCCCTTGCCAATTGTGTGAGTAATGGAATCCTTGACTCTCGAGGCAAATAAGTGTCTGCTAAAATCTCCACCAGCTTCTCCCAAACCTTCTTCATTGCCCTTGGTATGAGGTGACTCAGAGGGAAAGCATACAGGATGCAAAGAATGCTAGACCATCCACTGCTCGCAGTTGATGACTCCATATCTCCCAGCAAAGCTCAGGAAAAGCGTGTTGCTCTGAGATGCAAATAAGTTCAGCCATGGATTCCCAAATTGTTTTGTAATCTCCTGAACATTACCTGGCTGAGGTAGAACTTCAGGGAAGAGGGAATGTTCCGACAGGCCTGTATGCCTGTATGTCCTAACTACCTGGGATGTACATCGCTGTCAATTACAGACATGAGTCTGTGCCCATGAGCAAATTGTTACTGCCATCTCTACCAGAGCCTGGTCTCTAGTGTCCCTTTGCCTGCTGACATAGCTCTTTGCCATAAGATTGTTGGTCGTGACCACAACCGATTCCCTACCAGGTGAGGTCAAAACTTCCGCAGTGCAACCAAATGGGCATGAATTCCTTCAAGTTTGAAGAATATGCCAAAAGTCACCTTTATCGCTTCTAAAGTTGCTCCTCAATCTCAACAGCTGACATTTGATGTCACTATTGTCAGATCTGGATATTTGAAAAAGACTCACATTTGCAGGCTCTCCAGACACCACTGGAGCTGCTGTCTCTCCTTGTCTTAGAATGGAGTTAAGGTTTCATTGATTTGAGTCACAGGAAACCAGTGTTTGAGAACATGATGCACTAGAGGTTTTAAATGATTGTGGGACCAAGAGGCTAGCATCATAGTCACTAACATTAGACCTGGCATTTTCAGTCATAATCCGGCTAATGCTTGAGGAAGAGGCAATAACTTCTACAAATGGGACTGTAGACTTTCAACTTTTGATTTCAATATAAACAACTTCTCTTGTTCAATGTTGAACTGGGCCCCTGTTAATTTCTTCTGCTGAGACGGGAGTGTTAACTTGACTTCTATCAATTTATGATGAACCACAGAGACTCTAGATGCCTGCATATGTCTGTTAAACTGGATTTGGTCTTTAAAGGAGAAGAACCAGAATTCAACAAATCATCAAGGTAAGGAAAAACTTGAATGCTTTTCAACTGTATTAGAGAGAGTGTGGCCTAACAGCTAGGGCGGTCGATCTCAGAGCTGGGGAACCGGGTTCCAGTCTCAGCAAGGACGCTCAACATTCTGTGATTCTGGGCAAATCACTTAATCTCCTCGTGCCTAACAAAATGAATGTGTCTGTCTGTAACGTACCTGGTGCTAACGTAAAGCGCTCTGATACCTTCGGGTCTAGTTTGCGCTATATAAAACTCAACAAAAAAAAAAACTGTAACAAAGCTACCATTGGAGCCAATACCTTAGAAGATATCCTCATAAATGTTCACAATCTGACAGGAAGGACTGTGTTTCTAAAACCGCCACCTCAATTCGACACCGCCAAGGAGCAGAATGTTGGGCGACAAGTGGATTGCATAAATCGAGACGTTGGATGATTTCATAGACTTGCTGGATGAAACAAACAATAAGAAAATCCTTACATACTTAAAGAACATTGCTGGTGATGGAGTGAAAGAAGTGATAAATAAAATACCACATGCTGACGCAGTATCATACTATCAAATCAAGGAAGTATTGAAAGCCAAGTTCAATCCGATGCCGAATGCCGAGTATGCAAGGTACATTTTCAATGAAGTGAGATAGTAAGATGGTGAAACGATGGATGAGTGTGTTGAGAGATTTGACGTACTTATCAAACACTGCAAGTTTAATGACTATAATGATGAAGAAGCCATATGCCTCAGAGTCATCAATGGCTGTCTTTCAGACTCATTCCAAAGACTAATGTTAAGAGAGATGCTCAGTTTGGAGAAAAAATGAATGGCTGAAAGGGCAGATGAAAGAGTTTCTCAACAACCTGTTGATATGGAAGTTAGAACAACAAAAAGCGAATCAGCATTTGTCACGAAAAGCAAGTACAAGTACAAGGTAAATGCATGCAACTCGATGTCTCCAAAGAAGAAAAAGTTGTATTGCTGATGTGGATTTTTGTTTCCCCTGGAAGGTAAAAGTTCAGCCATAGGGCAGATGTGTAAAGGTTGCAGGAAAGTAAACCAGTTCACAACAGTTTGCAACGCAAAAGAGAAACCAACTGCCCCACAGCGAGAAGAGAAAGTGGATGCCAGTAGGTTGCAAAAACATTTTAGCCATGCCCACAAGGCCAAAAAGAAACATTAGTTACCACAAGTAGAAACCAGACAAAGTCAATTGTCATCAAGTTCCTCCTACAAAGGCTCTTCAACTTCACTATGTAGCGCCAGTGAAGAAGATGGTTGTATGATGATGGTACTGACTGAAGAACAGCATGTGCATGTAGAAATGGCTGCATTCAGCGAAGAACAAAGACTAACCAACAAATGAAATGACAGAATTCATTTGGATACTGCCCCAAGATTACAATACAGCTCAACATTTGCCCCATAACCTTTATCACAGACAGTGGTACATCAATTAACATCATACCAGTTGAAAAGTTCAACATCCTCTCTCCTGTGCCATGTCTCAACCCATCAAACACAAAGGTATAAACGTGAGCTGCCGCCAAACAGTTGCAGAGTCAATGGTCATTTATAGCAACAATGCAACATAAAATAGCATTGGTGTAAACACCAATTCATGTTCCGCAAGGAACTTCATCTGATGGATGTTAACTCAGTTTTGCCACTGCTCCTGACATGGGACTGATATCCCTCAACCATAACCTCCATACTCAATCTGACATTGTGAGTCAGTTCCTATTGTTGTTTCATGGCCTATGAAGGCTTAAGAAAATGAAGGGGCCACTTCATATTAAGGAGGACCTTCAAACTGTTGCCCAGTGGCACGGCAGAGTCGCTTTTCACTTGCAGGTAGCCATTGAGAAATTACTGGGAATACTGCTTAAGCATGACACCATTGAGCACTCCAATGGTCCTAAACATTGGGTCTTGCCCATAGTGGTGGTGCCAAAAAGGGACAGTGGATGCTCAGTGAACATCTGTGTTGATATGCACCAGCCAAACCAACCAATTGAAAGAGAAAGACATCCTGGTCCACAGTGCAAACATGATCATGCAGCTGCATGGAGCCAAAGTCTTTTCCTATCGACCTGAACAAAGGATACCTTCAACTTGAGCTTGAAGAGAACTGTAGGTATTTTACTACTTTTTTGATATATGTTGGTTTGTTCAGATGCACAAGATTGAGTTTTGGAGTGCTTTTGGCTGCAGAAATATCTCAGGATGTTATACATTGTATAATTAAACCTGTTACAGATGCTTTTTTTCTTTTTTTTAATCTTTTTATTAATTATAGATAAACAGCAGTGGTTGTCACTTACAATCAATACAGTGAATTACAAATATTCCTGGTGAACCCTTCATTACATATCTTAGGTGGTTACAAGCAACTATTTAGATCATTCAATGAGCACTCACTTACTGTTGGGTCGTCATCCGGGGCGACATGTGGGGGTTCGCAGATACAGTTCCAGTTAGTCCATATACCAATCCATTTCCGGGGACAGCCTCTGGCCACATATACTGTCTTTTCCTGGAGCATACACCAGTCCATGTCAGTTTGCCATGAGGTCAATTTTGGATGAGAACTCGCCCCCCATCGGCCCATCCCAGCTTTCGCTGGACGGTATGCCATAGTTTGACCGAGTGATTGGTGGGCCCCGTTGGGGGTACCTGCCGGGCCTTGAATATAATGCAGCCTCATAATTACCCCCCGGTATTAGCCAGCGGTCCATTGCAAAGCCTGGATCGGCGCCGTCTGCGTACGTCCTTGATTAATAGCCGAAAGGTGGGCGGCCCAATAATATGACTGAATGTCCGGCAGTGCAATTCCCCCTCATACCAGCCCAGAGTGAGTTTCTTGAGGGAGATGTGGGGCAGCCCCATCCATAGCAGCTCTCGTAGAATGGACTCAATAGAAGCAAAATAAGATTGTGGGACCAAGTCAGGATGGTTCTGTAGGGCGTAAAGAAATCGTGGCAGCGCCATCATTTTGAAGAGGGATGCCCATCCAAGGAGGGATATCGGTAGCTTCCTCCACGACGCAGAGTCCCGCTGGAGACGCTGCAGTGGGGGGCAGGAGGTTACGTTCGTATCTGATGGTCTTCTCTTTGGAAATAAAAATTCCGAGATAGCGGAACCCATCCGTGGCGGTGGGAATGGGACAATTCCGAGGGGGGACGGGAGGGTCCCCATGGAGGACGTACATCACTGATTTGCCCCAGTTAATACTGTATCCCGAGTTCCTTCCGAAACTCGTAAATATATCCATGGCTACATTAAGTGATTGGCGGGGTTGCGTGAGATGAAGCAGGATATCGTCCGCGTACAACGAAATCCTGTCCTCCCACCCATCCGTCCAACGGATACCCTTCAGAAACAGGTCCTGCCTGATCCAGGCCGCAAGAGGCTCCAAGGATAAGGTGAACAGCAGGGGGACAGGGGGCACCCTTGTCTCGTCCCCCTCTCCAGATTGAAAACATCGGAAAGCTTGTTATTGACTGTCACCTGGGCCAGAGGCTCAGCATAGAGGAGACAAATCCACCTCACAAACTCAGGGCCAGAGCCCAGCTTCCGGAGGACCACCATCATATATGGCCATTCCAGGGTGTCAAATGCCATAGTGGTATCTAGCGAGACCACTACCGCGTCCTCCCCAAGAGTGTGGCAATGCCCCAGAACTTTGTGTAATCACCAAAGATTAAGTGCCGTGTTACGGCAGGGCATAAAGCCCGATTGGTCCGGGTGGACCAGCGTGTGCAGGACAGGACAGAGTCGGTTAGCCAGCACCTTGGCCAACACCTTTGGCTCTGCGTTGAGCAGCGAGATGGGTCTATATGAGGCGCATGTGTCTCTAGGCTTGCCTTCTTCAGGGATGGCCACTATAGTGGCTATACGTTGGTCCCGCAACAGTTGACCCCGATCTCTGCTTTCTTCGAACATCTGCTTCAGGTAAGGACTGATAGTATCAGCCTTGAGCTTGAAAAGCTCAATGGGCAGACCGTTCGGACCAAGAGCTTTCCCTGAGTGAAGGTCGCCGATGGCACGGCTCACCTCCTCATTCGTGAGTGGCGCCTCAAGGGCCTCACGGTCCTCCTCCGACAGGGCAGGTAGCCGGATGTCCTTCAGTAAGTCCGTGGAGTCTTCCTCCGGTCTATCTGACCCCCTGCTATAAACCTTCCGGTAATGCAGTTCAAACTCGTGGACAATATCAGCTGGGTCTGTGACTGTGACTCCTGAGTCAGTTCTGAGCTCCGTTACTACCTTTTGCATCTGATGTTTCCTGTCTAGCCATGCTATCAGCTTGCCCGTCTTATCCCCTTGGTCGTATATCCTCCCTTCTTTGTCTCTGATGACTTTTTTAGAGGCATCGGTGGCTATTGCTCTATATTCCGCGCTTTTAAGCTGCATCTGGTGGGTAGTTCTCCGATCGCCCTGGGTCAGTGCTGCTGCCTCCAATACACGGAGGTCTGTCTCAGTTATAGATGCTTTTAACTACAGTTAGGGCATACTGGTATTTGAGGCAATGCAAAAGCAGCATGACAAGGCTCTTACACAAGTATGCCAGCCACTTGCAGATGCAGGTATCACTCTGATTGCAGCAAAGTGTGAGTTTCACAAGACCAAGCAAAAGTTCTTTAGGCACATATTCTCTGATTAAGGAATTACTCCTGGCGCAGATAAAGGGCAAGCACTGTCAGCTACTTGCCCCCCATATGATGTCACCATGCTGCGATCCTTCTTAGGCATGGCCAGTTACTGCTCAAAGTACATCGATTACTTTGCTAATGTGAGTGCCTCATTGAGAGACTTGACAAATGAAATGTGCCTTTCCAGTGGTCTCCTGCATGTGATCAAAGTTGCAAAAGAATAAAACATGCGATTGAGAATGCAATCGAGATGGCCTATTTGACCCCGAATTACATACTGAGATCACAGTCGAGGTGAGCCTGGTGAGGCCGGGGGAAATCCTTGCTCAACATAATGGTCATCTGAAAGTCGAAGCCTGTCTGACACAGAACATGCCTATTCTCAGAAGGAGAGTCTGGCTGTAGAGATAGCCTGAAAACATTTTCATGTGTTTCTATACCGAAAAAGTTTTATTACCATTACAGATCACTAAGCACGCTCACTATTTTTGGAAACCCAAAAGCCAAGATTCTCCCTCATACTGAGACGTGGGGGTTGCAACTACAAAAGAATGACTGAAATTGTACACAAGCCAAGTAAATATCAGTACTCTGCTGAATACTTTTCACAAAAATTGTTACACCGTAGCAGTTCAACATTCAAAACGGCAGAAGAGTACATCAACTTCATTGTGAGGACCAGCACACCAGCACCCCATCCATTGAAAAAATCATTGCTGCTACTAATGCTGACACCCACATGCTTATCCTCAAAGATATTACTTCAACTCAGTCATGGAATAAGATGAATCAAACTTATGCCGAGGAAATGTAAAGGATGAAATGTCTGTTATCTGGGAAGGTGTTGTATTGAGAGGCTTGAGAATCGTCATACCTGACAGCCTAAGGCAGCAATCCGTTGCACTATCCCATGAAGGACATCATGGCACGGTAGCCACCAAAAGAGCCTCAAGTAACTGAGTGAGGTTTACATGCCTAGATGAGCGAGTTGAGAGGGTGCTGAAAGAGTGCCATCTTTGCAATTGCCTTTCCCCCAAAGTGACCCAGCATCCAGTGATAATGTCTGACCTTATTGCACCAGCCTGGTAAAGAGCTGCAGTTGATTTCTCTGGGTCCTTAGGAAAAGGACACATCTCATGCTGGTCATTGATGAGTATTCATGTTTTCCTCCAGTAGAGGAGTGTTATGCTTGGCATCTTTTGGCGTGTTTCCCCTGAGTATTTGCTTTCTGACCTCCTGGTTTTGACTCTGTTTTTGCTGGCATAGTGTTTCTGTGCACCTTTCTCACTGCTGATCAGTGGTAAAGTGCAAGTGCTCCTGTGGTAAAATGTGTTATGGATTGGTGTTTCCCTGATTGGATATCTGATTTACTTGTTAGTCCCTAGTAAAGTGCACTGAGAGTGCCAGGGCCTGTGAATCACATGCTAATAGCGGGCCTGCAGCACTGATTGTGCCACCCACGTGAGTAGCCCTGAAAAGGTAACTTGGACCCGCCATTACGGAGTCTGCACGCAGTTTGTAACTGCCATGTCGACTTGGCCAATGCACACACTTGCCAGTCCCTCACCTTCCCTTTTATTAAATGTCAGCCACCCCTAAGGTAGGCCCAAGGTACCCCTGTGGGCCGGGTGCAGTGTACGTGAAAGGTAGGACATGCCCTGGTGTGTGTGGCATGTCCTGATAGTGAATTACGGCCAATTTAGTTTTTCGCTATTGCAAGGCTAACTGTTCCTCATAAGACACAATGGGGAGTTTGTTGATAACATCTTATAAACATAACTGGCTGGGAAATTAGGTAGGAAAAAAAAGTTTAGTATGCCTGAACTCAGAATCTAAAGATGCATCTTTTAGTGAAGGTGATTTTTACATTCTGTGTTTTAAAATACCACTTTTAGAAAGTAGGTATTTCCTTGCTCAGTCATCCCGTGTGCCTCTGCAGGAATGTGTATTGCATGTCTGGGTTTTGGATGACAAAAGGCTGGGGAGCAGGAGTGGTTCCATATAGTCTAGGTGGGTCAGGAAAGGGCTGAATAGACCTGGGCTGCAATTGGGGAAGGGGGAGGAGATTTCCTTGCACCTCAAAGGGCCTGGTCTGCCTTTGACCCTGCTTTCTACACCCCCTTGCAAGGAAGTCACACCAGAGAAGGCAGGACTGGTTCTGGCTGGGCACAGACACTCTCTACCTAAGAGATCAAAGGACTTTGGGATATAAATATTGGGCTGTTAGAAATGAGGGTCCCTATTTGGCAGAGGTAGGTACTTTTATCCAAATAGGGACCCTTGCTTCTAGTCAGGGTAAGGGGGATACACACTTTAGATAACCCCTGCTCACCACCTTGGTAGCTTGGCATGAGCAGACAGGCTTATCCCAAAGGCACTGTGTAAAGTATTTGTACCAACACTCACAGTAACACAGTGAAAACACCACAAATGGACACCACCCCAGTTTATAAAAATAGAATATCTTTATCTAAACTAAACAAGACCAAAACGATAAAAATCCAACATACAAAAATTCAGCAGAATGTCTTTAGAAAGGTTGTTGCAAAAATTAACTTGCAGATGATGAACTGCAACACTTTACTCACAAAGTACCTGGGATGCGTAATGCAAAAGAAAAGCAGAAGGGTCTCAGAGAAGGTGATACGTTGATTCTTCCTGCGCTTCGGTTCCAATGCGACAAGATGGCGCCTCGATGCATTGCGATGAACCAGTGCGATGCGAGAAAAGGGTGTATTTACGGTGATGCAACAACGTGGAGGCAATGCGTGCACGCCCCCTGTGCCGTACGGCAAACTCAGTGGTTTTCTGAGCTGCAATAGGCCCTGTGACAGCCTTCCCTGTTTATTACGACAACACCCTTGGTGACTGTGACACGCTTCTCCGATGTTGCAGCGCCGATCAGCAGCAGCGCCGATCAGCAGCATCGCCGATCAGCAGCAGCGCACTCCCTCAGCGATGCATCGGCCCTGCGACAAGCTTCTCCGGTAATGCGACAGCGAGCAGCGGCGACATGCTCCCTCGATGATACAACAGCGGCTGCTGTGGCGGCGTCACGCTACTATCGTTACGGTGCATTTCCTGCTCTTGTCAGCAAAAAGGCCTCACACACAGTTACACGCCTCCTGGCACACTGGAACTCCCAGCAAGGAAGTTCAGGGAAGCCGGGGGTGATGTCCTTTTGTGCCTGTTCAGAAACAGGAGGCCAGCTCTTCTCAGGCCCTTGGAGACTTTTCTTCAGAGGGACACAGCACACAGCAAAGTCTGTCTTCAAGCAGGGGACACAGCACACAGCAAAGTTCTTTAGTTCTCTCCTTAGTAGAAACAGCAAACTGCAGGCCAACCCCAGACACAAAGCAAGGGCAGTACTTCTCCTCAGTCTCTTCAGCTGATCTTCTTTAGAAGGGATTCCTTTTGATCACTAAGTAGTCTAACTTTCTGGAGTTTCAGCTCTCCTATTTAGACCCCAAAAGTCTTTGTTCTCTATGTGTGAGGGATCCTGGACACAGTCCAAACCAGTTCTGGGTGTACTAGCCAGTGCACAACTTCTTCCTTTGTCAGTGTGGCCCAGGGTCATCAGACGCACCACAGGAGGTGGAGCCAGCATTGTGGAAGGCAGGCACAGCCCTATTCAGACCCAGGTGCTACTCCTCCCACCACTCCAAATGCAGACAGGTCTATTCAGCCTAGTTCTGACTCACCCAGACACATGGAGCCCCCCCAGCCCCTGTCACTCTCAAACCAGACATTTAATCAACAAACAGGCAGAGGCACGCAGAAAGGTTGAACAGGAAAATAGCCACTTTCTATTTTCAAACACTGAATTTAAAAACCATCCTTCCTAAAAAAATGTGTTGTCAAATTCTGAGTTCAGGGGTACCAGATTCCTGTTTTTCATCTTGCTCCTATGGGAAGATATGCAGGTAAACATGTTACACACCATTCCCTATTCTGTCCTATGGGCAAGATAGCCTTTCAATAGTGAAAAACGAAATTGGCAGTATTTCACTATCAGGACATGTTACCCACATTAGAACATGTCCTACCTTTTACATACACTGCACCCTGCCCAGGGAGGGTACCATGGGCCTACAATAGGGGTGTCCAATGTTTAAGAAAAGGGAAGGGTGAAGCCTGGCAAAGTGGGTGCACTGGCCAGGTCGACATGGCAGTTAACCAACTGCGCACAGGGAGTGCGGTGGCAGGCCTGGGACCTCTTTTCAGCTCTACTCATGTGGGTTGCACCATCAGTGCTGCATGCCCACTAGTAGCATTTGGATTACCAGCCCTGGCACACTCAGCACACTTAACTAGGGACCTACTGGTAAAACAAATAAGCCAATCATGGATAACCAATCACAATTTACACAGAGAGCATGTGCACTTTAGTAAAGTACCCAGAGCCCTATAGCCAACAACCACAGGTCAGGAAAAGCAAAGGAGGAAGAAGCTACAAGTTTGGGATAACCCTGCAAAAAGGGCCATTTCCAACAGGGGCCCAGAACCCTGACTTTTAGAACTCCTTTGGACCAAGAAGCCTGCCAAGAAGAAGAGCTGGAAAAGCTGTGAGGAGGAACTACCACACTGCTGTGTGCGTGCTTTGCTGTGTTGGCCTGCAGTGGCTGCTTCTGTCTTGGGCAGTGAAAGGACTGGACTGAACATTTCTGCAATCTGCTTTTGTGAGTTTGTCCAAGGGCTTGAGGTAAAGCTTGCCCCCTGTTCAAGAAGTCTAAGGAACAGCAAAGACTTCAAGCTCTTCTGCCCTCAGCACTGTGGGCTGTGTGTTTTGTGCTGCAGCAGAAGAAGAAGCAACCCGACGATAACGCAGAGGGCACCGCCACAATGCAACACGGCGACCCTGGTCTCACCGATGACAGCTGCTGACACCGCCACTGAGCCACTGCTGGCACCGTGACCTGTGGGAACCGCCTCACTTGACCGTGAAGCCTTGGTATCCCTGACGACGATGCTCCACGCCGAAATCTATGCCGCTGCTTGCACTGTGGTTTGAGGCCACCACTCATAAAGTTACACAAAGCACCGCCCTCATCCCGCACCGCAGCCTTGGCCTACCGACACCGGCATCATTGACTCCTGTTCGTCAGCCGATGACAGGTCTTCAGCAGCGACAACGCCGCTGCTTGCACCGTGACCTGCCAGCACCGCATTCACATTCGCTTCACACTGCAACCCTGGTCTCACCTACGACGCCACTGAGCCGCTGCTCGCACCGCAACCTGAGGGCACCGCATGCTGAACTGCTGCACTTCGCACCACAGCACCCGATACCAACGCTCCTGACTTCAACAGAGAGGAGTTCGATCTGCAATTCGTGTGACTTCGAGGGCTCCGACGACTCCTGCACCGACCTCCAGAACCGACACCTGCAGTCGCAATGCTTTCGGAAGCTCAGCGAGAGGTCGCCGATGCCCTGCATTTCTAAAAGGTACTGTTTGCGGGTCTTCTCAACACCGTAGCTAGCCCGCGATGCCGCAGTCACTGTTTGGATTTCTTTGTTCACGATGCCGTGATAGCCCGGGACAGAGCTATTGACATCAAGAAACAGTTTTTCAAGCACATTTTGATAATTGAAGTTTTTAACTACTGTATTGTGTATTATTATAATTTTAGGTCTTGTCTTAAGTATATAAAAATATTGGATATTTTTCTAAACTGGTGTGGTTTCCTTTTGTAGGGCTTACACTGTATTACTGTTGGTTATGTGCAAATGCTTTACACATTACCTCTAATATAAGCTTGACTGCTCGTGCCAATATGCCAAGGGGGTGAGCAGGGGTTATTTTAGGAGTCTAACTCCCTTATCCGAACTAGAGTGGTTGTTACTGCCTGGCTTTGGCACATGCCCTAGCCTACCAAAAATCCCATTTTTTAACACTGATTGTCAGCGGTGAGGATAGGACTTGCGTTTGCACTTGACTTACAGTGATTGGTGTGCACTACTACCATATCGCAGACCATTACATACCACATACTGGTTCTTTTTCTTTTTGGCCTATTTTTGATTTTGACAGTCTGAACTTGCTATTTCATCATGCCTGAATCAAGAGCATCATCTGTTGCATCCCTGGAAATTGCCTTTCAGGTGGATAGGTTAGAATCCTACAATGTTAGGGAATTTAAATCAATTTGCAAACACCTAAAAGTCCAAGTCAGAGGCCTCATAAGGAAGGAGGAGCTACAAAAGGAGCTGAGGACCTGGGTAGCATGCCAGTGAGCAGTCTGGTGATCTCAGTGGAGAAGCGGAAGAGCTTATTCCTAGGGTGGATGTGCTGGAGTAGGGCAGGCTCAGATGGTGGCAGCAACCTGCCAAGACAGGCAGGCAGGATTGAGCACATCCCTAAGAATGTAGGCAAAGAATTCAAGGGGGATGACATACAACATTGGTTTCCATATTACACAAGACAGCGATACACATGAATGGGGTCCCTGAGGAAAATTGGGGAGCAGGATTGTGGCCTCTCTTCCCAGAAGAAGTAAGGGATACTTTAATAGCTTTGAGTAAAGGGTATCACCTCACCTATCCAGACATGAAGGATGTCCTTCTCACTAAGTATTGTCTCACTCCTGAAAAGTACAGGGATCAGTTCAGGTCTAGTAAGATGTCCGATGCCAACACTTGGTTGGATTGTGTAGATATGTTTTGTAGGTCACTGGATGGCTGGGTGAAGGGCAGTAAATGTGACAGATTTTCAGGGGCTCTACAATTTGATTGCATGGCTGCACTCGTCTAGTCTATGTTTTGCAGCTCTGCGCCAGCAACTAGTTGATAGTAAGCTGACTGACCCAAGGAAGCTTGCTATAGAGGCGGACCGCTGGGTGAGTACCAGGGTCCACAGGAAAGCGTATGGGGGAGACTCAGCTAAAGGTGGGCAGGGTCCCCAGCAGAAAAGCATGGGGGACAAGGGTAAAACACAGGAGTTTTCTGAAGGGCCCCAAATTAGCACCCAGGGTAAAGGTTCCCATCTCCCAGGCGATAAGAAACAGGGGGTCTCGTCAGGAAAGCCTGCTGAGACCGGCCCCCGCAAGTGTTTTGCATCTGACCAGGTGGGTCACATACAGGGGGACCCCAAGTACCCTAAGGGGGCACAGCCACCCACTGGTGGGCAGTCCAGGGTGTTGTCTAGTGATGCGCTTGGGGAGGAGGAGTACGCACAGGAGGGTGGGGACCCCGCAGAAATGACCCTTGTGTCACTAGGGGACAGTGAGATGGTCCCAGGACCTGGGTGACCATCAATGGGAAAAGGGTAGAGTCTCTCAGAGATACTGGAGCCAGTGTGATCTCAGTCCGGTGTTACCTGGTCTCTGAGAAGCAGGTAGTCCCGGGGGCATTCCACCAAGTCACCGTGGTGGACAATTCAGAGCGCCAGTGTCTGGTGGTGCAGGTTCCCTTTGAGTGGGGAGGTGTCTCAGGCCCCATGAGGGTGGTTGTGAGCCCTTCCATGCCTGGAGATTGTCTGCCAGGTAACGACCTGGAGAAGTCCTTATGGGTGGATGTTGAACTCAGGTCTCACTTGGAGATGATTGGGGTGCCAGACTGGGAATGCGTGTTCACTCAGTCAATGACTGCCAGAGAGGGTGATTAAGAGGACTTGGAGCCTGAAACAGTGTCCCAAGTCCCTGCCAAGAGAAAGGGCAAGGGGCGTGGGTAACCGGCCCCTGAAGTTCCCATGGAACGGGAGGAGGTGGACCTCGAGGGGGACACCCGATGCCTACAGGGGAGCAGGTAACTGAACTGGGGAACATCTCTGAGCTGATCCATTGGCAGCAAGAAGGGGGTCCCACCAGGGAGGAATTCTGCAAGGAGCAGAAGGAGTGCCCTTCTCTGGAGGGTCTGCGGTGGAAGGCTGCAGACCAGGCAGCCGGTGATCAGTCTAGATCCTATTGGATCTACTGGGAGAATGATCTCCTGCACAGTGAGCCTAAGGTCGCTGAGCCTGGGTCAGCCTGTGTACTGGTGGTACCCCAGCACTCCCCCTACTGGGTCTGGCTCATGACGTGCCTTTGGCAGGACATTTGGGGCAGGACAAGACCTTTGACAGGCTTGTCACCCACTTCTTCTTGCCCCAAATGCGAAGGCAGTCAGATGAACATTGCAGTTCTTGCCAAACTTGCCAGGCTAGTGGTAAGAGTGGGAGGAAGGTTAAAGCTCCTCTCCAACCTTTTCCAGTTGTTGGAACGCCCTTTGAAAGGGTAGGGATGGACATTGTGCGGCCACTGGATCCCAAGATAGCTATGGGCAACAGGTACATCCTGGTCTTGGTGGACCATGCCACCCGGTACCCGGAGGCAATCCCTCTCAGGACAACGACTGCACCAGTGTGAGCCGGGTGTTAATATGGATCTTTTCCCATGTGGGGTCCCCCAGAGAGGTGGTTTCTGACAGGGGGACTAATTTCATATCCAAGTATATGACATCACTGTGGAAGGAGTGTGGTGTAACCTACAAGTTCACCACCGCTTATCACCCACAAGGTAATGGTCTGGTGGAGAGATTCAACCAGACCTTGAAGGGCATGATTAAGGGTCAGAACCCATGAGGCATAAGTGGGACATCCTCTTGCGGTGCCTTCTCTTTGCATACCATAAGGTACCACAGAAGTCTCTTAGGTTCAGTCCCTTTGAGCTTCTGTATGGTCACCCTGTGAGAGAACCTTTGAGTTTGGTGATGGAAGGCTGGGAGGCAGCTCCCAGGAAAGCTCCCCAGGATGTGTTTAGTTACATGCTGACCTTCAAAAATTAAACTGCCCGCTTCAGGAAACTCGCGCAGGTGAACCTTGAAACAAGCCAGGAAGAAATGAGGAAGTGGTATGACCAGAATGCAACTCTGGTTGAATTTCAACCTGGGCAAAAAAATGTGTGGGTCCTGGCCCTAGTGGAACCTTGTGCCTTGCAGGACAAGGGGACTGGGCCATTTGAGGTGGTGGAGCGCAAAAGCGATGTCACCTACCTGGTGGATTTGTGGCTCCAAGGAACCTTTTGAGGGTCCTCCATGTGAAAAACGCCTCAAGCCCCACTTTGAGAGGTCTGAGGAGAGCATGCTCTTAGTGACAGATGATGGGATGGAAGAGGAGAGTGAACCCCTCTCTGATCTCCTGTCTACCAAGGAGCACGATGGGTCAGTAGAAGGTGTGCTACTCTCCCCTACACTGACTCCAGAGCAACAGCGTGACTGTCACTAGTTGTTGGGGCAGTTTGCCCCACTGTTCTCCCTGACCCCAGGTGTTACTCACTGGTGTACCCATAATGTGGACACAGATGACAGCCCTCCTGTGAAGCACAAGATTTACAGGTTGACTGACCGGGCCAAGGCCATCGTTAAAGAGATCTCTAAGATGTTGGCGTTAGGGGTGATCGAGCTTTCCAACAGTCCTTGGGCCAGCCTAGTGGTCTTGCTCCCAAAGGCTGCTGCACCCGGTGCCTCTCTAGAACTGCGGTTGAGTGTGGACTACCATGGGCTGAATGCTGCCACCAGGACTGATGTACACCCCATCCCCAGAGCTGATGAGCTCGTTGATCGGTTGGGAGCTGCCAAGTTCCTCAGCACGTTTGGTTTAACGTCTTTGCACTAGAAGATTGCCTTAACCGATGAGGCCAAGGAGAGGTCAGCATTTTCAACCCCAGAAGGACATTACCAGTTCCGGGTGATGCCCTTTGGGTTGAAGAATGCCCCTGCAATGTTGTTTGATGCCCTGGAGGCCACCATGTGCAAGGCACCCATGCTCAAAGCCCCCGACTTTTCCAAGCAATTTGTTGTGCAGACTGACGCTTCAGTGCATGGAGTGGGAGTGGTGCTCTCACAGCTGAACAAAGAGAGTCTAGACCAGTGGGTAGTCTTCCTTAGCCGGAGACTACTAATCAGGGAACAGAGGTGGAGTGCCACAGCTTTCACTGTGGTCTGGGCACTGAAGAAGCTGAGACTATACCTGTTTAGACTCCCTTCTGGGTTCAGACAGACCACAGGGCCCTCAGATGGTTGGTGCAAATGAGGGGTGAGAATCTAAAACTGCTGAGGTGGTCCATCTCCCTACTGGGAATGGACTTTACGGTGGAACACAGCCCTGGCACAGAACACGCCAATGCAGATGGTCTGTCAGGTTCTTCCGCCTTAATGAAGAGAACTCCCAGGAGGGTGGGTAGTTCTCCCTACTTTCAGCTAGAGGGGACATGTGTTAGACTTGGCATCTTTTGGCGTGTTTCCCCTGAGTTTTTGCTTTGTGTCCTCCCAGATTTGAATCTGTTTTAGCAGGCATAGTGTTTCTGTGCACTTTTCTCACTGCTGATCAGTAGTAAAGTGCAAGTGCTCCTGTGGTAATTTGTGTTATCGATTGGTGTTTCCATGATTGGATATTTGATTTACTTGTTAGCCCCTAGTAAAGTGCACTGAGTGTGCCAGGACCTGTGAATCAAATGCTACAAGCAGATTCAAGCTAGCCTGGCCGATGAAGGGTGATGCCCTGAAACCGGTGTCAGGATACTTGTTTCCGGTCCAGGGAGGACCTGGCTTGGCAGTTCGGGCTGGACTGTTTCCACAAGGAACAGGGTCAAGACTGATTTGCATATGGCTGGGTCCAAACTGGGGTGGTTTGGTGAGCAAAAGAATGATGGAATAAACCCAGATCCTTGTGACTGGGGGTGAATGTTTGCATTGTCCAGCATTCCGTCCATCAATTGTTTCTTTTGCATATGTCACCCTAAGTGGGAAGGGTATGCCCAGACGTGGGTCCCGTGCTCAATACACCACTGGTTTCAAGCTAGCCTGGCTGATGAAGGGTGATGCCCTGAAACCAGTCTCAGGATGCTTGTTTCCCGTCCAGGTAGGATGTGTTTCCATGATTGGATATTTGATTTACTTGTTAGCCCCTAGTAAAGTGCACTGGGTGTGCCAGGAGCTGTGAATCAAATGCTACAAGCAGATTCAAGCTAGCCTGGCCGATGAAGGGTGATGCCCTGAAACCGGTGTCAGGATACTTGTTTCCGGTCCAGGGAGGACCTGGCGTGGCAGTTCGGGTTGGACAGTCCCCACAAAGAACAGGGTCAAAACTGATTTGCATATGGCTGGGTCCAAACTGGGGTGGTGTGGTGAGCAAAAGAATGACGGATTAAACCCCAAACCTTGTGTCTGGGGGTGAATGTTTGCATTGTCCAGCATTCTGTCTATCAATTGTTTCTTTTGCAACTAGCGGGCCTGCAGCACTGATTGTGCCACCCACGTGAGTAGCCCTGAAAAGGTAACTCAGACCCGCCATTGCGGAGTCTGCGCTGGATGTTGGAATAATAACATTTACTATTTCAGCTCCAGTCTGTGCGGACATTAGAGAAGGTGTTGGCTTTTAAATCCAACACCTTCTCCCCCCTCCGCAAGTCATTGTTCCAACTTGCGGAGAAATGATATGCGGAATTAAAACACAGTCGTTGCAACAACCGCATTGTAATTGCCTGCGGTGAAAATGTTTTGAGGTAAACGTTGTTTACCCACTTTAAACACCTACCTCAACATTCATCAGCTCCTGCAATCATGAATGAGATGACCCCGCCTATTAGCCCAGATCAAGCTTCAGAACCTGTGCCATCGGTGCACAATCAGAGTGCATCTCAACTACCCAGCGGCGTCACTAGTGGGGTGCGGGGGTGCGGCCCGCACCGGGTGTCACCATCCCACTGGGGTGACACCAAGGCGATCGGCAGCAGTGTGTGCTGCAAACAGTGTGCAGACTTGCTTGCAGTGAAACTAGTAAACGACGTTGCAACCGCAACGTACGTGCAAGTTCAGTCAGTTGTCTTGCAGCAACTTGCAAACTTACTTTCCTGCTCAGGAGGACTGGAGGAGGACGTGCCTGTGCGCAGTGTCTCCTCCGCCGTGTCAGCGCGCCTCTTAGGCCCGTCGCCGCGTACAGGCGGATTGCGGATGACGTCATGCCCTTCATCCCCGATTCCGAATCCGCATGCGCAGCATTGGGCCCTAAGTGCGCGTGACTGGCCTGCACTGCAGGAGAAGGATCAGAGGCGGCACGTCTTGACTTGACCTCCAGTTGGGTTGGGGTCCGTCATCATTTAATTTTATTCCCCGGCCACCGTGACCGATGTAGATCCCCCCCCCCCCTCTAACAGCAGGACAGGTAAGTCAGTGATTTTCTCCGTCCGGACGGGCGGGGGCGGGGGGGGGGGGGAAGACGCACCAATAAGTACACAGTCACAGGCTGCTCTTCTTTTTTCTTTTTACTTTGTAGCTGCATACGTATGAACTAATATGCTTCAAATCGAGCGAGATGTAATACAAAAAACAAACGTTAATGTGACCCGTTCATTTAAATGCTGCACAGATATGGATTCTCGCTTTCCACTGGTTTGTGTATTGATTACTGGGTCTTGCACTGTTGCCCTAAAAATTAACCAGCTTTGAAAATTTGAGTTAATATTTAAGATGACAATTCTATAACGGGCAATAATTTGAGGTTGAATAACATATATATTGACCTATAAAACGAGTTTTGGTTTTCGTTCTCATTTATTCAGTTGTTTCGATGCCTCTTGAAAACATACTGTTTTCCGGAGTGGATGGTAACTTTTCTGCATCTTTCCCCTTGTCTGCTTTACAAATAGTTTCTGTTCTTGGGATCATGTGTTCACCAGTTTTCGTGCTAAGGTTACGTACATTTAATGATTGGAGGATGAGGCAGTGTGTGGGGCGAAAGGGACCGCACACTGTGACAGCGGCGTCACTAGGGGGGTGCGGGGGGTGCGGCCCGCACCGGGTGTCACCATCCCACTGGGGTGACACCAAGGCGATCGGCAGCAGTGTGTGCTGCAAACAGTGTGCAGACTTGCTTGCAGTGAAACTAGTAAACGACGTTGCAACCGCAACGTACGTGCAAGTTCAGTCAGTTGTCTTGCAGCAACTTGCAAACTTACTTTCCTGCTCAGGAGGACTGGAGGAGGACGTGCCTGTGCGCAGTGTCTCCTCCGCCGTGTCAGCGCGCCTCTTAGGCCCGTCGCCGCGTACAGGCGGATTGCGGATGACGTCATGCCCTTCATCCCCGATTCTGAATCCGCATGCGCAGCATTGGGCCCTAAGTGCGCGTGACTGGCCTGCACTGCAGGAGGAGGATCAGAGGCGGCACGTCTTGACTTGACCTCCAGTTGGGTTGGGGTCCGTCATCATTTAATTTTATTCCCCGGCCACCGTGACCGATGTAGATCCCCCCCCCCCCCCTCTAACAGCAGGACAGGTAAGTCAGTGATTTTCTCCGTCCGGACGGGCGGGGGCGGGGGGGGGGAGACGCACCAATAAGTACACAGTCACAGGCTGCTCTTCTTTTTTCTTTTTACTTTGTAGCTGCATACGTATGAACTAATATGCTTCAAATCGAGCGAGATGTAATACAAAAAACAAACGTTAATGTGACCCGTTCATTTAAATGCTGCACAGATATGGATTCTCGCTTTCCACTGGTTTGTGTATTGATTACTGGGTCTTGCACTGTTGCCCTAAAAATTAACCAGCTTTGAAAATTTGAGTTAATATTTAAGATGACAATTCTATAACGGGCAATAATTTGAGGTTGAATAACATATATATTGACCTATAAAACGAGTTTTGGTTTTCGTTCTCATTTATTCAGTTGTTTCGATGCCTCTTGAAAACATACTGTTTTCCGGAGTGGATGGTAACTTTTCTGCATCTTTCCCCTTGTCTGCTTTACAAATAGTTTCTGTTCTTGGGATCATGTGTTCACCAGTTTTCGTGCTAAGGTTACGTACATTTAATGATTGGAGGATGAGGCAGTGTGTGGGGCGAAAGGGACCGCACACTGTGACAGCGGCGTCACTAGGGGGGTGCGGGGGGTGCGGCCCGCACCGGGTGTCACCATCCCACTGGGGTGACACCAAGGCGATCGGCAGCAGTGTGTGCTGCAAACAGTGTGCAGACTTGCTTGCAGTGAAACTAGTAAACGACGTTGCAACCGCAACGTACGTGCAAGTTCAGTCAGTTGTCTTGCAGCAACTTGCAAACTTACTTTCCTGCTCAGGAGGACTGGAGGAGGACGTGCCTGTGCGCAGTGTCTCCTCCGCCGTGTCTGAGCGCCTCTTAGGCCCGTCGCCGCGTACAGGCAGATTGCGGATGACGTCATGCCCTTCAACCCCGATTCTGAATCCGCATGCGCAGCATTGGGCCCTAAGTGCGCGTGACTGGCCTGCACTGCAGGAGGAGGATCAGAGGCGGCACGTCTTGACTTGACCTCCAGTTGGGTTGGGGTCCGTCATCATTTAATTTTATTCCCCGGCCACCGTGACCGATGTAGATCCCCCCCCTCCCCCCCTCTAACAGCAGGACAGGTAAGTCAGTGATTTTCTCCGTCCGGACGGGCGGGGGGGGGATACGCACCAATAAGTACACAGTCACAGGCTGCTCTTCTTTTTTCTTTTTACTTTGTAGCTGCATACGTATGAACTAATATGCTTCAAATCGAGCGAGATGTAATACAAAAAACAAACGTTAATGTGACCCGTTCATTTAAATGCTGCACAGATATGGATTCTCGCTTTCCACTGGTTTGTGTATTGATTACTGGGTCTTGCACTGTTGCCCTAAAAATTAACCAGCTTTGAAAATTTGAGTTAATATTTAAGATGACAATTCTATAACGGGCAATAATTTGAGGTTGAATAACATATATATTGACCTATAAAACGAGTTTTGGTTTTCGTTCTCATTTATTCAGTTGTTTCGATGCCTCTTGAAAACATACTGTTTTCCGGAGTGGATGGTAACTTTTCTGCATCTTTCCCCTTGTCTGCTTTACAAATAGTTTCTGTTCTTGGGATCATGTGTTCACCAGTTTTCGTGCTAAGGTTACGTACATTTAATGATTGGAGGATGAGGCAGTGTGTGGGGCGAAAGGGACCGCACACTGTGAAACAGTGGGGGTGGCAGTAACAGTTAAAAAACAAGCAGTGTTGTGGGAGTGGGTTACAGAGTCGTCTGAAGGTGTAGCGCTGGGCGAAGTGGAACGACTAAAAGCTAAAACAATGCAAAGTGCATTAAAATAATTTAAATCGCTACAGGAGCATTTGGGACTGTCAATTGGTGACCTTGGGGGAGTCGGGGTTGCTTGCAAGCAGTAATGTGGCGATGGTTGGGATGCAAGCCGGCAGTGTATAAACCAGTAGCCGACACAACCTCGAGTTAATTACAGAGTGAAGGGATGCTGAGGCACAACGATCAAATTTGGAGGTTTGGCTAGGAGAGTTGGAGGACCCTCTTTAGTGGAACCAACTGCCAAGCACCTGTAGTGACTGAAAACATCAAGTGCTCTGACTAAATGCCCACAGTGAAATACTATGCAAATACGCCTCCCTCCTCTCTTAAACAGCAATGTACTATATGGACAGAACGGCAATAAAAACGACAGAACGCCTCAAGCCTCTCTACTTGATACCTATGGGGCACATGCCACAGCAGGACCGCCCTTGAGCAATGGGGCCAGACCTTGGTGGGCCCTGGCGAAGTACCGACCTACAGACTCCAACATGGCGACAGCAGTGAGAGCTGCGAGAGCACTGCAGGAGTAAGTAGAGGGGGCGGGGTCAAGAAGGGCTGATGAGGCAGGCCTTTAGTGCATCACTCGGTAAAGCTGAAAGTGCTTGAAAGTAGAGTAATTATACAGGAACAGGATTGCCCAGAATCAAGACGGTCTTGTGACGTTAGTTATGTCCTTGCGCATGCTGTGCGGCCGCCATTACAATTATAAAAGTTAAAAAACATGAAAAAGAAATAACTAAATAAAGTAAGACAGACTAGTGGTAGCAAACTGGCTAGATAGATTTTATTCACACCCAAATACATTTAGCGCCACTTTTACAGAGTTTGCCAGTAAAGCGCTATTTCTGTTGTCTTGGCATTGTTTTCTCAGGGCTTGGAACTAGTGCACCAATCTTGGAGGTACTGCAAAGTGAGGATTCAAAAACAAAATTTGTACTGCTGCTCTGCATCTACAGATGTCTTTTTTACCATAGATACTGCTTGGGTTTTGTAAGGATATAAGCAATGGCCATTGAAATGGGCCATTTAGGGCCCCGAGTCATGTCCTTAACTTTTCAGGCAAAAGCACTAATTTCTGAACACTGAATGTAAAAGCGTTAAGGTAGCCATGTTGTTCCTGCTTACATTTCACATGGTTTGCAACATTTTGCATTCCCTTTGATTGTTTGCTTTTTCCAGGATGCTGTCACTTTTGTAGGCCACATATTGCTCTTCTTGCCTAGTGCGTAATTGAGCCGGATCCAGGTGTTTGTAGCGCAGTGGCAACAATTGGGTTGTAGTTGAAGGCAGTCTGAGTTTTTCTCAGTGGGGCATTGCAGTATGGTGTTTAGTGGGGGAGAGGACGTGGCACTATGGGCAGAGGAGCTGCTGAATTTGAAACTGGGGAACCAAGTTCAGCCAGCCTTAATAACCAGTGCCTCCTCCCTGCCCTCCAGCAATTTTCGGTAACAACAAAAATGTCATGATGACTGGTGATGAATGTTCTTCCTAGAGAGAGATCGGAATTTTGTCTAATGGAAGATTTGACTCATGGAAAGGTAGCTCAGAGGGTTAATGTACCTGCTGCAAAGAACATGTACCATGCAGATCACAAAGTACACATAATCATGTAAATAGGCCAGTGGGTGGTGGGCTACTGTTTTTGTCAGAGCGTTCCTTTTGTTACTTGCAGTTTATAAGTTATAATCCTAACATAGAACATTGAGCTATGTCATCTACTCCGCAGCAACACAAGTCACATTTTTTCTTAACTTTTGATACGTTTGAGCTACAAACAATTTATTAGTTGAAATGGTCACATCATCTTGCATTATGAGGCCAATATGGCTGAGCCATTATTATTTAGAAAACTTTTGCAAACTAGGATATTTAGCCATTCATGTTTTAACTGCTGTTGTGGAAAAGGGAAAAGTGCTGAATGATGACAGAAACTCCATGGCTCGGAGAGAAATGTCTTGTGCTTCCACATTTTATCGTATTTGGGGACATTCTGCTATTAGAAGCATATCTCACGGCCACTTTCTGAATACATTTTACTGTCAATAACTCATTATAACCTTAAATCAATTAGCAATCTAATATGTGTTGAAAAAAGCTTTGTTTTTGACCTTTCTGTCTCCCAAATTTTCTTGGGAGGGGAGAAGTGTAACCCCCCAAACTCCCCCTAGTAGTGGTTGCTCACTGCGCTTGCTCGCTACACACCATGTGGGGGCTGGTCTCACTTTTACTTTGTTCTCTCTGATTCACTTCTTGTGTCTATTTTCGGTGCTCTCTGAAAGAATGTCTATGGGTACATAGGATTGGGCGGGTAACCTGATGTTCTTTAAAGTCACCATCTACTATTTGCTGTGCTTTGAAAGTTGATACAAGTTATAATCCTAACATAGAACATTGAGCTATGTCATCTACTCCGCAGCAACACAAGTCACATTTTTTCTTAACTTTTGATACGTTTGAGCTACAAACAATTTATTAGTTGAAATGGTCACATCATCTTGCATTATGAGGCCAATATGGCTGAGCCATTATTATTTAGAAAACTTTTGCAAACTAGGATATTTAGCCATTCATGTTTTAACTGCTGTTGTGGAAAAGGGAAAAGTGCTGAATGATGACAGAAACTCCATGGCTCGGAGAGAAATGTCTTGTGCTTCCACATTTTATCGTATTTGGGGACATTCTGCTATTAGAAGCATATCTCACGGCCACTTTCTGAATACATTTTACTGTCAATAACTCATTATAACCTTAAATCAATTAGCAATCTAATATGTGTTGAAAAAAGCTTTGTTTTTGACCTTTCTGTCTCCCAAATTTTCTTGGGAGGGGAGAAGTGTAACCCCCCAAACTCCCCCTAGTAGTGGTTGCTCACTGCGCTTGCTCGCTACACACCATGTGGGGGCTGGTCTCACTTTTACTTTGTTCTCTCTGATTCACTTCTTGTGTCTATTTTCGGTGCTCTCTGAAAGAATGTCTATGGGTACATAGGATTGGGCGGGTAACCTGATGTTCTTTAAAGTCACCATCTACTATTTGCTGTGCTTTGAAAGTTGATACAATTTTAATATGTAATGAAAAATGTGTTGTAAGATTCACTATCATGGGACCTGACACTGGCAGCCATCTGTAATTTGAAATGTGAAGACGACACAAGGGGTGAATCTGTGGCGCTATCATTTTTCAGACCATTTACTTCTGTCACTCCCATCACATCACAGGAAGGGGGGCAGGGGCTATATTTGGCTGTCCTTTATTGGGCATTTATGTGCTATTGAACTGAGACCTTTATTTGGAATAGCTTGTAGGAGCAGCTCCCACCGATGTCCAAGCCTGGGTGGGAGGCTCAACTACGGTGTCATTGTCACACGACGCCACCATGGTGATGAGCTGCCTGGCAGAAACGCATCCACCAGTAAAACCTGGTTAAACCGCCAGGTTCACCATGAAATGAGGGGGAAGCCGTCTCCTCGGGGCTAGCAGGACTGCCCCCTCCTTAGGAGCAATGATTATAGACTTCGCTATCCCCTCAAATAGGGGTGTGACAAATTAAATTTACAAACGTTACTAAGGATTCTGTATGGTCCCGTTATTTGCCATCTGTACCCACTGGCAGACTCGGAGCGGAGGAGGTCCATGCGGTAAGTCGTGAGGGGGTGACACCATGAGTTACCCGCACCGGGTGACACCAACCCTAGTGACGCCACTGCAACTACCTCATACAACTCGAACTGGCCGACTAGTGCGAGCACCTCGATGACTTATTGAAGAACCATGCTGTGACTATTTGTACTTTTTATTTAACAAAGTGGGAGATGTAGTGTTGTGAGACTATGTGCGCTAGAACATTCGCATTTTTGGGCGTACTCAACTGAGGAATTGCATAACTTGCTGGGAGGTGTTAAGGTGCGTTAATAGAGATTATGACATAATGAGAGTGCAGTGTGTGATCGTGTGCTGTGCAATAAAGATGTCTGTTACAGAGCTGCATGTGTAGCGTATTTACTCGTATGCTCCCAGGCTGGGGAGCACGCTGCGTCATGCAACATAGAAGAGAAACTATTCCTTTTGACAAAGGTTAAAAGAAAAGAAAAAAGGCTCGTAAAGAGGTTTGTCTCAGGGGAGGGGAACCTCTAAATGTAAGGAATGGGACAATGACCATGGAGGAAAGGGTAATGGCTCCATCCACAAAGGATACCTAGCAAGCATAATGAATATTCTACTGCATAATTGTATAAAATGAATGTGTACAATTGCACTGTAGTACAATCCCAGGAAATGGGGTCAGGAGTGTGAGGTTCAAGTCAGAGTTTTTCTTGAGAATTTGAATGTCTACACACGTGTGAGGTTTTGCACATGCACAAACTCATCTGTGACCCTTTCCTACCTCAGACATGGCTGATAGTTTGCTCCAGTACAAGGCTACAGTAGCTTCCCTTTCAGGGTGTGAAAGGGAATGGAACAATGCCAAACTTTGTGGGGGTGCTAGGCAGGGCTTGCTTCTTTGCTTCTACATGGTTTCTCCACTTTCCTTGTATAGAGAAAGCAAAAATTGAACATCAAAAGTGGATTCCCCCAAGGTGTAATTGTAATACATAATAATGCAAAATGAAGGTGTGGTGAGTTACTCATGTGGCTACAGTGCTACTAAAAAGGGACGCTTTCTGAAATTCTGCCCAGCGGGCTGCTGCGCCTTTAGTAGAGCATCCCTGTACCAGACCTAGCAGAGCAATCCCTAACCATTTCTACCTCTGCAAGAACGGGGGCCAATGAACTTCACAATCACTGTTAGGAGCAAACCAAAGGAGTGAAATGTATTGTTCAAGAGGAACGTCATCTTCATTACAAGATGAATAGCAGCACTGGGTCAAAAATCTTATATAGAGTTTATGAGTAGAGGAGGCTCTCTCGTCTGTAACCCAGTTTATAGCTACCAAGAACACAACCTCTTGTATATTGATCACCCTGAACTTCCATCTCCAGAGGCTAACAGGAAAAGCTTTCCAGGAACAAGGGACCCAGAAGAAACCTTATGAGGGGACTGGACAGTAACCCATAGATGACTTGTCTCAAAACTGTGAAGAAGCCAAAAGACCAAGGAATTCATATGAGATCACTCATTCCATATTTTCCAGGTGGCATGAACAACTATCCATTGTCCTCGTATGGCAGACACTAAAAGTCAAAAAGAATCTATCCTTTAAAATCTCTAAATAAGTACGTTTTTAAAATACATTTTAGTGCTTGCAAATTTAAATAAATAATCAACAATTTCGCTGAACTCTAAAAGTACCATTCTCCCATCTATCATTCATATAAATGTAAAAAATGCAAAATATGCATCTAGAATTCTGTAGGCTGTTAGATAAAGACTTGTCCGAGCACTTACAATTTTTAACTGTGGGCTCATAATAAAAGAGATTGCACAAATACATTGTTAAAGGCTCCAACTATCCATTTCTATCTGCCTAATTATTAGAGAGTGAAACATTAAGTATGTTTCTTAGTGTTTCTGCGCCTTCCCATGTGATTATCGGCCAGATTCATGAAAGACCCGTTTTGCGAGTCTGAAATAGCGATTCATAAGGAATCGCTATTACAGACTCGCAAAACGGGATTCATGTAGGAATCGCAAAATTAAATGCGATTCCTACAGATTCCTTATTTGCGATTAGCAAATTGCTAATCGCAAATAAGGAATACTCCCCATTCATTCCTATGGGCCAAAAGGCCCATAGGAATGAATGGGGAGTATTCCTTATTTGCGATTAGCAATTTGCCAATTGCAAATAAGATAGTTATTTGAAGGGTGCCAGGGGTGTCCAAAGGACACCCTGTAGCACCCCTTAAATGCACATTTCAACAGCTGTTGCGCACACACATGTCCCAAGGACATGTGTGTGTGTAACATGCAACTTAGAAAAATGCTTTTAAAAGCATTTTTCTAAGTTTTCGCTATTTACCACGAGGTTTGACCTCGCGGTAAATAGCGGTCGAAATTTGCGAATTCGCAATTTTAAAATGTTTCAAGAATAGCATTTAAGGAATCTCTAATAGAGATTCCTTAAATGCTATTCCTCGCAAATTTGCGAGTTTCTAAATAGCGATTTTTGCATTTGGGATGATGAATCCCAAATGCAAAAACTGCACTCGCAAAGGGCCAGATTCTCAGAATCTGGCCCTTTGCGAGCGCAAATATGGTTGATGAATCAGGCTGTTAGTTATTCCATCATCCCAATTTACTCCCTAAGAAGTGGCTTCTAAATCTAGTAGTGGGAAAGATTGCGGTAGAATACAATACAATACAATCAAACCTCATCAAACACTCACAAATCATCTCATAATGGGATACCTGCAGCAACAAGAATAGGAAATTAGTTGTAGATTTGTTCAGTGCAAACCAAGGATGATATTAGGCATGCACAAATGTTCTGTAATGTTGACCTAGTATTGCGTAATTCTCCAAATTTATATTAAGCAAAATGTATGTAATCTTCACCATTTCAAATAAAGTAAATGTTTTAGGATATTTGCCTGTGGGAGACTGGCTTGAGCAGAAAATGTCTCAAAGAGACACATTTTCTCTGCGATCACAATATTTCTTCCTCGAAGCAGTCACCTTTGTTTAGTATCTCGTGTGACTTTTTTGTGAGTTATGCCCTCATGGAGAAAAGTTCCTTGAGGTGCTGGCGAGATGTGGCTCACCTAGTCAGTGTAGTTTCACAAAAATTAAGCATATTTATTGGAAAAGCTTTGCAAATTTCACTCACCCCTAGCTGATATTGTCCTATAAAGAGCCATTATTAAATGGTCCTCAGTCAATATCGAAGGTGGCTATCACAAGCTGTGCTGGTAAAAAGGAGAGGTCAGTTCACACTATCCTGGTCGCGCCCTCCTGATGCTAGCACAAAACTTGAGGTGCCCCAGCAGGAATCATGAAGATGAAAGAGTGAAGTCTGTGGTTCCAGGTTCCATACTGTTTTACAAACAAGATGATGGAAGGAATGTTGCACAATGGCAAAACATTCACCCCCACTATCTCCCAAACATCAGGATTGGGTCCAGGAGTTGCCACTAGGGAGGTAGGGTATCTGCATTGATGGATAGGTGTCCACTGGAGGCGCTCTTGAGTCAGTGGAGGATTTTCCACTGGGGACCACAAAGAAGGAGCACCCTACCTCTCCAAAGCCATCTTGATACAAAATAATTGACAGTACTGGCAGAAATGTGTCCGCCAATAGAACGTTTAGCCCATGAACGTCTATCAGTAACTATGCCACAGAGAAGAACTACAATTGTTTTTTGCCTCATCTTGTGTGTTTCACCACAATAGAGTTGGAGACAAGTGAACTAATCGTTCTCTACAATAAGCAATAACAAGCGTCCTGAAGCTTTTCCCTGCCAGCAAACGCAATACATGCAAGTTATAAATAAAGTTTGATAGACATATGCTTTATTGGTGACTGGAGCTTACATCACAAGAAGATGCATTTATTGTTAAAGTTAAAAAGAAATACTTATGTAGAATCATCAATACAATAAAGATTCTTGTATAATTCACTTTAAAAGGCCCATTTCCTCTTAAAATACACATGTGCCACCTATCATAGAGTCACTTCCTTGGGCAAATAGTGCATGAAGGGTAGAAGAGGTACTGTATTAATGGACATACCATGTGCTATTTTACTCAAAATTGGCATATTAGTCTACTTGTATTTGAAGGTCCTTTGAACAGCCTTTAATCATTTCCTTCACATTAAATATTCAAAGTATATTTTTAAGTTTTTACTTATACAAATAACCTGTGAGCAGCACAGAAGTTAAAGATAGAAATCCTTAGATTAATCTGAACCACAGGTAATTGCTGAGTGCATTATGTTCGATTATGTCACGAGATACAGGGAACCACCAAAAGTAAATCAGCAATAGCTGGTCCCAATTCCCCACACTTCCACCCTCACCCAGCTAATCTCCAGCTTTCACACCACTCCCCATCAAGCTCTGCTTAATTTCAATGAGTCCTTGCTCCTCTGTCACATATTTGCCCCTCACTTCTGGCTACTCACCCAAGCTGCTCAGTGGCATCGAGTTGCTTCCCACTACCTCCTCTGTTGGTCACTTGGCCCTCCCCACTGTATTTTTTTTAAATGTAATTTCTAGAGAGCCCAGCCCAATTTGCTCGAGCCTGTTCCTTCCTAGACAATGTGCTTTTGTGCACTTTTTGTTTGTTCCAAGGCGGACGCCCACCATCTTGCAAAGATTAAATTAAAAATTAAAATACAAGTGTGGCATTATGGCCAGAGCTAGGCCACCTCCTACGTAATTGGGAACATAAGCAACTAAGGTCACTTTCGGCTGGGCTCGGTGTTCTCGATGAAGTGTAGTTCAATTTTTGTACCAAAACAGGGTCATGGTCCTCACTCACTTAACCAAACCAAAGGTGGTGGATGTAAATGCTTGAATAAATCTGAACCACTGGTAAATGCTCAACGTACATTTATACCTATCACTTTTTCACGCTCTAATGAAGTTTAGTCACAGGTGACTGCAGCATAAATAGGTGTCCTGGTCTACTCCAGCCCCTATGTATATAATGGGACTGAATGATCACATTTGTGACATAGTTTAGAGGAGCAAATGTATTCCCAGCAGAAATGAAATGTGGGATTTAATTCAAGTTTGCTTACCTTTAATAACAAAAACGCCACGACAGAAGTCCTTAAAATTTATTCTTCCCAGGTCATTTGGGTCCAAGTACTTGGCGAGCTTCTCCACCTGAATGAAACAAAGTGAAATATATATGATTTTTATTATATTTTTTGTGATAATTTTCTCCAGCTTATTCTGCCACACTTTTGCAAAGAAAATGTATTTCGAATAGCGCTGAATAATGAAATGAGACTATAATCTCTAATGAAGTGCATACGTGGAATGTCCCTTCACTAGGAGAAGTTAATTAAATATGGCACAGTAGCAGATTAAGGCTTTTTGACAGTAACCATCCCTAAATGAATACTGAGTATCAGCATTGATGGTGCAGAATGAAGTGCAATGGATCCTTCTGCTTGTATTGTTGCCAACATGACCGATACACAACTGAAATCCTACATATTGTGTAACTTGTGTTATTGCTGTGCGGCGAAGAAGACATTGGAAGTTTAAGCGAAGGAGAAAAAGAATGAACCTGGTGTAGTTATGCAGTCTTAAAGTGGAGTGTTCCAATAAGACAGAAGAGAGGGCACGGCATTGACAGAAGATGGTATGGCCTGGGATCTGCCAAGGGTGGATGCTAGTAAATACTCATGGATGAAAGTGGAAGAGTGAGGTGTCTGGGTCGAAAAGCATGAGACAGCACCGATAGGAAACGCAAGGAGGCGCTGGTGGGAGGAGCTAGCAAGTTGTTCCTCGGGTCGAGGATGCCTCTGAGATGCCACCTTCGGCCTTCTGACTGAATTGTGTCTTTTTCCATGCGCTCCTGGGTGGGTGAGTGAATGTTTGTAAGGATGGATGGATGAAACAGAGTTTGTGGATTGCTTGGGTCTAATTATGAGGTTACCATGCTAGAAAGAGATGGGGAGGTAGCTGATGCTAATGTGTACTAAACATTCAGAGGAATAACATTAAAGAAACATTGGGCCTCATTTATGAAAAGTGACGCATCGCTGCGTGAAAACAGCGATACGTCCTTTTTTATTGCTCCCTCCTTGCGACACCAATGATGCGTCATATTTACAGTATGACGCATCATGTCGCAAGGAGTTACAGATACGTCAGTATTTCTGAAGTATCTGTAAGCGCAAAAGTGACGCATTGCTGGAGTGTGTCACAAAAGTGACGCAACTCCAGCAATATGTCCTTTCACATGGGGCAAGCCTCATGTGAAAGGGCCTGCGTCAGTCTAATGCCTGCTTTGAGGCAGGCGTAAGATTTTGACGCATTTGAGTCCTAGAAGTGGCGCAGTGAAATCTCATAGATTTCACTGCGTCACTTCCATGACCCTTTCTTGCGTCAATAAGCCCCCCTTGCATACATTATACCTGATGCAGGTATAATGTGGCGCAGGGGTTTACAAAGTGACGCATCTACCTAGATGCGTCACTTTGTAAATATGGCGCAACAAGACTCATTTTTTACGCCACTGGTGAGTCACAAAAAGTGATGCACCGGCGGCGTAAAAGTGGCGCACAGCCTCATAAATGAGGCCCATTAACTTTAACCCCTCAGTACTGCACAGTTTCATGGTGCACACACGTAGCGCGTTTTACTAAGAGCAACGCCGCCTGCTTGACACCCTCTTATCTTCCTCCTCCTCTCATCTTCCTGGGAGGCGTGAAGTTGCCTTGCAAGCCAGGCTACTGCACGCGACATTAAACACCACCAGTCCCTCATCACCACCCACGTGCCCCTGTCGGGCCGTCTGCTCGCTCTTTCAATTCACGTTTTAAGGTATAAAAAACACCCTGCCCTTGTCCTCAATAAAACAATTTCTCCAGAACAGTTTGTTTTTAGCAGGTTCATGATCACAACGTTCACCAGCAGCAGCAGTAGTCCGCACTGCTCAGCGGAAAACCAATAAATACAATTTCTCTGAAATGAGACCAGCTGGACACCTTCTAACATGTCGGATGCTTGTTAAATCATGTTTTAGAATGGTTTGCAGAAAGAAAACGGCAAAGTATGGGGTGAACAGTGCCCTCTAAGCCCAGGGAAAATGTCGTAAAAATCCAATGACATTATTTAGTGGCATCGTTAGGTCTTGCCTGTGGCAGATTTAGCTGTCTGCCATTGCAAGACCTATTGTATCATACCTATGCTTACAGTAAACTTTGGGTTAGCTCACATTTTATCATCATTTGGCTTTCTTCTTAGCCTCATTTGTGTGCTTCTTATTCTAAGGTTTGCCCACGTCTTGTGCTTTTCCCTCCCTGGAGCAGATCTTCCTGACCGCCCTTTTGGTTAGATGACCTGTATCCTTCTACTGCTCACTTTCAGGGAACTACTTTTGTGCTTTCAACGCCCTGTGAAAGTGCATGTGTTTCTCTGCTTTGACTCTCCTGTGTGCTGCTTTACCCCATGCATATCTACCTCACACCCCCACTCCCACCCTCACGCAGCTCATGCCCTGCTTCCACACCACTCCCATCGAGCTCTGCTTTTCTCTGCTTTTTAGGTCGAGCCTAAACAGGGCTTGCGCTGCAGGCGATCTGGTATTATCTACTTTGTGGGGTCTGACTCCCCCTTTGCTTAGGATTGCTTGTGTCATTTACAATTAAAGTGTGCTATTTGGCTGAGGTTTGGAGCATTTCCCACCTTTTTAAAAAAGTTTCCTCCCCTGGAGTATTGCTGCGGGAACGAGCAGGGACGCGCACGTAGTCCCTGCCTTTCCATTTCCAGTGCCATGCTGTCTTCAGCATTGTGTGCACTTTACAGTACCCCTGGAGCACAAGCAGGTACCTACTAGAGTGCTTCTCTATCAGAACGCACTCTGCAGTCCCCCGGGGCACAAGCAGGCATTCACTTCAGCGTGCTTTTCTTGCTGGGAAACCTGTGTACTGAGTCATTTTCCAGAGACCGGTGTGTTTCCCAAGGACTCACACTGCACAGATGGTGCGCGCTGAGTTCTCCAAGCCGTCTACTGACATCACTGGCGCATTGGGGAGAAGTGTTGCATGTGTGACTTGTTATCATTTGAAGAGGACACGAGCGCAGCAGCGCTCGTGCCAATGTCAAATGTGATCGTGTGTGTTGGGGGCATCTTTTGAATGTTGCGGGAAGAGATATAGGATGGCAGGTGGCGGGTGGTGGTTAGATGTATTCATAACTGTACCTGACTTCTCTGAGCCGATCTAATTAAGGCGGGCTGCGACACTGGAGTCTCCGTTCTCCTTCTTTGTGATAATTGGATATTTGGGGCTTTTCCACATTGGCGACGATCCGGAAACAGAGACTCCAATGTCGCAGCACGCCTTTTTATAGATCCTGTCAGAGAAGTCAGGAACAGTTATGAAAACATCTACAAACCTCCCGCCATCCTATATCCCTTCCCGCAACATTCAAAAGATGCTCCCACACACGCGATCACATTTGAAATCGTCATGAGCGCTGCTGCGCTCGTGTCCACTTTAAATGATAACACAACACACATGTAACACACCTCACCCCCCATTATTAAACAATAAATTAAGTAAGAACAAAGTCTTTAAATTTGATAGGTAATCTACGAACTCTTGAATTCCTAGTCGAACATCCTGGAGCAGTTGTACTTTGCTCTCCCGCAGATGATTCCCTGCAAGAGTTGCCCACTAGGTTTTCATTAACATTCATTAGAAGCAGTACTATCACTGAGTGGCACCTTACCCTTAAAAATTGAGACTCTATTAAAATTCCAGACATTCCCATCCTCCACAGCATTCCTAAACACCTCCACTACATGCACCGGATCCGACCAGCTAGGCAAACCCTTACGCATGAATCCACCTTTCTTTAGCCACACCAAATTTCCAACTTGAATAGAACATTTCCTAACAATTCTTGTTTTTAACAAATTCTCACTCATTTTGTTTTTGTAAGCATCCATCTTGCGATGAATTTCTTTAAAATCTATCTCCGCAACTTCCCCCTGATATTAATCTAGCAGCGTTACATGAAAAACTGCAATCTGCAAATGGGGGGAAGGAGCCTTCCCCGGAACTTGTATGTCCCCGATCACGAGGAGGCAGTGCTGATGGCGGGGCTGTTCAACCGTTCCCTGCCCGGCCCACACTGCAGCTTTCTCCCTCTTCGCCTACAGCCTTTTTTTAGGTCGAGGACCGAAGGCTGGCTTGCCAGACGGAAGTCGGAGATTTAATGATCTTCAGTAGGGCAGTTTAACCCGCCTCTCTCCTCTGTCTCTCCTCCATTGGCTGGCTTCCTAAACGGAGGCCAGCCATTGGAGGAGAGAGGCATCCCTCGAAAGAAGCTCTGTCTCTTTCGGATTCGGGGGCGTGTTGGTTCTGTTCTTTCCACTTTTAAGCCCCGCCCCTTTTGGGGATGGCCAAACACGCCCCCAAATCCGAAATTTGCGGAGTTTGAGGCAGCCATTTTGCCCGACCACCGCTGCCGCCGGAAGAAGTCCCGGCGTGGGGATCCCCCCCATCGGGTGCTCTCCCCACTGTATATTTAAATTAAAGAGGGAGCCTACCCCTCATCAGCCCTGAATTACAGCCGCAGCCCAGGACACCCGAAAATCGCTGCTGCCGGCCCGGGGATTCTCTGAAAGGTGCTGTGCCCGCCTCCAAACTCCAGGGCCGTGCTGCAATTGGTTACCGCAGCCGCGACCCAGAAGTACAGTGGGCCAGGCAGGAAGCGGACGGGAGGTCTCCCCGCGCTCCTGCCCGGCAAGGAGAAGAAGCCCTTCCCCAGCCGCCACCGACCGGAGAAGCCCCCCAAGCCCACTTTTTTTTGTAACCCTTTACCACACATGCCTTTACTACGTACCTCGTAGTAATTGTATGCGTGGTAAAGGCTTTCGTCGTAACCACGCATGCCTTGTAATGCATGCGTGGTTAATGTTTCGGTGGAAACGGCCACGTTGTAGTGGCCGTTTCCCATGACTGACCCTGTTTAAAAAATCCGGAGGGGCGTATGTAGGAAAGGAAGTCGTGTGGAAGCAAGTCTCTAAACAACGTGGCATTGTTTAAGATCAGAAATACACCGATGCAGTTTGCTTTTGCTTCTGCGGCTGGGATGCCTCTGTGCATTCCTGCCTGCTTGGGAAGCCTCTGTGTTGTGGTCTGTGATGTCCACGCGTTGCTGCTTGTTTACTGCCGGAGTCTGATGCCTGCATATGATTCCTGTGTGCTCTTTCCGCATGTTGTGTGCACTAATGCCTGTGGCTCTGTGCTAAGCTCCCAGGGCTGAATGCACACCGTTGCTCCTGCTTTTGATGTCACTGTGTGGGGGCAGCCAAGTTGATGCTTCTTTGCTATTGCATGCGATATCTTGGTTGTCTTGTTTCCCTATTAGTGATTGATGTGTGTTCGTGCCTGCCTGCACAGATCTACTTCTCGGCATTTTTCATGACAGGAGTCCATATCTAGGCAACAAAGTACCCTGTGCTGACGAGAGAAACGCATGGTGTGCACAGGGCGCATAGTTCTACTTTTTGGCTCACCTGCCACAGGTCAGCCCCACACACCCTTTACTGGCCCTCCGGTTTTGTGCACATCCTACCCTCAGATTATGCTATGCTTCTTTGAACAGTGTTATATCCATTCCCAGCAGCAGGCGTCCACATGAATCTGTGGCTCAGTTAAGCATTGCTCTCGAATTTCCTCATGGCTTTGCAAATGGAAACACAAACACTCCACAGTTTTTATGTGATGTGCTTTTCATGCATAACAATCCTTATCACTGGTCATGTTCTACTGTACTACATCTAGGACAAGTCTGCTCGACAAGCCCTATAAACCTGATCATTTACACCCACGTTGTGTCGCGCAAGAGGACGTGGTTTTGCTACTTGGTGATTTCAAAAACCACAATTTGATAGTTATGTTGATCAGTAATTTTGTCAAAATTCGATCGGTTTTTGCACTTTTTTAAAACGACATTGCAACACTGGAGCTGTTCAACCAATAGAGTGATGGCAAGAATTTCAGATTACAAATCTGTCCACGCCTGCTGTTCACCTAGGCCAAATTTTAGTAAAGAAACGCCATCTTTTATGTGGGGAATCTAAGGTGAATGTCTTGTCTTGTCATCACAAGCCTCTTTTTGACTCACGTGCGTCTCCTGAAAAAGTGGGTTGTTATTACCTGTGTTTATATTACACTAATGTGACATCATTTAGGCTTTACTTTAATCTGTTGCTTCTTAATTATTCCGTGCGTTATTGTGTTAGTGATTCACTTTTTACGAAAAGATAAAAGTTCATGTGGGAATACGTGTTCTCTGCTCTTCAAGACAGTTTCCTACGATAGTTTAGGTATTTTTAAATCTCAAAAATTCACATGTAGGATACGTATTCCAAATGTATTGTTTATTTGCATTCCATATTGTAGTTACTTCACAACGTGGAAAATTCTTTTCAACATAAGTTATTCCATATGCTCCCTTTAACCACTGTCTGCACCCTTTAACCACTGTCTGCACACTTTAACCACTGTCTGCTTCCCTTCACCAGTGTCTGTTGCCCTTCAACCAGTGTCTGTTGCCCTTTAACCAGTGTCCGTTGCCCTTTAACCAGTGTCTGTTGCCCTTTAACCAGTGTCTGTTGCCCTTTAACCACAGTCTGCTCCCCTTCACCAGTGTCAGTTCCCCTTTACCAGTGTCTGTCGCTTAGTGTCCACCCCTCCCCAATATCTGCCCTAACACCAGTTATCTTTCCCTCAAACCAGTCTCTATCCCCATACATGTCCCTCCCTGTACATCTGTCGTCACCTACACAAGTGTCTGTTTGTGTCTGTTCCCCTTCACCAGTGTCTGCTGCCTCGTGTCTACCGCTCCCCCAATATCTGCCCTAACACCAGTATCTGTCCCTCATACCAGTACTATCCCCATACATGTCCCTCCCCATACATCCGTCGCCACCTACACTTGTGTCTGGCTCCTGTCGCCAGTGTCTGTTCCACTTCACCAGTGTCTGTCGCTTAGTGTCCACCCCTCCCCCAGTATCTGTCCCTCATACCAGTGTCTATCCACATACATGTCCCTCCCATACATCCGTCGCCACCTACACTTGTGTATGCCTCGCAGCACCAGTGCCCATCCTCCCCACTGAGGTCTGCCCCAACACCATGTCCGTCCTTACACCAGTAAGAGTCTGCCTGTCTCCCTACGCTGGCACCAGTCCCTCAGCAAGAGTGTCTGTCCTCAAATGTTGCAGTTTCTGTCTCAGCAAGGAGGGAGCGCATATTTGCGGACTGTAGACATGTTAATAAGTCAGCAACTGTCTGGGAACCACTAGGAATCCATTTCAGAACGGGGCCAATGCCACCCGGAAGGCAACATTTTCCCTCTACATCCCTCCACCAGGCATGCCCTTCACAAACATTTAGGAGCAGTTAGAAGTGTAAGTGCATGGAAAGGAATGTGGGATCTGCCCCTTACGGACACCAACTGCTGGAGTCAGTATCAAAGGGTCGCCTCTTCCCCGCTTTCCAAGAAGCAGACTCAGTTATAGGTGAGACTCTATGTGTGGGTGGCTCTGTGTGTGTGTGTATGTGTGTGTGTAGCTCTGTGTGGATAGCTTTTTTTATAGGTGGCTCTATGTGTAGGTGGCTCTGTGTGTGTGTGTGGGTGGCTTTGTGTGTGTGGCTCTGTGTGGGTGTAAATGCAATAGGTCATGCATTTGCAAGCGATTAAGCTATTGGCATTGTAAATGACAATGCCATTTATTTAACGATTAAGCTCTTGGCAATGTAAATGACAATGCCATTTATTTATAATAAAAAAAAAAACATGAGCAATGCCCATAGCTCTACCTTTAATAATGCAGAGACCATTGCATTGTAAATGCTTGTTCTTAAAAAATGTGATCTTTATTGATTGGCAACTAAGCAAGAATTGTACTTTTCTACTCCGAAGTCTGTCGTCAGTTTCAAAGAATCATTGATTCACTTTCTCGTTCTACTGCTCGTGTCAGTTCTCTCCTTCACCCGCAGATGTGACCAGAGCCAGTGCGGAGGTCACAGCTGCTGAGTGAGAATAAAATCAGATTTGCGTATAGCCCGGCTATAGTCTTCCTTTACAATCCCTGCCCTCTGTTTAATGCACCATCGTTTTTTACTAAAGGAAAACAAAAGGAGAAAATAATAGCCTATTTCCACCTAAATCATTTTGAAGCCAGATAAAAGTCCCCCAAGGACAGCAGGGGGCACACAGTTTATTACCACAACAAAGAGTAGCCCCAGAGGTCAATCAGGCAGGCCCACCCTCCCAAAGAATACTGACTCTTTCTTAAGGAAGGCATGCAGCACTTTCAAATACAGACCAATGTACCGGCGCCAACTAGGGGGAAGTGTTGATACAGATAGTACTGGGAATGCCTGAAGAACAGCCATTCTGGTGATATATCACTTAGAGGCAATGACTGCACAAACAGTTGGGCGCATCTTCCCAGCCGTGCTTGTACGTACCGTAAGGTTGCCAAAGAATGCCTGAGAGTGTAGGAAAGTAGGAGTGGGGTCACATAGACAAAAAAAACTAGGGCAGCAATCACATAATGGCAGGTTGTTGGTCCGTGTGACATGTATAAATGCAGAAGTCTGCATGGTGGTGCCTATAACATCTGACTGCAATGCACTAGTTTTTCATGTGACATATCAGAGCACAGTGCACAATGGCACCTGTAACACATCTAAATGCAGTGCACCGGTGGCACATTTAAGATCTCAAAGTGCAGTACATTGGTGCTGAGTATGGCGTTACACTACAAACCATTGTTTTAAAGTGCTGAGCTGATTTAGTGAACTTCCTTTCAAGTTGCACTATGTGACTTACTAAGTAATACGCATACTGTGCGAAGTTCTACACATAAAGACACATAACACAGTTCTTTGTTTCATTAAGGTGGGGAAGGTATATCTTTACTAAGTACAATAATGTTTAGCTGTTTACATCATTTATTATGTAATTTTATAAGTATTATTCATAGACATTTCTATACTATGGAAGGCAGACATCAACAGCGCACCACATCATTAAACTTCACTACATACCACACCACAACACAAAATACCATTCCATAAAATTACACTCCAAAACACAGAATCCTAATCCACTTAATTACAATCGATTCAATACCAGATAATTAGTATCCACATAATTCCACAGCACACCATGCCACATAATTCCAATACACAAATACACTACACACCACACAGTTCACTCCACCCAATTACAGAACTAACTAATCAAATCCAACCCACATAATTCCACAACACACCACATACATACACTCCATAACATAAGTAAAAAACATTGCCATTTACAATCCTAATAGCTCAAACTAATGCAAGACTGTTAGACCTGGGGGTCGCTCTTGGCTAAGGTAGGTACCTTAGTTCAAATAGGGACCCTTGCTTCCACGTCAGGGAAGGAAGGACACCTTCTCAGATAGCCCCCGCTCACCCCCTTGGAAGCTTGGCACGAGCAGCCAGGCTTATCTTAAGTGTGTAAAGTATTTGAACCCACGCTCTGAGTAACCCAATGATGACACCACAAATGGACTCCACACGAGTTTCATAAAAACAAATATAAATTTATATAAAAAGATATACGATGAGACCACATAATATAAAACCAACATATGCATATTTGTAATATTCCTCCTGCCCGGTTATTAGGCCAGCCAGCCCTTATAAGCTCTGGCGATATTAATGAGCAATTCTAAATGATCCACTGCAGTCCTAATACAAGGCTATGCAGTTCGTAATGCAAGAATCAAGCACTTTGCAAAGCAAAAATAATGCGGTTCGTTATGCACCAATCAAGCAGTTTGTAATGCCAAAATAGCGCAATGCGTAACTCAACAATCAGGTAGTTCATTATGCAACCTAACGCAATGTGTAATGCAACAATCAGGTAGTTTGTTATGCAAAAATAATGCAATGCGTAATACAACAATGAGGTAGTTCGTCATGCAGAAATAATGCAATGCGTAATGCACTAATCAGGTAGTTTGTAATGCAGAAATAATGCAATGCGTAATACACTTCAGGTAGTTCGTAATGCAGAAATAATGCAAAGCGTAATACACTTCAGCACTGATCACGGTGCCTTAGGCGGTCACTCCGCGCCTTGTACTGACTGGCGGACAGCTTCCATGAACATATGCCCCCCACACAGGTATGATGTAAACCAAAAGTGCAGCTCCACACTCCTGCCCTGGTATTGCCACTCCTTTGCAAGTATGGGCCGCGATATGAGCCGAAGCAGAGGCTCGCGCTGCAGGAATAGGAGTGGCAGAGAGCGTCTCTCTCCAAGCCTGCACCCCACCACAGGTGGCAACACTCGTTACCTGGGAGTGCGACCTCGCTTTCCTCTCTTCTTCCCGCAACATGGGCCTTTGCTGCAACTTTGTGGATTCCGGGCAGTGGAACTCGGGCCCTCCCTCGACGGGGTTGGTTCAAGGTCCTGCTCTGGCAACGGCAGGCTCGGGCCGGCGGCACAGCTCCTCTGTGGCTGCTGGTCTGGCTGCTGGTGCTACGAATATCTCAGGCTGCAAAAGGGCACATGCACACAGCGTATCTGAGTCTCACTTGAGCTTCGGGTGTGCACAAAAACAGGGCACTCCTCACGAAGGTCTCAGGTTGCACGAAGCACATCCACACAGCGTCGCTGAGACTTACTTGAACTCGGGTGCAAAATAACGAGGCAATCCTCGCAAAGGTCTCAGGCTGCACAAAGCACACAGCGTTGCTGAAACTCACTATAACTCCGGGTGTGTACAATAACAGGGCAATCCTCACAAAGGTCTCAGGCAGCACAAAGCATACGCACACAGCATCACTGATACTCACTTGAACTCCTGGTGCATGATAACATGGCAATCCTCACAAAGGTCTCAGGCTGCACAAAGCACATGCACACAGCGTCGCTGAGACTCACTTGGACTCCGGGGCACACAATCACAGGACAATCCTCACGAAGGGCTCAGGCTGCAAAAAAGCACACGCACACAGCGTGGCTGAGACTATCCTGGAAACTTTTGTGTTCCTGAGTTTCCGCAACAGTGAGCCAGCTCACCTCGAGCCCTTGGGGATAGGTTACTTCCGGACACAGCAAAGTTCTTTCAAGCAGGGGGACACAGCACATAGCAAAGTCCCTTTAGCCTCTCCTTGGTTTAAGCAGCAAACTGCAGGCCAGCCACAGAACACACAGCAAGGGTCAGTCCTTTCCTTCAGTCTCTTCAGCTGTTTCTACTTTGGCAGAGGTTCCTCTTGACTACGAGGTATGTTCAATCCTTTTCAGTCTTGATCAATCCATTTCTCCAAAGTTCAGCTGCTTCAGCTCTCATAGTTGTACCCCTTAATGTATTTGAAGTCTTTGTATTCAGGGGGGGCCTAACCCCTGTACAAACCAGTTCTGAGTGGCTCCCTGCCAGTGACTCCTTTGATTAGTGGGGGTCTGGAATCTCAATCACTCAGCAGGAGATAGGACCATTGTTTTATGGAAGAAACCCAGGCCTCTTCACCTCTAGGGGTTACTCCTCCCCCCTACACTTCAGATGAAGGCCAGCCTGTTCCTGTCTCACCTCCTGCCCTGGGTCAAGACATTCCCCAGATCCCATCACTTTCAAATACAGACAGTCAATCCACAACCAGGCAGAGTCACACAGAAATGTTAGAGCACAAAAACCAAGCCACTTCTAAAAGAGTGGTTTCTAAAACCACAATGCAAAAACCACCTTCATAAAAAGATGTATTATTGCATTGTGAGTTCAGGCACACTAAACTTCACCTCTCAATCTTAAACCTTTGGGAAGATAGGCTGAAAAACATATTACACAGTCTCCCCACTCTGTCCTATGGCCAAGATGGCCTTTCAACAGTGAAAAACGAAAGTGTGAGTATTTTACTGCCAGGACATGGTACACACCTTAGTACATGTCCTACCTTTCACATGCACTGCACCCTGCCCAGGGGGCACCGTGGACCTACCATAGGAGTGTCTGATGTGCATAGAAAGGGAAGGGTAAGGCCTGGAAAGTGGGTGCACTTGTCAGGACAACATGCCGTGGCAAGCCTGAGTTCTCTCTTTAAGGCTACCTGTGTGGGTGGCGCAATTAATGCTGCAGGCCCACTAGTAGCATTTGCATTACTAGCCCTGGCACACACAGTACAATTTACTAGGGACTTTACTAGTAAGGCAAACATACCAATCATGGACAACCAATTACCATTACACTTTATACAGGGAGCACTTGCACTTTGACACTTTGACACTGATCAGCAGTGGCAAAGTGCCCAAAGCATCTAAGTTGGGAACACTTTGTCAGAAAAAAGGTCTAGGGGGAAAGCAAAAGATTTAGGGAACTTTAGCCAAAAAGGGCCAAGTCCAACAAAGACATATTGCATAAGTGGAAAACATTGCCATTTACAATACTAATAGCTCCAACTCCAACAAATGCGAGGCATAATGCATTTCCAATGCTTGTTTAATAAGGTCCTGCTCCTCTGTCACATCCTTGTTCCTCCCTTCTGGCTATTCATCAGACAATGTGCGTTTGTGCGATTGAAAAAAATGTTGTTGCAAGACAACTGCCCACCATAATGGAATGGTAAAATAAAAATGTTAAAAAACAGGTGTGATATTATGACCAGAGTTGCTGACTTTGGAATTGGGAACCAGGTTCGAGTCTTGGCGTTGGCTCAACATACTGTGATTTTGGGCAAATCACTTATTTTCCCTGTACCTTAAAAAATTAACATGACCTGGTGTAATATAACTGGTGCGCATGTAAAGTGTTTCAATATGTTTGGGTCGAGTCCATACTATGTAAAACTTCCAAAATAGGCTGCCGAAGGTCATGACGCATTCGTACCATGCGCTGTGCAGTATGCACACATAAATGATATGATGCCACATCGTAAACAAAAAACTTTAAAAAGGGGGCCCAAGGTTCGCTACAGTGATAAAAGATTGGGTCGTCCCCTCACTAATCTTTTGACCGACGCACTCATTTTTGAATCATGCATTGTTTATTTTCTAACCATTGTACAGCATAAACACTGTCACTGATGCCGCTACAAAAGAAAAACGTCAAAACGATTTAACTACGGCATTTTGCCGTGATAACCAATGGGAGCGCAGCTCTTCTGTCCAAACCGGATGTATTTCACATTTCCGGTTGAAACATACTGCATGGGCCTCTTTTCGGTCCGCCAGACTGTAAAGCACTGATGTGGGTGTTCACGTAGACAGGGACACTATAGATAATGCACATGTTTTCAGAAATCGTTGTTCGTAATACATGATTTCGAGCTGGTGATACCTTAATCTGGATGCTCAAATCGTTGTTCGTAATAATTAGATTTCGAGCAGGTGACTGAAAGCCTTTCTTTAATCAGGATGCTTAATAAATACCTTGCATGGCTGCGAGCAATGACAGCCATCGAGAGTAAAACAATATTTCTCGCACTTTTGTAGCTAAACTATTTCCGCTTTTACCGGATATAATTTAACATCCTCTGCCAATTACCTCGACAGACAGGCCCCTCTGTGGTCAGCAATTATGTTAAAACAATGCCCACAAGCGTACATTAGGCTATGCTAACATGGGTACAGTCTCCTTCCTGGTCCGCACTCTTGTAAGCGAAAATAGCAATTAGAAGCCAAGCGGAAGGACTATAAATACTGCCCGCACTGTTTCAGTCGGTACCTCCCCCTCGGTTTAGGATGAAGCCCGAGGTACCGACGGACAGGTACGGCAAGATACATACAAGCGAAGGCACCATTTGGTGTATTTCCAAGCGCCTCAGCCTGCACAGGAACGTTTTCTGGATCTGGCAGCATTTATTCTTTTGCCTTCTGACATTCTGCATACTCTATCTTTGTATGCCGATCCGCCTCTCTAGCCGCTATTCGATCCTTCCTGGGCCATCTTTTTAAAGTAAAACGCCTAGTTTAGCGGATAGATACCAAACCAAGCTAGAAGGTGATACCTAACATTTCACAACAATATAGATTGTCACCTAACAAGACGGTTACCATAAATACCATTGAAACTTCAACAGGTCTCTTTGAGACTGTCCTTATGGGTCTTAAATGAATACCAAGGTTCATGATTGCTCACACAATATGAAAAAACGGCAGGATAATATTGTTTTTCTTGCTATGTTTCTTTCTTTTGCATATCATCAGAGCGGGGCTTCATGGCCTGAGCGAGTGCCAGGAGAGCTGAGGTCCGATCCCAAGATTGGTCTGGGTGAGTTCATAATTGGTATACCATGTGGATATTAATGAAGGTTTGCTGATATAATGCATTGGCAACAGCATTGACTGATGTGGTTTGTGATTGCAACATTCAGGGGTTTCTTTGTCTGTGTCAATTATATGTATGTGCCCCTGTATATGTGTATTTACTTTACCTTTTAGGATACGAATTATCCTCGAGAGACACCGTTTCAAGGTTTGGAATACCATCATACGGTAGGGTCTCTGTGTCTATTGATTATAATTTTTCACTTATTTGCAGTAGTGTTTTATCTTTGTGGTCCTGAAGAAAGCCACTGGACTACTTTCCGTCCGATTGGCTGAAAAATGTCAACCTCCTGGAACACCTTTCGATAGTCACCATCTATCTTGACTGTCCTAACACTATTTTAACCTTGACATTATAATGACCGCTTAATAAACTGTTCTTTGGCATTATAATAGTCAATTTTAGCCTGCACCTTTTCATTCTTTCTACACTGCAATTCATTATTTTTTCAGCACCACCGCATTTCATCTTTGGCAGTGATACATCACTCCAAACTGGAATGGCATGGTGAGCAAAAAAACGATGGATTTAGGCCCAGATCTCTGTACTGGGGTGAATGTATGATATTGTTCTGCATTCTGTACATCAATTGTTCTTTTTTTATCTTGAAACCGTGGCATCTTCTTTGGGGGAGAGTTAGAACCAAATAAAGATGCATGGGATCTGGCTAGTTTCCCTGTTTTGTTCCTCCCAGGTGCATTTCATCCTATTTAAGGAAATGCCCGTTTATACTGAACGTTGCGCACCTATTCACCTTACATGGATGAAACATAGATAGTCTTACAATATCTTCCTTATCTGACCTCGCTCTGCGAATCGACTCAGTTTGTTTTCCTCCCTTTTGGTTGGCTTTTATGCCGCATTTTGCCTTGAAGAAGGTGTGACCGATATCTGGGTCTTCACCGAAACACGCGTCAGTGCATACCGAGGACGGAAGAACAGGACCAGAACATTTGAATTCATTAATGTTTGGATTTCTTTAATCTACTGTGAAGTATAGAATTTATAATAGATACACATCACTAATGAGAAGATTGAATAAGAGACTGTTATTGTGGTCCTTGTAACCCTTTATGATTATTCCAGTGTTGTTTTGTAAGATATTTTCTGTATGAATGGTATTTGTGGTATGATAGTGAGGTGTATAATATGTGAGTGAGTAGGAATGTTTGGTCGTGGGGCAATATATATTTCCACTCAGAGTGAGTATGTCTGTATTTTCTGTATTTGTTTTATGTGAGTTACTAATCTACATATGTACTTGAAAAAACATGTAGTAAATATGGAATCAAAATAATGTATTATATTTGATGAAAGAGGAATTGAGTTAGATTTTTTACTATTTGATCGGTTGAATCAATTGGCTCCAGCATGATGATTTAGTGCTTTATGTTGAGGTGAGATATTCTGCCCTTTTGTACAAGTGGGCAGATTGTATATTTTTCCGCTATGTTGGCTTCGGTGGATCTGAGCTAGTGCTACCTTGGTTATGGTGCCTCAAAAACGATATTGACATTCTACAGTGATGATGGTTTAGTCTGACCATGGTAGAGGAAGAACAGGCTTTAGCTGGCATACTTAAACTGCTGTGGAAAACAAGGTCTAAGGTGTACTTCGGGGTGACATGAGAAATGACTTGAGTCAGCGATGAGCACAACATAGTTCACAGGGCTGCACTGTCCTTTATTTCCTTATGTTTCTCCATAAGGTGGGAGCCATTGGAAGTTGGTTTTGATAGCGCATGGCCAGCGCTGGTGTCTCTGTCACTTTTACGATTCCCTGAGGTTAATTGCAAGAGGCAAAGAAGGACTTCAAGAGAGACTGTGAGGGAGGGCGGTAGAGGGAATGTGATCAGGGAGGGAGAAGGGAGCGAGCAGAGAGCATATGGATGGATGGATTGATTTATGGTTGCAAGCAGAGAGAACGAGGAGAAGAAGAAAGCAGGGCTGGTTTGAGTATTTTTACAATGGCTACTATGTTTGGCAGTCCAGTTGCACTGTTGAGCACGTGGCAGGGGTAATTAGCATCATAAACAACAAGCATTAGCAAAGTCAATAGGTTTCACCTCTGCAAAATCTATTGGTTTTGTCACTGTTTTAGACGTGCAGCATGTTTTAAAGTTAAAGACAAAAAAGGTCTATGACACGGCCTACATTGCCCGCATTATATCTCTTTATGAAAAAAAAGGTAAGCCATGTTGCACAACAGCTAGCGCAACTGTCTGACATGTCTTAAAAAAAGCATTCAAAAAACCATTTGGTTTTACAAATGTGAAAACTATTGGCTGACCCGACAGGTCAACACCGTCACCTCCACCTGTTTCAACTCCCTCCGCATCCTTCGCAAGGCCTTCAAATGGATCCCCCGAATCAAGAAATACTGTCACCCATGTACTCATAACTTGCAGACTGGACTACAGAAACGCCCTCTATGCCGGAATTAACAACTCTCTGCTCTGCAAGCTCTAGACCATACAGAACACCGCAGTCAGACTCATCCTCTGCATCCCTCGACAAGAACACATCACCAAACACCTGCAAGACCTCCACTGGCTCCCGGTCGAGAAGAGAGTAAGCTTCAAGATACTCACCCACGCCTTCAAATGCCTCCACAACACCGGACCCCAATACCTCAACGAGAGAATCTCCTTCCACGTACCCAAGAGAAACCTTCGATTCCCCGACCTCGCGCTTGCTGAAACCCCACGCATCCGCAGAGCCAGAACGGCCAGAAGGGTCTTCTCCTACATCGCGGCCAAGTCCTAGAACGAGCTCCCAATCAATATCAGACGCGCCCCCTCTATGAACATCTTTAGGAAGACACTCAAGACCTGGCTCTTCAACTGAACGGAGCTGCCTTAAGAGCTTCATGGGTGAGTAGTGCGCTTCACAATTCCCTGATTGATTGGCTTTGCCAATGCTTTTGGTGATTAGGCACAGTGAGATTAAATGATTTGCCCGTATTCACAAGATTTTGAGCTGTCACCCCGTGGAGAAGTGTGGCTCAGGGGTTAGAGGCGGCAGACCCGGAAGCTGAGATCGGCCCTGGACCAGGGTTCAATTCCCCGCCTCGGCGGGTCTTGGGCTAAAAATTCCACGGTCTCGATAATTCTCGCTCCGGTGCCTTCTCGACTCACGGGTTCACTCTCTGCGACTCTGGGCAATAGCTTGCTTAATCTCCACAACGGCCCCTCGCGGCGGGATGCCTGGCTTTCACCTTGTGGATACCCTGCCGGGGCCTCTCACAGGGGAATACCAGGACGGGTTCCCTAAGCAAGCGCCAGGATGCCCTTTGGGTGACAGGTTGCGCTATATAAGTATACCTACATTTACATTACATTTACATGTCACATCACCTTATTACTGATGTGTCAGATTACATAAGGAATGCATGGCAGGGAGTGTCGGCCTGTGTCAAAGCAGCAGACATCTGGAGATGTGCATGTGTGATTAGGGGATTGGGTGCTGCAGAGAGTGATCAAGTGATCTTCCTCAACTTAAACAGTGCGGGGAGGGGTGTGGTGGAGGGAGATGGAGAAAAATAAACTTTAGCCTAAACCTGCAGCGTGCTCCAAAGCCTCCATGGGTTGTTAATAAGGTGGAGGCAGACGAATACTTCACAGGACATAACAATGGCAGAGAGTGTGGGAAAATGTCAGAGGCTGCAGGCAGAGGGTTCAAAACAACGGAGAGCAAGAAGAGGAGGAGGAAGGCTAGAGTTTTAAAAGATTAGCAGGGTGGGTTTCAAACAAAGGCGGGTGGGTGAACGAGAGACTGCAGGCACATATACTGTCTACGAGTGCAGGTCTAAAATTAAAAAAAGAGTTCTTGTTGGAGGACACTGACCACTTGCCACTGGCCAGTGACAGGAAGCTGTATTTGGTCCAAGCTCCATGCCAGGCAATGACGGCAAAACAGGGCGGAAGTAAAAGCTGATGATGTGTAGATGACAGGCTGGCTAATCAGAGGCACATAGATTCGAGCGATGTTGAAATCAACAAATGGTAAGTTCAGGTAAATATGGGGTGAATTCTAAGCCCCATTTAAGATTTTTTAATACAAAAGATTTCGCAAGCCATCACAAGCACTGTGCAGGCAAAACCTAAAAATGTAATAAAAAAGACCGATACACTTACAGTTGTCAATTTCAGCCAAATAAACAAAGTCAGCTAGACTACATGTCAGAAAATAATCTGGATAGCAATGACAATGATTTTCAGTCCTAATTACAGACTACGACTGCAAATATCGAAATTAATTGTCAAAATTCATGAATCCCGAGTCATGAAAATGTGTTACTTAATATGTAAGTAAGGATGAACTGTGTCTGTGTCAGCAAGATGCTTGGTATAGTCTTTTGGCTACTCTATTAGTTACTATGTTTGATTTAATTGTGTGTTTTTTCACAAGAAGTTTGGTCTCGTCTTTCGGAGGTCTATAGTTGTTACTTGTTTTTGATTTAATTGGATATGTTTTCACAGGATGTGTACTCTTCCCTGACTAAGTCACTTGCCTCCTTTCGACCACTTTTTACCACTTTTGCTTAATCATTTAGGTGCTGTTGAAAGGGGGTAACAGTATGGAACTCTCGGAGTCTTTATGAATATGAACCCACAAACAGGTATATCTGAGCAATGCAGGTACAAATGTTTAAATCACTCTCAAGAACCCTTGAAATGCACCTCTATGTCAGCCACTGTAGCAAAAGGATACTCAAAGTGTGTAGGGGAATTGATGTGAAGAAAGAGAATGTGAATATAGTGTATTTGTAATCAGTAAATCCCTTTCCTTCCCCAGAGGCCCATTTCTGCTGGAATTAAAACAAGACCGAACATGCCCTTCCACGGCTAGGTCACTATAAGATGCTCATGCTACTCAAGACGCTATTGAAACGCAGCATGGTATATATTGATAACTTCAGATTAACAAAGGGTTTGCAGGTGTTATATTCAAATATACAAATTGGTGTGTTTAACGCACACAATATAAGTGTACATATTCAGCAGCCTGCAGGCGCTGTATGTGTTCGCCTGAGCGCACCGTGGAGACTGGAACTGTATGGCAGATTGCAAATCTTCAGGCCTCTATAAAAAAGAAAGAAAGTCCCCACAGTACTTCCGGCAAGGGAACTCATGACGTACCAATGTGCCACTTCGCTGCAAAGAACTATTTCTTGCAGAGAAACAAGCTTACCCCGAGGCAGGTATCTCCTCTCCTGCTGGATAAGAGCGGTGCCACATGAATTACTGGAAACACTATGGTATTCAGGGGCCTTCTGGCCACTAATGGTTTAACACTAACTGGCCTAGCCCAAGCAGGCATTTTCTCTAGAATTGTGATTCATCGGATGTCTAGTCTGACTCTGAGGACATGGCCCTACAGGAGACAACCACTGAAGCCACCTCTAGAAGTAAGGACCATTTTCACAAAAATGAAAAGGGAAAGGAAGCTCAGTAAAGCAGCACTGGCAAAGCCAATAGGGTTCCTTTCTGCAAGATGTATTGGCTTGTCAATGTTGTTTAGACATATTGCACAGTGTTTGACCTGCGCTCCATCGCAGTCAGAATCAAATTGCCTTTTGGTCCTTTTCTTCCACGACAATCGACTATCATTGGTACTTTATGCTTCTTGGTGCTATTTCTACTTAAAACTTTAAAAGTTCCTATCTCTGGTTCCACTTATTGGATTTTTGCCTTTTGGTATTATTTTGTTTATTACATTTTACTTTATTTTTCCAATTTATTTTGGGATTTTTATTGTTTTGCATTTGAACTTTCTTACTGTTTTATTACTGTGTAAATATCCACAAATTGCTGCCTCTAAGTTAAGCCTGTTGCTCTGTGCCATAGCTATCAAGGGGTTGGTCTCAGGTTTAAACACACACACACACACACACACACGCACATACCCACACACACACACACACACACGCACACACACACACACACACACACACACACACACACACACACTCTAGGCATATCAACATGAATCTGTAAACTGCCTTGCCTTCCCAGTGCAAGTAGGTGTGAAAGCATTTAAAACAAGGATTAGTAAAGCCAGTAGGTCTGGCGTTGACTAAAAGCCTTTTAGCCTTGTAAAAGTTTGTTTTGACATGGTTTTTGTAAAACTTTAATATTGGAAAAGCTGCTAGACCCTAGATGATATAAAAAAGAAAACAGCGGCCAAAAGCAAAGATATTTTTTGCTGCCAAAAGTCACACATTGTCACAGTAGTCCTTTGGCATTGAAAAGACCTACATAGTGTACAGATGTGCTCCTTGTGAGAGGAAAGAATGCTGTCACATACAGTGAAGTTAGCCAGGGGCTGTAGTGGGCTGACCCAGCCCCCTGTATGAATGATGTAAGCTGTAGCGGGTGGAAAACAAATGTGAATGACGCAACAGCCCAATGGATGACCAGACTGGCTGAAAAGCCCTATAAATTAGAATATTATATATATATAATTTTAGTAAAATCAAAGGGTCTTAGCTCATCCCAAACCTACTGGTGTTGCACTATCCAGCTTCATAATCACGGTGTGAGAGTCATTAGCAGATTCAAGAATCCGACTTCCTGAGGGATATCCACCAGTGACTTCACATTTGCCTAGGTTATTCACAGAGATTCCTAAGCTAGTCAACAGGGCATTGTGTGTAATGTATTTTGAGGTGGCTTGGCCACTCATGAGTAAACTTCGATGAGAAAATTAATTTGTCTGGCCATATGTGCAGCAAATGTGATGTGCATGAGATATATCACAGTGTGACAGGTAACAGGAGTGTAGAGAATGACAGGTCACTGTCTCTTGGCAGTCAATCCAGCTATGCCTGATCAGCTGGCAAATGAAGACTGGACATCTGCAGTTGTATTCAAGCCTTTATGACAGCAGAGAGAATAACCTCAAGTCTTCATTGACAGGCACAGATTATCCATGCAACCAAAGCTATCTCAGTGTTACACATGTAGACATTAACACAAGCAAATGAGTGGTCTGACCCTGTTCAGAATTCATTGCCTAATTCACCCATTATTAACAACCCAGCAAAACATTGGCATACATCGTGAACACTGCACAGACATGGAAATGATTCAAAATGTCACTAAAGTCACTAAAGGTACATGTTGTTAAGACGCCTTAGTGTCTGCAATGAGCCCACGAGCACATAGGTGCATGAAGAGATATGATTATGGGGATGGGGCATGTCAGCATGTTTGTAAAAGCAGGTTTGACTTTAGGATAAACCATCAAGCTATCTAGAAGTTTAACATTTTCAAATTATTTCAGGACCTTTATGCAACCCAAATATCTTAAAAGTAGTGAACTGACTTAATTTACATCACAAAAAGGGTGTATATTACCTAAGGTTCTAGTTTCATGACTATGTTTGGTGTAATTCCATTCAGCAGTTTTTAATTGTGGCCCAGTGAGGGTTTAAGTCGTCTCACCAGACTTTTGTATTAAAAAAATATTCCAAATGAAAAAATAAATGCATATGTAGATAACAGAAGTGTTCTGGATCAGCCCTCATCTTCCATTAGTGTTCAGCTGTCATTCACATTTTGCTTCCGCTCACCACATAATACAACATGAGGCAATGGCTCAGCCAGTTTCAGCCGCAGTCTTGTTTGCACTGTGAGTGAAGGCATTTGGCCTAAACACATGGACACAACCGCCTAAAACGTTGCACACATCAGTGCCAGGGATAGTGGCTGCTACTTTACTTTGACAATGTGTTTATTCTTTCCATTTTTCATTCCTTTACTGTAGAAACTGATTAAAAATGTGATGTACCATTAATAAACCACGTTATAGAGATATCATTAAATGTATCTGTCAAACATTCTTCAATAAACCAATAATTAGTAATATTTTTTTGTTTGCAAACTGAAGAGGAGGTGTGGACTGCTGTAGCATATGAAAGCTCTGCTGATGCTGATCCTCTGATATTGTACGTACACTCACAGACCCACACAGGCACCCACGTTTAGACGCGTCTTACCCTCCCTTAATCTTTAACACGAGTTCTGCATCATTTCCAGGTGCAAACACAGCTCGCTAAAAAGCACCCACTCAGATGCTGGCAGGGTCCAAAACACAGAACAGAACACCAATTAAAACAGAGGATGAGTCTCGCGACGTCATTAACAGCATACAACAGTGTAATTCCTATCAGTGTGGGTTATCAACTGTTCAAAAAACACATCACTCCTCCTTTTACACTTCCGTTTGCTAAATTTTCACCTCTGCAGCTGAGAATGTGAGTCACTGAGCGAGAATGGGTTATAGAATATGGAGAATGAAGCAGAACAGAAAATACCTTTATCAAGCTTCCCTCCATTATTCTGAATAGGAACACCAGAAAAGCTACATAAAAGCCCAGTTAAGCTACCCTTCTCCCACTTGTCTCACAAATCACCTCGTAGAATGAACATGTTTTGCAAAAAAAAAAACACGTCTATCAAAAATCGTCGGGTTTTGTGGCGGAGGTGATTTGAAATGCCACGATTTATTTTTGTTTTGCAATAATGTGTAATATGTGGACTATGTGCCATACTTCAGCAATCAACAGAATTAAAAGGTCCTTCTCAAGTAACGTCCGCAGAATAAGGAATTCACTTCATGTGCACATCGGACGTACTCTTTCATGCCAAAGGTGCTAACTGGGCTTAAAATATTTCTAAACAAATTTTAGTGCCTCCCTCCAATCACGTTACCTTTTACTCTATTTCCTGTATCATTCTATTGAGGCCATGACGACTCATATCCATCAACGTCTCATGTTATAAATGGGGGTCTCTAGTTGGCAGAAGTAGGTACCCTTGTCCAAGTAGGGACCCTTGCTTCTAGTCGGGGTAAGGGGAATACACACTTTAGCTTGGCTCGAGCACACAGGCTTTTCCCAAAGGCAATGTGTAAAGTATTTGTACTGAAAACATACAGTAATACAATGATAACACCATATCTTTATCTAAACTCAACAAGACTAAAACGACAAAAATCCAACATACATGTCATAAGAATATGACTTTTCAAAGATTTCAAGCAACTGGGTCCATAGAAAACTATGGATGCCTGATTCTACACAAAGTACCTGTAGATGCATCAAAATTCACTAGGCCAAACAGCTGCAGCGAAAGGAGCGTTGGAAAACACAGCAATTCATCAGTTCCTGAGTCCTTGGGGAGGGGAGGCAACAGCTCTACTGCACACAGGGGAAAGAATGCATTGAATCCGGACTGTAGGGGAAGTGAGGAGTTAGAATCCAAGACGATTCTGGCCTATGGGTGATGTGTGGAAAAACTTAGTGCACAAGTAAGATGCGTGACAAACGGGAGGAGATGTGTCGCTTTATGTGGCTTCGCGCTGTCCGGTGTTGGTGCTGGAGGCTGCATGTCGAGGCTTTGTGTCGCCTGGTGGGACTTGTTGATGCTTTGCATCGCCCAGTGTTGGTTCTGAGAGGTTGTCAGCTGTTCGGGTGGACTTGGCGAGGCTTTGCGTCGTCCGGCGTTGGTTCCGAAAGGCTTTCAGCTGTTTGGCGGGACACTGCAAGGCTTCGCTCAGTCCAGCGTAGGTTCCGAGAATCTTTGCACAGTTTCGCAATGCTTCGCACCGGTTCTTGCAGAGATTAGCTGCACCTCAGGCAAGGGTAAGACTCCCATATGGCAGAGCACAGCAGCACCGTCAGATTCGCAGGAAGTCTATTGTGTCCCTGAGACTTCTTAAGAGGAGGCAAGAACACACACGCCCTAGAGAAACTTCACAAGCAGGATACATAGCAAAGTCCAGTCATTTGTCCTTTCCTTGGCAGAAGCAGCAACTGCAGGCCAACCCCACACAGCACACAGCAAAGGGGCAATACTCCTCCTCACAGCTCTCCGGCTCTTCTGCTTGGCAAAGGTTCCTCTTCAATCCAGAACTAATCTAAAGTTCTGGGGTTTAAGGTCTATTACTTATACCCCATTTTGTCTTTTGACTCTTTGTGCAAGGGTCTCTGAGCCCAGTTTAAATCAGTTCGATCCTCACTGGTGCAGTATGACCACAAGGGCTGGATACAGTATTGTGCAAGGGAGACAGGCTCTATTCAGGTGCAAGGAAATCTTCTCCGACTATTCTAAATACAGCTACGCCCCATTCAGCTCAGCTCTGAGTCATCCAGAAAGGGCCAGGCACAGCTCAACGACCCCCAGTGACTGTCTACAGTGTATGCACATCCTCAACCCCTGTTACTCAAAAACCAGACTGTAAATCCACAAACAGGCAGAGGCACACAGAATGATTAAGCAAGAAAATACCTACTTTCTAAAAGTGGCGTTTCAAACACACAATTTAAAAATCATCTTTAATAAAAAATATGTTATTAAATTCTGAGTTCAGCGAGCCTAAACATTATTTCTCAATATTTTCCCAATGGGAAGTTATACTTGTAAGATGTTACAGAGTACCTCCCATTCTGTCCTATGGGGCAGATCGCCTTTCAATAGTGAAAAACGAAATTGGCATTATTTCACTATCAGGACATGTTGCACACACAAGTACATGTCCTACCTTTCACATGCACTCCACCCTGCCCATTGGGGTACCTTGAACTTACCATAGGGGTGCCTTACATGTAAGAAAAGGTAAGGTTAGAGCCTGGCAAGTGGGTGCACTTGCCAGGTCGACATGGCAGTTTAAAACCGCACATGCAGACAATGCAGTGGCAGCTCTTGGACACATCTACAGGGCTACATATGTGGTTGGTACAATCAGTGTTGCAGGCCAACTTAGTAGCATTTGATGTACAGGCCCTGGGCACACACAGTGCACTTTACTAGGGACTTACCAGTAAATCAAATATGCCAATCAGGGAGAACCAATAGTCATCATAATTCACACACAGAGCAAATGCACTTTAGCACTGTTTAGCAGTGGTAAAGTGCCTCGAGTCCTAAAGCCTACAAAAACAGGTCAGGAAAAATAAGAGGAAGAAGCAAAGGTTTGGGGATACCCTGCAAAATGGGCCAAGTCAAACACCTCCCATAACGTATTGCATTTAAAAGTGATATCTATGGTCACCTATTTTTTTTACAATATTGCATATTGTATAATATTTTGTATGTAAATAAAAAACCTAACATTCTGTTTGATGCATCACCTGCTGTAGTTTCTATGTTTTTGGGGCTTGCATTAGCCAAGACCTTTTGATTTTGCTAAAATTAGATATATATTATCCTATGCCTAGCGGGACTTTCAGTCAGACCTCCTCTTCCATTGTTCTCTTGTTGTGTCATTCCAATATTTCTTCCTACCACTGCGCCATACAGTGTACAGTAGATCTGTCAGCCCACTTTAGCCATTGGCCAACTTCAATATAAATGATAACATTCTGCTCTTTCACAAGAAACAAATCCCAAACCAAAGTAGTTCCCTTCGTTGCCTGGTATACTGTGGCAATGTGTGCTTTTTGAGACTTAACATATGTTTGCTTTTAGCACCAGTTATTTATCTCGCAAGAGCACTGGATGATGTGCCAGGGCACTGGTTGTTGTACACCACAGAACTCTATGTGATGTAGAGTTCATAGGTACAGAGCTGTGTACATCATGGGCAACATAGTGATGGAAAGCATAGGGCACAGATTGGTGTGCAGTCGAGACATTAATATCTGTTCAGCAGAAGAACTGCTAGACAAAGACATGGCTTCTTGCATCTTGTTTTATACCAAATCATTTTCCTGGAAAATGTTGATGAGATGAGACTGACAATTCAAAGCACTAATACCAAAACCAAAAGTGCTTAGGGATGTGGCGGCTGGAAATGCTTACCCAATGGAGGAGAGAAACAATTTTACATGATTATTTTATTCTAACATTAACACTACTAGGTATATCCTGGATACTTTACTTACTGCCTCTCTTCACCCCAATGTTATCATCACTACCATAGCCCCAGTTTGCTATTTTTTCTAACTTCTCTACAACTTCCCATATACAGCTTAGCTCAATGATTAAATCTGTCAATCCATCCTGTGCGCCATAGGACCACTTATCCCACAAGCTGTAAAATTCTTCCCTAACCTCTGTATTCAGTAACTACATCCTATCTCTTACTTGCCTACCATGATTCAAATCACTCTGCTACCCTTATTGAGAAATGTAACTGGTCACCCTTCTCCTTCTGATATCAATCAATATTTGTAAAGTGCTACTAATCCCCCATGAGGGTATCCAGGCACTAGTTTGCAGGGCTCAGGTCTTGAGTTTTTTCCTGAAATTGGCCAGTGAGGGGTTGTCCAGAAGGCCGTTCCTGGACTTGTTGGCGAGGTAGAAGAAGGAACAGCCTCCGCTGCGGCTTTGGTGGATTGGAGGTGTCTGTGCGAGGGCGAGGATGGATTATCGAAGGTCTCTGGATGTTTGATGAAAACTAAGGTGGTGGGTGAAGGCGGAGATGGTATCCCAGAGTTCTGTGGCGTGCTTTCAGAGAGATCGGGCGTTACGCAGGAGCCATCAGAGTGCTTCCAGGGCAGTTGCAGTTGGCGTAGAGGGGGAGGAGTGGGTTTCTGAAGGTGCGGGAGGTCCTGAGATGCAGGTGAAGAGACAGCAGTGGATGTTAAAAGGTCCTGCCATTGAGTGAGAAAATGAAAGGCAGCAGTTGATGTGGCATTGAGTGTTCAGGGCTCAGAGTTCTGCAGCTGAGTATCTGTGGGTGGCTGGATGGCCAGGGCCCCTGGTGCTGGAGGGTCCCTGGCGCTGGGCGCGATCCAGTCACATATGGGCGCAGATGGACTTGCTTTGGAGCACCTTTGTCAAGCCCACTACGCTTGGCCATGCTGCACTGCAGCTCCATTAAGTAGGTCCTGGGAGAGGGAGGGAAGGGTTTGGGGGCTGTCTGGCAGGAAGAGGGAGGGTGAAGGAGCGGGAAAGAGCAGGTTGGAAGGAGCAAGCGACTCCTAAATGCCAGAGAAAAATAAATCTTAAAGGCAAGGTACCACTTGGCAAAAGTACACTTGCAAAGGCAAAGTTAACACTTGGTGAAACTTCCCTAGGCAGAAATGAACTATAGGGCCAAAATAAAGCTTTATGTCAGAAGTGGACTGAACCGGCAACAACGGTCACTAAGGAGAAAGCGGCTCACAGGCAGCACAGACGTCAGAGCAGGCATGACAAGGCAGCGCTCAGGCAACATACAATCCAAAACACCCAGTGTTCCGCAACTTGAATGACTCATTTTCCCTGTGTGTCTTCAGCTTTGTATGTTTTGTTTACCGCTTCCTCAGAATGTGTTGCATCTTGTGAATGTTCATCCGTCACTGGACCATATCCAGTTTAATCAGTGCTTTCTTAACCTCCACGTGAAAGGTCTTGCTCTGTATTGTGGTCCAGGCCAGCATCTTACATTTGCACACCAATTCCCACATGTTTTTCCTACTCTTTCACATTGAAATCAGCTGAAATCTCCACGTGAAAAGCAACTCTGAGTGGCCTGGTAACTACTGTGGACAGGCCCGCTGGAATTAGTAAACTATACCATGGTGATATAGGGCCAGATGTACAAATAAACTGTTTTGCGATTACCTAATTGTGAATTCTTATGATTCGCAATTAGGAAATCACAAAACGGCAGGTACGAAAATGTGTTTGGGGGGAAAATGACCTACCTCATGAATATTAATGAGTTAGGTCACAATTTGTGACCCTATTAGGAATCGCAAAAATCACAGGGATGGTGGCCTGCTGAGGTCAGCAGACTACCATGTCTGTGATTGCTTTTAAAGAAAGCAATCTTTTTTTTTTGTTAAGTAGACCGGTTTCCTCAAAGAATTTCTGGATGTGTTTCAAAATGAGAAATTAAGTTTTCTTCAAATTTTTTAAGAGCAAGAAGTGATCCACACGGCCACTGCCTGCTCTTAAAAAAGGTTTTTGCTTACATTCACAAAAGGGAAGGGCTCTTCCCAATTGTAAATTGGTTACCACCTACTCGAAGTTGATCGTAACTGAAAATGTTTTGCGACTGCATTCCCGGTCGCAAAACTTTCCCACATACCAGTGCAACTCACTATTAGGAAGGGCCACCCTTAACTCGCCCCATCAGAATATCAATTTGCAAAGGCTATTTTGCGAGTTAGTAATAGGTTACCCACTCGCAAAATAGTGTTGGAACATGACAAAAAGCATTTTGCTGGTCGAAAATGCTTCGTACATCCGGGACTTAATACTATCCTAGACTGAAACACACAACTGATCATTTGCATGGTTGGAATGTGCCCATCATGAGCTTGTGATTACTCAAGCCCCACAAGTGTGTGGTTGTGCATACCCACATGAAAGGCTTCCCCACGCTGAAACACTACAATACAACCATTGGAGCAGATTTGCTAAAATAAAATATGACAAAATACTAATAACCAACACTGGATATTTGCACATTTAGGTTACTTTTAGGCAAATAAATCTTTTGAGAATCAGGCAGATACTGCTATATTCAGAAAATATGACCTGATACCATTTGTCATCCTTACTATAGGCTTTTTTGTAGTGCATAAGTCGTAAAAGACTGAACTTGAATTATGTGTAGAAGACAAAGCCATGTAAAGCAGAGTGAAGGAGTGTATTTCCAGGAGGCAAATAAGAAAAAGGTCACTCATGCGGAAGAAGCGTCATAGGAGCAGCAGTAGGGGGGGCGTGGCTTGGACGCCGAAGAGAATGGCTGCGTTAGCCCGGAGCTCCGCGCCCGATCCCCAACGACATCCTGAATAAAGACACGGAACCCGCTGTGTCTGGACATTCCCTGACAACACTAGACGTCGGAGGGCCACGGGAACCCCGGGAGCTGTGCAGATCGCCGCTCCGAGGGCTCTGCGCCTTGCCACCGGGATTAGAGGCTGCCGCAGTGTGATAGCCCAAAATGGCGGACGGGACTCGCCGATAACACATCGGAATCGGAAGGAGGTCGGCGGCCCCCTCGGAGGCACCAAACAAGCAGAAGGTCGCCCGAGCCCAATAAAATGGGTTCCCCGACAACAACTGGGGAGATGACTTCGGCCAGCGAGTGACACCACGGCCGGCAACCGATCGACGCTAGGAAGAAGATCGTCGAAATGGCGGCCGCCTTTAACATCAGCAACAAAGGAACCCGCGGCTCCTGGTGAAGGGCGCAGACTACGGTAAACGGACCTTGCTGGGAGCCCTGCCCTGGAGGGTCGCCTGCTGGGGAGACACCACGGTCACCCAATTGAGGCGCCGTCCGCCAAGCCCCCGGAGACCAGACGGGAGGCGTGCCCAGTGACACCACGGGTGAGTGAGGCGAGCCGAGAGATAAGCGGACAGGAGATACCCTCCGCTGTGAGAGCGTGATGCCGACGCAGCGCTGAGATCGGCGGCTCAGTGGGAACAGTGTGTTTGGACGCATGGCTCGGATTGAAACGAGACCAAACCCTGGAGAAGAAAGGTAACAGGGACAAATACGGGGTCAGACGGCCAGCAGGAAAGGCAATATAGGAAGCACGTGGAAGCGGATGATTACCGGAGTGCTTCTTGCATGCATCCACCCTGACCAGGCAGTTCTGGGGCAAGCACTGCCAGCAACGGAATCCTAGAGCAGTATTACGCAGCCCAAACAGCGGACGACCCCATCCCGCACTGCAGTGGGACTAGGAGGTCGGTAAGACACTAGGATAACGGCCCTACAAGGAAACGCAAGTTGGGGCATGGTAGTGGGTTGAAGCCATGCTCCACATTAAACGAAGAGTAGTAGAGCGGTCGCTCGGTGGAGGAGAACTTCTGGACTTGGATGGTTAGCCTGCCAGGTGGAGCACTAGACGGTGGCACAAATCACTGACACTGGGTGAAATTAGGCAAGAGGCGAAATACATTTCAGACGGGGGTGACCCCTCCGAACTAGCTGCTATTCCCTACGTCTGCTGCGACGAAGCGCTGAGCCAAGGAGGGCCGTCGGATCAGCTCGTGACCCATCCTCAGAGGGAACCCGACATCGACTCTAAGCCACAGGTGAGCGACTGATCGATGTGGGGAGCGCATCTACTGCAAGAGTGCCGCTTGAGGGGGCGCAGGGAGACCCTCCTCGGGAACCACAGGTGCCACAAGAAGTGCGCTACTGGCTTGAAGACAGCGCAAGATGGGGAAACCTAAGGGACGAGTGGATGGTGCGGCCGGTTCTGATGTGCCAGACGGAGCGACGCAGAGCCCAACGGACCTACAACAATTGCAAAATCGTATCCTAGACGCCATAACGGCTACGAAAGACGCTCTGCGACAGGATATAGCTCAGTTGGCGTCGGGGCTGGGGCTCCTCCGCGCGGACCACGGCAAATTGAAAGACAGAGTAAAAAGCGCGGAGGATACCCTGCAAGAGATGATACCGGAGCATAAATCCATGGAGGGGCGATTGGTGGATGCACTCGACCGAATACAAGCACTGGAACGGAGGGCGGAGGACGCTGAAAATCGCAGCAGACACAATAATGTGCGCTTGGTGGGTCTGCCGGAGAAAACAGAAGGAGAAGACATGGTGAGATACCTCGACAACTGGCTGCGGACTGAAGTGGCGCCGGATGGCCTTTCATCCTTCTTCACCCTGGAAAGAGCACACCGAGTCCCGGCTAGGCCTCCTAGGCCGGGCCAGCCACTCCGACCGGTGGTGATAAAACTATTGCATTATAAAGACAGGGACTGGCTGCTACAAAGGGCCAGGGATGTAGGCCCATTTCAAGTGGATAATAGCAATGTGACATTGTTCCCTGATTTTACGTATGAGACCCAGAAACTGCGAGCCTCTTTCCTTTCGCTCAAAGAGAACTCCGGGCAGAAGGAATAAAGTACTCGCTTCTCTTCCCGGCCAAGCTTAGAGTTGAAGTGGATGGCAAGGCGCTCTTCTTTATGACATCAGCAGACTCCTGGGCGTGGTGGGATACTTACAAAGCTGGAACGGACGGAGCCAAATATCGAGGAGAAGAGGCGAAGCACCAGCAGCCGGTGCGGAAATCGCAGCGGATTCAGAAGCGCCGGCAGAGATCAAGGAAACCGACAGAATCGCAAACGGAAGAGGAGAGGAGAGCGGCGCTGCAGGCGGTGGTGGACCTGTCGGGAACGGGGAGCACCTGCTCACGCAGAGGGTCGGAATTGGAGTCATCGCACAGGGTCGGAAACGGATTTGTCGGAACTTTATGGGGCAAAGGGCCCGGTGGTGACGCCGCAGACCTCGGAAGAAATGATTGAGGCCTAATGAGCGAGCCAAATACGCTTCTTATGTGAGGCTTACGGGGAAGCCAGAAGCGCCCGGAGCAGCTGGGGTACTTGTGAGTGACTTTGGGGGATTGTGGGGCGGGGGGGATGGGACCATGATAGCCACCCTTGGGGTCGAGTTGCGCTCCATTGGCCCATAAGGCCACCGTAGTGCAGACTGCGGTATAGTTGGGTGGTAGCGGGGGATTAGTTAGCCACTGATTAAAGTTTGGATGGGAGCTACTTTCTCGAAGTTAGGTCCTGTTCTGGGGGGAGGAAGCCGAGAGTAGTTGGGGTGGCTCAAGGCAAAGACCATGGGAGGGAGGAGACAATTGTTCTGAGGTGGGGTTTGGGGTGGGGGGGTGCCACTACATATGCCTGGAAGAGGACTTGTACTGTCGAAGACAGATTGCTGTGGGACTATGGCTAACTCTGGAGTAACGAAATGTGTGACCTGGAATGTGCGGGGACTACACACTATGGCTAGGAGGCACAAGGTGCATGCTTATTTAGTTCGTAGAGGGGTTCAGATTACGCTGTTACAGGAAACACACCTAACAAAACAAGAGGGTATTGCGCTACAGCGAAGATGGAGAGGGCAACTATTCAACACCACATACTCTGCATTCGCAAGGAGGGCGCTGATTTGGATCCGAGCAGGGGTTCCTCTCCAGGTGACTAGACAGGTAATAGACCCAGAGGGCAGATATGTGGCCATAGAGGGGAAACTCAGAGGTCGGGATATAGTGCTTTGAAGCGTGTACGCACCCAATGTTGACCAGTCGGCCTTCTTAACGAGGCTTTCTGGTGCGCTGGCGAGTTACTTAGCAGGCCCTATAATTGTGGGAGGAGACTTTAATCGGTGGCGGACACTACTTTGGACAGATCTCACCCACCGCTGGGAACGTCGCCAGTGCATCGATTAGCGAAGCGTAGGCTCGAATGGCAGGAGAGCTGGGAGCTGGTAGACGCCTGGAGAGCGCGACACCCTACCCTGCGGGATTACTCATATTACTCTAGTCTGCACGATCTACATGTTCGGTTGGACGCGTTCTTGTGTTCCCCGCTCGTGATCTCCACTGTGGCGAACGCTGAGTACTTAACTCGCACGTTGTCCGACCATAATCCTCTTTTATTGACGTTAAACTGGATGACTGAGACCTTGCAGGTCCCGACATGGCAACTACGCCCGGACACCCTAGATGACCCACTGTTTGGGGAAGCGCTAGGGGAGAGAATTACACAATACTTCGAGGAAAACGATGGCACCTCGACCACCAGAGGGATGGAGTGGAATGTCTTCAAGGTTGTCGCTAGGGACCACTGCATCGGGAAATATGCAGGAGCCTGCAAAACGCTATTGGACGACTTGGATAAGGCAGAGAGGGTATTGCGGAAGGCTGAGTTGGAGCGCCCTAACCATCCTGAGCTGCAGGAGGCTGTTAGTGAGGCCAAGGAAGCAGTAGCGGTGGAAATGGAGCGGCTCCGAAGCTTCGACCATAAAATTTACCTGACGAGGGCGCACTCCGAGGGTGACAAGGCAGGGACGTTGCTTGCTTGGCTGGCTAATCCAACTAGGCGTAGCCACCCGATCTTGGCCATTGAAGAAGAAGGGGCCGCATATGTAATACCCAAACAGGGATCTTGGATAACTTCCGGTCATATTATGAAACGCTTTACGAAAGCGGATTAGAAGGCCGCAAATGTGAGATCGATACCTTTTTGGAGGGGCTGCAATTGCCGCAGTTGGATCAGGAACAGTCAGACGACCTGGGCAGGGATATTACACTGGGTGAGATAGGAAGCGCGGTGAAGCAGATGGCTCGAAACAAAACCCAGGGCTTGGACGGACTGCCCATAGAATATTTGGAGCAATTTGCTCCACGGCTCCAGGTGGTTTACAATGAAGCTAAATCTAAGGGAAAGCTGCCCCAATCCATGCGTGAAGCCTTGATGATCCCCTTACTGAAGCCAGGGAGAGAGAAGACCAAGCCAGCCTCTTATCGTCCGCTGTCCATGCTGACAACGGACTACAAAATCCTGAGCACAATACTAGCCACTAGATTGCTGAGCCACATGACGGAGTTGATCCACGGCGATCAATCCGGCTTCATCCCCACACGGAACACTACCATCAATATACGCCGACTGATACGACTAATGGGTGACCCGATGCCAGAGGCGCGATTGCCCTTGGTATTATCAGTAGATATCGAAAAGGCGTTTGACAGTTTAGAATGGGGTTACCTTTACAGGGTCATGAAGCGCTTCGGCCTTGGCGATAATTATATAGGTTGGACCAAAGTACTGTACACATCAGCGACGGCACGAGATAGGCTCCCTAATATCGCACCAGTACCAGGTAAGCCGTGGTACTAGGCAAGGGTGTTCACTATCCCCCCTGCTGTTTGCATTAGTGATAGAGCCATTTGCGGCGGAAGCTCGGATGGGACATTATTACAAGGGCCTAGTCTATAGAGGAGACCCGCAGGCCATTTCGCTGGATGCGGACGACCTCTTATTATTCCTAGAGGATGCCAGTGGGGCGCTGGAAGGCGCAGAAAGGCTTCTTGAACTATTTGGAAAGCTGTCAGGCCTAAAAGTAAACTGGTCTAAATCCTGTTTATTCCCATTGAGACAGGGGGAGAGGCCACCTGCCAATTTCCCATCACTCAACTGGGAGCCTACTGTCTGAAATATTTAGGAGTGTATGTGTACCACACGGCGACTGATATGCTAGAGGGAAATGTGGGCCGTTGTATCCGAGCATTGAAAGGGAGTATGTCCTTCTGGGCCACTCTTCCGCTCTCGGTGGCAGGCCGCATCTCCTTGGTGAAAATGATAGCTCTACCGCGCCTCCTCTACTACTTCCGTACGTTGCCAGTGTGGATTCCTGGTTCTATTTTTCAGCAGTTGCGATCATTGCTGATATCGTTCCTGTGGGGCACAGGCAGACATAGAATAGCGTTAGATACGTTGATCCGGCCTAAGGATGAGGGGGGCATGGCGGTCCGAGACTTTGAGTTCTAATACCTAGCGGCACAATTACAAGTCTTTACGCAGGAGGTAGGGAGAGTGTATCGAGGCCCGGAACAGGAGAGGGACAGAGGTACCCCCCGACACGTGCTCGCGTACATTACTTTACAACAGAAGTTCATCCTCAGAGACTTGTCCCTAGAAGAACAGACGTTCAGGCTCTGATGGAATAGTGCACGATGTAGAGCGGGAGTGCGGCGTATGTACGCACCTGAAATACCACTGGGAATGGTGACAACACTCCCACACGGCTGCGACTAGTTGCGGTTGCAGGGGTGGGAAGATGCTGGGCTTCAAATGCTGGGTGACTTGTACGAAGACGGGACATTACTTTCATACCAGATCTTGAAAGACCGTTTCGATCTACCGAGAGGAGACTACCTGATGCACGCTGCTGTGACCAGGGCTATGCAAGCACACTGGGGGGAGGGACTGATAGAGCCCGCCACATCCATGGCATGCCAATACACCCTGATGGTAGCTGGTACATATAAGGCAGTGACGTGTCTTTATTCTAGAATGTTGCGAGAACCCCTAAAACCTCTGACAACACTGAAGGCCAAATGGGAACTAGAACTCCAGATGGAGATCCCTGACGCAACGTGGGGGCAACTATTAAGGCGGGCAAGGAAGAACACGAGGAACGCACGCTTCCAATTGATACATTTTTATACTCTCCACAGAGCCTACCTTACACCAGGAAAAATCTGGAAGTATTTTGGGGTTGAGAATGCGGCCTGCCCCAGATGTAGCACTGCAGAGGCGGACTTAGGGCATATGTTATGGGACTGTCCACTCCAGCAAAACTATTGGCAGGAGTTTGGCGAGACATTGAACAACGTAACAGACAGAGAACTACAATACACTAAAGCGGTAGGAGTGCTGTATTGGTTTCCGCACACACCCAAGAATAGCATTACGAGCAAGTTTATCGATATGGGACTGATATTGGCTAAGAGGGAAATAACTAGAAATTGGAAATCAAAAAAGGGGCCTACGCACAAAAGATGGCTCAATGAATGTCTCAAGTGGGCGGCAAGCGAAAGTACTTTAAGATACCAACTGGCCCGCCGTAAAGCTGACGATAGGGCACTGGAAGCGGCAGCAGTATGGGAGGCGCTAGTGCAGGCATTACGGGATAGTAACCTGGAAGAGGAGGATGAGCATCCCAACTCAGGAACTGACGATCCCACTGACACACCAGGGGCACTTCCTTTGAGCATCCCGGATCACTCCTGACAGAGTTCATATACACACACTAACACCGAGTCCGGGCGTAGGGGCAGGCACTGGGAGTTGGGGGGGGGGGAGTTTGGGGAGTTTAGGAGTTGGGGGGAGGAGGGGGTTTGGGGGAAGGAGGGATGTAAAATGTAAAAGCAGATTGAAGAAATTCTTGCATGGGGAATTGAAGGCGCTCAAGGGTTGCAACGAGGGGTGATTCACTGGTTGACGCCGCCCGACCCCCGGGTTGTGGGCTTATAGGCCGTGTATACGAATTACCCAAGTGGGAAACAAGTATTGCTAATGACCATGCAAGACGGTCATAAGTGTAAGAGTATATATGATATGGTTCTGCAATAAAAATGGTTTTACAAAAAAAAAACTAGGAACAGCAGTAGAACTCAGTTATTATGATGAGGTATGGCTATCAGTCTAACCTGGAGAGGGGTGGGAGGGGGTGTCAAAGAGTTGTAATCACACCTCTAGGACTAAAATAGATTCATGGTTGTACTATATGGCAGGGTCCCATAGCTCCTCAATTCCCCTAACAAGGCCTCAAACCACTTTTCAGGTGGTTGAGGAGATAGCTCGTCAGATTGTTGCGCATGGTTGGTAGAGCAGTGGATGAGCAGTGGATGGTTGGTAGAGTGAGGGCTAAGTGAAGAGTATTTAAGTGTTGTGTTTGAGGCCGGAAGGTGTACTCCAGTCCAAATAAGTTTGCTCCACACTCAAGAAGGCTGAAATGCAAATCTATGGTATAAGCTTCTCTTCTTTGCAGCTAGTTTTACACTATAGAAGTACTCTCACATACAAGCATACATTTTGCCGTTTCTCACTATCTTCTCCGCTTCATCCTTCTGCGTATGTGACAACAAACTGATCATGCACTTGTTGCTCACAATAAACGAAAAATGTTGTTGAACACAACCTTCTGTTCGAATGGGTAAAAATGCATAAGCAAACAAATTCGAATACAAATTCAAGCTAAATATATATGGTAAAGGTCTGGTTGCTTGTGACTTGCAATTGCCAAAAACTTCCCAAAATACGCAACAATATAATGCCTATTAATTTTGCATTTGGACTGCTTCGTTAATAAAAGTCTGGGATTATCTGGATTTCAAGTATTTTTGCAGTTGATAAGTCTGAAGTATTCGCGCTTTTCTAGCATCCTTCTATCCTCTCTTGGCTAGAAATGTCAGACACGTAGCTGCATTTGGGCTCGAAATGAAACTCTGACAACTTGAGATAATTACTAATGAGATGTCATCCTGCCTTTGATCTTTCACTAAAAAAAGGGCAGCCAAAGACAGGCGAGGAGTGGAAAATAATCATTTTATGCACTTTGTTTTCTCCATGGACTTGGACATAAAAAACTTCCTTTGCCACGACAAGCTAGCACCCTTTAGTTTCTGAAATACAAGCATTCAATACTTCTCTCTACTCTCCAGGTCTCTGTCCTCTCAAACGCTAGCGGGCTCGCCTCTCCCTCTTAACGTGTGCTCGCTGGTACAGGTATGCCAAATTGTCCCAGTGGACCCTTTAATACTGAGATAACTCCAAGGATGATAGAGTCGGGGTTTCCTCGGTCCTGGCACAAGTATCAACAGGAAGGACTAAAGTTGGTAATAATAAATTCTCCCAGCATGCTTTGTGGATGACTATCTTTATTTATAGACGGTGGAATCTGACATTTCACTTTTCAGGCAATCCTAATAGGGGTTGATTCCCTGTCACGAGCCTTTCAAGTGAACGGATGTGCCAATTGAGGGTAATTCCCAGCATTGACGGGCTGATGGGCATTCAGGCACTGCCAGATGGGTTAGCGTAAGAAATCCTGTGTGTGTGCCGATTATTTGGTGCCATGGACAGTAGTTGTTGCTGAGGTTCGGTTTTACACGCCACCCACCTTGCATTGTGATTACACAGCCTGCAGGTGGCGCCGCGGCTTGTTGTTCCTTGTTCACCATAATAATCCTCAGCACAGGTCCAGAGCACGGGTTCAGAGCAGGCTGTGTGAACCGGTTGGGGGGACGAGGAGCCATGATGGAGATTTTTTTTTAAAAACAGTAGTTAAATCAAAATGCACCATAGTGCTCTCAACCGCGTCGCAGCCGCCTTAACTTACACAGTGCGACCATAGTCCTCCCCTAAAAAAGCCAGGACCTCTTGGCTCCAATCAGCCACGTGTCGCGTCCCACCAGCATCAGCTGGTTGGTTTAAATTTGTGTGATGGGCAGCCAGATGTGGAAACGGGCTGCTGTCAGACTGTTGGGGGTGCTAGCCAGTGCAGCATACTCTCAGGGGAGACTTATGAGGAGACTTTGGGATGCAGAGAGAGCTCTCTGACTGCCTTGGCCTGGCACATACATGATTGACAGTCATCCTGCACAGTGAAGGGCACTGCACACAGGGGTGACCAGGTGCAGACCCGAGGAGCAAGGTGGACATGACCCAGGCTGAGTTGCAACTCAGCCGCCTGGACGTTGAAAAACTGCAGTACTTCAAAAACTGCAGTACCTTGTGTGGTTTGCGGCTTGAAGACCCCAGCTGCGAGCTGTGAGTTTCACTCATCTGGGGCTCCTTCCTCGTGGGCCTGGGCTTCAGCCTCGGTTCCTTGCTCTTCTGCCTGAGGGTAGGCAGCTTCCTTTCAAAGCTGCTCTGTAGCCAGTAGGGTTCAGCTTTTCATTCCTGTCGCTGTACATTTTCTATAATGGTTGTTCATTCCTTGATTCCTTTCTAGTTTTCCCAACCCTTTGCGTTTCCTGTTGTGTGATGTTTAATGTAGGTTTATCGCCCTCTCCTTTTACTATATAAAGGTTTTAGTCTGTTTGCAGGGTGCGGCACAACTGAGCGTTGTTCCTTTGCTTTTTTTTCCGCACTCCCGCCTCTTACTGAGTCTGACTCTTCGCTCCTGAGGAATTCTCCTTTCAGATTGCGGATTCTAGCTTTTCTTTAATCCTTTGAAGTCTTCGACCAACAAGGAAGATTTTTTGTGTGTTTGGCTTTTAAATCATGAGAAGGTGGCATCTTCTCGAGGGTGCTTGCCTATCTCATATTCCAATGGGTGGTTACATTGTGGCTTCTGAAAACAGTCCCACGTTAATCGGACAGCCGAAGACCCAGACTGGATTACAGGTCAGCATCCAGACCTGAACAGGCTGATTGTTTTTCAACACCACATGCCATTACCGTGAGTGATTCAGGCCAGAATGCATTGCGCAAATGTGTCTTCAGTTTCTGCTCCACGTTTCCCATTATAACCACTTATTTATTTGTGAAATGAATTAACTTTTTACTCTAGGGAGACTGCTTGTCAAAATATGGGCGATGGAATAAATAAGACCTAGGCCCACATGCTTTTTGCCTCTGCTTCTAGCATTTAAAATGGTGGCTGTGAATTGCCACCATTTAACAAAAGGTGACTATCATGTCTGTAAATTATATGGCATGGAATTTGTGATCTGGTTAGGTGTCCAGTGGCCCCATGTCACCAGGACGACTTTCATGTGGTCCAGGGAGTTATTTAAGTACATAATAAAGCATGTTGAATTTAAAGATTATAAACAGCAGTCCTAGGTGTCACACATTGTTGCATAGATGAATGCATTTAGGAACATTTTCCACATCAACATAAAATCCAACTATGCTGTCCTTATCAGTGTAAGCATGGCAGTTTTTACATGAGTTCGAAGACACCACACCCCCTGCTGGATGTACAGCAACCAGAAGGGGGTCTGTTCCCGGGAATATCATCTCCTGTGCTACACTGAAGTTGTGAGTATGCAGAACTGGACCGGCAGCCATTGTGTTCCTGGTCCTCTTTTCAGAACACATATCATTTGTGCCCCACTTGGGGCACTGGTGATAGGTTTTCTGGATTTTTTTTCTAGAACACGGTCCAGAAATGCGCCTGCATGGCCCCTTGTAAGTAAGAACTTAATCAATATGCCAACCGAAGACATAAAACCCCCGATGGACTGCAACCACCCTGCAACCCACTGAGAATTACTCAAGTGAAGTGTGTTTTAGCTAACGATCAATATCATGAGGTCTCAAAGGAATTACTGGTGAAACCCCAAAGTATGTTTTATCATGAATAGGTGCACTCAAGAACACTAGGAAACCTGCAATATATTTATACTAGCAGCCCGCCCCTGCGTTGCCCGGGGCAGAAGGGGGCTGGGGGCAGCATCACAGCAGGAGAGGCGTAGCAGAGCGGCCGGGAGCAGCAGAGCGTACTTACAGTGTTTCCTTGCTCCAGTTTTGTTGGTCCTGGCTGCTGCTGCCCACGCTCGTGTCCGCTGGCTCTCTGCGCTCGTTTTCTTGGTCCTGGCCGCTTCTACCGACTCTCCTGTCCGCTCTTACTCTGCGCTCCCCTGGGCATGTCGACGCTCCTCTACTCGCTCTGGACCTTGGAGGGTGTCGCTTCCGCTGTTTCTCCGCGCTCGTTTTCATGTTCCTGGCCGCTTTTGCCGACTCTCCTGTCCGCTCTTACTCTGCTCTCCCCTGGGCATGTTGACGCTCCTCTACGCGCTCCGGACCTTGGAGGGTGTCGCTTCCTTTCTCCAGTCCGCTCCTCGCAGGGTGTTGCTTCCGGCTTCTGCGCTCCCCCGTGATGTCAGCACGCATCAGCACGCACGTCCTTAGCTGGCATACTTCTAAGGGACTACTTTCCCTTAAAAATTACGTTTCACTTCTAACATATATATTTTGTTTTTATATAGCCTATGTCCTTCTGCTTGCCCTGACGTTTTCAAAGATGTATTGGGTGTTTGGTTTGGTGGTGTACTTTTCGAGTTTACCTGGATCAAAGGACACAGTTCTCTCTTTATAATAGTAGTATAGATTTAATGACTTATTAAAATCAAAATCCCATCCTAATGCACACAATATGAATTGTAGCTAGTATAAAGATAAATATTATAATTAGTCGAACCAGCCTGGCTTCGTAGAAACCATCATTTTACCCTACATAGGGCATACTATTCCCCACAGAGGTTGTCCAAATTTTCTCTGGGGGGTCCTGGGGTTTGCGCAAGGTGTGGTTTTAAAGAGGCCACGGATACACATATGTTCTTTGATTGCCCTCACTTGGCGCCTTTTTGGGATTCAATCAGTAGTAAACTTTCCTCTTCTCTGGGCTTTAAAGTAGTGATCGATCTTTGCATTGTAATCTTTGGAGTCAGTGACCAGACTCATAGTCCAGCCAAAAACCTACTGTCCTATTCTATCCTGGCGGCCCGCAGAGAAATCTGCAAGCATTGGAAGGATGCATCCACCCCTACATTCAACGACTGGTGCAATTCAATCCTTCAGATCTCGAAACTGGACCTCGCCAGGGCCGGGAGACAAGATAAAAGAGCTTTCTGGCACTTTTTGGATTGGTGATTTTGCTTTGAATCTGTTTTTTTTGGGGGGGGGTTTATTTTCCCCCAGGTCCGATGATTACGTAGCCATGGTTTATTCTCTTTGCAATGCCCGATCCTCGGTTGGCATCAGCTATGATAGTAACTGGCTCAATGTGAGTCATCTGCCATCTGGGTAGCAAGGTGTTTTGATTGGTGTGAGCCAGTCGTTGCTGTTGGGAACATCCCCCGTTCGCCTTCCCTGCCAGTCTTGACTGAGGCAGCATGACTGTTCTCTCTACACCTCACTACATATGTCGCCTGGCAGCTAGAATCCATGAACGTGAATGAGGACAAAAAAAAAAAGAATAAATATTATAGTGGCACCACAGTGATAGTTTACTTCGATATCCCCAACCCCACCTTTCTGTCCACTATGTTATTCTTAGCGCGTAAAAGCAGCCTATTTTAAGTCTCACAGATGGTTCACTCTCAAATACTTCTCTGGACCATGGAGCGAATGTTCAACTGAGAACCAACAGCAGCCTTTGCATCTGCAAGGTAGCAGATAAGCAGAGTGAAGGCTGGAGCACCTTCCCTGTAGCCTTCAATGAAGGAAATTGATTTGGGCTTTCTATGACCCTCAGACTTCTTGATTCACAGGTGCGAAGCTTCTTTCCATCTCACAACACTCTGTTCTAGTTTATATATTCACTCAGAACATTGATGAACATTTGAAAATACACAATTACTAGAAAAGATCTCTTCCCTTCCATCTACTTCTAGACTGTGAAACTAACTGTACTTATTGTTTGAAGACATTGCACAAGAAGCTTAAATATGTTATGCTCTGTACATTTGTAATGCACACTACCACCCGCTAGGCAGAGGTCTTCAATCTGTGGGGCGCGACCCACAGGGGGGTCGTGGAGTCCTTGGAAGGGGGTCGCAGATTCTGTCAGAGTGCAGTTCCTGGCTTGTTCTGATCGAGGGTGCTCACGGTGGAGGCCTAATTCACACGGTGGTGTGAACAACATCAAAGCCTTATTAACAAGTAAAAGGTCTTTTAAAGACCTGTCAAATACTCGGGTGTGGCTGTGTGTGTGTGTACCTGAAGCCATTTCGAGCTGGGGGAGGGGGGGAAGTGGGGGGGGGGAGGAGTGAGGCTGGGGGAGCAGGCTGTAGTGTAGCCCTTTGAGGTCAATGGATATTGCGCGCCTGGAGCTGTGGGTCCCGTGACACGTCCCCCGCCCCCATCAGGGAGGCACAGAGATGCCCTCCCATGATCGGGAAAGAAGAAAGAAGACGCAGAGATATACTGATCCCCCTCCCTCCCCCCCCATGAGAGAGGCACAGAAAAGGTGGGTGGATGAATGATGGGTGGATGGATGGATGAAGGATGAAGGATGGATGGATGTGTGAAAAGGTGGGTGGATGATTGATGAATGGATGGATGAAAGGGTGGATGGATGGATGAAAGTGTAGATGGATGGAAGGATGAAAGGGTAGATGGATGAAGGATGTATGGATGGATAAAAGGTTGCATGGATGAATGATGGATGGATGGATGGGCGTGTGAAAAGATGGGTGGATGAAGGATGGATGTATGGATGGAAGGATGAAAGGGTGGATGGGTGAAGGATTGACGGATGAAGGATAGATGTATGGATGTAAGGATGAAAGAGTGGACGGATGAAGGATGAATGGATGGATGAAAGGGTGGATGGATGGAAGGATGAAAGGGTGGACTGATGAAGGATGGATGGATGGAAGGGTGGATGGATGTATGGACGGATAAAAGGTTGCATGGATGAATGATGGATGTGTGAAAAGGTGGGGGGATGAATGATGGGTGGATGGATGAAAGGTTGGATGAATGAAGGATGGATGTATGGATGGATAAAAGGTTGCATGGATGAATGATGCATGGATGATGGATGGATGTGTGAAAAGGTGGGGGGATGACTGGGTAGATGGATGGATGAAAGGGTGGGTGGATGGATGAAAGGGTGGATGGATGATGGATAGATGTATGGATGCGAGGATAAAAGGGTGGATGAATGTATGGATGGATAAAAGGTTGCATGGATGAATGATGGATGTATGTGTGAAAAGGTGGGTGGATGAATGGATGGAAGGATGAAAGGGTGGATGGATGAAGGATGGATGTATGGATGTAAGAATGAAAGGGTGGATGGGTGAAGGATAGATTGATGAAGGATAGATGTATGGATGTAAGGATGAAAGGGTGGACGGATGAAGGATGGATGGATGAAAGGGTGGCTGGATGGAAGGATGAAAGGGTGGACGGATGAAGGATGGATGGATGTATGGAAGGATAAAAGGTTGTATGGATGAATGATGCATGGATGGATGTGTGAAAAGGTGGAGGGATGAATGATGGGTGGATGGATGGATGAAAGGGTGGGTGGATGGATGTATGGATGAAAGGGTGGATGGATGAAGGATGGATGTATGGATGGGAGGATGAAAGGGTGGATGGATGTATGGATGGATAAAAGGTTGCATGGATGAATGATGGATGGATGTGTGAAAAGGTGGGTGGATGAATGATGGGTGGATGGATGGAAGGTTGGATGGGTAAAGGATGGATGTATGGATGGCAAGATGAAAGGGTGGATGGATGAAGGATGGATGGATGGATGGAAGGATGAATGGATGTGTGAAAGTGTGGGTGCATGATTGATAGATGGATGTGATGAGGTCTAACAGGCGCATTTATGGTTGTCAAAAGTTGATGATGAGAAGTACCAGTTTCTAGAAACTTTTGTTGGAAGGGGGTCCTTACCCCTAAAAAGGTTTTACAAGGGGGTCTCGGCATCAAAAAGTTTAAAGACCTCTGCGCTAGGGTATCCTGGCACTGAGCAGGTGCGCGTGCCTAGCCTTGCCTATGGCAGGATCTTCTAGGAAGCCTTATTTATTTGTATTATTAAAAACAATGTCAGGAAAGAACTGTTTAAAGCCATACAGAGAAACACCTGCATATGTAAGCAAGCTGAATTGTCACATCGTAATGAATAATAAACATTATTAAATGTGCATTATTTTTTAAGCATACATCAGGATAAATGATAATGTATTATTCCGAAAGGAGCTACCTCGAAAGGCAGCTATATCATAATTATAACAAGAGTACACATCACGTCTCACAGATCTCATCCGGGCATCGCTCTGAGAGTGTGCACAGATGTGCAGCTAGGCGTTAGTTTAGAAAGGGCACATCTTTGCCCAGCAGCGCGCTGGCACTGCACCGTCTCTTTCTAATCCGCCGGGGCCACTGTGCTCAGATGGTGATAGTGTGAGTGTCTCGTGCTGTTTGGATGGTATGGAGTACAGAGTTCAAGCCAGCTGAATGATCACATTGTAATGAATAACATGAATAAATGTGCATTATTTGTTGCATGGTATGAAGTGCAGAATCACACTGTTGGATTTATTGCCTATTGCCCAGGCTTCTCCAACATACTCGTCCGTCCCCCAGTCCCGGATCCCAGACCAGTTTCCACTCAGAGGTAAGAGTGTAACAGAGCCTGTATTACGAGTGGGCGTCGGGCCACCCTTCCTCGCCTCTAGTCATTTATGTGTGGCCAATGATGCTAGATGTAACCTCAGGGCCTCCAAGTTAATTCACAAATATGAACGTTCATGAATTTATGAACACACGTGAACAAATTAAATGAGCCGTAATGTAATTGCTGCCATCACCGAGCTGCACACACCGCTTTATTGGGGTACAAAAAGACACAAACATCGATTGTGCCTGGCACCTGAACTCAGTGGTATGGTCGTGGCTTGGCCCTAAGTTCATAGTTTTAAAATGTCTAACACTGGGCTTTGGTAAAGGATCTGAAACTGAACATGATCTGAAACCACGTCGTAGAAAGCGAAGTACTTGGACGCGCCCTTGCTCAAGTATATGAGGTTTCCAAAGCCGTAGAATACATTTGGACCTTTCTTCAGCTCAATTGTGCATCTCGAATATACTCTACTGACAGGAGAGAGCATGCCAGTCTTTAGATTGTTACTGTACAGAAGACATGGGCAGGAAGCAGATTCATAGAAAGAGCCAAGCCAGCTATCTAGCTTGGCTCTAAACTCTAAAGCACAAGCTGCGCCATGGGCAGATTTATCAAATAAATGTGTAATACGCAAATGCCATGCACCAACACGATGAAGACAGTTTCCGATTGAAAAATAGGTCATTTCTTAAAAAGTGGTGTTTCACTAAAGCGCATTAGATGAGAATGTGCATTGACATCTGCTAAACGTAACAGCCTCTAAATATGAAAATTTCCCCACTTCCAATGCCCTTATCATGCTGCACGTGTGTGCACAATAAGTCAGGCCAATATTGTTGTGTGGAGCACCCTTGTCTATTAAGGCATGCATAAAGTTTTTATGCAGTGCACAACCTGAAGTCATTCCTTCAACCTGACCCCAGATTTAAATACTCAGTTAAAATGAGGTATAGTATAGAAGTGTGATTTGAACAGGATCACATAAAGGAATTAAACCCAGATTTCCTGGTTACACACTGTTCAATTCAGCCACGGAAATAATATCTCCTTCTAACTCCCTTTTGCCAATAAAGGACAATTCAACAGACCAATAGCACAATGTGTGACTAGAAGAGCAGTGGTATTGTATTGTATTGTATTGTAATTGCATTTATATAGCGCTGCCTACCCCTGACGAGGCGTCAAAGCCCTTTTTCGGTGAGTAGCACGCTACTCCAGAACCCAAAAGGATTAGTGGTGAATTAGTATAGTGAAATATGAAATTAATTTAAGCTGGGGATATGCTAGTCTGTTATTTGGATTGAGAAAGATAGTGGAGAGGGTAGAAGATGCAAAGTTATTAATGTTATTTTAGATAAGGAGGGAACATAATTAATTAGACTTCTCCATTTCCCCAATATTACAATAATGCCTGTAGCAATCAGACACGTGTGGTTTCACATCTCTCAAAGGCCGTTGTTAGCTGCCTCTATGTTTTTTGATTCCTTGGCCTACTTTACACCTCAGTCCGACCCTGGTGATTCCTGCAGATTACATTTGAGCCGGAAAGCCCACTGAATAGGTTTTCAAAGGCAGGTTATGGATTACTATGGCACATTGCAGTACCAGTCCCCTTGACAGATTCAGAGATTCCTGCATGATAAGACAATAGTTGGGATTGAAAGTTGGCTTCCATGCCAGTGCTGTTGACAGAAACCCCTCCCATTCGTCCAACACTATAGTTTATCGATTGGTTGGTTATCAGTGCGCCCACAACAGAACTCAGCCATGCCATCACATCACACCAACATACAATAAAGCATGACAAAGTATAAGTCATAACATCAACTGACACAGATAGCAGTGTGTTCATCTGCACCCAAATAACCACGCTAGTCACACATCTTGTGCAGGTGAGTCTAAAGAACTGAAATCAAGTATCTTCGCACTGCCTGCCACATCAAACCCACAAACAGCAACTGAGGGGCTCATTACGATGTCGTGCGGAACCTTTCCGCCCGACACTGTCTCGGAATCGTTTCTGCCCGACTGGCGAACTGTCGTTCCGCATGACGGATTACGATGGAACCAAACAATGTACTGCCGGAGTCTCATTGATTCCTATGGGAACCCGTGTTCCGACCGACAACACAGGCTCCTATGGGGAAATGGGGTGTTTGCAGAAATTCCTGCCCCTATCAAGGGCACCCAATTGTGCCAGCTACACAATGCAGTTTTACAGGGGGGTCTCTTGGGTACCCCCTCGGTCCCCAACAGAGGATGCAGGTTGAAGGGAGCCCTGCTAGGTGTCCCCGAAAGTCATTTTCAGACAGCCTTGTCGTGTTGGACAGGTCAACTCGGAAAGGCTGTTAGAAACCGACCTCGAAATTGCTCGGTCAGAAACTCTGTCCACATAGCTGTGCGATGTGAGTTCGACCGACATGAATTCTCAGAGAGCCGATCAGAACCAATTCGGAAAGAACGTGCTGTTTGTAATCCGATAGCGAACATCGTAATCAGTTGGGCGGATGGGAAACTGACAGAGTCGGGCTGAAGGGTTCCGACACAGTCTAGGAGAATCCGACTGTCGGTCGGAGTCTTTCTGCACAACATCGTAATCTGCCCCTGATTCGGAATCCTGGAAACCAGGGTGAGAAGGTGCTAAATCCCATTTGAACTGCCGTGTCTGACCAACAGCAGAGTGCTTGCCATAACATTTGTAGAAGGAAACACACTTTTTCTAATGTGGATGCATCTGCTGCGCACCACATGTAACATGTATATCTCAGGTAAAAATCCTGGTACTTTTAATGTGAAGTGTTTTTTTTTTTAGAGTTTTATGTAGCGCAAACTAGACCCCAATATATCAGGGATCAGAGCGCTTTACTTGAGCACCAGTTCCGTTACAGATGGACACATTAATTTTTTTCTTTTTTGTTAAGCACAGGGAGATTAAGTGATTTACCCAGAATCACAGGAGGTTGAGCGTTGTTGCAGAGTCTCGAACCCGGTTCCCCAGCTTCAAGGTCGACCGCTCTAGCCGTAAGGCTACATCCTCTCCTTGGTTGCATCCCATTTGCAGCAAGTACTGAACATGTGAGCTATAACAGCATTGTTTTCTGAGAACCAATTAAGCGTCAGGTTCTAGCACCAGACAGACTGCAATTGATTACCTCCTGCGATTCCAACAAACTTTGGCGAAGATTTATCATTCTTTCTCGCAGTGTAACTCAGCAAGCCACCTTGCTCCACTGTATGAAAGGGAAAGGGCAGGAATGTGAAGAATTTACCATTATGCAGCGCATTCCTGTCCTTTCCTAGAGCTGGTTCACTTTTGACTGCCTAGCACCAGTGAACGCACTCTTGCGTCATGTTGCTAGGGTGTCTGCTTTGTAGCTAGGATTGCTTCTGTGCAGGAAGGGTCGCCTTCCTGCACAAAATAAATCCCGATAGGCATTGTCCTCTTTCTATGTCTGCTGCAGAACACAGCACATGTAGAAAGAAGAACAGACAAGGAGAAATAAGGACATTTCTGCTTGTTACACCTCATCAGGGGAGACGTAGCATTTTCATGCATTCCCAGGTTTATCACTAATGGTATGTAATGGGAATCCAAAATCCATCGCCCTTGCATTACTCTAAATTTATCAAGCCATGCAGGGTCACGCATGGTGGTCATGCATTGCTTGATGAATCTTATTTGGGTTTTGCGTCACATTTACGTGATGCAAAAGAGATGCCAAAGCTTTAATAAATGTAGACATTTCCTTCTGTGATGGATGAATACAAAGAGATAAACCGCTTTGGCTTTGTTTACTGCAGATACCATCGAGCCTCTGAAGTGCGCTCTGCAGGTTAAGGGGCCATTTTGCTCACTTTTGCACGGGTTTTCCTGCTTTTTCCCTGGTTGCATGCTTCCACTGTGTAGATGGGAGTCTTAGTTTTTTCCTAGGGGTATGCCATAGAAAAAAAAGTGCAATGGACGAATTTTCCCATATTCTGCCAAATCATTTAGCTGTTTGAATCCTTTGAAACCTTTGCTACCTTCATTGCATACAGAGATCACGGAATGACCTGCAAATATCAACAATTCCAGAGCACACACTACCGTATCTAACTATCTAAAACATTTTTAAAAAGGTTTGCACGTCAGTTTTCGTGTTATCAGCGGCTGTAGACTTGCACTCCGGACCTTAAGCAGGCCATTTTCTATGATGTGAACTCCTTGCCTCCTCCCGCACCCGATCAGCATTTTCACCCTATTCTTCTCACAGGCAGAAAGATTTAAGGGCAGAGACGCTTCCTGAACACACCCTGTGACGCTAGCTTTGTCTCTATGGATATATGGGAGCTGCTGATGCAGGAGGAAGAGTTAGCACACTCCTAAATCACCCAGGCGAGGAGGCGCACCTGGCTTCACCTCACTGCATGAGAGGATGCTGCTGGGCGATAAAGCACCCACTGACAGCCGCTTGTATCCACACCACTAAACGGCCATCATGGAAAGCTTAAGGCGTGCTGATTTAGGATACAGGCGTGGACGTGGGTGCACAGCCTGACTTACTGCCTACAATGGCGCACTGCAAGTGTTGCCTGCCCAAGCAATCCCCACCGAGGGGAACCAAGGGTTGGAGCTGCCAATTGAACGTGTGACACTTTCATTCCTCGTTTCTAAGCCAACAGGACTTTGCATGCTGGATTTTCAAGTTCATGCTACCAACGTCACAAGCATAACTACAGGTCCCATAAGGCAATAGTTTGTAGGCTAAAAACCCATGTCTTGCTGAAGTTGTCAAGCATGACATTGGCCAAGCTGGTAGCTATGTTTAGGGGACTTCATGCTGAGGCATTAATACAACAAGTAATATAGTTACATCGGAGTCAGGGCTGAACGGACGGCTAAAGCATCTCTGGAAGATGTTTTAATACCAGCCCCTCTAATGTGCAGACTGAGGGAGAGCAGTGGGTGCAAACAAATAACCAAAGATAATTTGGGGTTGGTTTTCTCACCTAAGACTTCCCTTTCAATATTTAGATCACATTTCCAAAACACAGAAGGGCAGCAATATTATTTAACACTGCACCACCCAGTCTAGTCACTGATGTATTCCGGTGCATGTATTGCCCACCTCAAATGACCAGCTACTTCATGGCCACAGATAAAATGCAATTTGAACAGAGTGATGAGAGGCAATACAAATCAGTACAGTAACGAGTCAATAGACAATAATTGATTCTTCACAGGTTTTCTTGGTTGGGCGTTGCAATTTCTTTATTTCTTATATCCTTTTTACAGTTACGTACAGCCAATGCGTTTCACCTTAAAAAGGAGGTAAATCCATCCAGGGTTAAATGCATCCAGTTTCGATAAATTATCTCCCCTGTACGGTCCAACGTTTGCTACATTGTAGCAAGCGTTGGGCCGTACACAAGAGACAACTTATTGAAACTGGATGGATTTACTTATTTGAAAACGTCAGAAGCAACCAGAATTACATAATTACTTACGATCTCTGTTCTCTTTGGCAAGGACGCTAGAACATTGGAAGTGGCACGTACTTGACTGACCTAAGAGCCGTTATTGACATTGTGCCTACCCTATTTTTTTGCCCTGAAAAAACCCTTTAGGGTGAAACACGTTGGCTGTATGTAACTGTGAAAAGGATATAAGAAATAAAGAAATTGCAATGCACAACTAAGAAAACCTGTGAAAAAATCCTTATTGTCTTTTGACTCGTTACTGTATTGATTTGTATTGCCTCTCATCACTCTGTTCAAATATTTATTTCAAACTGGACAAAACCATGCATTTTCAGTGCAACTTTCTAAACCCAGTGGCCCTGAATCCATAGATTTTGAAACTCATGACCCAAACCAGTACTTCAGGCCTTGGCACAGTACCCAGGGAGCACGCCTTCTTCACCACATGAGCTCATGTATGTGCTATCAGGACCCTCTATGAAAGTTGCTTTTAAAGCTAAACTATGGCCTGGATCCTCAGCCAAAAATCAGTGCACTGCCCTGTGGCCCGCAACCTTACCGGGCTTACTCCAGCATCTCAGAAAGGTTCAGATGTAAATTGATCTTCCGGCCCAGGCACTCTCAATACAAAAATAGATGTTTTGTGTATGTCTACTGCTCCAGTAATCTTTGACTGGCTAGACATCAATTCTAGCTCTAAAATATGATATTAATGTTTATATTTTAAGGGTACAAAAGGGAGATTGCACATTTACTGAAGAATAAGCAGAAAGTCAGCAGAATATTACGACCATGGCCAAGATCTGCAGGTTACTATAGCAACGAAGGCTGCCTCCAATCACCTATCATCCTTCAAAGAGAGCTAAACAAAGCCCTAGTAATTTGGGTAATTATATGATATTGTGAAAAAAGAGCGCTGGATAATCCAGAAGCTACTTGACCAGCGTGGTGTTCTCACAGCTACACTAGTAACCCCACAAGTGTCATAAGTTACATTGAATCTGTGAAGTGTAACCCTATTGTGTCTCTCCTGCAAAAATAGTTAATCAGAACTTAACAGCACTTTAAATGTATATGAACTAAAATCTTCTTTTTTAACTTTCCAATTCATTTACTTCCAAGTAGACATTTTTTTTAATTACCACGTTTTTAAGGCCTGATGATTCCACAATTCTTTCTATGTAAAATGGTTTATCCTTACATCAGACGTTTGCCCGAAATAAACTACTTGCCCAACATATATTTTATTCTATAGTCTGTTGTTTGTTTGAAGCTACCAGAATTTAGGGGACCAGTGAGGAACAGAATGGCCACTGATATGTACATGACAAAATTCTGGAAAACTTAGAAGAGGCTATTACTGAATCTTTTAGCACATGACAAGTCAAATCTTTTTATGAACGATTTTAGTCACCACCAGCCACTTTATTTCTCCGTTAGATCCATGCCTGCTGCTAGGTTCTAAGGCTCTCCTTGGAAACCATGCGCTTTCTGGTTATCTCAGCTACTGTGGAGTATTGAACTGGCTTGTTCCCAGCCTTGGGTTCTATCTTGAGCTCTAAAAGCAAAATTTATAACATCTCTTCTAACGGTTTTTATTAGGCATTTTATTCTTATTGAGCATGTTTGTGATAACGGTTTTTAATCTTTATTTGACTTTTGCACATACATTGTAACTATTTTATTTAATTACACAGTAAACAGTGATTGACTGACTTAGACTATACGGCTGAATTAAGAGAACTTCCAGGACTATTTTGGAGTCGGGCAGGTAGGAAGGATAGCTTAACAAATAACAGGCTTTGTGCAAATCTGACTGCACACTTATTTGTACCAGTGGTTTACATAATTGTGTATCCACGGTCATAACGTCAATGGAGATTTCTACCTGGAAGACCTCTCATTTCAGGGATTGGTTCCCCAACAGAGTCCATATATAGATATGCGCTTACAACCTTTTGCATGCAATCTTCCTTCTTACATAGGGGATACAAAAAACCTCTTAAACAGACTTGGTGACTTTAATGGAACAAATGAATGCATGGTTGTAACACTATATGTTTGTTCACTTTATACCTGTATCCCCAAGGACAAAAGCTTGGTAGCCATACAACATTTTATTTCATCAAGAGATGCCATATTATTTGATCGCACTAATATTAAGGAAAGAATCCAAGAACACATTCGAGCAATAAGAAACAAATCCAAAAATTGCCCATTTGAAGTTCATTTTAACTCCACAACATACAACAACTGAACTGATTAACTTAAAATTCCATGCCAACTCTATAGCTAAGGCTCATCTGAAAGAAGGGTGACAGAGTTCAGGCATTAAGGAAACATGAAACATACTGGATCATTAAACTCAGGGTTGTGGACAAGGGTCTAAACCAAGACAAAGAGTTACAATTATTTCTGACAGATTAGCTTTAAAGTTTACGTAACTAGTTTTTCAGCGCTCCAAATTGTATTTGACCATCATCTGCTAATGGTTTTGTTGGACTATCTTAAGGATGAGTAAAATGCCTAATGTGTTACATCCAATATTTATCTTGCAAAAAGAAAAATGATTATGATATTGTTTTTGTATTATAACTTCGATTATTTAAACTTTAAACTTTACACACTTCCGATGACTGTGTTTTTACATGAGGCCAGCCATAATTATGTTATTCTAAGTTCATGGTCAATATGTTCTTATACTGATTAATACTTCTTTATAATATTTCATGTGACTCGGACAAAAAAGATTTTATAATATACAAGTTCTGTTTGGGGCACACCACCGTTTTGCTCACAAAACTATATTTGCAATAATCCATCATCTTCTTTCTTACTTTCTCTCTCTTTCACAATATTAGCACATTATTTGTTCTAAGACGGCTGCGCTAGACACCAGACCATCTTATCTCATTTTACCTTACTCATCTAATCACTTTCAAATTTTTCAACTGGATATCAACATAGAGATGCACAGTCGAATCCCTTTGAGATAGTACATTCTCATAATTGTTTACGATTTGACGACAAGCAGGGTAGATTCTAATTTATATACTCAGACCTCTAATATGGATTATCATTTGAATTTCTTTCAAAGATGGTGGGAGTTTTCTTCCACCGTTACACAACTACTACGTTAGTCCATTGTAGACTTTCTGACACCACAATGCTTTAGCATTCCTAGTTCAACACTGTCTTGTGACTTCATCCGAATGAGAGACTAAATAGTGCAATTTTAGGTCAGTGGAGAATGTTTTTGTTTTTTTCTTTCTTTGTAGATTACCGAATCTTTGATACAGTATATTCATATTGCACCTTTGAATTCATTAGCACGCTGTGTTACTTGTTTTTTATCAGAATCAGAGGCTTATCAGGGTCTTTCTGCAACTTTTGGATTCAAGCTACAACTATCTGGTCTTACGGTGACCAACTCAGTGGACACTAATACAGTTTCAACTTGAATTTCAGGCACCTACTCAATCCAAGTTATTGTCAGGGCTATGTTCGCTCGGGGTATATATAATGAGGTTTTTTTTCTACAAAGAGGGGACTTTCGTACCCACAGCTATACTACCTTGTTATTGAGAGAAATTCCAGTTTTCAGTTACAAGCGCACAGTTGAGCAGAGTTTTTAAGGTCCTTAAATGGAGGGGCTTTTTCAAGTTTTGGTTATATCCACCTTCTCCCTTACGGATTTACATTACTTTTGTTAACGGTTGGATGGATGCAAGGGCATTTTGCCTCTCTTTCTTTCTGTTTTGACTTGAGACATTTCAAGGTTTCTGTGGTTTAATTACCAACACTTTATAGCCAAAACTTGGCTTCACTTTCTGCCTGCTCTTTTCCGGTACGGACTTCTTGTGGTTAGAGGTTCATATTTGCTTTCAGTCATAATTTATCTGTTCTGTGCATGTTCACTTTGACACTGCTGGTGTAGGGAATGCATTTACTCATAACTTCAGTTGTATAATTGTTTTAATGTTCTTCACGGATGCTCATTTTCACATTGGGCATGCATTAAAATTAAAAAATAAACAAAATACATATTGGGACAAATGTGTTACATATGTACTCTTGTTAACATTGCAGCCTTGAAAAAGTCGAATAAAGACAAAACACGTGTTGGATGCCCCAGCAACACAAGAATTGTGCATTGAAGATTTGTGGGACCATCAAAGCACAACCCATTAACTGTTTACTAAGACTTGCTAAATTATGTTCCCAATAAAAAGATCACTTATTGTGGAAACTTACTGAGATAAGACTGATTAACGTAACTATCTATACAGTCTTGGCACATGGTTTGGTATCGCCATATTACAAATAGGCTTTGTTACATATATAAAAAAACCTTTTATATGAATACATTCTGTACTGAGAGCCAAACGGTGGCTCAAAAGGGGTTGAAATATGGGCTCACCTGTTGTAGCTGTAAGATGGACTGGGCAGTAGCATTTTGGGGGTTTAGACATTGGTTAGCCTATGTTTGGTTGGGGCATAGAGGAGCCAATATGAAAGGTCATGCAATGACTTCCTGTTCATTTTTTTCTTTCTGAGATTGCAAAAGTGTCAAAACATGTCAACACAGCGGTGCAGACACAGAGTTGGGCAGAACTAGAGAACCAAAGTAGTCATGGTGATGTAATTGTTTGCAAACCTGTGATATCGAAACTATCAACTTGATACTCAATGTACAAATAGCTTGTGCCTTAGTGCCACTTCTTAAACCCCCTTTTCCATACCAGGTGACCAAATGCATCATTTCAACTCATAAGGTGCTCAGTATGCTGCACAAACAAGAGTCAACGCTATATATTTAAATATGCAACATTACTTTGTTTATATAAATGTTATCAGCCAACGAAAACATGTGGGTCATATACTCTGCTGGACCCAAATTTAGTTACATCCTTTCTTTTTTCTATCCTTTGCGCGCCTCATTGAGAGTCACACCTGACACTACTCACAGTACACATAAACACATAATGTCCTTTCTGGAGTTGATCCCATCACACCTCCTACTTAGATAATACTAGATTTTTTCACCATGTCTAGGTGATTAGAACTACTTCACTTTGGGTAACATATCTGTTTCTCTATAAGTGTGGAGGATCTATAGGTGACAGCTGGCCAGCCCTCCTCTATGTTCCTTTACACTCACCATGCAGCATCCTTTCAGGCACAAATGGCATTTCACTAATATTACTTCAGATAAAAGGGAAGGGCTCAATGCTGCTTAAAGCATGGAATCCGGGCAGATCACCTGAAATCCTATATATCTCAGGGGCTCCTTTTCATCTGCATTTCTCCTAATGAAGAAGGTTGATTCACTAAAACACAACTGAGGGTTAAGGAATTGTTGACCTCTCTCAGAATAAGCCGGGGATAGGCCTCTGGTAGCTGAAAATGTAATGTGCCTCGTGAACTATTTGTACTAAGAAATACCATTTAATTCAGTGGCTCCTGACCCCCCCCCCCTTCTCTGCTTCACTCCTGACCCTATCTCCTCAGCCTCATACCCCAAGGCCTCAAATTCTCTTCCCTTCACATCGCCGGTGTCTCAGCAATGACTGACTTCAGAATCTTTTACATATTGACACGGACATCTGTTTTGAAAGCAATCACATACAAAATAGCAAACCCTGAAGCATGCTACTCCTATTTGGTAATCAACCCAATGCTCTAATAAAGGCTGTTCAGACTACATTATACTGACACACCATCAGTACTCCGGCTATGACAGTTACTCTCAATAGAATTGTTATCCGCAGAAATGTTACACATGAACTTGTGCAGATCAGGTCTCTCTCTCTCTCTCTCTAGCCTGCATGTTATCCCAGGACTCACAGTCTGAGTCTGAAACAGCAGCAAAAACTGCATTCATGTCACTCATTGGGAGTGTGCAGTCTTACTTCACCGTTTTCAGTTTCCTCACTCACACTGAGCTAAAAGCATTGAGCCTCACCAAATCAACCCCATAGGTAACCTAGGACAGGGTTTTAAGCACTGAAAGCCCAGTTCATGCCACACTAGGCCAAGTAAGGGCTAGTGTCAAGCCATTCAGCATGTTGAGACTTCTGTTCTCACAGAAGCTCAAACATTTAGAAACTATTTGTTCTCCAGAGCCTCCTTTTCATTTGTGGATACACAGGTAAATGCATCTAACAATGAAGCATGGTAAGTCCGCCTGCAGATGTTGTGGGGATCACAGCAGTGGGTTTCCTCTTAGGGACTCCTTCTGACCCGCAATTGTATCTCTCAAAGAATTTATGGTGATTTCTGATTTTCTTTAACCTGATTATTTTCACTGTTAATGGCCGGCACCAAATTCAATCATTTCAAGTTTCCTGTTTCCTTCTCCTATTTGGAGCTTCCAGGGGCAGTTCCTAATCAGGGGCTACAGGGCACAGCCCTGCCTCTTGTGAAGCCCCACATTCTGCCCCTTCACATTAGTTAATTTAGCAGTATTCATGAAAACGCAACCTTGGTGTTTTCATGAATCCTGCCATTGCTCAAATCAGCCGTCTCTGCCGGATCTCCAGGCTCAAGGTGACAGGAGTTGGGGTGGGGGGGTGTGGGGGGGCTCAGGGGACTGAGCAACAACCCATCTACAGTGTTGTTTAAAAACACAGCACTTTGTAGGTGGATGTCTGACTTGTGCATGCAGCATGTGTGAGATGTAGCTCAACTACAATCCCCTCACACAGGCACAATCCATTTTATTTAGCAGACATGCTGCACTTGCTCTGGTCAGCACAGTGCAGCATCCCTGAAGTCAGTGAGAAGTCAGACAGAGTAGAAGTGATAGGATCCCCAGCCCTGTCCCACTTCTTGTAGGGCTGTGCTTCCAGTCCTATCAAGAAGCTGGAGGGTGACTAAAGTGGGTCTTCCCCTTTTCAAACCTGGCCTCACGGCACTGTTTGGCTTCTCATTGGGAATCATAGCTTGCTGGCTCCATTACCCAGTGCCAGATTCAGGCTCTACTGCTGCCAGGAAGTTGCCAGCAAAGGCAGCAAAGTAAGTAAAAAAACAGTGTTGTTTCTCTGTGCATGTGTTTATGAGTGTGTTTTAGTGATCAAGAGTGAATGAGATTCAGTGAGAGTGTGTGTGTGTGTGTGTCTGGTTGCGGGTGCGAAAGAGAGTGAAAGTGAGTGTGAATCTGAGTTTTAGTGTGTGTATGTATAACTGAAAGAGAGTGAAAGGGTAGGTGTCTGTTAAAAGAAGTGAGTGATTGGAGATTGCGTGAGAGAGTGGTGGCGACTCCGGGATGTAGCTATCAATGATGCAGCAGGTACAGTTGCACCAGGGCCCAGAGTCTGTGAGTCTGATTGGGTGAGTGTGTGTCGTAATTGTGTTTGTAAGTGGGAATGAGAACTAGTGAGTATGAGTATGTTTGTGCCTGAGTAATTTCTTTGACGACCAATGTACTCACACAATTAAGGTGATTTTGAACATATAGAGAACTCTAAAGGCAAATTTTGAAAAAGTTAGGCGAACTCCTGGCAGGTATTACACTGCACCACTTTCGAAGATGATCTACCGCCACTGGTGCTTCCCACTAGTGCTTCTACTGATGCTCTACCTGAAAGCCAGTTACCATCTTCATCTGGCGATGCACTAGTGTATAATGGAAGACTACACAATTCACATGGCTTCTTCCTCATTCCCCCTGTCTTGTAGGCTCCTTCTATCCTTCCATCCCTCCAGCTCTCTCTCTTCCATGGTCTCTCACCCGCAGTACTTTGAGGCAATCATATGGTGGTGCAATCACCTACGTAACATTTATCACTGCACACATATGATGGGGGAAGCACTTTGTATCCACCTTCAAGTAAAACAGTGTATTTTATAAAGCTTTACATTGCCACATGACACTGTGCTTCTGTGTGTAAAACATGCATACATCACACAAGTAAAATATGGCTGAATCTGCAGAATTAGGCATTGAGGGTGGAGTGAAACACAGAAAAAGCCACAGGTCCGGAATCAAGAGGAGGTTATATAACTGACTGGGTGTACTCTGCCACAAAAAGGGAGGGGTTTCCCTTTTCAGGAAGGTTTCCCTCACACACCAGCGGTGTCTTGTGTCATCATAGGGGTGCCTCCTCACGTGAGAGACCTCGTCTTCACGTGTGCTACAACTCCCTCGCTACTAGGGAGGAGTTCAGGGATGTTTGAGTCAAGGCGGGTGTACTAAAACCCTATGTGAGTCTGGCTTGTGTGTGAGAGTGCAGTGCTGTAATGTGAATAAGTAAAACTGGCTACGGGGTTAGCTATCCTTCAACTTTATTCAGCTACCCGGTGTCACAATTAAAAGCAGTGAATAGCTGGTAACACAGGTGCCGTCATTAGGGCAGATGTGTAGATACTAGACCTACATGTTTCGGCCAAAAGGACGTCCTTCTTCAGGGTCAGTGGATCAGCTACTGCAATAAATAGGTGCAATAAACGTGAAAAAAACATGAAAAAACATGTGCATAAGACAATAATGTGATACTGAACCAGTAGATTGACTATTCAGTATGCTCTGCGTACAACAACTGTTGGTTGTGAAGTTCACTACATCTGTCCTGGCATATTAGCCATATGGTACGTACGCCAAACCCACAATTTATGCAGTCGTCGGGTCAGTCAGCACACGTCCAGGGGCAGGCGGGGGTGGAGTGCCAGACAAAAATCCAGGAAAGTGGAATGACACCCACAAAGTAATACATTTTTGGGTATTCATGAACATCTGACTATGTGTGACTTAACAGCTTTCTGCACATAACCTACATAAAATATAAGTAGCATTTATGATGCAAAAAGAGTGGAAAGTGTACCAGATAGAACAATGTTTTAGGATGTTTGAGAAAACTGTACTGTAGAAAGAAGTACAAATTTCCACTTCCCCTAACCTTACACATATGTACTGTACACAGTATGTTACTGTTTGATAAAGCACAGAAAGCTGCCGAAAATTAGATTCTAAGCACCACCAAATCACCAACTTGAAACCGATGTGCAGGAAAAATTCCCTACCCATTTTCACATCATGGAGATATTAGACGTGCACTTGAAGTCACGACTTCTGTACATTAAAAGCCAGGCCAGATCCCTGCCAACTCATCCAGTAATAAATGTAATTTCCCAGTAATGCGATCTGTGACTCGCCTGAACGGCCCTGTGACATTTCTAGCTGTTTAGGAAGCACTGCGCGAATGAGAGCGGTTACAGCTGTCATTCCCGCACTATGATATCAAAGAAAAATGTAAATATTTGGAATGTTGAGTTAAGTAAGCATTAATTGACGCCTGCAGATTCCCAACAATGCCACGCGCTCCATATGGTACTTAGTATACTGTTAAGTGTGAAAGGCAGGCGGGGGGGCTCCTTTAATTCCATTTGCACATAAATCATTTCAACACAGAGGCCAATTTGTTGAGAGCTTCTCCCGTATCAAACCTGTCGGAAGCTTCATTTTAAATGGCAGGTGAATGTGACTGTGTGTGTGTGTCTATGGAAGGGCGTCAAGTTACAGCAATTCGGAAACCGTATGTGGTTCAGTTAATTGGGGGTCCAATCTTGAGGGGACGTGCCCCGATTCAAGTTTGAATAGCACCATAGCACAGGCTGCCAACTTTGGAAATAAATCGCCGTGTGTGTTTTTTGGGGCGGGTGGGGAGGTCTTGAGGAAGAAGAAAAGGTGTTGAGCCCATTCCTCTCACTAGCCATGAGGGGGCGTCTGAAGGAGCGAAGGTATGGAGAAGTGGCAGCTGTGTGCTGTGGCCCGGAGCCCGTCTATCCATGTCTACTACATACAGAAAAGACACAAAGAAACGTACACTAGCTTCATAGGCCTCTGCTGATGTTCTGGGGAAGTTGCAAACGCCCAGAGGGACATCAGAGTTGTGCACAGCATCCTACAGGCAGAGGAAACTCACTCTGCACAAGGGTTTGTAGGTCATGTTGTCTCCTACTCAGTGCTTAATTTGTAAGAAGTTAGGTGCAGGGCCCTCTTCGGAAGGCCACTTCAGCCTGCACCACCCACACCCTGCCAGCGACAGTACTAACATAACAGTCAATCATCGCACTCCTAAAAGTGTGACAATTCAGACTATTTCATGCAACGCAAAGCTACAACAATGGAATGAGAGGCTGGTATTATTCATTTTCAATGTATATTGACGTAACAAACACGGTTGTCGTACTCATCTCAAAATGAAAATGATAGCGCCACCAGGCTGCTGTCCTGTCGCTAGAGCCGGTACTGAGTATCAAAGCAGAAAAGAACCTGCCTGGAGGATAATAAGGATGGCCTAAGATAGGTCCAAAAATTACATGTCACTCTGAACCCAGGAGGATATCTCACAGACACATAGCAAAAAGAGGATTATCAAAAGACACTTTATTATACATTATTACAATTCATTTTTTTCCTTCATTTTCATTAGACAGTTTATAGTTATAAATATACAATTAAAAAAAAGAGTAGAATAGAATAGAATAAGTTCTAGGCAGGGCCAATATTCTCACAGTTAATATCACCAACACACACACAATCATTCATAATCATTCATACTTCACTTCACACAGTTGCCACAGATGTACAAGATGGACAAGGGACAGATGGTATAAGGTCCCAAAAAGGTTTTTGTGGGTTCTATGAATTGAACAAGCGCCGACGCGCGTTTCGGTGTATAGCCGCAGTCGGGCTACACCTTCATCAGGGTGGAGGGAGGTTGGGGCGAGATGTGGGCCACAGATGATAGAGGGTTATCTTAGATTGACAGATAGAGGTATCGGTGAGCGAGGATACCCTGCTCGCTAAGGGATCTGTTACGCTGGTTTTTTTTTTGTTATCAGCAAGAGATGAGACTAAGGGGTATCGGGTAGTGTTTAATTTCCAGATCCAGGGGGCCGGATAGAGCTCTTCTTGAGTTATACTTTAGGTACGCTTTGTAGGGCAAGGGCCCTTCCTAGGTGGGGGTGGAAGTAGCAGGAGGGGGAAGAATGCCCGTTCCTCTCAGAGGCTCCCGGAGAAGAGAATTAGTGCTGAGGGCAGCGTCTCCTGCTTATTCGGTAAGGCTCTAGCTGCATTTTAGAAGACTGACGCCATCTCCTGATCCGTGGCGAAGATGTCATGGGGGGGGGAAGGGAAGGATGCCCGTTCCTCTCATGGGCTCCCGAAGAAGAGAGTTAGTGGCGGAAGCAACGTCTCCTGTTTATTTAGTAGAAATGCGTTTCTCCGGGAGTTGAGTCGACCGCTCACTGGGGGCCAGATCAGGGCTAGAGCCGGTACTGGCAATTAAGTGCTGTTGCCGACCACTGGAAGCCACGGGAACAAATTAAGCATTGCTCCTACTGTGTGCCATTGGCTCTTCACTGGGAAGCTTGTGTGAACTGAGCCGATATCATGCCACAGGAGCGCAACAGGAGCGTCTGCTTACATTGTGCACCCTCAAAGAACATTAATTACCGAAGGGGCTGTACATACTTGTGTAGTCCCTTCTGTAATTCAGCTCAAGATGGCTGTACATCTGAAGCAGGTGTTCCCTCTTTGGATGGGGGTTACAGCCAATGAGGGAACACTTTCCCATTTCACCGACAGAGGCAAAGGAGCTGTCAGTAGGTGAACTGAGTGTGCTCTAGAAAGAGGGGCCGCACAATTCATGGTCATTCCAAACGCAATCCGGGAAAGCGGGTCCCATAGCCTCCCACAGGCATTGATTGAAATAAGGTAGAATGACCAGGTCTATGCCCAGCATATCGAGTTAAAGGTGCGCCATGGCACAAACCAGGGCAGTGCGCCCTATGCATGATACAGACCCTCCTGGGTCCGTGTGAGTTAGCAGGTCTGATAGGAGCATGTTAGCCATCCTTGCAGTGGAATAATGCACAGTGGGAGTGCCCTCTGTAAAATGTGTTACCCCCTAAGGCTGGCAGACTCAGAGATAAGAGAATTCACAAAAGGAAGAGACAAGGGAATAAGCCTTCTCTGACTCCCCTGCCAAGACTTATAACTCACCAAAGAGAGAAGGACTAAAAAAAAAACAACAAAAGAAGAAAGACTAAAGAGCAAAACAGAAAATTCTATTCCTGCGTCCTCTCCTCACAATGTGCTACTAATGATTCACACAAAAAAGGGGACAAACAAGAGAAAAAGATGTATTTTCTTAATGCTGCCCTCACACACTTTGCAGTGCCTTGCTCCATTATCGGGGCATATCTGACGTCCAGGCGCAGACCAACAATCTTGACGGAGCGCAAAGATTTTTTTTAGAATATATATTGTTGTGAGGGAAAAAAAAGGTGTATGAAAATAGGAAAAAAGGAGAAGGGAAAGATGCTCCCTCAAGAAGCGATCATAAAGTGTAGACAAGTGCAAGCAAAACTATCTCTGAGGATACCAAAAGTTACCTTTATTCTCGGTTCCTCTCTGTAGGATTAAGAGATCAAAAATTGGGATATATAGGTGAGATCAATGTCTCCATATCCCAACTGCAATAACCAACATGTTTCGGCCTAAAAAATGCCTCCAACGATCACAGCCGCCTTCATCAGGGTGTTGAATCCCTTCAATTAATATAGTTTCACCCCTCCCTGGGGTCTTCACTTCGCCTTTTACGTATTACATAGAGGTCATCATTTACAGAGTTTACAAGCTAATCACCAAACCCGGGACCCTCGTGCGTTCGTGGTCTTATCGTCACACTTACTCCAAAGACCAGGGCGGGATGTTCCCTGGCTAGCAAGAAACTCTGTCAGGCCGTAGTTATGGGGGATTCTGGGTGGAGACAGGGGATCCTGGAGCACTGATCTGTCGCAGGCCAGCCCAGGAGGAATTTGGCTCTATCCCTCCACTGAGTTCAGCCTATTTTCTTGCTTTTGTCTCTGGGATGGTTCAGGTACCCAGGGTTTCTCCATTCTGGCTCCTTTATTTTCACATAATTGTCCACGTCCCGATTACATTACACTTTTAAAAAAAAATATTTTTATTGAGACATAAGGTGTAATTCCATAATTCGTAGATAAATATACAATTCATTGATACAGATACAAAACTACTCAGTTCTTAAAATGCGATAAAATTAGTTGGTATTAATCAATACTGTAAAACCTAGATAGTCACAAGCACAGTTCATATAAATATTAGGCCGAGGGGTTGGTAAAAAACTATACTCCTATATAAATATACATCATAAAATGCTTTAATACTTTGAATTCCTCCAATTCTTCAGGGGTGCCCAGATATTTCTTCCCAATTCTTTAGATTTCTTGCCCTTAAATTCGTATAAACATGACTCTATATTATGTATACCGAGTAACCTCGTGAGCCAAATCTGAAAGGTCGTGGCGGTGGTATCCTTCCAGCCTGCCGAAATAAGTATTCGTAATACCGTAACTGAAATAAACACTAAAGCTTGCGCGTCCCTCCCAACCTTAAGTTTATCATCCGTCCCAATTAGGACCAAGGTCGGGGATAGATCGATGTTAAGACCTAGCAGCCCCTCCAAAAACAAAGTTATCTCCCTAAGAATTAAGGCAAGGTTAGGACAATGATAAAACATATGCAAAAGATCTGCTGGACCTGTATTACACTTAGGGCATCTATCATTTTCAAATGATAGATGCCCTAAGTCCTGATTACATTTCTAACCACACAGTACACTTGGCTCATTCATTCTCAAATGGTGAACGGGTCAACCTGTATATCCCATGTAAAGAGGATGCGTTGCTGGGTAAGGCGTTCACACACTTCACTGAGAGGCGCCTCGGGCGTAAGGGCAGTGAAACAAATCTGCTGCACCTCGGCCGGACATGTGAACCCAGTCTCTAAACTGAACATGTCTATTACCTGTCATCAATTTAGATTTTTATATTTTGACATAAACCGAACTGTAGTTGAGGGTTTAAAATGGGTGTAGAAGGGCATAGTAACCAGTTTTGACCTCCTGGCGTTCCAGCCTTTGAAGACAAAATATTGTCATTAAAAAAAGGAGAGACAGAGGAAAAACCCTAGAATGTTTGGGCGAATACTACACCTGAGCCATTATAACTCGTCTGCCACTCAATGTAGTACCCAATAGTGTAATGTTCTAACAAAGTATTTCAACTGGATGCCAGAGGATATAGTTGGAATAAAATGTCCTCAGTATGAGTAACAGACTCTGAGCCACAGGCAGGTTATGCTATATCATTTGGGAATTTGACAGCAGTGCGAGAAACTGCAGGAGAATCAGTAAAAACTCTGTAGAAAAAGGATATCCTCGGCCAGAGTAACTCAGCATTTACCAATCGATAACTCATAACCGAGAGAGTGCAAATGCGCAATCAAGGCTGGGCACAGTTTCAGGAATTTAAGTAAGAGTTGTGCATTTGTATGTGAACACCTGCATAAGTAGCATGGGTTCAGCACCACGACCACAGACACAGCCATAGACACAGCCACAGACACAGAGTTGATCACAGTTTTTTTGTTAACTGTTTTTATTAGGTTTTACAAATAGGCATGAGGTTTTCAATGCAGGTCCCCACACGGGGTTGGTCAACAAGGTACTGAAGCACCATGTGGTGCATATGAAGACCATTACCATTGGTGTATAGCCACTGCTATGCTGTTGTGTCATGTAGGTGGACCCATGTCTAGGGGCCAGTGGGGTGTTCACTCACTTTGCTCATGTATAGTTAGGATTGACCTCCTGTGAGCAGTAACTTCCCTTAAACTGGAAAAAAATATGGGGAAGGGTAAGGGACGGGCCAAGCGCGAAGAGAGCAGGGTGTGCGGCACGGGAGAGAGTCAGGGATCAGAACTGACGTGTAACGAGGAGTGGTCATCTCTCCATAGAAAAGGAGAAACAAAGTTCCAGAAGGTGGGTAAGGTAACCAGGCCGTAGCTCTGCCGGGTGTGCATTGGTGCAGAGCTAACTGTGTGGGGCCCCTGTGTGGTCATGGGTCGAGATAGCAGTTTGGGTGTGTTGCTTGAACTTCTGTAGGAGGGTAATCCAGGTGGCAGACAAGGGAAGTTTGCCGGGATGGCGAGCCTCTTCGTCACAAAGGCATCACCCTCGACCCTCCCCCAATTATTCATTGCCCCCTGCCTTGCATTTATCGTGGTGTCGTCAACACCCTCCAGTGCATGGTCAAGGTTCTCATCGCCAGTAAAAGGGCAAAACTGGTGCAGCGTGTCAGTTCTTTGTGACCCTTTCTGCTCTTGAAAATGCCCAGGGCACAGGCTTCCCAATTATAGATATCAGGCGATTCTGTGATTTCTCATAGAGTCTCGTGTATCTGAGTCCAGCATGTAGTTACGGTATGGCCAGTGCATGTAATGCAGATCGACAGTGGCTGAGTAGCAGTGGGGCATCGCAGCCGAGTGTCTGGGAAGTAACCATTTAATTCGTCAGGGGTTAAGTAGGCCCTGTTGAGGATGGAGAATTTAATGTATTTGAAACTTGCATTCTCGTTAAACCTTCTGTAGGAATTCTAAGACTTGTTCCAACCCCTTATCAGGTAGTGCCCTCTTGATATCGCCCTCCCACTTACCTCCCAACGCTGTCAGTCTAAGCCAGGTGTGGTCGTGGATGCCTCTATAAATCCAAGTAATCAGGTGTTGTCCCTCCTCCATGTGGGGCAATGTTTGTAAAACGGTATGAACCTATGGTTCCTTGTCCACAATGGACCAAAGGGTTTGACATAGGTGGTAATACGGGACAAACTGGTCGGTGGGAGTTATGCTCCTTGAGTAGCTAGTTGAATGTGAGCAAATGTCTTTTTTGTCGAAGAGGTCACTCCCCTGGTGTAGGGAGCACTCATGCCCGTATAACAGGCTCACCGGGGAGTAGGAGCCAGAAGTGTGAGGGAGGTATGCAGAGGAAGCACTGGCTGGAGGGTATGGGGGAGACGCGCTGAGTATGGAAATGGCTCTTGCCATTCTTTGACCGGCCCCCTGTGTTTTGAGGGACCATGGAGATGGGGCCATTCACCTGGGGAGTGTGAGAGGATCTGCCCCGTGGCACGTAGGTTTCATCCTACTAACCACTTCGATAGGTACTGCATCTGAGCCGCTAGGTAATAATCCTCAGAGGAAGGGGCATTTGGTCCACCTTTGCCTATTGGTAGCTGCAGCTTTTTCAGCACAATCCAGGATCGTTTGTCTCCCTAAATAATTTCCCATGGAAGAGAGTTTAGTTTATGAATGAATGAATGAGGAGGGAGGACAGGTAAGCAGATGAAATAATACAGGAGCCGCGGGACAATGACCATCTTCGACAAAGCTATTCTCCCTGATACGACCAATGGAAGATGCTTCCAAAAGCGAGATCTCAGTCTTGGCGAGAACAGGGCTTTGTTCAATTTGCTGTCAAATATCTGAGGTAGGGAATGGTAGAGATGCATCCCCAAGTATTGGGCTTTAGAGCCACACCAATTGAGAGGGCATCCCCCAGTTGTACTACTCATGGAGGAACACCCGGTCGCAGCGGGTATACACTTGATTTGGACCATTTAACAGAAAGGTCTGCTGCTAGCACAAAGGCATAGAGTCAATGGGTGCAAGGTCGGAACAAACATTGCAAAGGTAGATGAGTAGTTCATCAGCATAAAGGGATACTGCATGTATCCCATCATTCAGGGGAATATCCAAGTTTTGTCCTTCCCTGTCAAGGTTGGTGGTAAGGGGCTCCATTGCTAGCGCAAAGAGCTAGGGGGATGCGCAGGCTCCAGCGCATGCGCAGTTTCCAGATGAAGCCGCGATAGGCAAGGATGCGCCCGCAATAAGGTAAGTTTTATTTCAATTTAATTTTAGGCTTTTAAATATAATTTAGTACGGCAGGCGGGAGGAGGGCGGGAGGCAGGCGGCAGGCGGCCGACTTCCGTTCCGCCCCCGAATGTGCAGAGACTTGCCTCAAATCTCTGCCTTCTTTGCGCAAGGGCGGAATGGCAAATCTCTGCACATTCTGTGGGCGGAATGGAGATTTACGCCCACCCCTACTCATTGCTAACTGTGCTAATGCCTCCGTGAATCTGGGTGTAAAACCTCAATTTCATTGTGTACCAAATTTAGGTACAAAATAGCATAGTAAAAATAAAGTCAATTGAGGAAGGACAGACTCAATAAGTGAATTCCAGGGTAGAATTATAAGATTTAGAAAGAATTATCAAAACATTTAGAAAGGGAGTGTCAGGCCTGGCTCTCTCTGTAGGGTCACCCCCAAACTTTTTGCTTTAACGCCTATCTTTGTGGAATTTTTTTTTTTTTGGCCTTAGCACTCAACCACTGCTGACAAGTGCTAAAGTACTTGTACTCTCTCCTTAAACATTGGCAACATTTGCTCATATCCTATTGGAACACTTATTTTACTTGCAAATCTCTAGGAAGGTGGTACTGCATGCACCCAGTGCGTGTAAATAAAATGCTACTAGTTTGTGTTACCAACTTAAGTAACCTGGTACACATGTCTCAGGCCTGCCATTGCAAAGCCTGTGCGCAGTTTTAAATTGCCATTTTGACCTGGAAAAATACATCTTTGTAGGCCCAAACCTTCCTTTTTAATACATATAAATCACCTCTAGGGTAGGCCCTGAATAGCTCAGAGGACAGGGTTGAGTGTATTTAAAAAGCTGGACATGCACTTTTTAGTTTGACATATTTTGGTAGTGAAAAACTCTTAAATCCGTTTTTCACTATTGCAAGGACTGCCTCCTCGATAGGATTACATTGGAGTTAGCTTATTACATTTGATAAACTGTAATCTCCAAATGGGAGTAGGTACCCAGTTCACGTTTGATGTCTTTGGAATTGTAATGAAAAGTCCTAATTTAAGATGAAGTTTGATTTTAAATTATAATTTTGAAAATGCCACTTTTAGAAAGTTGGCATATTCCTTCCTTAACCATTTAGTGCCTGAAGCCGGTCTCTGGGCCACATGACTGGGTGTAGTTGACAGTTGGGCTTTGTGTAGGCCTACTAGACAGCCAGACACAATAGAGAGCTAAGATATTCCTGGATCGGCCATCATTGGCAGAATGGGACAGAGGAGCTGGCCACAGCCCTACTTGAATAGGGTGTTTGCTGCCCCCACACAAAGGGCTGCATACACCCCCTGGTTATTTGGGAACCAGGGACAGGAAGGCAGGGCACCTGAGCACTTCAAAAGCATGCCTCTAGAAGTCCCCCCTTGGAAGACACAACTGGGTATAAAAACTCGACTTCAGATCATAACTCTTCAGTACAGTTCTGGACCTGTGGACTCTGCCGGGAAGAAGGTCTGCTGTGCTGACGAAAGGATGACTACTCTGCTGGTCTGCTACCCTGTCAGACTGTGGCTCTGCTGAACAGCTTTGAAGAAGGTAACTGGGCCTGCAACTTCATCCTTGAAAACAGGACAAAAGAGAGACTCCAAGGGCTAGTCTGCTGGCCTCCTGATCTGAACCTCAGGCCACTGGACTACAAGCCCCTGGACTAAGCTGAAATACATTCCTGATTCCCACATGGTTCCCCTCAGGTCAAGGACCCTTGGTGTGGCTCTGAGAGCTGTATTTATGTTTTTGGGTTCCTGTGCAACCACGGGCGAGCCTGTTTGCACCAGAACCTCACCGATCACACAGTGATTCAACATAGAGCCCCAGAAGCTGCCTCTTCATGCTACAGTATCGCCAACTAGCGGGCACCACCAACTTGAAGCTCCAGCGACCCCCATCCGCAACAACTTTAGGATCTTTGCGCTCCATCACAGTTAGCCTTAAAGTGTGACTTTTATCCGATTCAGCGCAGCCAGATTTCCGTAGTAGGTGCTTTGTGCTTTTTGGTGCTATTTTACTGAAATCTTTAAAAAATCAGAACTATGGTTCTACTAATTGGATATTTTTCATTTTGGTGTCAGATAATTTATTTAAATGCTCTTTTTTTCTAAATTAGTGTGGGACTTTACAATGCAAAATTTGCAAATGCAGAAGCATAAAGCCATTGCCAAGAAACCTCTCAGCAATGGGACAATAGAGAATTATATGCAAAATCAGAAATATTCCTAGTTCCAATTCAGCAGCAAAATCAGTAAGAAATCAGATAGCATCCCGAGTAGTTTGGGAAGGTGTTTGGCTCATCCCCAAATGCGAGAGTTTAAATAGAAATCTTCTCATACGATATCATTAAAACCTGTAGATTCATCATGGTGTGAGCAAAAGAATACAATTTCGGCACATCAGAGCACAGAATTATTTATTTTCATATTGCCTTACCACCTAAGCACTTTCCCACTACATGAATATTGTCCAGCCAAAGGGGGATGAAATGATCCGGAGATGTCTGAATACAGTAGCTACAAAACAACAGTGAGATATTTTGAATAAATGCAATACTGTGAGCAGGCAGAAGAGACCTTGAAGGAAACTGAGCCCATGCTAGAGAGTCATCTTCAAGAATAACGTCTAACAGAAATTTAAAAAAAACATGAATTTGCTTGACTTCATGTACCAGAAATAAGCAGTGATTGTGCCAGGTGAGACTCTCATTTTGAACAAGATGCTGTCGACATCTAGCTTAGGTCTTGTTAGCATTAGCCAAGGAAATGGCCCCCGGCCGTCCGACTTCCCGGTGTGTGTCGGACAGCCGGGGGCCGTCCAATTTGAGCATGCGTGGAATTCCCCCACACCGCAGGAGAATTCCGGCAACGTCGAAAGGGTTAACAGGTCATAGCAAAATCCTTTAAAATGCAATAACATCAGATGAGCGTACAGGTGTGTTACCGCTACAACGCATCTTTTACAACGTAATGCTGTTACAACGCAGCTATTACATCGCAAATACCATTACAATGCATGCCATTACAACGCATGGCATTACATAGCAGATGGTATTACAACGCATACCATTACATCGTAAGTATTGGTAAGTATTTAATTTTTTTTTTTATTTTATTTAATATGTTATTATTGATTTAATTATTATTAATTATATAAAAATATTTATTTCGTTTTTAAATATTATAAATTAAATATATTAATTTAAGTATTTTTTAAAATAAGTATGAGTATAGGAGTATATGTTTTGGGGTACTGATGTATATGTTTTGGGGTGTTTGGGTATTTTTAGGTTTTAGGGCAGTGTTTGGGTTTTGGGGTACAGGGGTGTTTTTAGGTTTTAGGGCAGGGTTTGGGTTTTGGGGTACAGGGGTGTTTTTAGGTTTTAGGGTAGGGTTTGGGTTTTGGGGTACAGGGGTGTTTTTAGGTTTTAGGGTAGGGTTTGGGTTTTGGGGTACAGGGGTGTTTTTAGGTTTTAGGGTAGGGTTTGGGTTTTGGGGTACAGGGGTGTTTTTAGGTTTTAGGGCAGGGTTTGGGTTTTGGGGTACAGGGGTGTTTTTAGGTTTTAGGGCAGGGTTTGGGTTTTGGGGTACAGGGGTGTTTTTAGGTTTTAGGGCAGTGTTTGGGTTTTGGGGTACAGGGGTGTTTTTAGGTTTTAGGGCAGGGTTTGGGTTTTGGGGTACAGGGGTGTTTTTAGGTTTTAGGGCAGGGTTTGGGTTTTGGGGTACAGGGGTGTTTTTAGGTTTTAGGGTAGGGTTTGGGTTTTGGGGTACAGGGGTGTTTTTAGGTTTTAGGGCAGGGTTTGGGTTTTGGGGTACAGGGGTGTTTTTAGGTTTTAGGGCAGGGTTTGGGTTTTGGGGTACAGGGGTGTTTTTAGGTTTTAGGGCAGGGTTTGGGTTTTGGGGTACAGGGGTGTTTTTAGGTTTTAGGGCAGGGTTTGGGTTTTGGGGTACAGGGGTATTACGACTTTATATAAATTAAATTAATTAAATTAATTTTATTTAATTTAATTAAATTAATAACAATATTTACAAATATTAATTTAATTGTATTAATTTACGATTACAATTAAATTATATTATTTAAAAAAGTTTAATTAATTAAATTCTTTTAATTTTATTAAATATAATTATATTATGTATTATTTATAACTTAATTAAATTATAATTATATTTATTGTAATTAATTGCATTATATTATTTTCTATTTATAATTTTTTTATATATCATTAATTATATTATTTTAAATATATTAAATTAATATATTATTAATTTAATTGTATTAATAAACGATTATAATTAAATTATATTATTTAAAAATGTTTAATTAATTAAATTCTTTTAATTTTATTAATTATAATTATATTATGTATTATTTATAACTTAATTAAATTATAATTATATTTATTGTAATTAATTACATTATATTATTTTCTATTTATTAATTTTTTATATATCATTAATTATATTATTTTAAATTACTATAATTAAATTAATTACTGTTTTAAAAATGTTATATTATTTTTATTATTTTAAATTAATTTAATTAACTTTATTACATTTTTTAAAAAAAAGATATACTTACCAATACTTACGATGTAATGGTATGCGTTGTAATACCATCTGCTATGTAATGCCATGCGTTGTAATGGCATGCATTGTAATGGTATTTGCGATGTAAAAATCGCGTTGTAACGGAACGCGTTGTAAAACATCGCGTTGTACTGACACCAATCCGAGCGTACACATTTAAATTCAAATGTAAATCTGTATTTTGAAGGTTGTTAATAATGTAGATTTTTATCTTTGACAAAAACTCCTACCCTGGAAAAGACCGCCATAATTTACATAGTTATCTGGCATTGGAGCGGCGCTGCGCATCATGGTACACCTGCCACGGTCAATTTGGCAGCTGGTCCTACATCATTTCCAGAGGCATCACAGCTGCCACATGGTCTTTCCCAAGGTTCAGAAAAACCTACCTTCCCCTACTGAAAATGAGGAAATCGAAGGCAAAGTTAAGTGCATGGCATATCAGTCATTCTTTGACAATGTCTTGTTACCTCAAAACCTCTATATAAGGCAGAGTCCAGCGAATGGAACATGTTAGGATGCATCTGGGGGTCAGTAGGATATCTGGTTACCTGTGAAATCATGGAGTCACAGAATCTGCTTTAGCTCTATCGACTATGGTTGGGTTTTAAGTACCCAGGATTTCATTACTTGCTGTGGGAAAATTGAATATTTTGACGACTGATTTCTGGTAGCAGAAACAGCACAATGATTAGCAAAAAGCGAAACTTTGGACTGATTTAATACATTTAAAAGTATTAGTAAAATGTTCTCAATTTATCAGAACATTTTAGGCAATATAGTAAGTGAATAAATAAGCCAAGAAATACAAAGGCACTATTATCCCACGAGGCAGGAGCACAGAGGGTGGGATCAAACAGTCTGCCTTTTGCATCAACTAGGAAATTCAAACAAGCTTTTCACTGCAGGAAACTGGCAAAAAAGACAACTGTCACACTTAATAAAGAGAAGAAAGGAATACAACAGCAGGCACGCCAAATTAATTATCATCCGGATCCAGAGGAATCATTAAAAACTCTAGCTTGACCTAGAAATACAGTGGTTGATGGTGGGATTGAAGTAAAGTGTTGCAGGGTCACAAGAAGTTACGGATTCGTGGACGCACATGGTACGTCAAGACGTGAAAAAAATACTTTCACTGCATATGATAGTGATGTACAATGTTTGCCCTACCGTGAAACAAAAATGCTTTGAGGTGCATTTTATGAGTGCAGTGGGCACCTTGCCACAAATTAACTTTCAGATCTTTTGTCAAATAAAAAATAACGCAGTGATGATGTATTAATAAGAAGAGTATTTGAAAGCAAAGCTTTCTTGAGGCCATGTTAGTCCAAGAGATAATTAAAGGGTCTGTGACTGTTGGTATTTTCTCATTTTCAAAACAACAAAATTAGATCATCTAGTAGTTCTGCTACTCTATCATTTGTGAGCCTTGTTTCACCCCTTCAAACATCGGGGATTGCATTGCTGTGGTGTTGTGTTTGTGCCACCAATATTTTTTTGTGCATTGGCTATGCTATATCATGATGTGTGTTTTCTATTGTTTGACAAGATATTTAAACTGGGAATGTACTTGCATGCAGTTCAGTTATTACTAAACTGTTGTGTAAGTCAGGAGGGCATTGAACTCTTTATTGCAACTGTGGTACTTCTGTGGTAATGGAGCGGGACTCGCACTCCACCACCTCCCTTGAGCTGAGCCTTGATGGGCCATCTCCATCTCCCCAGAGTCCAGGGAGGCCTCGTGAGACCAACCTTCTTCGGAGTACCGACTCTCCAAATCCCTGGTTCACAGCGACCCCTAGCAGCATGGACATCATTTAAGGGTCGCCAGGGGTTGTAGCTGCGACGCCTGGCTTGCCCTCTGCTAACCCTAGCACTACCTTCGCGACCCCCTGGCCTTAAGTTTAGCACATTCAAGGCCATATTATCAAGAAAGGGCGATACATTATCGCCGCTTTATCGGCAGAAAACTGCAGCTAAGCGGCGATAATGGACTTGATAATATGCCCTTGTGAATTCCCATAGAAGCCCATGTTAACACCAGAACCTGGGCTTCTATGGGAATTCACAAGGGCATATTATCAAGCCCATTATCGCCGCTTTAGCTGCAGTTTCCTGCCGATAAAAGCGGCGATAATGTATCGCCTTTTCTTGATAATATGGCCTTTAGTGCCTGGAACACAGGGGAAGTTGGGGCGCCACTCTCTTTATTTTCAGTCAATTTTTATTACACTATTAGTGAATAAATACAATATATTATTCACTAGTAGTGTAATAAAAATGGAGTACAATAAGCTGGAATATGCCCTTCCATGGCAGCTGAGGTAAGATAAAAATGATTTTAAATGTATGTTGTGGGGGTGCTTGTGAGTGCGAGTGTGTTTATGTGTAAGAGAGTGTATATGTGTGAATTTGTGCGTATTTGTAAGCATATGTGTGTGTGATGTCACATCCTCTACTACTAGCATTTCGGTGAATTGATGTCAATGCTTAGCAGTCTCACTTTTTGAGTGCATGGTGGTCCTTTTAACTCTGACCTCAGAGAAAAAGCGTGACACCGTGCATCTGAGCACAGATTCCAATCCTTGCTTTCCTAGATCGATGCGTATCCGTCCACTCCCAATGCATATTGTGCAGTGTCGGCTAAATCCAATACATTGACTGAATCATGTCGCTCTGCTGGAGTTCTGTATCATGAATCATGGCTTTCTACTAAGCTCTGCCTGTACCTGCAGCCTGCCTGTGCTGTGAATCATGGATGCCCGCAGATTAATACACTACTGATAAAGAGACAGAGCACATCAAACAACACAAGTGGGATGCAGTCCTGTCCTCTGGTTTCAGTTCTCAGTCTTTTTTGTTGTTTATATATAGAACTCTTTTTATTGGTATTCAAATAAAAAAAGGACCATGTATTCAGAACATGATACAGTAAATGAACTTAGCAGCTCTATTTCAGAGACCACATTTCTTCATACTTGCTCTTCATAATGTCTATGGAGATTGGTTGCAGCCCCTGGTTCTCCCTTTTCCCCTTAGGTTCTTTGATCCCCTGAGCTGCCCCCCTCTGCCCCCCATGTGACATAATCTCCCCTCACAGGGACCACAATTTCTTGTATTTCATTGGACATTCCCTGCCCAGGTAGACCCGCTCTTCGACTGAGACACAGAAGTCCATCGCTCTCGTCCAGTGGGACAGCTTTGGGGAAGTTGTGGATCTCCATTTTTGGGCTATTTCCCTTTTGGTGATCCTCATCCCCATCACAGCCAGCCTCTTTCCAGTCCCGTTTCCATCCCATCCTGACATTAGTCCCAGTATTGTCATCTTGGTATTCACATAAATGGAGATGCCAAGTGTCCCTAGTCAAGGATGCCTGTACTGTGTTCTAATATGTGGAGTGAAACAAGCACTTCAGAGCCATGTGTATAAAGGTCCCCTGTGCAGATCGCATCTTGTGCATTCAGGCACAGGACTCATCCCGATTTTTTGTAGCCATGTCGGTGTGAGGTAGACCAGGTGGAAGTAGTTGAATTAGATCAGCCAAAGTCTTGCCAGGATCACAAGTTCCCTGGATGCCATTTTGGGTTCTAACCAGTCCTCTTCCTGCTCCTCCTTCTCCTCCAGTGGCCCCAGATCCTCTTCCCATCTGCCTCTCAGTGTTTGTAAATAGTCTTGCTTGTTCACTATCACTGTTCTATACGTGAGGAACATTGTCCTTCTCTGCTGCCATTCCATGTTCAGACGGGCCTCCATCCGACTCCGTGGTGGAGTTGGAGGTATCTAAAAAATTGTGTTTATGGAGCTGAAAGTCTTTTTGCATCTGGTCAAAGAATGTGGGATTATGCCCATACGTCTACTATTATAGATATACCAATGGCGTCACATTTTGAAAAACCACTCAGTTGCGGAACCCATGCAGCCAAGTTCTGTCCAGAGGGGAGATTCCCTTGTGAGCCTCCCATGCCACTTGATGTCTCTTAGTGCATAGTGGCAGCAGTCAATCATGATACTGGTCACCATCGGGAGGTTTGTTACTATAGAGCTGTGATAATAACATGGAGAGGCCCACACAGACAAATTCAAGCCGAGTGGCTGAGTCCACCCTGTCGATGTATAGCCTGTAATTTGTGGGTAGTAACTGGGAGGCCTGGTAACATTGTCTAATATCTGCTAGTCCCAACTCTCTGTTGAAGGGCGATTGTATGCATTTATTTTAGGCTATCCTGGGTTCTTTCCGACCCAAATGAAGTTGGTAATTATAGCTTGCAGAGACTGAAGGAATCCCCTAGGGAGTGCCCATGGATAATTTTGGAGAAGATATAGCCATTGTGGCAGAGCAATAATCTTAAAGAGGGTCCCTGAGTGGGAGTTTGCCCTACCTCTAAAGTTTGGTGTGAAGTTGGCTATGCTTTTGATTTATGTTGAGCTCCCAACTCTGAGACCAACAAAGTTGTTATACCTGTCAGTCTTAAGGTTGTCTTTCCACCAACTTGTTGCCTTCCTCTTCCATTTTTGCTGATCTTGTTTTTGCCAGTCTTAGGACTCTGCACAATCTACCACTGCTAAATAGTGTTAAAGTGCATATGCTCACTCCTTAAAACATGGTAACATTGGCTGATACTCAATTGACATAATTAATTTACTTTTAAGACCCTAGTAAAGTGGAAATACATGTGCCCAGGGCCTGTACATTACATACCAATAGTGAGACTGCAGCACTGATTGTGCCACCTACTTAAGTAGCCATTTGAACATGTCTGTCCTGCCATTGCAGAGCCTGTGTGTGTGCAGTTTTAAACTGCTATTTCGACCTGGCAAAATAAATCTCTTTGCCAGGCCCAAATCTTCCATTTTAATACATATAATTCAACTCTAGGGTAGGCCCTGGACAGCCCAGAGGACAGGGTGCAATGTATTTACAAAGTATCATTAACAGCAGCCTCTCCCAGAGGTTAAGATTAAAAAGAATAAGCCCCTACAAACTGTCACCTACCACTCTGCCCATAGACTGATGAGGGGCAGTAAATACCCTCCATGTGGGGCTATCCTCCATCAAAATCATGTTCTCTGCTGGAGGAGCAATATGATATTATAGTAAGGGAGCAACTCTTGTGATCTCAGTGATCTAAAACAAACTGGGTAGGCGAGACAAGAAAAAAGGTGCAGAGGGACACAGATGTCTGTTTTGTAGAGGAATCAGCGGCGGTTCCTCTGTGGGAGCCGAAGAGCGTCACTCCCCCTCCTCCGCACTGCTGCGCAGAAAGTGCTAAAAATAAAATGGTAATAAATGATTTTATTACCATTTTATTTTTTGCTCTCTGTCAGCAAATGGAGTGGCAGGACAGGACAGGGGGCCAGTGCATCGCTGCTGCCAATGATTGGCAGCATTGCGAAGTGGCCACTTAAGTTTGCATTGCACATGTTGGTTTGGCCGGCTACCTTCCTACGGCCAAACCGACATGCTCAATTCAAACCTCTCCAATGGTCAGAGAGCAGGAAAATCTACTGTGCCTCTAGGAGCGTAGAGTGTGCCTGCTTCAGGCTATCAAGACGCTTCACCCATGCTGCTTAACAGCATGAGAACAGCATCTTGATTGGATGAAAGAGTTGGATGTGGACTTCACTCCGAGGACATGCTGCAGAACAACGAGAACATACTGCAGAGTTATTGAGTGGCAGTGTAAGGTACATTATTTTTTTGTGTGTATTTATATTATTGTGTACTATTATGTGTATTTTTAATGTGTTTTGCATCCCTCTAATTGGATTTGCCGTCAACTGCCACTGAGAGGAACTGTTGTCCTTACATGAACTACAAAAAATAATTTTCATTATTGATAAACTGGATGCATTGTCTTTGTAATTCATTGTTTGTTGATCAACAATTTCAGTGTTACAGGCAAAGGGCTGAGGATGAAGAGAGGTGTCTTTCTTGGATTAAAAAAGGTACATTTGAAGAGTCATAGCCTTTACACTGCGCCATTAGTTTCTATGTTTGTGATTAGAATCAATGAATCCAAAATGGCCGTACCTCAGACAAGAACTTGCATACCGTTGCTTGCAAATTTATTTTGGAATCAAACTCCTTAAAGAGGATTACGGGAGCTGTGGTTGCACATAATGACATGCAATATTCATTTTTTTATTCAGGAATTATGTGAAGCAGTAGGACGCTTTATGGGTAATAAACCAGAATCAGCATTCTCCAGTCATATTTCCATGACTACTTCCACTAGCACTGTTGACCATGAATCCCAGGGTTAGCATCCAAAGAGAGAAATATGCTACTTAATGAGGATTTGATTTCAATTTACTACAGTGATGCCAACCTGCCAGCAGTATATATTCATGCTGCATCTGTCTAAACTACCGGTGTGCCCGGTGCAGCAATTGATGTCCCCATTGGGATTTGTGTGCAGAGCACAGTCATTATCTCAACAGATGGCGTTTATGATGGAGTCGGAGAGAGGACCCGCTGACAGGACCAGGTATGAATTGGATGTCATCTTATATCCCACACAGCTGTACTTGGCAGCCTCATCAACTCATTGTATACTAGGGGCATGAACATTTGGACTATTGAAAACTGCAGTTGTGATGCATTGGCTGAACTGTGAAATATAGCAGAGCACCTTAAGGTGGTTGAGCAAAGTTTGAATTCAAAATAATAAATACTGAACTAACAAACATATACAATGCAATAGGTCTCGCATTTGATGCAGGTTTGAGCTATTGGCAATGTAAATGACAATGCCTTTTAATTATGTTTTGGTTATTAAAACATAAATAAATGGCATTGTCATTAACAATGCCAATAGCTTAAACTCTCGCAAATGCGAGACCTATTGCATTCCAAGGGCTTGAAGGCATCGGTGAGTTCGCCCCTTCGGTCTCCCATGGCCCCGGAAGAGCTCCCAGTTTGCTACAAGTTAAATAAACTAGCCGGTGGTCACAACTACGCAGGAGAGAACCTCCTGCAGTAAGAGAAACTCATTAAAGAAAATAGTACTTACAGACTAAAGAATACGTACTCTGTAACAACCAAAGTAAAGGGGCCAGTCCTCATGGGAGGTTACAAATGAAGACAAGGCGTACTAAGGAGGGACTAACAAGCCTAATAACGAATCATAATCCAGCATTTACGTAGGACAATGACACAAGCCAATGACAAATATGGGTGGAGAGTGGGTGGGGCTTCAAGTACATACTCCAACACTGCATGGCTCGCAGAGCAACACTTGCGCTGCCCAAGCTCGACCTAAAAATGGGAAACTACCAACTAAACAAGCACTTTAAATAAACGTACATGCTCACTATGCACGCAAACCACTCAAGTTTAGCAGAATGCAATTTGTTTATTTGCAATCGATTCCAATTATTCATGACTCATATTCTAGTAATGTCGCCACCATCCCATGACCGGGAATCGTTTGGCACTTTCATCAACAGTTATAAGGAATTATTCTGTTTAGAGAAATGTGGGCTGTGTACCGACCCCCCATCACAACTCTTTCAACTGTCGGAAAGATATGTATGAATTAATGAGAAAAATCTAAATACACTAATTCTTTAGCGATAAAGAAAAGGAGACACCTTCTATGTTCTCCACTGATCTACGGAGACCATCAAACTTTTGTCCATCTAGTGCCACAGTGGGCCCAGAGGTGATGGTTTTCGAACAAAAAGTGTTGAGTGACATAGAAGCCCTAGAACTGACTTCAGGGCAGAAGCGCCAGAATAACATGAGTAAAGCAGATTGGCTGGCTGTTAAATCCTTACAGGATAATAAATCAATTATAATCAAGTCAGCTGACAAGGGCGGTGCGGTGGTGGTGCTCAATGCCAGTGACTATGATGGTGAGGTACTCAGGTTGTTGGGATCACGCAGCAACTGCCACCCCTTGATGAGGGACCCCACACCTGAGCTACAACAGACTATCAAGACCTGGGTGGGGGAGGCGCTGGAGAAGAAGTGGATCACATATAAGGAGGCAGACTCTTGGTAAACTCCAAACCAAGAACCCCGGCATTTTATATCTTGCCAAAGATCCACAAACCCCAGCGCCCACCCCCAGTCGCCCCATAGTGTCAGGCATCCAGTCTGTACTGGAGCCCTTATCTCAATTTTCGGATTTCTTTCTCAGAGAGTCGGTAATTAATCAACCCTCATTTGTACAAGACACTACTGATATTCTGAATACTTTACAAACTTTGGAGTTTGATCCCACAAACCAGTATATAGTGACGATCGACATTGAGTCGCTATATACGAGCATACCGCAGGATGCCACGCTGGTGGCAGCAGCACGGGCTCTTGGTGGTATGGACTGGTTTTATGATACTCCCCAGTCATTTGTGTTGAAATGCATTGAATTAGCATTGACCAGGAATTATTTCGAGTACCAGAACCAATTATATCTGCAGGTTTCTGGTACTTCGATGGGGGCCACATTTGCCCCAAGTCTGGCCTGCATTTATGTAGGTCAGTTTGAAGAGAATGTCATTTACCATCCTGATAATCCCTTCAGAGAGAATATTTCTCTATGGAGGCGATATATCGATGACATTCTCTGTATTTGGACGGGGCCATAAGAGCGACTTAAAGAATTTTTTTCCTGGCTTAATCAGTCGGATGAGAGTCTTCGGTTTACGTGGACTTACAGCAATTCCATGGCCATGTACTTGGACATTGATATTACAGCTAGTGAGGGCATTTTGGCCACCAATGTGCATCAGAAGCCAAGTGACAGGAACTCTCTGTTGCACTACCAATCTTTTCATCCCAGAGCCCTCCGGTATAATCTCCCCGTGGGGCAGTTTTTGCGTTATCGACGAAACTGCTCCACGACAGAAGTTAGTTGAACAATCCAATGAGCTTGTGGGTAAGCTCCAAATAAGGGGCTACCCTGGAAAAACTACCAGACAGGCAAGGAAACGGGCGCTGAATACACCACGCGAAGTTTTGCTTCAACGCAATGTTAAAACAAAATCTGTTTGCCTACCAGTGGTAACTACTTTCGACCCGTTGGCAACTAAGGTCAGACAAATAGTCAGGAAACATTGGTCAATTCTTAGCACTCCTACTAGTAAAATGCCTCCACCTCGTTTTTCTTTTAAGCGAGCGCCTAGCCTGAAGGACAAGTTGGTACATACACGCTTATCAAACTTGCCTGCCACTTCTACATTACCTTCCGGGCATCATCCTTGCGGTGGTTGTTCTGTCTGTGCCCTTACGAAGGCCACTAAAAGTGTGATTCTGACTAGTGGACGTGAGTGGTTCCTGATGAAATTTATTAACTGTAATTCCACCAATGTTATTTACAGACGGACATGTAGTTGTGGCCTTCACTACATAGGACTCACATCTAGGAAGGCCAAAGTGCGGATACAGGAACATCTCAGCACTCTAAAAGCTAAGAAACTGACAACCAGGTTGGTTCAGCATTTTTCTGAGAAACAGCATGATCCCAGAGACCTCCGGTGGACAGTCCTTGAGAGGGTCCTTGGGGACACACACAATATTGAACAGATTCTGGTGAAGAAAGAAGCTAGATGGATTTTTCCCGAAAAAACTGATAAAGTGGGACTTAATGACCTTATAGAGTGGAATAAGGTCAGTAGCCGCTAAAATTGTCCCCCAGGGGGCCTTGACCGTTGGGATTCATTATGTCCACAGTGGGAGATATATGTCTTCATCCTGGATGAGTACTGTGGGGCACACGGGTATTTGGGACAATTGTTGTGTGAAGCCCCGCAATTTTGAAACCCATTAGGATGGTATTCTCGTACTTGTTGCTGGTGTTGAGCACGTACCACCGCTCCTGTTTATGCAAAACTTAACTGTTAACTAGTGACTTTGTAAAAGTGTGAGAGTACCATTAGAATTGTTTGTGGCGGGGGTAATGGTGAGTGATTGTCAAATAAACACCATTTTAACTGAAAGAATTAGATCTACCCTGACATACCTTTCTTTTGCGCCGGATATGTTAAAAACATATTTGGAATCGGGGGATTGGTATGAAGACTAATTTCTTTCCCTCTCAAAGATGGCAACTAAAGTGAACAAGTCGGTCACGTGTCTGACGCGCTCGCGCAATGGTGCCTGATACGTCAGACGCTGTTTAACATGGACCCGATCACAGAGACCGGGGCCGGATGATTGAATGTGCACTGAGCCCTAGGTCACGGTAAGAACTTGAGTGTGACGTTTGGAAGTTAGTATAATACCGCGCAAATGTGGAGGTCTTTAAGCAGGTCCCCCTAATAGACCGAATGCGTTGTAATGCTGAATACGCATTCCTCCTAGGAATGACAATAAGGTCTCAGACCCGTTTTTATTACGCAGTGAAAGGATGTGACTTCCTCTTGGTAAGAGGGGTGCGAGAGACCATTTAAATGACGATTTTGGAATACGGGTAGTGATGGAGTTGCTCTGCCTTCTAAATTTGACCACAGGTACATTTGACCACAGGTGATACAGACCCGTGGGCATTCAGCAGGAGGACGCGATCATACGACGCGTTAGTCTCTGTGAGGTTGCCGGTATGCAGCAGTAACGCAACTAGAAGGTATGATGGTCAAATTACCTTGAAATACTGATGTGGAGTACTACAATGCCTTGGGATAAGTTTTGAAAGAGATTGCAATTATAATTAGTTTTAATCCCGTCTGTTTTATTTTATCACCACCACAGGTTCTGATATAAATCCCTATTGAAAACAATGATCTGGATCCCTAGCCCTGACGAAGTTGCTTCAAATTGAGTATAGCAACGAAACATGTTGGCTAGTTATGATTAATCTTTGACTTGATAGGAGTCAATTTTAACGTGGAAAGGCTTACAGCTAAAGAATAAAGATTATGGGTGGCAAGTAAGCTTTACCAATTTCTATTGGTGAGAACTACGCCTTTGGTCCTCACGGGATCCTTTGAACACATGCACAATTTCTGCACATATAGGAAGTACATTCACATTTAGGTTGTTTACTTCTTATTTCTCGTTTTTGTTTTCATTTGGTTGTGGATTTGTTGCACTATATATGCACATTTTTCCATTGGAAAGAAGGTAACCGATGATGAGAAGTGGGTCACTGGCGAGTACCAGTCAGTGTTTTCCCCCTTGGTGTTGCTACCGTGAGGTGCCTTCTTTCCTTCTCACACTTTTTCTTTGCGATGAAAGGTCTGTGGTGGTGGTTTATTTATTTTTAGAAGTAGGATACACTGCGGTTTGATGACCAACTAAGTTCATTGGTTTATATAAAATGATGTCTAAAATTGATTTGATACGTTTTGGACTGCTAATTGTAAACCTTGTTTTGTGTATTCCTGTAGGGACAGCTAATTATTGACATTAATTCACTGAGTGGGGGGCTGGCTGTCCTGTTATTCCCCTTGATACTCCTGTTGTATTGATGATAGAGAAATGTGTTACCAATGAGGGACCGGAATTGATTTCCGGTTATGTAAAGCATACAATCGATGTTTAAGAATTAGCATGATGTACCTAGATTACTCACCTGAAGCACGCAAACACTAGCATACACCCGAATCGCATTAATTTAGGGTTCTAACATACACTGCATTGCACGTTTTACACTTGTTTGACTTGACCGACGCCATTTTGTGGCCTCGCTCGAAGCCCTATATTAGCAGACCCCATTCATTTCTTGCACCGAAGTCGTTCCCATGAGAAATAGCCCAACTGTTGCAAAAACTGCTGTCTCTGCTCGTTAGGCCTGTCAAGGTTAGAGGTAGAAGGAGGAGGCCCGATAGGCACATTCCGGGAGGGGTGCGGCGCGGACTCTCTCGAAGTTAGCATAAGGGAGTCACCCGTACGACCTTGCTAATCAAGGATGAGCTAAACCAAGAGCGCTTTGTCTCCCATATATGGTCTTTCCCTCTGCACCAACCTGCACCAACTTGTGTTTTTCCATCTTAGGTAACGGTTTCGAGAATGTAACAGTATATATGTGATGTTCTGACAATGTGCCAGCAGTCTTCTTGGCGGACCTCGTGGGGTTAGGTCGCAAGGAGCTCCTCTGGCAGAGTTTGTTTTGTTATAATTACCGATTGGACCTTCTACACTGCCAACCGACTGGTTATTGGTAATGGGAATGGGACTGGTTGTAGGTATAACTCTAATTGGGTGGTGGTAAATATTTTTCGGTACTTCACCAAACTAATTTTGGTTAAAGGTACAGAAATGCTTTTAGCTATATATTTTTAGATACGCTTTCTGGATTCCAGTCTGAAAGGTATGTCTGCCTCTCTTCAGTTCCAAAGAGAAACGCTTTCTAAACATTCAATGATATGCTCTAAGAAGCTATAACACAACATGTGTATCTGTAAAGCGCACATTCACCTCGAAGGGTATCTTGGCGCTGAATAACAGATATTCATTTTACCCAATTCATTGATACTTATTTTATCGACATCAGAAGGATGAAAGGCTGAGTGGACCCGCCGGCATTAGAACCTGTGACCAAGGGGTCAAACACAGGACCCTACAGTGGACGCATTAGTCTACTAAGGCACCTGTTGCTAGGCGTGTTAATGTGACATTAGTGATTGGTATGCATGTGGAAAACCTAATATGAATGCTTCCAAAGAAAGCAATTGCCTTTCGTTTCAAGAAGCTGCTAAGCCGGGCAGTTCCAGTTGAATTTAATTATGTTTAGCACTAGTCTCATAGGGGTACTTTGTCTGGTGAAGTGGGCAATTTTCATTGCAAAAACATGACAGTGCCCCACACCAACGCTGCCCACCCCTTGCTTCCACCAGAACTAAATAAGTGTCACAGAATCCGGAAGCAGAGTTAAAACTCTCAGGTGTGAAGTGTAGTGATGCTGGTCTAAATCTGGGAAGCTTTCTGAGGGGGCTACTAGCGGATACTAGCAGCCTCCTCTCAACACACTGGCTTGTGCATGTACTTTTAAACAAGGGACGGAGCACTGATGTGGACTCCAGAGGGAGTACATGAAAGGTGAAAAAACAATGATAAATCATCAATGTTGTCTGCTTGGAAGATGTTATGTTTCTTATATAGCGCCTGAATCGACCCCCGAAGGGGTATCTCCGCGCTTGCCTTGGGAACCCGTCCTGGCTTTTCCCTGTGAGATAGCCCCTACAGGGCATCCCCAAGGTGAAAGCCAGGCATCCCGCCGCAGGGGGCCGTTGTGGAGATTAAGCAAGCTTAATGCCCAGAGTTGCAGAGTGTGAACCCATGATTAGGTCAGGCAAGGCTTGTGTTGATTTGTAATGGGAAATATCACATAGAACACTTGGTGCGGTATGTAGGCATGTTACAATGGCAGGCGTGGCCTCCCTGCTCACTTACAATTGGAGCTAAGGCTTCTCTAGTCAGCATTTCATATGTCTGCCATTGTGTGGGTTACGTACAGTGGATCCCAAGCATGGTGAGGCTGCTCCTCCGGGGTGACCAACACAGGCCAAGGATTGACTGATCTAATAAATATTTTCAGGATATTGACATAAGATAAATTGGCATGGAATAGATCTACATGCTGGTCATTTACAAAGTCAGACGTTACTCTGAAAATATGGCATGGACCTGGATTTCCTGGTTCTACACTAAAAATGCCCTTGGCAGTTAGTGGCTGTAGAATGCATAGTTCTATTTTTATATTGAATAGAGCTAAGGAGAGAAGCACTATGTGTCTTGCTGGAAAGCTAGTTAATAGTGATGTCACTATTAAGCATAGCCATTTTTTTGTAATAATTTGCCCAATAAGTTGATCCATGCCAAAGTTTTAAGATACATTAGAATGCCATGAACTTAGATGAAAGAAATTTACATATTCATTGGCTGTCCTGAAAACTGGCATTGATCCAATTAGCATCACATAGACCAAAGATGAACAAACCTCTATTTGGCACTTCTGTTCATGTGTGATGATGAGCGGGGAGGATAGTACAACGACACGCCAAAAGGTCCATGGTGTGAAAAGTTGTAGGTCAGTTGCTTTCATCTAAATAGAGTGCATGGACAAATAGAGCCAGGAGAAGAAGAATGTGGCTTTGATGTTGTCATTGTTTTCTCTGTGTGCTGTCCACTATTTTCAATCATGTCCCTAGTCAGCAGCTGGCATTTGTTGCACTGGGAATGAGCTCCCAGCTTTAAGGGATGTTAACTTTTCTAATCTGTCAGTCAGACAGAAAAGGGCAAATGCTGTTCTGACTGCAAAGAGCTGCCAAGCTGCAGTGCCTGCAACACAATGCGAGCAACATTTTCTTTTGTGCAAAGAAAAATCCATTCAATGAAGCAAGCCAGGCCGGAATTGTCAGCCTAGGTGGTGGACGGTTGGAGCACTAACAAAGTCTGAAACACATAAAGAGAAAGGGAAGAAAGATTTGGAATGGTACCAATGGCATTGCAAGGCTACCACGGACCCTAATGTAAGAAAAGAAAATTGTCCACCTACCCCACTGGTTAAGTAGTAAAACATCAGAAATTGGGATGCAATCGGTCCCATATTAGTGCTTAACTTCAGCCAGTGGTTGCTGGTTGTTCGACCCAGCGGTTTCTGGTTGGCTGGATTGCATCAAAGTCAGACAGAATCCACCATCCTAGATATGATGAGCACAATACACTTGTCCGATAACCTGTGCTCACGCTTTGGTAGCTTGGCACAGAGCAGTCAGGCTTACTCCCAGGGTCAAAATGTAAAGTATTGGCACAACACCACCCTAGCAACACACTGAGTATACTACAAAAAAGACTCCACACCTTATGTATAAAACACTGTTCATTGTATTATACACACATTAAAACCAAAGAGACATACAAACTGGATATACACTTTACAGGTACATGCAATTTTAATCTCTTTCCTGGATGTAGAATGAAAATAGGGGTCAAAATAAAACTTCAAATCAAAGCCCAGTCACTCCTACTGCAGCGGGGAGGTTCCCCTTCTCATCAACTAGGAAACTGAACCAACAGGTGAGTAAGTGAAGCTCATAAAGTCATTAAAATCTCGTTCCAGGATCGTGACCACAGTCATAAATTAGAGCCAGGCATTTCAATCAGAGTAGAGACTCCTACAAGGGACGCAAATTCATTATGCGGATTGCACATAAAATCGTGCTAAGCCTACTAAGTGCAGCTCAGAAGCATAGTCTGTCTCTATATAAAGTCTCTCATCTGCGTGGGTATGAATATGATGGTTGGTGACATATGGTTATGAATATGACATGCTTACGTTTTAATCAGACTTAAAATGAGGGGGAAGGGGCAACATAAATGTGATAAGTGCAGAGAGTCAAAAGGTCCTAGGAGGGAACACAGATGCATAGAGAGTGGTAAAGTTAACAAACGTGTAGGATGATGAGAGTAAGGGAGCAGCAACATTACATAGCAGGTTAATTTTGAGAGTCATTGATCCTATTACTTGCCAGTAAACGTTATTACCCCACGTTGTTGTGCTCCTTGCTCCAGTCCTAACAAATGAGATGGTTGAGGGCCTTCTTCAGGCTTGAGACGTGAAGAGTAAAGTCTTTTTTCACTTTCGATCTTCTTATCATATACACCCCTGGCCCCTTCCAGAGGCTTCTTGCAAGCAGCAGTCAATTAGATATTAGAGGTGTGCCGTCCGGGTTGAGAGGGAGGGAGAGAGGGATGAGAACTGGAACAAGGAGGAGCATAATGACAAAAGGTAATAAAGATTACAGGAATGTAAAAGGATCATTACCTCCTTGTCTGTATTCCTCTCCCCAGCCCTATCTCATGAGGATATACTTAAGTCTTTTAGCCAGATGCCGACAGTACACCACACACCATCATTGTTTTTGTAGAAGTATCTATATTTATCACAATTATTCCCTTAACATTCTCCAGAAATGTACTTATTTAGATCCATCCTATAATGCAAAAGAAAGGTATTCTAGGTAGATAATGTAGCTGCTCTGCAGAGTTCTTGCAAAGAAACTCCACTTGTCTTTCAATATGACGTTACAGACCGCCCAAGTTGAGCGCCATTGAATTCTCTTTGGCAGTTTCTGACCTCACAAAAGATGCATTTGCAAAATAGCTTGCAGAACCCACCAATTCATAGCACATAGGGACACGTTTTCCTTTATTTACTACTCTATAGGAAACATAGACCAGAGGAAGAACAAAAACGTTTAGTTTTAACCAAATAAATCAATAAAGGCCCCCTTACATCTAGCATATTAGGAATTGCATTCTCTTCTTCAGAAGCGGAAACTAGGGGCGGCCTGGACAAATGAGTGACACCAGAATCTTTATTACCTTCTACTCCTGAATTTTTTGAAACCCACTTGGGAGGAGGAGAATAGAGAGAAATATGTAGAGAGTGATTAGTCACCATTGTATTAATAATCCATCCACCACCCAGGATTCCTGACATCTCACCTTTGTGCAAAAATGGAAAGAAGAGCATTGGTCAGGGATGTAAAATTATCTATCTATGACATCCCATACATCAAGACTATTTTTTGAAATATTTCTTGCTTCAGACAAGTATTGATCAATGGGGTTAGATTGTGCATGAAACTGCCCACTAGATCGTTCTCTCACCCCGAAATGCACATCCCTCTCAGGGATAACCATTCCTCTTCTGCCCAAATGAATATTAAATGAGCTATTTCAGTCAATTGAATTATTTGATCCAGGGACCTATTTTTCGTAACGTCGTATCTGTTGATATAGCTCTTGGCAATCTACTTGTGAGTCCTGATTAGTACTGATTTGCCCATCAGATACCTGGCAAACTCTCTGGGAGCAAAGCAAGTGGCCATCAGATATTTCCATTTGGAAGACTAAGCCTCCCTCGACCACAAACATTTGCTATTTGTTCACCCCACCCCAGGGGCTTGTATCCGTTCCCACTATTGTTGAACTTTTTACTAACAGTTCTGAGGAACTAGCCACCACTGCAACTCCTGGATGACAACCTCTATCACTAGAATCAGAGATAGGTCAATCATCGAGACACAGAAAACTTGTATCCCCTGTAATTGTGAAAATGTCATAAGTGACACAAGTTCCTTTAGAATACCCTCGTAGATGATGCCAGCCTGAAGGATCACGTATAAAACAAGGATCCCCTGAGCAATAGATATGTTAACTCCTAGGTCAGGGAAACAAACATTTGAAAAGTAACAACCTAGGCAGTTTTTGAATACTTGTCTATTCAATAGTGGAAGGATAAGGGACCAATTTCAGGTGGAAAAAACACAGTATTCAATTGTCAAAACATTAAAAAGAAATATAATTAAAAAGTCATTTTATTTCAAAATTAGCAGTAAACAATACAGATTAAATATAAAATACAAATTAACAAAGACCATGCATATAACAAGAACAAATCAGTTATAACAGAATTTTTTAAAATAATAAAATAAAGAGTTTAGTGATCGACGCGCGTTTCGGCGAACCAGCGCCTTCTTCAGGAAGAACCCTTTAATACTCGATAGATTTGTCAAGATAAATGTAATACGAATAGTCTCACTGTCAAGTGCATGCAGATCGTGGGTGTAATCAAGGGCAGTCCCAATTTTAATATCGTTGGTATCCCCTTCATGAAAATGTGTTCCAAATGTGTCGGCGTATCTTGATTACGCACGTGATACACGGGAAGGGTTAAAAAACAAGGATATTTCCTTGGGACGCGGAAAAAGATTCAAGTTAAGATTCCAGCTTTACTCCAGACGATATTATCGGGCTGTCGATTTTATATGTGTTGGCGTTTCTTTTTTTGTACGCGCAGTGCACAAACAAAGATTAGCGACCAATGTTCTTTCTATAATGACGATTTTGAGTCCCGTTTAAATTCTGATTACGAAAACTGACTGTTTGTTCTACGAATAGGCATAAAGGGTCATCTAATTGATAACGTAGCCTTGCCTTGCCTCCGTGTCAGTTTCAAAGCGCTCTAGGCGGGTCAAACAAAATGAAACAGACCTAATACTTCAATATAAGTATCGGATAGAAAGTGTGCGGAGGCTCGCAGCGGCACCAGTGTCTCAATGGACATCAAGGCGGGAAAACGTTTTCCCGCCTTGATGTCCATTGAGACACTGGTGCCACTGACACGGAGGCAAGGCAAGGCTACGTTATCAATTAGATGACCCTTTATGACTATTCGTAGAACAAACGGGACTCAAAATCGTCTTTAATTAACTTGAATCTTTTTCCTCGTCCCAAGGAAATATCCTTGTTTTTTACCCTTCCTGTGTATCACGTGCATAATCAAGATACGCCAACACATTTGGAACACATTTTCATGAAGGGGATACCAGCGATAGTAATATTGGGACTGCCCTTGATTACACCCACGATCTGCATGCACTCGACAGTGAGACTATTCGTATTACATTTATCTTGACGAATCTATCGAGTATTAAAGAGTTTTTCCTGAAGAAGGCGCTGGTTCGCCGAAACGCGCGTCGATTACTAAACTCTTTATTTTATTATTTAAAATTTTTCTGTTATAACTGATATGTTCTTGTTATATGTATGGTCTTCTTTATTAATTTGTATTTTATATTTAATCTGTATTTTTTACTGCTAATTGTGAAATAAAATGACTTTTTAATTATATTTCTTTTTAATGTTTTGACAATTGAATACTGTGTTTTTTCCACCTGAAATTGGTCCCTTATCCTTCCACTATTGAATAGACAAGTATTCAAAAACTGCCTAGATTGTTACTTTTCAAATGCCAGCCTGAAGGATGACATCTTGAAGTGGGAATGCTAGTCATCCACCACAGCTTTAGGTACTTTGGTGTAGTCTGGTGTATCGGGACAGTGAAATATTCATACTGTGTGTCCAGAGTTTTAAAAGCCTCCTTTTGCTACCAAAGTAATGTCAGCATTGTGAATGGTATGTACAAGACTTATTTGTATAGAGGTTTTAGGTCCAACGCATGTCTGAATCTTCCGTCTTGTTTAGGGGCAAGACAAATTATAGAATAACTTCCATATCCTCTCTGCAACAGAGGAACTGATACGATCACTCAATTTCCCCAAAAAACGTTTACCCCTTTCATGTCGCTTGTCTCATGATATGTGACTGGGGCAATGGTGTTACTATGAAGACGGGAGTCAAAGGGAGATTCGCCATTTCGAGTAATATCCTTACAGATAATAGACAACCCCCATTTGTCGTTTATCACCTTTTTCCACTTATGTAAATATTATTTTAATCTTCCTCCCACTATTCCAGTCATATAGTAAGGATTTTGGTGGCTGCTGGATGCTACTTGACTGTGGCCAGGGTTCGTCAGACAGTGCAGCCTACTGACCCCCTGACCTAGTGTTCTGTCTCGAAAGGGAGGATGAGCTCCCTAGGATAACTGGAATGTCGTTTTCCTGTCTACTGGAACTGAGCAGCTTCCTTTCCTCTGCTGACTGCTGCACTAATTCACTAAGCTCTAAGCAGAATAATAAAGGACCATGACATGGAATTTGATGGACCAATGATATCTGCGGAGGATCTAGCTTCCACAACTTCAGCCACAAAAGTCTTTGCTAAGCTACCGTTGCCTCTTCCGCACTAGCACCAGGAACACCAAGAGTCCAATGTCAGGTAGAGCCAAGAGTATGAGAGCAACAATGCCAATAGTTTCATTTTGGTAATATGTGTGTTGGGTCAGTCATAAAGCATCTGGAAGTCCTTTAGGAATGCCTGTGATGCTTATGCTGCACGTGTCCAAGGAAACTTTTGAGACAGGCTATGCATGCTTAAGAGAAGCCTCTATATTTCTTTCTGTCGCGTTTGAAAAAGACGCCTCGTCAAGAATCAATGACAGTGTAGGAGCCATGCTTGCCAGTAAGAAGTACACTTTCGGGGTCTGTGGAAACTCCTCTTCAAAATCCTCCAAGGGATACTTTTTTGATAGAAATATTGGGAAGGAAGACATGTCCACATCCTTCCATTTCTGCGTTATTATATTTCTTCTAACATCATGAAAAGGTTTTTTATCACTTTCATACAGGTATATTGTGACTAAAATTCTTCCTGATATCGAGGCTGACTTTGGAAATTAAGCATCTCCCTTGTATGCTTTAGGAGCCCTTGGAGTTGTTGACCCAGGATATATTTTCTTTTAAAACTCTCCTCTGGGTCTTCATCAAATCAGGATCCACTTTCAGGTGGTTTCTTTAAGGCTTCATTCACTGCATCTTTAAACAGCACGTTCAAGTCTGATTTTGACATGTGCATTACTTCTCCACATCGGAATCTTGCTCAGCATGACGCTGCATCCTGGGATACATTGAATGCTCCATTTTGCAAAATACACCATGCAAAGACAGTTGAACAATTATATAGGCTGTCTTTTAAGTATATTTTTTTCGTCTCACGAGAATGAACTTAAAAAAAAAAAACAGTGCAAGTCAGAAATGTTAATCTATGCACGAGCTCATGCACATGCGCGGATCCAAATCAAGAGAACTGGGTCAGACATGGCGTCCACAGTTCCCACTGTACAACGCTGATTCTGCAGCTCCCACAAGTGGGAAACGCGTTGTTCGATGTTGCAACCAAGCGCTGCAGGCAACTGCACCACAGCATCAGGTAAATAACAGCAAAACCCTAAGGAAGCCTCTGGGAGGGAGAAGGGGTTTTTGCTAAGAGGGTAGACAGTGAAGGATGGACTTTTCGGTTTGTGCCTCAAGCATGAAGAAGGGGTTGTCTAGGGGGAGAGGCCACCTGATGTGTTAGGACTGGGACGAGCTGCACAGACGAGGGGGCACTCTGCATTTGGAGCTGGACAGAAGAGACAATAGTGTCAGGGGATCCAGGCGAAAACGAAAAGCAGAAGTTACTACTTGTGTAACGATATATCTGTAAGAGACATTAGTTAGTGATAGATTCCTTACCTTAGAATATCCCCAGGCGTCAGACTGGATCCGGAAATGTTTGCGTAGCAATACCCCTGCGCGTCGGTAGGCGTCGTCCGCGGCTCCGCGTCCGTCGTCGGCGTCGTTAGCACCAGAATGACGTTGTCGGAGTACTTAGCCCATGCGCGCTGACGTCAGTTCTGATACACAGCTTTTCCGCGCCAGATACGCAGAGCCATGATAGAACCAACACTGGTGCCATGAAACTAGGGCCCTGAAAGGGGATGACCTTAACCCTAGATATTGGTTCGCAGAACGGGGAGGATGGGTGGGTCGGTAAGGAATCTATCACTAACTAATGTCTCTTACAGATATATCGTTACACAAGTAGTAACTTGTGCATCTGAAAGAGACACTTTAGTGATAGATTCCTTACCTTAGAATAGATACCCCAGCAATACCAACACCGGTGGTGGGTCTGGGAACCAATAATCACACCAGAAAGTCCTGGAGGACGGAACGGCCAAAGAAGCCATCTCTCCGGACTTGGCTGTCCAGGCAGTAGTGTCTTGCAAACGTGTGCAGCGAGGCCTATGTGGCTGCCTGGCAAATGTCCTGCAAGGGCACTCCTCGGCCCAGAGCAGTTGTAGTCGCCGTGGCCCGAGTAGAATGAGCCCGCAATCCAGCAGGGGGCTCCTTTTAGGCCATGGTGTAACATGCCTGGATACACAAGATGATCCACCGCGAGATGGTCCTCTTGTGCACCGCCTTTCCCTTCTTAGCGCCCACGTAACCAACAAAGAGTTGGTCATCCATCCGGAACTGGCGTGTGCGATCTAGATAATAAGAGAGCGCGCGTTTTGGGTCCAGACGGTGGAGCCTCTCTTCCTCTTTCGAGGGATGCGGAGGCGGAAGAAGGTGGGCAAAGTAATGGACTGCCCGATGTGGAAGGCCGTGACAACCTTAGGCATGAAGGAAGGTCTTGTTCGCAACACAACCTTGTCCGGATGAACAGAGAGGAAAGGAGGTGTAGAAGAAAGAGCCTGGAGCTCACTCACTCTCCTGGCAGAGGTGATGGCAACCAGGATAGCAGTCTTCAGAGTGAGAAGACGGAGAGGACAGTTATGGAGCGGCTCAAAGGGAGCACACATGAGGTAAGTAAGCACAAGATTCAAGTCCCACTGGGGCATCACGAAGGGAACATGTGTGTGATGCCCTTCAAAAACCTATTTACAATGGGGGACTTGAACAAGGAAGGCTGATCAGGTAGCCGTAAGAAGGCGAAAGGGCAGAAAGGTACCCCTTGAGAGTGCCCAGAGCAGATCCCTGCTGGGCAAGAGAAAGAAGAAAGAGGAGAACCTCAGAAAGGGGTGCAGAGAGTGGGTCCACAGCCTTTGCTGTGCACCATGCCACAAATCTGTTCCACCTGCAGGCGTATACCGACTTTGTGGAGGGACGCCTGGCTGCCAGAATGATATCACAGTCTTCGGGAGGCAAGTCAAATGGCCTCAACTGCCGCCGCTCAATCTCCAAGCTTGTAGGTGGAGACTGGACTGGTTCGGGTGCAGGACCGTCCCCTGCTGCTGCGACAGAAGGTCCTCCTGAAGAGGCAGACGAATCGGTGGATCGACTGACATGCTGAGTAGCTCGGGATACCAGTATCTTCGTGCCCAGTCCGGAGCCACAAGGATTACCTGGGCCCGGTCGGGCCTTATCTTCTTCAGCACTCTGGGCAGAAGTGGTATAGGCGGAAAGGCATACAATAGACTGCAACTCCACTCGCGACGAAAAGCGTCTCCGAGCGAGTACCGCCTTGGAAATTCCAAAGCGCAGAACTGATGACATTGCGCGTTCTCTTCTGTGGCGAATAGATCTAACCAAGGCTTGCGCCACGTCCGAGTTCAGACGCCATTCGTGATCCATCATGCACCGACGGCTGAGTTTGTCCGCCCTGGCATTCAGAGAGCTTGCCGGGTGTTGAACCACCAGGGTCACGCCCTGATGTTCCAGTCACTGCCAGAGGCGCAGAGCCTCCTGGCATAGGGTCCACGACCCCACCCCGCCCTGTTTGTTGCAGTACCACATGGCGGTGGTGTTGTCCGTGAACACCTGCACTACACTCCCCTGGACAGAGGGGAGGAATGCCTTCAGTGCTAGACGAATCGCCCGCAGCTCCAAGAGGTTGATATGGAGCCGGGACTCCGCCGGAGACCAGAGGCCTCTGATCTCCGCCTCTCCCATGTGGCCTCCCCAGCCCTGGAGAGACGCGTCCGTCACAACCACGTGCTCCGGGTGGGCTAGGGAGAGGGATCTGCCACTGACCCAATCGCGGTCCGTGAGCCACCACTGCAGTTGTCTCGCAGTGCCCTCCGAGATCAAGACTTGATCGGACAAGTTGCCCTGATGCTGGGCCCACTGAAACTTCAGGTCCCACTGCAGAGCCCGCATCCGCCACCGGGCGTGATGCACCAGAAGGATGCAGGAGGCAATCAGCCCCAGAAGCCGCAGCGTCAACCTGACCGAGACTCGGGATAAAGGCTGGAAGATTGGAATCAGAGCCTGTATATCCCGAACCCGCTGTTCGGGTGGGTAAACCCGAAACTGCGCCGAGTCGAGAACCGCTCCAATGAAGAGGAGCTTCTGAGAGGGACACAGGTGCGACTTCGGCACGTTGATGGAGAACCCCAGCAAGTGCAGGAGGTCGGCTGTAGTCTGGAGGTGGCTGACGACTATCTGGGGCGAGCCCGCCGTCAACAACCAGTCGTCGAGGTAGGGAAAGACTGACACCCCTAACCTGCGCAGATGAGCTGTGACCACCGCCATCACCTTCGTGAACACCCGTGGGGCGCTGGTAAGGCCGAAGGGGAGCATGGTAAACTGAAAGTGCTTGTTGCCTACCGTGAACCGCAGGTAACGCCGGTGGGCCGGCAGGACGGGGATGTGAAAATAAGCATCCTGCAAGTCCAACGCTACCAGCCAGTCTCCAGGGCCTAGGGCAGCTAAGACCTGAGCCAAATTCAGTATCTTGAACTTCTCCTTCCGGAGGATGCCGTTGACGTTCCGTAGGTCCAAGATAGGGCGTAGGTCCCCTTTGCCCTTCTTGGGCACCAGAAAGTAGTGGTAGTAACAACGACACCCTACTTCGGGCCCAGGAACGTGCTCGATGGCCCCCTTGGCCAAGAGGGCTGTGACTTCCTCTTGCAGAAGTTGCAAGTGATCCCCGACACGCGGTGGATTTGCGGTGGCATGGCTGGAGGGGTCGCCTCGAAGGGGAGGGAGTAGCCCCTTCGGACGATTTGCAGCACCCACCTGTCCGACGTGACAGTGCGCCAGTGGGAGAGGTGATGGCGGGTCCCTGCCGCCCACAGGCGTCACATGGGCCTGAAAACTCGGACTAGGAAGGTTTTGAGGCGGGCGCTGCGGAGGGAGGTGTGGACTGGCCTCGCCGGTGTCCCCGACCGCCGCCGCGGTGGTTTCCACGGCCGCCACCGCGCTGTTGAACATTCTGCGGCCCGTGGCTGGCAGCACGTGTGGGGGCGCCCCTTACTTGGCCACGAAAGGAGAGAAAGGCACCCGATTGCTGGCGTATGGCCGAGAGGCCCAAGGACTTGGCCGTAGCCCTGGAGTCCTTAAAACGCTCAAGCGCATGGTCTGCCTTGCCAAAGAGGCGATGGCCATCAAACGACATGTCCAGCAACGTGGCCTGGACATCGGCCGAAAAGTTGGCGGACCTCAACCGGGCGTGGCGTCGAACCGCCACTGTCATTGCCATCGCCCTGCTCAGTGAGTCCGTGGTATCCAGCCCACACCGGATGGAATATCGCGCTGCATCTCGGCCCTCCACAAGGGCTTGGCCGAGTTTAGCCCGGACCTCCACCGGACATTGTGGCAGCACGTCCGCTACCGTGTCCCACAGAGTGTGGGTGTAGCGGCCCAAGAGACACGCGGTATTGACAGACCGTAGTCCCAGACTCAGGGACGAGAACACCTTCTTCCCAAATTGTTCATATCTCTTGGATTCCCGATCGGGGGGAGCCGTCGGGAATGCGGTCTGGGAAGTAGAGGCCTGGATAACCAGGCTCTCGGGGGTGGGTAGCGTCTGGCCACGTTCCTATTCACAGGCGGACCTGTGGCGGGCTTGGACCAAGTGCCCACAAGAACGTCACACAAGGCCTCATTGCACGGCAGTAGGGGCTCATTGGAGCATGCCTGCGGTTTGAGTACCTCAGTGAGGAGGTTAGTCCTCACGGCCGCGACAGGGAGCTCAAGGTTTAAGGCCTTGGCCGCCCTCATCAACACTACGCTATAAGCTACCCCCTCCTCCGTAGCCACGGTGGGAGGGGAGACAAATCCAGCGTCAAGACCACTGGCCTCCCCAAGCTCATATGTCCAGTCCTCTTGAGACTGGCACTCCAGTGCCAGAGGGTCCTCAGACCCCTCCCAATCACCCTCGCCACCCGTCTCCTGTAGAACAGGTTCAACAGACGGGGCGCCCTCATGGAAATAAAAATCTCAAAGGCCGTCGGAATCTGCGCCCAGCGGCGCCGTTCCGGCACCAGAGTCGGACCGAAGGGAAGACTGGGGACGGCATCCACAGTGGGCGCCGGGGGTGACACCCGCGAGGCCGGCGCCGGTGAGGTCGTGAGGTCGACCGGCGACGACCCGGATCCGGAAGCGGATCCGGTGAGGTCCTGCGGCGCCGGGACCGAAGTCGCCGGCGGCGTCGGGGCCGAGGCACCCGACGGCGCCGGGGCCGAAGCACCCGACCCGCTAGGGCCTCCAGACAGAAATGTCGGGCCCAGAGGCGCTGCAGAACCTGACTGAGGAGGGAGGGACCTCATGGCCTTGAGGTACCGCTCGATCTCCTGCGGCATCGCACTCTGCCCAGGGACTCGAAGGTGTGGGGCAGGCGGCGACTCTTGCGACTCCGTCGGAGCCGCGTGGGTGGGGTCACCCGAACCCCCGGCCACATCGTGCGAGCGTTGGGGTGGGTCGGAGGAGCGATGACACCTCTCCGACCTCTCATGCCTCTTACCAGAGGACTTGGAACCCGACAACCGATGTCCACTCCCGGAGCTGCGATGACTGCGACTCCGACCCCGCGACCGGTCCCTCGACCTCCCGTGGGACCGGGACCTGGAGCGGGGCGGGCCGACTGCCGGAGCTCGAGCCGCTTGCGAGACCGCTCTCGCCTAGCTTTCGGCGTCATGGCCCGACAGTCGGAGCAGGTGCGGTCGTCGTGATCGAGGCCTAGACACTTCAGGCACCGGCGATGGGGGTCAGTAACCGACATCAGTCGGTCGCACTTCGTGCAGGGTTTGAGCCCGGGCATCCCTACCGGCACCGTTGGAGTCGAAGACTCGAAGAGAGAAATGGTCAAAAAGGATCAAAAGTTTAGTCAAAAAATTACTAAGGGGTAGAGCTTCTCCGGATCTGCGCTAGCTGGCGCAGAAAAAAGAAGAACTGATGTTAGCGCGCATGGGCGGCGTCTAAGTACTCCGACGACGTCATTCCGGTGCTAACGATGCCGACGACGGACGCGGAGCCGCGGACGAAGCCTACCGACGCGCAGGGATATTGCTACGCAAAAATTTCCGGATCCAGTCTGACGCCTGGGGATATTCTAAGGTAAGGAATCTATCACTAACGTGTCTCTTTCAGATCTACTGTTATCAGTGGTAAACAGAAGTAAACCACGTTAGTTGAGCAAGCTGAAGCTTTTGGCCATGTGCAAGAAACCGAACAGTATTGATGACACATGAGGAATGACTTTCTCAGAGATATACAGAAATAGGTCATGGGACCTGGCCAATGCGTGCTAGGTTATGACGCGCAGGGAATCACAAAGCAGTGAGGGATCCTGCAACCCAAGGTCTGTACAGTAAGCCAGCAGGCATGTTCTTCGGGTTCGGTACAGTGGGTAGGCGAAACATTACTGAGCAGACTGATGGGGGCCGGGAACCCATTTTAAGGAGGTGAATGGATTCATATTCACAGCAGACAGATTGCTGCTCAGCAAAACTGAAAAGTAGAGGTCCTCTGGTCACTTTGGTGCACGATAAAAGAAGTTTGATTAAAGGTGGAGCAATATAAAAGCCTCCTTCATAAATGGTGCAGCTTGATGAAGCTTCAGTAAAACCTTTGAAAAGGTACTAATTAAAGGGGAAGCACTGTTGATGAGGCAGTCTCAAATTCACTGGTGTTTTCCAGATCATCCTGAATGCTTTTTGAGCATTGAGGTGAATTATCCTAGACTCTCTTCACACTGAAGGTAATGGAGCACTTCAATGGTAACACCTGTCTTCTCCGAAGGATGCAACTGGCCTAAAATGCAGCCAATCACCTGATTATTTGGCTTTTAGTCACAAAGCAGTCAGTTGTCTTCCCAGAAATTGCATAAGCTCTCATTTCTTGCGAAACATCCATACAAAAGATCTTCATTCCAGCTCCTCTTAACCGTATTAAAATTCCTATATTTTGGTAAATTTGCTTATGGGGACAGAAAGAAGGGATTGTGCGCTTTTTCTGTGGTCACTGCCAAAACTTGGAATGACTTCCCCATAAACCTCTGTGCTGAAAAATTTGCTCATGAAATTTCGTGATTGTTCGCAAACCATTTTTTCCTCTCCTAATTTTGCCTTGATAATCTTTCTACTTTGATTGAGGTTGTAAGCTCGGCTTTTCATCCTTTTTTCAGCACCAGTCCCCCCTCATTCTGGGTAATTGCTCATGCTATAAGATTCTATCATCGTCATCATTAATCTCGGCGCCCCCTGATTCAGTCGCTTCATAGAATGCAGAACAAACTAACCCGACAAGTCTCAATTAATTTTCCTGAAGAAGTTATCTGAAGCAAATGAAGCAAATACCAATTACAAACTGATAATGTTTATTTGAATCCCTTCTTGTAAGGTTAGTTGAGCCCAGTTACAAACACGCTGCTGTCACAACACAACCATCTCTAGGCTTTGGTGTTCTCTTCCAGGGCTACAACAAAATGGCACACCTCATTGAATTCAACTGCAGTTACAATGACATGGGCACATACATCCAGGTATGAATTAAAATCGCAGACAAGCCACCTTGAATGTTAGCGGTATTCATAGGAAACACACTAAGGAACTGTCCATCAATCAATGACTGAAAACCGCTATAAACCTCCGACATCACCATCATGCATTTAAAGTTATTGTGCAATTAAAGGAAATCGAGCCTGTCATTTTACTATCTTCCTTTACAAGCAGAGTCCAGCAGTACTTTATTGCGGCCAAAGGATTTCCCATTATGAAGAAAACATAAACTTAAAATAGCAGAGCAAGTTTAGAGTTTGCCTGTGGCAGGAGTATAAATTCCACTGCTTATTTTATTGCCTAAAACTGCTTCACATACTTGCTTTCTAAAGGAGCATTCAAACTAAATTTAGTTCTGTTACTGACAAATAGTAACATAGGCATGCCAAGAGTCCACATAGTTGGTGTTCTTGCTATAAAATCATTCTATTTAAGCCTCCCGCCACCCATTGATTTCTTTTTGTGGCTCAGTTACAGTAGAATAGAAGGAATTCTTATCAGAAAGAAGTGGCGGTTGCACATTTTGCAACCTTAGAATGCAGGGTGACTGCCCCACCCAGGTCATTACCGACATTGATTTCAGTAATGGACTAATGCATTCGGAGGGATGTAGTTTTGTTTCGCTTTCATTGAACTAATTAAACTAACTCAACTGAAATCAATGAATCGTAGGTGAAAAGTTCAGGGCTGGAGAAAATGTGGGCATTCATAAAGGCATTTTAGAGCATATAAAGTGGTACTTCTGCAAGTACTGTTTTACATCCTTTTAAATGCATTTGTGAATTGGTTCTAACACATCTAAAATGGGAATAAAAATTGAATATTCAGTGAACAGTTATATAAAATTACTACAAATAACAAAATGGTTCCTGATTTTACAAAGTTTTAGTTAAATCTTTCAGATTGATTCACAAAGGCATGTAAGAGTGCGTATAAGCGTATTCCTGCAAAGCTATTTCCTGTACTCATAAATGCTTTTCTGAATTGGCCTCAGTGTCGGTAATGCTGTGGAGTTAGATGATCATCATAGTACAGTATGTTGGGTGCATTTGCCTAGTTGTGTAGGTATTGACCCACAGTAGCGGTCGGCAGTAGGTGTTTCTATAGGGCGGTGACGTGGGCAGGAGGAGGGGCAGGATGGGGGGAAATAATGTATGGATTACGGAGTTTTACAGGTAAGTAAACATTTAAATACATAAAACGAATTTCGTTGCGCGCACTGCATCACATTTGGTGATGCAGTGTGCGCAACGAAATTCGTTGTATGTATTTAAATGTTTACTTACCTGTAAAACTCCGTAATCCATACATTATTTCCCCCCACCCTGCCCCTCCTCCTGCCCACGTCACCGCCCTATAGAAACACCTACTGCCGACCGCTACTGTTGACCCAGCAGATTAAAGAATGCCTTAGCCCATGTACTGTGCCATATTACAGAGCATTGCATACAAGAGGCCATCATAAGGTACAGTAACTGTGCATGCTCCAACTGTGCCATTAGGAGCAGACATGGATGATCCCAAGAGCTTCCCCAGCACCACTGCTGCTTCTTTTACTTCTCTGCCCTTTCCAGAATGTGCACTATAGCACAGAGTTAGTGGGTGTGCTATAGAGAAACTATACATCGCATACTCAGTCATATGCTCTTTTTCTGCACTGAACGTATATAATGAAACGGGACCATGTGCATGTCACGTGATCCTGCCTCTGAAGTGAACTCGGCTTTTGAATTCTTGCACTTTACATGCTGGCTACTTTTCTATATTATACCTAAAGCATTAACAATGCATCAACGAGTTCCTCTTTTTATTTGCTAATCACTCCCGGATATGGGGTGTCTGTGACTGTGGATTGAGAGAGAAATGAATATTCATATTACTGCATTGTGAGCAAAATTAAACTTTTAGAAAGAGAGCCTACAGGCAGTCGAGGGGAGCTGATTTGGGGATAAAATATAAAAATAGCCGGATTTAGGTGTACATAGCTGCCAAGGTTTCAAATCGCTGTGTGTGACATTTTCATAATTTTAGTGCCATTATGAGTGGCATTTCAACAACTATGAGTGACACTTTGTCACAAGCAAAATTAAGCAATGAAGACCAGGGAAACACTTAAATATTAGACATTACACCCATTTGAGCAAAAAGAAACACTAAGAAGATCTTAGAACTTCAGCAAAGCACCAGAAATCGAAGGGCAGGAGAGGTACACTCACAGCCTAGGGGTCACAGCCCAGCCCCAGGCTGTAATTTATTTTAAAAAAGACACACACTGAGTAACTGAATTGTATATTAAAAGAGTAAATTGCACAGTCTACTAGCCTTATAAGCAATTAACACATAATTTGTGGCACAAATAATGTTTACTTGGTTTAATTAGGATAAATATGCTTTTATAGCTGCCAAGGTTTCAGATTGCCATGTGTGACATTTTCATAATTTTTGTGAAATTATGAGTGACATCTCAACAACTATGAGTAACACTTTCTCGCGAGCAAAAATCATGCAATGAAGACTATGGAAACTTCTAAATCTCAGAATTAACAGCCATTTGAAAGTAGAGACACCCATCACACAATACCATGAGAAGTTAGCCCAGCCGCCGAGGTGACTACTGCATAATACACTACACACACAGACTGTCAGTCTCAGACTGGTAGAGAGCACTGTCTGAGCACTGCAGGCTGCCTCAGATAGACGAGCGTTACTAGTAAAGTTCTAAGTACTTACTGATGTCTTCTAAGTTCTTCAACTTCTCTACTCTAGCCTGCCACCACCCACGGTAGCCGCACGGTAGGCGGGGGGGGGGGGGGGGGGGGAGGGGGTAAGCAGCCCTCTGAGTGCTCTGCAGTGTCCGTACTTGTCACGCGCACACCACAATCTCTTGCGTGTGCCGTGTAATTATACACAAAAGAATATTTAGATACCCTTAATCTGGCGCACCCATGATTGGGGTTCTAGGCAGTTTTTTGCAAGTTAGAAATAAAGCCTAATCTAGTCGAGGTTCAGTTATCATGACTAGGCCTTGGTTAGCTTATATTGACAGCAATTCACATTCTGCAGAATAACAGTTCATGTTTATTTTAAAATAAGCAGACCATTCTTTCTGTTTGTTTGATTGTGTGTTTTTTTTAATTTCAGGAAAATCAGTGAACAGGAAGCTCATTCTGAGGTGTTTGTAATGTAGTAATTGTGTTCTATCAAGAAAGCGCTGCACAATTTGTTTCTCTTTTTTGTAATTTCCCAAGGTTTTCTACTGGTGTTCTGAACATGTCACTTTTTAGCTGAACAACCTATTGTAGTTCTGTGTTACATAACATGTTAGTTCAGTTGCTTAATTAACTATGGATAGCTTAGTCGATGTATTGGGGAGTAGGTGTCTCTGGAAGTATCTTGTTTACCAGAATAATGATTGTTTCAAGCATTAGAAACATTTCCTGTGATATCATGTCATACCATGTCAAGCATGTGGCTTCTGTACCCTAAAGCCCTATATGAACTGTGTTATTTTGGAAATGAGCCAAAGCTTTCCTGGCCTTTTAACTGGACGATCTCTATCTCATTCTGTCTGTTCTTTCCTTGAAGACTCATTCAGAGACTGACCTTACGTTAGTCCTTTTGCAGAATAACGCTTTGATTATTTTATTATTGCTAACTCATGATTAGCTAATTACTTAATGCTTCCTTTAAGGATTATATTTTTTAATAACCTCATGAAGTGTTAAACTGGAATCCTTGTCTCAAACAAGTTTGCTCATTATCCTTGGAAAAGATAAAACAAATAAGAGAAGTACTCATAAAGGAAACCAAGCAGTGAAGCTGATGAGGCCAAAAAGAGTGAAGGGATGGCACTGGGCGCAAGAAATGTGGTGCTTGAAGGGCAGGTAAGGATGGGAGGGTGAACAGAGAAGTAACCATTTTAATAGCTTTCTGGAAAAGAGGGTGAGTCTCAGTCTGATGCTGTGGGATGGTCAGTGTTTACATGGATTTAAGACGTAAGTAGTGTGGTGGTTATCTGTAAGAGTTACCAATCAAACAATTTCACATCTTGTATTGAAGGAAAACATTATGCAAATATGACTCTCTCACTCATTTTCCCTTCTCTTCTAGTGGGCCATCTACTGACATTTATTTATTTCAGCCATTTGTCTAGTTTTTGTGGAAAGGTGAACAGCAGCCATCTCCAGCACAGAGCACCAACAAAACACAAAAATGGAAACTGCAGCTACAAAAGTAGAGTTGTCCGGAAATAGGCGGTCTATTGAGATACCTTCTAATCTCTGGATAGTGTGACTTGAGGATCAATGATGATCACCCACCGTGAAAGCACAGGACTTCGCCCTCCCCACACTTGGGACCGACTTCGGCAGTTCCTTACCAAGTCAATTTCCACACAAAAAGAATTAAGTAACGGTTTCCTTCAGGAACCCAACACGCCTCTGCTGTACCTTCTTTACGCTTGACATCATAATTGTTCAAATAAAATTCCTGCTCCTCAAGTCTCACAGAAGGAATCCAGCCCTTTTCTTCCATTGTTCTACACAGCTGTGTTGTTCAATTTCCTTACGCCTGACATCCTACTTGCGAATTCGGCGCCGCCACCCAAGAACTGAAACCTGGAGGTTCTTACCTGATGATTCTATCTCTATTCGGATTGCTCACCTATACTATGTCCTGAAGATGATCTCTAACTAATCGAGATCGAAGCGCCATCGACCCTCTACAACCAGAACTCCATATGCATTCTTTTATTTTTTAAGGAGTTCTCTAGTGTGTTATCAATGTGCAATAAATATTTTAAAGTCACTTTCACTAAGCACCTCACACTTCTTGTCACTTTATTATGAGCACCTGCATGAGCATTATTCTCGATGTACTATTGCAAATAAATATTTACTGTTATCCTGATCATAACTTTATAACTACTGTGCCCTCCATTCCGGCGCACCACACTGGGTCTCCCTTGGACCAATCCTTTGGCCAGCCTTTGAACCATTGTTTCTAAAAATACTTGCTTCACGCAAGGCAACGTAAATGCTTCAGTAATAACTACAAACCCACGCAAACTGCTTGCACTTTGTTACATTACATTTCAACTTGGGGGGTGTTCCATGGGTGCAGAATGGGCATTCCCATTCATCCTCCCATGACATAACGAGGACAAATATCTTTATTTCCCCTCATTATTTCCTCTTTCCACTTGTGCTACATTCTGCAGCACACATTGAAAGAGGAAAATGCCTCTAAGTATTGTTCCTGAAGAAAAACAATCCTGCCCAAATGAAGGTGTTCTCACACTATGGAGCAAGGTTGCTTGGGTTGGCATATGGCATCAAAAATATAGAGCATTTCTAGTCTCTCCCTGCCAAGCAACACAGCCTAGCAACTTCACTTGCTGCCCTGCACTGTGTGAAATATTAATAAATATGCCCTTCTGGTTATAAAAAGCACAAAGCTAGAAAGAGATTTTTTACCTTGGAGAGAGAGACTTTTGAATTTAGGATTTTGTATGGTATACATAAATGGTACCTCCAGGAAGATTTCAAAATGTGTTTAAATGGATTTCAGAGATAAGTTATATTATAGAATGCTGGGTCATATGTGCACAGTTTGAAGGCAATCCTAAGGCACAAGAAGTTGAAGATCATGTACGACAAAGAAATGATCATTTCTATCCAAACCTAAAAGTAGCACAGCATGGGCATTTGTAATAAAAACATAATTTCGCTATGCAGATGCTAGCAGGCCTGGCGTCTGCTAGCACTAACTCTTTTTACCACCTTGGCTGTATTGAGGTGAAATGTTTTCCCACAGAAGCACACGAGGACTGCTGCAACATTACACAGCCCAGCTCTCGGTGGCAGGCTCAAACAACCACACAGAAAACACATTTTGAAGGATAACAAAAACAGATGGGGCACTTACAAACAACGTCTCCTCCTCCTTAATCAACATAAGATAACAGATGAAAAAGTTGCTGTTATTTACAACAACATGTTTATACTAAATGTACACGTAGAACCAATAGAAATATTTATTTTTATTTGAAGCACCCTGTTACCTCTAGAACAGATTTACACAAAAGAAACTCGTACATAAATACATAAATATATGTTGTCTGTAGAGCTGTGATGCCTGAGTGTAAAAGCACACTCCAGAATTTGATTAAAAGTGGATGTCAGGTTTTCCAGGGACTTCAAGTCCCAGTGCTACAAGCGCCAGGAGGCGCCGTGCTGTGAAGAAGGAGGAGTCTGACACCCCCCACGAGCGCTGCATAGCGTGAATGCATTCCTGTTGCCACATTTCCAGGAACTCCAAGTCCCAGTGCTACAAGCGCCATGAGGCGTCAACACGCGGTGAAGGGGGAGGAGGCTGCCACACCCGCACGTGTGCTACATAGCACAATTCCACTCTCGCTGAGCGGTACATGCATGGGCCAAGGGTGGGCCCATCCTGCGCCTGTCAGCAACAGGAAGAGTCAGGGCAGGGCCACTTCCTTGACCCTGTCTCCTGAAAGGTGTACAAGAGATACTTCTTGTCACAGCAATTGTGAGTGCACCTGTACCCTTTCACTTTTATCATGGGCAAGAGGATATCATTGGTTAGTGCTGCTGGCACCGGGATAGATGCGAAATATGCTAGAAGCCATGCTGCAGAGAACTGCACACTAGATGCCATGGGTGATTTAATGGAAGTGGCGAAGGGCATATTAAATAAAGGAAAACAGAAATAGGATGCTGGCACTAAACTTAAATTGCTAATCACTTCAAAGAATGTCAGGGTATGCAATCTGGGGACAGAAGTGTGCTTTTCAAAGAAAGGATACAAGGGTGGAGAGAAGTCTGATGCTGGAATTGCAGATGTGATAAACAGAGAGAGGTATAATAATTTACGTTGGAAATAAGGGTATGATGTACGTAAAGATGTAAGCCACTGAGTACTTTTATTTGTGCAAATGTAACAGCTATTATTTATTGTGCTTAGAAATGGCAAAAACGGTAGTTCAATTAATAATAATAATATAATAATAGTTATTATCATCGCTATTATTGTCATTATTGCTATGGAGATATAATCAACTATTATTATTAATACTGTTACTATTATTAATATTAATAATAACATAGTAATAAGAATAATAAAGAGGAGGAGGAAGCATGAGGATTTTCAAAGTGACCATTTTAAACTGCGTGAGTAGATGGTTACCAGAGGTCACCGTGGGACACTGTGTCAGCGGTGTGAGGCTGGAAGGGATGTGGTATTTCAGGGAGAGTGTGTGTACTGGAAGTATTATAAGGGTCTGGTAATTGAGAGAAGGATGTATCACTGTAAGAAAGAGAGATGCTGTTGTGCCAGGGGTAAGGGCACACTATTCATAGGGTGAGTATCATGAAGGGAAAAGCATAAGTACAGAGGGACATTTTCCTTGTTTATTATTTATTCTATGCAAACAAATGCTGAATAAGCCAAGAGTAAAGGTGCAGCAATAATATCTGTATAAAGTATTACATCCCATGCATATATCACCCAATGCTATTAATCTCATAACTGCTTCAGCAACAGTATCTGCAAAATAAAACAGAAATGACAATTGACAAGTCTGCTGAAGGGAAGTATGATATTGATATGTGAAGAGTACAGTGTAGTGAGCCTAATGGTGTTGTACAAGGATACATTGCCTGGGAATACTGGGGACAGACTTTATCGTACTTGACATATGGGACAAAGTGTCCTCTGATGTATATTATAAGGATATTTCAAGCCACAGAGAAGTTCTGTGCTTGTATAGAGGAACAAGGCCAAAGGCTGAGTTTTTTTATAAGGTCATGAATCTCCGAGGTAAACTGCAATTTCCTTAAAATGTACAGCAGAGGGTATTTTATTCCTTATAATAAAGGGTTAAGCCATTACCCTTCTCTTCAACTGCTTAAATCACTGGTGTCTTGCTCCTTCTTTTGAAAGAGGCAAACATAAATAGTAAAACCAGAATCTAGTTCGAGAGTAAAAAAATAAAAGCGGTTAACAATTTCTTAAAAAAGGTGTTGGAATCAATTGGATGTAAGTCAGAATACAAAAACGATGGGGCTCACAATGTGTAGATCACTGTAGAGCTAGTCTATTTTTCTGGTAATTAACTTTAATATATGAAAATAAACATATTTCAGTAAACATCTCCTTTACACTCATAACTGTTTCATTGAGAAAAAAACGATCAGAAGAATAAATAGCCAGGTTTCATTTGCATTGCTTTGTTTATGTTGCAACTGTAATGATGCTCTGTGAACTGCCTCTCCCCTCGGCTGCTAGCTCTGGGGGCATGCATTATGATGTGACAACTCTACTGTAATAGCTTATTATAGTTGAGTAAGAACATCACTTCTTTATTACAGGTGGCTAGTGAGACACAAATCTCCTGAAATAAGGACATTAGAGACAGGCTTTTACAGGGATAGACGCCCATGCGGTAAATGGTTATTATTCAAGGGTGAGGATTAATAATGGAAGCAACACCATAATAATGAATATAGATGTAGTTCAAGGGTTATGATTTGGAGAAATAAATATGGTACTAGATGCATGAATGTAACAATGAAAGGTCGTCTCATGTCATTGATTCATACTCGGCAGCAGGGCCTGCCCGGCTGCCCAAGCCCTGAATCAGAATTGACTTCGTATACTGGCAGCATCTCAGCCTTTTTATCTCTCCATGGTCAATGAAACATGAAAGCCTGCAATTTTTTAAAATATAAAATGCACATGGAGATATCAGTAGCCGAAACATTACCATTTCATTTTTACTTTTCATATAAGTAAACCAGTATTCAGATAAGCAAATTATTCATGAACACTGAATGACTTTGATTTAACCAGGAATCAGGCATAGGAAACTCAACATTGAAAACCCCACTAAGTTATCACTTATTTCCCATTGCTTCTTCAGGTGTGTATTCCAAAGCATTCAGCTGTTCAGGGTCTGAATCCTGCCCCCTTGACACATGTACATTTTCGCAGGGCAGGCGAACAGGCTGGTGAAACCGTCTCATTCAGACATTACCAAGCACTGACGCCAGGGATATGTTAATGAGACACATTCAGCCTCAGGTTATCTGTAAATTCAAGAACATTGTTGCAATATTTTATTAGGGAGCTCTAACCCACACATTTTCAACCTTTGTAACGTATTTCTAAACACAAATTTAGCTTCCAGCCATTGGTCCGATGTATGCGTTCTAAATATGAAAACCTCTAAGAATTGTATGTCAGGCACTACTAGTAAGTTTATGTTTTTTTTTATCTTCACGCTGCTAGTGGCTCGCATGCATGACGCACTGTTACTCTTCTTGTAAAAAATGCACTTGAAATCTTTAAAAGCTACTTCTGTAGGTCATCTGAATACGAGGCCTTTTACACTTTGTGAACTAAAATAGCACTGTGTTATTTTTTCACTTAGTCAACTAAAAGGTGCGTTTGGACACTTTTACATAGCAAATCTTGTCGAAGACATACTTCAGCCAATGTATCCTTGTTAACATGAGCCTGGTGGGAGCCCTCATACACATCTTGCAACCACCTATAGCAATATAGAGGGTGCATGCAAGATTATGTAAAAGACATCGTATGTAGATTTTTTATCTGTATTTACATCTGTATGGCTGTGTAAGATGTGCATTTATGTGTTCCCACAATCCCCATCATGGTCTTCCTAGCTCCAGCATGGGCACCACAGCTGGCTCTGAAATGGACTAAAATAGAGCTTTACGTCATTGACAACAGAGGTAAAACGGAATACTAGTCAAGAGAACCCTGCCCCCAAAGTCCTCTGTCCATGTTTGCAGGGCACAGCTTGACATGCGTTTGATAGTTTCGAGGTAAGAGCCAGAAAAAACTATTGTTATCTTGGTACCCCAGGCTATACTGAACATACACCCCCATTAAGTGGTGATTGCAACGTATTAAGGAGAGTACCAATTAGTGTAGTTTAATACATTCCCTTAAAAAAAAAATTTAAGTTGTGGCAGGCCACATCCACTCTGTCGTGTAATTCCTTTATAAAACCTGGGAGAACCTAATCTGTCTATAATGACGTCACATGTTCTTATTACAGTGCGAGTTCAGATATCAGTTATAAAAAATGTTAGTAGTCATTTGCAACAATAAATGGCAGTCAGTGGGGTAACGAAAGTTGAGGGGGCCCCCCATCGAGGTACACGGAGGGGCCCATGTTCCGGATTTAATCCGGAGCTCTCAGGCATGATTACTGGGCTGAAGGGGACCACTGCAGCTCGCCCTCCACCCCCGCCTGCAGGGGCTGCGGGGGCCTGTGTCACGGCCCTGATGGCAGTTGATTATTGATATCACAATGTTCCTTCCTGCACCTCCATTAGTCACCTGCCATCCCCAACAAATTGAAAATGAGATGGTACACAGATGGCCAGATGGCAATGACCGTCTATTGAGCACTACTTTATTTTCTTTTTTTGTGACACTCTTAAAATCCCTTTGGGCAAATGATGCTTCCGGAAAAAAAAAAGAAGACAGTGCTTGCAGCAGAATTGATTATGTTTCTTATATGTGCAGCAGCATTTATGCCAAGCATTCCTTTGTCTGTAGTGCAGGGCATGGGGGAACCAGATGCAACTGGTTCAGGGGGGATTTGGAGCACTTTGTTTTCCAAGCTCCTCTTCCCCTTTGTCAGGTGGAGGCTAGGTGATCAGACACACCACAGGTGGCAAAGCTAGTATTGTCCAGGCTGGGCACAGTCCTATTCAGGGTCAGGGGATTTCTCCTCCCACTACTCCTAGCACAGATGTCCCATTCAGCCTAGTGCTGACTCACCCTGCCCCTCCTGGAGCCACACACACCTCCCAGCCCCTGTCACTCACAAGCCAGACATGCAATTCACATCAGGTAGGCTGACACATAGCACCAGAAATGCCAACTTCTAAAAGTGGCATTTCCCAAATAGTCACAATAAATCTGCGCACACCATTACGCAGCATTTATTATCCCAATTTCATATATACCAGACTTGACCACACTGCTCCTCCCATACCATGAATTACCACTGACACACACAGATTAGGGAATCTCCAATGCATTCCTATGGGAGGGCAGGCCAATCTCACCAATGTAACACAGAGAGTGCGCACACTTTACACTGGACCACAGTGCTAAAGTGCCCAGAGGCATAAAACCACCCTCACCGGGTCACAAAAGAAAGGTAGGAGAATGCAAAAAGTTTATGGATGCACCTGCCAAAAAGGGCCAAGTCCAACAGTTAGGAACACATAGGCAATCAAGATCTAGCACATGTAGTGATGACATGCTCCCCATACTAGACATCTGGACACATATCCACTGGTCACATTGTGTCCACACAAGGTAGAGACCCATCTGTGGTGACCATTAGACAATGAACTTATGACTGCAAAGGCCAACATTCCTCACCATTATGGTACACTGGAAACATGTACAACCTTCTAACTTTTGTATATAAGAAGTATGCCTACATATTGTAAATGGAGACAGTCATCAGACCTTGTGCCTGTAACTGTTCTCCCGGCAGTAATGTTTACTTAAACAAACTGTTCCTGTTTTTCAAAACTCCTCTTGTCTTCTGTTTTTTTTAAGAGATTTCAAACTCAAGCAACAGAAATATGGTTTGTTTCTTAATTCTAAATGATTCCAAATGCAGTAGTCCTGTCTCCTTTGTCCTCACTCCACTGTCTAGGTCTCCTCCCTCCTGCATCTCCTCTGATACACTTCCACTGTCTGGGAAAAACAACATGACCCCAATCTTGTGCCCAGGAACAGGATCCCACAGGCCTCTGCTTGGCTTGGACATACAATATCCATACTGCAATGGCCACATACTCAAACACGTATAGTGTACACCTGGATGTGATTAGGTGACAGGGTATAAATCTGACCACACACTTGCAAGATGATCACATCCAGTGTCAAATAACTATTTTAGGTGAGTGAGTCAAAAAACATTTAATTATAGAATAGTGAGGGTAGATTTTGAAATAAGGCAACCTCTTTTTTCGGTGCCAACTTCCCTTGTGCATCATACAGACCCAGTGTCAAGGTTATAATACACCAGACTATGTTTAAAATTGCTTCCTTAGGCTTGGCACACAGCAGATTTTTGCTCTTAATGTTTGAATGATGTGTACACTTCAGAATCGTATGTTTAAGCTGTATGCCTCGGATATGGAGAACCATGTAATTTGGGTTCATTCTGTAGCTTACATCCTCTAAATGCTTGCTATCTCAGAAAACCTCCCCCCACTGTACTCCTAAAACCCTGCATGGAAAAATTGACCCTGATTTTTTCCATTTCATTCCTCTCCTTTCTTTTTTCAGAGTGACCCACTTCTTACCTTCCATCCTCTGCATGCCTTCTATTTCTAACTATAACCTAATCTCATTCGCATGCCTGTCTGCCTTAATCTTTCTTACAGAAGTTTAGTTTAGCAGACTAATGCATCCAATGTAGAGGTCTGCGTTCAACCTCATGGTCACAGTTTCAAATCCCGGCTGATCTACTCAGCCTTTCATCCTTCTGAGTCGGTAAAATGAGTATCAATAAGCTCTGTAACAATAAACATCTGTTATTCAGTGCCAAGATGCCCTTGGGTGAACATGGGCTTTACAAATGCAGATGCTATGTTATGTTTTTGTAATTCTACAAAAAAGAAAAGGCAAATTAAGAAAGAAGGAAAAAAAGAAGGTAAAGAGAGAAAGATTTGAAGAAAGAAGGCAAAATGAAAGAAAGTAAGAAGAAAAGAAGGTAAGAAAGAAGGAAATAAAAAGGAAAGAAGGTAAGAAATAAAGATGCAAAAGGAAAGAAAAGAAAATGGAATGAAGACAAAACAAAGAGAGAAAGGAAAGAAGATAAAAGGAAAGAAGACAAAAAAGAAAGAAAAGGGAAAACAGGAAAAAGGAGGTAACAACGAATGATAGTAGGAAAAGGAGAAATAAAGAAGAAAAAAGAAAGAATTAAATAAAGGAATGAAGGAGAGAAAGAAGGAAAGTAGGAAAGAAAAAGGAAACAAGGAAAGAAAAAAGGAAAGAAGGAAAAAAGAAAAGAATGCAAAATAGAAAGAACAAACGAAAGAAGGAAAAGGTAAAAAGAAATATAAGAAGGGAAGAAAAAGGAAGAAGGTAAAAAAGAAAAAGAAGGAAAGTAAAAAGCAAAGGTGGAAAAGAAAGACGGAAATTAGTTAAAGAAGAAACAAAGGCAAAAAAGAAAGAATTACAAAAGACAAAAAGGAAAGAAAGAAGGAAAGAGAGAAGAAAACAATGAAAGAATGAAAGAAAAAGTATGGAAAGAAGGAAGGTTCACAGTATAAAATGTTGGCTACTAAACCTCAAATTATGCCCCAAGTTCAAATAAAACTGTTACAAGTGTGCTGCAATTTAAACACCATAGAGTTTGGTTTTCTTTACGGGCAATATTTACTAAAGAATCATTGGAGTACAGGAACACAATGTGGTATGCTGTGAAATTGTAGCAGTCCACTTCAAAAGGAATTTACAATCACATTGGAAGGAGACAGGAACTGATACAGATGGAATGTGCCGATTGCTCCCTTGAGCATCCTACTATCACATCAGGCAAGAATGGCACTAAAGAGAACTCTGTGTAGCAAAATGTATTCACTTAACCCCTTCGATGCTGATGACGAGCTCAGCTCGTCATCATCCACGGTGGTCGTGTGCGGATGACGAGCTGAGCTCGTCATCTAACGCGGCTTTTAGAAAAAGACGCGTAGCGGAAAAATAACTGCCGCAGCGATGCGGTTAAAGAGCCAATCACCAGAGGCTTAATAAGGCTGACCCATTGGCCTATGTTGTATACTGTAATGGGTGGAAGCAAAATAGGAATGACATAACAACATGCTACTGGGTGAAGAGCGAGGTGACTGAATTCCCATTCAGTAAGTATATTATACATATCCTTTTAGTACAATCAAAAAGGGCAGACCTAAACACTGAAGGCAAGTAAAAAGAGGGAAAACAAGAGAATGGAGATACAATGTAGTAAAGGAAACACAACAAATAAAGGGTAATCAGGTATGGTTTCTGTTGAGTGCACACAGCCATGTGTTGTAAAAGGATATATGACTGTACCATGCGTACTTTTACAACGCGTACCGTTACAACGCTACTTTTACCATGAAAGTCGTTACAACGACTTGCTTGGAGGGGCGCTGGATAGTAAATTTTTTAATTTACTATTCCAACTCCAGTCCCCGTGGACTCTAGGGAAGGAGTTAGATAGTAAATTAAACTATTTACTATCCTGGAACGCCCTCCAGCGCAAGTCGTGGTAACGACTTGCGTGGTAAAAGTAGCGTGGTAACAGCACCGCGTTGTAAAAAATGCGTGCTAACCGCTGTATACCGTTGTAAAAACTAAAACATGGTCAAATGTGCTTTTAAAGGATAATGCACATCACACTTTGGGTATGTGACTTTATGAAGGCAAGCAGTCACAGAACTGCTTAGTGGACATTAATGTCTGTCAATTAATTTCAATGCACAATAGAGAAATTAATCTGCAAATCAGAACTCTCGGAGGTGAGGGGTCTCCGTAATCAAGCCAAATATAAAACATAAATAACACATGCAAATAGATGATAGAAAAATTGGCAGCACTTAAAAACTCAGGGAAAAGTTAATGAGAGTTTTGGGATAATCGTGTATGTTCTTGCAGAACTACAGTATCAACCATGCATTCAGTGAATGAAATCAAAGAAATCTCACGCACGTTGATGGTCTATCTTAGCCTTGTGTTCTTTCCCATCATTGCCATGTATTCAATGTGTAGCTTAGTTTGTCAGTTGCAGTGGCTCTTAACCATCTGTTTTGTTGCTGTCAAAAACACCCAGTGATACCAGCCGCGGCCGGTAGTCGGAGTACCGGCCGTGCGATGACGTGGGGAGGGGGGTAGTAATGTATGGATTACGGAGTTTAACAGGTAAGTAAACATATAAATAAATCAAATGAATTTCGTTGGGCGAACTGCATCGCATTTGGTGATGCAGTGCACGCAACGAAATTAGTTTTATTTATTTATATGTTTACTTACCTGTTAAACTCCGTAATCCATACATTACTACCCCCCACCCTGCCCCTCCCCCTCCCCACGTCACCGCCCGACCGGTACTCCCACTACTGGCCTCGGCTGTGTGATACCATTTCCTTGCTTAGGTATAATTCAGAGACATTTTTAGCTTTCATCACCCTTAAGAAATTTAAAAAAAATCACAAATAAAAAGATACAAAACAAAATTAATAAAATAAAAAATTAAGTAAATAAAAAATATACGTATATTCATGGAGGAGCTCTGGATCAGCCCTTTTCGACTATTGACCTATTAAATTACATGAGCATTTTGCTTAGAGCAGAAACACGGAGCGGTAGGTCAGCACTCTTCAACCATTGGCTCTCTTGAACTGTGCGCAAAAGTATTTTGCCAAACTGATTCTAAAGCCACCTTGTAAGGCCGATCTGAAATAAATTAGTCTAAGCTGTGAGGGTGATTCTAATTCCTGTGCTCCTTTGAGCACAGATCCACCTTTTCTGGGTCATTGCAGTTTGAGGTGATGTAATCAGAATGCTCCACATTTCTATTCGCCATGTTCGAAGTTACAGACTTGGGGGGCTGATTTTGAATGTAGCGGATGGAATATTCCTCACAAACATGGCGTATATCCTGTCCACTGTATTACAAGTGCATTATATCTATCCTAAGGCACTTACAGTAAGGCATGCTTGTGATGGAGTGTCGCATCCACCAAACTCTAAATCAGGCCCATAATTATAGCCTAGCAGTACGTCGTGCTTCATGCAAGCTCACCTGCACCCCTCCTCTCCCTGTCTGGAACTGCAGGAACGTGATCTACCGTGGACCTTCAGGCTCAGAGAAATACGCCCTCTTTTGTGCTCTGAATCTGAAACTATCTGCGCTCATTACTACATGTAACCAGGGTTGCAATGCAAGTCCCTGCAGCCCCTGTGACATGGGGTGTGGGGGACCCCCAACACTTCATGGAGCCCCAGCACATAAGGGGGCCCCCAATCAGCCCAAAGCCAATGACTATCTGTGAGGTATGGGAGACCCAGGGGTACCTCGTCATATTCTTCAGGGGGTCCCAACATTTTGTGTTATGTCACTGCATGTGACGTCCAATAAATAAGCAAAACTAAACATATAAAGGTAAAAAAAGAATCGTATCTAGTGCTACCAGTTTCCTAGGTGTGTATGCCTCTGAAATTGCCATTAATTGGTTATGAGTGTTTCAAGGTTGCATTCCCCTCTTGCTGTTACTTTTCATTTAAAATCTTGCACGGATTTTCAGCCTTCAAAGTCTTCCACAAGCTTTGTTCACTTCAAAGAACAGCTGTGTGTCTAGAGTTCTAAAATAAAAGTTCACAATGTAGCCAGAGCCTTTCGGTGCATTATTTTGTATCAAAATGTAAACTTGCCTGGGTTTGTTCGTCATTCCTTTTTTAGGTCTCGGCTAAAACGCGCAAAGCGCGTTCTCGCCGAGAACTATTGTTAGCGAGTGTGCTTCCCAGGAGACACTCTTGGCCGCGCCTTGGAGGCGATTTGACACGCGCACGCGCACGCAATCGCGCTCGCTGTGGGCAGCTGCTGTCGAGCATTCACACAGACACACACACATACCAGCGCCCACGCACGCACATACAGACACCCCCCCACACATACACACGCGCACACACACACACACGAGTGCTCCTCCCCCCCCACCCTCCCCCGTCGCACACAAACAGGCTCCAAAATGTAAAGAAAGCACCGGTTGGGTTCAAAACCGGCTCGCGATACTGCAGGCTGTATTGAATGCGTTGGCTAACTCTCACTGTAGGTAACTGTATATTAGATTCCAATTCCACATCGTAACAGAGCTCAAACAGTTGCCTGATCAGTGCACCAGCCGCGCCTCACTATGCATTAAAGTCTCGCGCTCGCTGTGGGCAGCTGCTGTCGAGCATTCACACAGACACACACACACACACCAGCGCCCATGCACGCACGCACATACAGACACCCCCCACACATACACACGCGCACACACACACACGAGTGCTCCTCCCCCCCGACCCCCGCCCCCGTCGCACACAAACAGGCTCCAGAATGTAAAGAAAGCACCGGTTGGGTTTAAAACCGGCTCACGATACTGCAGGCTGTATTGAATGCATCCGGAGAGGTTCCCCGCGCGGCGTAGCTCTCAAAAAGTTATACGAAGTGTGAGGCTGTGAACAAGGGTACACGCTGTCTACGCGTCCCTGTCTGCAGATGTTCAGACTATTTGGGGGCATAATGCTTCTCTTACCTGGGAAATGTTTCCAACGGGCAGGGTAATCATTCACGGACCGTTCGTTTGGCCGGGCCGCGATACGCATTTAGTCCGCCTGCCTCCTTTTCCGGTCCGGACGCCGCCCCGCCCCCGTCACATGCGATATTGCCTGACTTCCGATGCGTGCGCCAATGGAGACACAACACTGCAGAAAGGTGTGTTTTAAAGGAAGTTCATGATAAAATATTATAATCGACGCGCTTTGCAGACTGTGAGTGCAGAGTTGTGAGTGCGAAGTGTGAGTGCAGAGTAGTGAGTGCAGAGTGTGAGTGCAGAATGAGTGTGTAGAGTGCAGAGTAGTGAGTGCAGAGTAGTGAGTGTGCAGACTAGTGAGTGCAGAGTAGTGAGTGTGCAGACTATTGAGTGCAGACTATTGAGTGCAGAGTGTGAGTGCAGAGTGTGAGTGCAGAGTGTGAGAGCAGAGTAGTGAGTGCAGAGTAGTGAGTGCAGAGTAGTGAGTGGAGAGTAGTGAGTGCAGAGTGCAGAGTAGTGAGTGCAGAGTGCAGAGTAGTGACTGCAGAGTAGTGAGTGTGCAGACTGCAAAGTACTGAGTGCAGAGTAGTGAGTGCAGAGTAGTGAGTGCAGAGTGCAGAATAGTGAGTGCAGAGTAGTGAGTGCAGAGTAGTGAGTGTGCAGACTGCAAAGTAGTGAGTGCAGAGTAGTGAGTGCAGAGTAGTGAGTGCAGAGTAGTGAGTGTAGAGTAGTGAGTGTGCAGAGTGCAGAATAGTGAGTGCAGAGTAGTGAGTGTGCAGACTGCAAAGTAGTGAGTGCAGAGTAGTGAGTGCAGAGTAGTGAGTGCAGAGTAGTGAGTGCAGAGTAGTGAGTGCAGAGTTCAGAATAGTGAGTGCAGAGTAGTGAGTGCAGAGTAGTGAGTGTGCAGACTGCAAAGTAGTGAGTGCAGAGTAGTGAGTGCAGAGTAGTGAGTGCAGAGTAGTGAGTGCAGAGTAGTGAGTGTGCAGACTGCAAAGTAGTGAGTGCTGAGTAGTGAGTGCAGAGTAGTGAGTGCAGAGTAGTGAGTGCAGAGTAGTGAGTGCAGAGTAGTGAGTGTGCAGACTGCAAAGTAGTGAGTGCAGAGTAGTGAGTGCAGAGTAGTGAGTGCAGAGTAGTGAGTGCAGAGTGCAGAGTAGTGAGTGCAGAGTAGTGAGTGCAGACTAGTGAGTGCAGAGTAGTGAGTGCAGAGTGCAAAGTAGTGAGTGCAGAGTGCAGAGTAGTGAGTGCAGAGTAGTGAGTGCAGAGTAGTGAGTGCAGAGTAGTGAGTAGTGAGTGCAGAGTAGTGAGTGCAAAGTAGTGAGTGCAGAGTAGTGAGTGCAAAGTAGTGAGTGCAAAGTAGTGAGTAGTGAGTGCAGAGTAGTGAGTAGTGAGTGCAGAGTAGTGAGTAGTGAGTGCAGAGTAGTGAGTAGTGAGTAGTGAGTGCAGAGTAGTGAGTGGTGAGTAGTGCATGCAGAATCGTGAGTGAGTGCAGAGTAGTGAGTGCAGAGTAGTGAGTGAGTGCAGAGTAGTGAGTGCAGAGTAGTGAGTAGTGAGTGAGTGCAGAGTAGTGAGTGCAGAGTAGTGAGTGAGTGCAGAGTAGTGAGTGCAGAGTAGTGAGTAGTGAGTGAGTGCAGAGTAGTGAGTGCAGAGTAGTGAGTAGTGAGTGAGTGCAGAGTAGTGAGTGCAGAGTAGTGAGTGCAGAGTAGTGAGTGCAGAGTAGTGAGTGTGCAGACTGCAAAGTAGTGAGTGCAGAGTAGTGAGTGCAGAGTAGTGAGTGCAGCGTAGTGAGTGCAGAGTAGTGAGTGCAGAGTGCAGAATAGTGAGTGCAGAGTAGTGAGTGCAGAGTAGTGAGTGTGCAGACTGCAAAGTAGTGAGTGCAGAGTAGTGAGTGCAGAGTAGTGAGTGTGCAGACTGCAAAGTAGTGAGTGCAGAGTAGTGAGTGCAGAGTAGGGAGTGCAGAGTGCAAAGTAGTGAGTGCAGAGTGCAGAGTAGGGAGTGCAGAGTAGTGAGTGCAGAGTAGTGAGTGCAGAGTAGTGAGTGCAGAGTAGTGAGTGCAGAGTAGTGAGTGTGCAGACTGCAAAGTAGTGAGTGCAGAGTGGTGAGTGCAGAGTAGTGAGTGCAGAGTGCAAAGTAGTGAGTGCAGAGTAGTGAGTGCAGAGTGCAGAGTAGTGAGTGCAGAGTAGTGAGTGCAGAGTGCAAAGTAGTGAGTGCAGAGTAGTGAGTGCAGAGTAGTGAGTGCAGAGTAGTGAGTGCAGAATGCAGAGTAGTGAGTCCAGAGTAGTGAGTGCAGAATGCAGAGTAGTGAGTGCAGAGTGAGTGTGCAGAGCAGTGAGTGCAGGTGCAGAGTGGTGTGTGCTGTTGAGTGCAGAGTGCTGTTATTTATGATTTAAGGAAATAAAAAGAAATGTCATGAGCAATGCCAATAGCTCTAATTTTAATGATGCCGAGACCATTGCATTGTAAATGCTTGTTTGACTTGATTACACACAATAAAATGAGAGACATGGAAACAGTCACTCTCTCTTATGTGTACAAAAGTCAGGATACGTATTGGTTGTCTTCTTTCCTATGACCAGTATCATTATAAATGTCACTTCTGTAGCCCTGAAATAATTTCCCTTTATGTTCTTTGTCACATACGCTGCGATCTTAGTGCAATTGTTGCAGCCCAGACTGTTCATAACAAGCCAAATATCACAACTCATCGTATTATCTTTGCATGACTTTTTGACTGAACCAGAGAAGGATAACGTTTGTTAATGAAATACCAGCAAGAGTAACTAGCCTTGCAGCATGCGCTTAACTGGACCTGAAATTCAATTCTGCAAGCATCTGTGATCTAGGAACTTCACTGAAATTGCTACTTTATGGGATGCAGACAGTAAATCAACTGCTGAATCAACTATCTTTTAGCTAACACGCCATAGTGTGGACCATCCCCGACTCATGTGGTGCCGCACATGATCGGTTGATCCACTGTGTGGGACTGTCTCTGGCACAGGTGGTGTACCATGGGATCCAATGCTCTATGGTGTGCTGCCGTCTGTGATACACCCTGTCCTGCACACAACCCGATGATGTAAGAAATTAGATTTTTATTTGGGCCTGTGACTACTCACCTCAAGGAATAATGAAAATCCTTGCCAGGGTGAATCCTTAAGATGTAGCTATTGCTCGGATCAGACACGCTTAACTTAGACCAATTTGTAAGTATTTATGCAGTACCAAAACAGCAAGAAAGTCGAAATGCAGCAAAATAAAAATCCCAATTAGAATTAGAAAAATTGAGTAACATTTAGTTTAAAAAAAGACACCTGAAGGACAAGAATCCAATAAGGAGATTAGAGACCTGATTTTTTTTAATTATTTAAGCATATTATAGCAATGATACTCAATATCATGGTAGACTAGGACCTAGGCGCAATTTGGTGCTGATGAAGGGCGGGTCGAATACACCAACCAAGGCAAACCTTCTGATGTTAGTCCTTCCTTTAAGTCCCAATCCACTACAGTAGCACACTTCTAAAGCCCCCAGGACCTATGGGGAGGCACTTAGAGACCCACAAGGTATTGGGCAGTAGTCAAACAGTAGGATCTACTCCAAGCTCAGTTGGCACTGGCGAGGTGCAGGAAAAGGCCTCTTGTAGCTTGTTGTGTCCCTGTAGCTTTAATAGGTGGTCCGGCTTACGACCCTTGAATTCCACTTCTTTGTCCTGTACATAAGATGGAGCAGATTTTATCCTCCCTGGCTCTTCTCACTTCACAGACATGAGGTCCAGTCCTCTTCCGTTCCTCCTCAGGTCCAAGATTGTTCTGAAATGGGTGACTGGAGATGCCACATTTATTCTTGGCACGAGCTGGTGGGTGAGAATGACTCCTGGCCACACCCTTTCCAATGGGGTAGAAGTACCTGGGGCAAACCCTACCCACATTTGTGGATTTTTAAGCTAGCAGAAGTATTCGTCCACACTAAACCTGGGCTCTGAGGCCTGAGGGTTATGTGGGGAGTGTACTCTGTTCATCATACTGTCCTCCCACATCTAATAATAAAATCCATTTTGGGCAGTTATTGTACCCCAATAAACCCAGAGACAGAAGACTTATGCAACAAAGCAGAGTTTTCCAGAAACCAGACAGTTGACACACAAACATTGTTTTGACTTCCTGTTTTAACCATTTGAAGTGCCCCCCAATTGCTTCATATAAAATCCCAGTAGACCTCTTAAGCTGGATTTGACATTCAAGCAGGGCTTGACTCTGTAATATCAAAAAGGAAGCTCACAGCCCAACAATGCAAATTTTGTCTGGTTCTGAGGGGTAATCTCTGCATATTAAGGTCAACTTATTGTTTGCCTCTGGGAGACATGTCACACTCATTCACACCTATTCAAATAATAATTACTGCCTGGCAGAAGTGGGTGAGCAAGTGTAAATGGGCTTCCAGAGGCTTTAGGCAGTTAAAAGGTATGTTTCTAAAAGTACATTTTCTTTAATATTTAGCCGAAATCTGACTTCACCGTTGAATAGGATTTTTATTAACTATTACAATAGTTGTTTGGTTATTTTTTTACCATTTCGTTTTGGGAATTTTTACTGTAACAAAATGGTTAATATTAAATTTAATCATGTCTTACTTTTAAATACCATACGCTCTACCTTATGAGCAATAAAGCCAACAACAGAGATTATTAATAAATATTTAAAAGGAAGGTTTTGACCTGTCAAACAGGCTATATTACCAGATCGAATTTGCAGTTTAAAAATGCAACAGGCAGGTGGCAAATGGTAGGTTTTGCATTCATGTTTGCACTGTCACTATAGAGGATGGGTGCTGCCATCCACTAGTAAAATTTAAAATACAGGCCCTAGGTAACCCTTGTACCATATACTAGGGACTTACAGGTAATATGCAAACCAGGGGTATGACAATTAAGAGATGTTAATAGGGGGACCAAAGGCAATTTAGCACTGGTTAGAAGGGGTAAAGGGCAAAGAGTTCCACAGCCGGCAAAAATATAGTGTCCAGCAAAAGGTTATAAATCCACTGTGAGCCTGCAGAAAGAGCACATTTCCTACAAATGGTCCATGGTGCGAGACCATCTCTGGTACAGGTGGCACTAAACAGGATCTGAGGCTTCATTGTATAGTGCCTGTGGTACCTCCCTTCAGTTCTGGGTTTTTGCTTTGAATTCTGCTTTCAACGTTTGTAATAATGAGTAACTCCTTCATCAATTAACTCCTATAGAATGATGTCACTCTATCTATGCCGGAGGCGCGCCAGAGGCAAGCCCGTCTGCGCCCGTCCGCGCCGGGACTGGGCCCAGGGCCACGACCCCTGCCCGGCCCTTACCATATCATCGGAGCACTCTGCTGCGGCTTCGCCCAATGCCCACCTCCCGCTGCTCTTTCATCGACCTGGCACATATGCCCACAGGTATTGACTTAAAATGTCCCCATTGTAATGCCATCATTCCCTTTACTGACGCCACCACCGCCACTACTTCCACCAAGCACATCAAGGAGAAGCATATTAATATGGCCCTTATCAACGCACGATCCTTGGCTAAACACTGCCAAGAGATCGCTGACCTTATTATTGACTATATTCTAGACGCACTGTACGTAACAGAAACATGGACTGATGATGCTTCCGCCCCAGACCTGGTCACGGCAGTTCCACATGGATACACTGTCCACAGGCAGGACAGGGTGAAAAACAGAGGTGGAGGACTGGCCATCATAATTAAAGATCAATTTGAAATCCGCACCTCCCCCATTCCAGCCATATCATGTGAAGCCATACACTTCATTATAAAATTCACCCCTTCCTTTAGTTTTAAGGGAGTGCTCCTATACCGAACTCCTGGGTCCAGAGCAGCGTTCCTAACCAATCTGGGGATTATAACTGAATCCATAGCCACAGATGAGTCCACCACCGTCATGGGCGATTTCAATTTCTATCTCGAACAAACCCACGATAAGGACACTATCTCCCTTACATCAGACCTAGAATTAATCGGCCTTAGGCAATTGGTTAACGCCCCAACCCATCAAGCAGGACATACGCTAGATGGCATATTCACTAACATCGAAGACCTACATGTCACCGACATTCTCCCTATGACCTGGACGGACCACTCGGCCATATTCATTAACATGACCATTAAAGAACCACTGAGCAAAAAGATCTCTCACCTTAAGCCAGGTCCGTTTAAAGCTTGGAAGGATTTAAATTATGATAGCTTAAACACACTATTAAACAAACTCAGACCGGATCTATCCAACGATCCCAGTGTTGCTACACACCAATTCCATGAACGGCTGAGTGTGGCCACTTCGCAACTAGTACCCACTAAGTCTCATTCTAGAAACAGGAGTACCCCGACTGCCCAATGGTACACAAAAGAGCTAAAAACACAAAAACAACTAACAAGGAATAGGGAAAGGCACTGGCGACGAGCTTATGACAGCGAAAGTAAGGACAAATACAAAGATGCTCTAGCCACCTACAAATCCATGACAACGGCAGCAAAAAAGCTCTTTTTTTCTAAACATATAGAACAAGCCAAAAACTCCAGCAAACAGCTATACAATATCGCTAAAACACTATCGGGTAACACACCTGATTAACCCCCCTCCCCCCCCCCCCCCTTCGCAATCACTATGCGATGCCTTGTCTGAGTTCTTCTTTGCAAAGGTAAACAACATATATCAAGCTTTCACCTCAGAACCAACTACCACCCCCACCCCCCCTCCTCTGTCTGTCCTGAGCAATCCCCTGACGAGTTTTAATCCCTTAACTACTGATCAAACTAAGATCTTACTGAGTTCGGTTAAATCAGGATCAGCCTTGGACCCATGCCCTACGTCGGTGTTGACCACGGTCTCAGACACTATTATTCCTATTCTCACTCTAGTCTGCAACACCATCTTGTGCTCTGGGTCCTACCCGGATTCTTTGAAAAACACTCTGATCAAACCTTTATTAAAAAAAGCCAACCTCGACAGACAAGAGCTGAAAAATTATCGACCTATAGCAAGTCTCCCATTTTTAGCGAAAATTACGGAGAAAGCTATGAACCAACAGCTGTCTGATCACATAGAGAGATATAACCTGCTTGATGACACCCAGTTTGGGTTCCGTAAATATCACGGGACGGAAACCGCTCTCATTAAAGCAGCGGATGATATAAGAGCCATCCGGGACCAAGGAGGGACAGCCTTGCTGGTACTCTTAGATCTCTCCGCAGCATTCGACACGGTTGACCACAAGACCTTAGTCAACCGTGTCGAAAAAATGGGTATCCAGTCTACTGCGAGAAATTTGCTGGCCTCCTTCCTGGCTAACAGAACCCAGGCTGTCACACTAGGCCCATTCCAATCTGCCAGTCGGTCGTTACCTTGCGGGGTTCCTCAAGGCTCATCCCTAAGTCCGACACTTTTCAACATCTATTTGTCGGACCTTGCTAGTGTCATCAAAGCACATGGGATGAGCCTAACCTCTTACGCTGACGACACGCAGCTGGTGCTGGCTATTAAGGGTGACGGTCAGGAGGTGGCCGAACGGTTCCAATCTGGCATGACAGCCATAGGTGAGTGGATGGCAGGTAACTGCCTGAAGCTAAACTCCGACAAAACGGAGGTAGTCATCTTCGGCAATCTCTCACCATCCTGGCCGACATCCTGGTGGCCATCTACTTTTGGCACCCCACCTTGTCCTACCTCCAAGGTCAGAAATCTGGGAGTTATGTTTGATGACCAGCTCAACTTTATGGCCCATGCCAATAAGGTAGCTTCCACGGCCCATTTTAAGCTCAGGATGATTAGGAAAATCCTGCCTTTTCTACCTGACACGGCCGCTAAGACCCTGGTCACATCACTGGTCCTTACCTCCCTAGATTATTGCAACGGACTCTTTCTGAACGCTCAAAAAAGAGTCACAAAAAAGCTTCAGACGGTACAAAACGCGGCCGCACGCCTGCTATCCAAAACACCCAAATTCGCCCCCATCTCAGACACTCTGAGAACTTATCACTGGCTTTCTATCCAAAATAGGATAAAGTTTAAAGCCATGTGTATAGTTTACAAGGTAAGGCAGGATCAGGGGCCTCGTTTCCTTAAAGAGCAATTAAAACCTTACAAACCAGTCAGAGCACTTCGCTCCTCTGCACTGAATCAACTAATCACTCCACGTAGTAGGACAGTTACATGGGGCGACCGTCGCTTCCTTGCCGCAGCTTCCAAGATCTGGAACACCCTACCTTACTACGTTAAATCCAGCCCCTCACTCCTACAGTTTAGGAAAAAACTGAAAACGTGGTTATTCGACCAGTAACACAACCACTCTGCCCACTGTACCCACTTCTAAGGAGAGACATTACTGCAGTCTAGCGCCGAGACACCCAAGGGTATTTGGTTGCGCTCTATAAATGCCAGTAATAAATAAATAAATAAATAAATATGAGTGCTTGGAAATGGAACTGTCTTGTGTTGGTCAAGCCAGCCAGCCTGAACAATAGCGCCCCGTGAAGGGAGTTCCGTGGGGCGGAAAGGCGGGGCGGAGGAGGGGCAGGGTGGGGGTAGTAAACACCGGAATATGGAGGCAAGTAAATAATGAAATACATAAAACGAATTTCGTATAGCCCACTGCATCACATATTCCGGTGTTTATTACCCCCCACCCTGCCCCTCCCTGCCCTGCCTTTCCACCCCACGGAACCTCCTTCACGGACCGCTACTGAGCCTGAAGGGGATGAGAAATGTTGAAGGGATTGTGCATTCATTCTCACAGCAGCTGATTTCATGTGGGCAGGACCTCATCCAAACATATAAAAAAGTTATTAAATCAGAAATGGGTGTTAAATTGTAAGTAGAGATTAGGAAGTGGCCCATGATAGGGGGCTAGCACGTTTGAAGTAACTGTATTGTATTGAAGCATTTATATGGCACTTGATACCTCTGACAGAGTTTCAACCGCAGCCCAATACACTTCAATGCCTCTGTATGGGGCACTACAAAGTCTCTGCAAGGTAGAATAATATCCCAGTGTACAGATGCTAAATAGGACCTGTCGTAGGGCTGTCAAAATGAGGTGCAGTTGAAAAAAATAAGGAGTGGTCATGGAAATGAGAATATGGCCAGGAATGATAATTATTGTAATAAGAATACTTATTGATTTTATGGAAAGGCATGACGGAAGAAAATATGCAGGACGACAGAAAGGGCAAATAGTTTATATGAGTCGAAGGGATCAAATGTATGCTGGGCAATGAGAATTGAAAAAGAAAACAAGTGACTGGGCAGCTGAGAATGAAAATGAGTCTATGTGTTTGATGGGAGGTGATAATTTGGGCGAGAGATGTTTTTTATTAATAAAGGATGCCGTCTTGTCATAGTTCCTGGTCTGTTTTCAGGGTTTGTCTCACAATGGAAGGACGGAGGTTGGGAGGAGAGAGAGCTGAGGGATGGCTGTGGCTTAGTGCAAGGTCCTGGTAATCGCATACGGAAGTAAGCTTGTTTCATCACTTCCTACTGGTAACGTTTTCACCAATGAGTTCCAAGAGTAACATAGGCTTGAGCACGAGAGCCCAGGCCGAGGTGTATCAGTCACACTCTGAATGAACCACGATGTGGATGTTGATAAACATAAACCAAAATGTGGAAAATATCTACCTGCTGATAACGATCCATTCCCAAGGTTATGTTTTGTATGCGTCCGCCTTGCACTCCAGAGTCTGGAATGTTGCATCAGCTCAGGGTACAAGGCAGATGTGGTGACTCGTGAGGCCCGTACATAACTCAATATGTCACTGTTATCACGCCATCCTAATCCCTTACAAACACTACCTCCACTACCTCAATTTCTTTTAAACACACTGTTATTTCAGCTTTCCACATTCTCCACCAACATGCCCTCATTCACATCCTACCCAAATTGTGCCAATTCTCCCTCGCCTCCCTTGTCATCCTCACTGCTCTCCCATTGAAGTAAAAAAAAGTGTAATCTCTCAACCCTAATCCACATCCCCAACAACCCACTTCCCTCTTCTAAAGAGTAGTAGTGACCTCCCAACCGAACCACTTGAGACGCCGTGGCCCTCATGCTGAGGATGCTGGAAGCTGCTTCTCGCTCAGAGTCAAGGAGTCTCCAAGACTCCAATACAAGCTGGATGGCACATTTCTGTGCATAACAACTAACTGTGAGGTCACAGATGTTTCAGTAGTATTGGGTATGCCTCCACCCCCTTCAGGTGCCCGCGCACAACAATGGAATTTTGTCCTCATCCGAGGAAGGCTTGTTTATGACCGCGCCAAAGCTGTTTGGCTCCACGTTTCTAATACATCTTTATTTAATTGACAGCACCCTGCTAAGCTCTCTTATTAATTCGCCTCTCCAAAGGCAGATACAAGACATTGATACATAGTACGTAATGTATAAACAATCACTTCAATAAATTTGATAGCAAATCCATTTACCTCACCCAGACTAATATGCAAAACCATTATTAAACAAGTCTCTATAGGATAAAGCATAATTACAAACTAGAACTATATCGGAAGGAAAACCTTCAACTAGAAAATGAAAAATAATGGTAATAGAAAGTCACTGAAAGTATATATAAAAATTCAGTGTTGTGTACACAAAATAAGACGGACTTCTACACTGATATTCATCAGAAAACTAACAGTCCCCATGATCACATGACAATCCAGGCTTGGGTACAATATGTGAGGCCCAGGTTTTCACTGTGGACTTTCATTAAGCCCAGTGTTTAATTTGCAAAAAATTAAAAGTGAAGGGGCTCAGATTGCTTTCTTAGGATGGCCAGGAATGGCAAATGCCAAGGCTGCCTGGTCTTGTTTCCACCTCATGACTCATTCAACCACCTTATACCCTGGTCTCTTAATGTCACTCGTGGAGGTTCTTTTTCATACTTTTTACGTTGTTTCCCTAATTTTCTCTTACTCCTTTCCCCAAGTCTGAATTTCCCTCTGTGGTTCAGGATCAAATTCTGATTGGGAAAAATAAGTCCCCGTCCCAAAAATGAGTGCCAGTGCCCAAACCCGACAAACGCAAATCACATTATGCAATGGATGCCCATTTGTTAGTGCCAATGATTCCAAATTACTTCAAGATTTGAGCTGTGTGAATTATGGTTGGTTAAATCGGTTTATAAGGCTTTTCTTTCAGAGGGTTAATGTTAGAATGAAGCCAGTTGAGGGGTTGGCTATGAAGAACAGCATTTTAAAAGAGAAAGGAATACTGGAATTTATAGGAAACAATAGAATTGAAGTGGGTAAGCATATACAGAATAGAATGCCTCCACAAGTCCTCATAACTAAATTCTGCCCAGTGGAAGTGTTTGTGTTGTGGTGTCCTTCTTTTTATCACTGCTCTGACTTTACAGATATTTGTACTAGAAGCTATCATAAATACAACTCAAAAGGGGCCCATGCTTCTTTAGTAAAATCTTATTCTATGCTGTGTTTGTTTCAACGCCATGCATTTAGCTTTTTAGGTCTGGCGATCAGCTGCAGTGAAGCATGGAAGAGAAGTCCTGCCCAGTCCCCCGCGCCCATATTTTTTATTGGCTTGTGTCTTTGTCCTTCGTAATTGCTGGCTTCTGATTCTTTAATAGGCTTCTTAGTCCTTCCTTAGTACCGTCTTGTCTTCATTTGTAACCTCCCACGGCTACTGGTCCTTTTACTTTGGTGTTACACGGTACGTGTTATTTATACTTGGAAGCACTATTTTCTTTGTTGAGTTTCACCTACTTCAGGAACGACAACAACGTGCTTTGTTCACATTCAACGTGCCATGTGCTCTTTCAGTTTCAAGCAGCCCGGGACAATGCCATCTCAAATATTTTTATGCACGGGCCGCTCTTCATCATGGCGCCCGCTGAATTTCATATTCACTGGAGCCCACGTGATCATGGCGCAAGCATCGACTTTTTTCCTTACATAGTTTTTCATGTAAATAAACATGGCATCCTGCCTCCTGGGAAGCTTGGCTTACAGGAGAGTTAAGAGGTCACTCCGACGCTCGTGACTGGTTTTATTTAGTTTCGCAGTCATCGTCGTCAGCTCCCTTGATTTCATGCATGCCTTTCTACGCATGTGATTGTGCAAATTTTATAAGCGGAGTCCACCCTCATCCCCTGAAATCAGTGCCTTCTCTGGTCTCTTTCTATTTGCAATTTAGATCTGTCCTGCTAAGCTCAGAAACGAGATATCAGAGCACGTGTTGGCCTGAGAATACAGGGGCTATGGATACCGGAGCCTACACGGCCTTGAACACACATTTACTGATGGAGGTCTGGTGTGAGCACACTGGAAGGAGAGGGGAGTACTAGGACATATGAGCCCTTGCACTGGCCTTAGAGGAGGCTCACTGGTGTGAGCACACTGAAACAGCCCTGGAGAGCCAGGCCAACCTTGTGTTTGAGATCCCAGCTGTGAACAAATCCAAAACCCAAGAGCCATCCTTTGCAAGAAGCGCTTCAAGAGCAGGGAGCTCCCGCCCTAGGGTCTCAGAGTCGCACAGCACCATGAAGCCATACTTCTGTAGAAGCACTTCAAGAGCATGGAGCTCCCGCCCTCCAGCTCTCGGAGTCACACAGTGCCGTGAAGCCATCCTTCTGAAGAAGCACTTCAAGACCACGGAGCTCCCGCCCTTTGGCCTCAGTGTCACACAGCGCCGTGAAGCCAACCTTCTGTATCGCTTCAAGAGCAAATAGCTCACGCCCTCCGGCATCGGAGTCACACAGCACCGTGAAGCCATTCTTCTGTGGAAGTGCTTCAAGAGCATATAGAACACCTCCAGCTAGAGGTACAAGAGTCATCTATGACCCCCGGGGGACCCTCTCTGGCTATAGGAAGACTCTGTTGTAAATCTTTCTACTCACCAACTGGGATTCCTCGAATTCCACTTCGAAGTCACTGGACCTACACTAGCGCCCGGATGCCCTAGTGGGTGATTAGCCATGCTCTATAAATCCTGGTTGATTGATTGGCTACAATTCACAGAAACCTGTGTTATGGGGAGCACTATTCACTTATTCACTATTACGTGATTACTTTTTTCTTATTTTGCATTCATTTACAATCAAATCTCAACATATTCAATCTGTCAGCCTTGTATTTCACCAAAAGTTCAAACAAAATTATCTCCGCAGTCTTATAGATCAGACTGCTAATGTGACCCAGCATACAAAGCATACAAAAATAACAATGAACTCTCATCAAAACGATGGTCGTATTTCTTTTCTCAAGGTTGCTTTTATTCTTCTTATTCATCAAAAGATATGTTAATTGGAATTCTTCAAACAACTCTTCATCATTAAACAAGTGAAGACATATCCCAATGCATTTCGGTATGCACCTTCGTCAGGGGAATACACTATAAGTAACAAAAAATCCATCATATATTTACCAAAGAAATTTTTACTATTTACAATCACAGCTCAACTTTTGCTTTACTTTATGTGATAAACAGAAACCAGAAGATCTTCTAGTGTCAAAAACACATCATATGTGTGATTAAACGTCATGCTCGCAAAAGTTCACAAGAGTACGCCTATAACCTTATAAACCAAACCGAAAACCAAGTGAGCACACCAGTGTGAACTACACCTCTTACTGCCTAGATGCATGCAAGAAAGTAGCCAAATAAAGTCCAACCAATAATAAGTCTGTTCATGATTACTATGTCTATGCCCTCTTACCTTCAATAACCGCAATAAAGTCGACAAAAAGTCAAAGTTCGTAGTCTCCTTATTCTGAAACAACATAGTAGCCAAACACTTAGCTTGCTAAATTCATGGTAAAATGACTGGCTTATATATAATTACTCGGACCGCTACTTACTCGATCTTCCTGATCCCACTTTCAATTCATGTCACCGCTGCTACAATATCTGTATGTCTGCAATACAATGGAAGGAAACCTCCTTAGTATTTCCGTATTTAGTGTAAACCAAAATGGTTATCCTAGATCTATTATACACTGTCTTACCTTTCTCCAACTATTCAAAGTGCTCCGTGTAACTTCAACCGTGCCCTCGCTATGCCGCTCTATCGCTAGACCGACTCGCGTTCAAAATGCCAGTATATGGCGTCTGACGTCAGGATGTTAAAAACATAGAAAACGGACTTCTAACTCATTCAGCCTCATCCAAAATGGCGTGCGTGTATTTACTTACTCGAAAAAACGAAAAGAATAAAACAAATGGAAAGACGCTTGCCCTCATCATGAATAATAAACAATACAAATTAATTAATAAGAGATTGCACTTTCTGCAGTGCAGTGATAGAGAAATTCTAAAAAATGTATATCCAAATGTACTTCGCGAGATTTTGTGAGCATGAATATCAATGACACTTACATGCTATAGAAACATTAAAAACCAATACAAATACCAGTCATATATATTTCAGCACATTGTTATAGAAAACAAATCATTTCGATCTTATCATTAAGGCCATAGGGGGTCAGCGTCCTAAGGGACTTTATCCAATAGGTTTCTCTTTGTGCCAACAATCTGACTGTGTCAACATGTGGTTTTTCCACCAATCTCTCTAACACAGTAAATTTAAGTTGAGGTATTGTGTGCCCTCTTTCATGCCAGTGTACAGCCAAACATGATTTCATGTTCTTTGTTCGAATCATGCTTTTATGTTCGGTCATTCGAACCTTCACCTTCCTTGTGGTGCGTCCAACATATACAAGTCCACATGGACATTTTATCGCATAAACTAGAACACTTGAATTACAATCCGATGTGTGTCTCAGAATTATGTGTTTACCTGTTTGAGGGTGAGCAAATGAATTTCCTACCAATACATTGCCACAATGGCCACAGTTTTGACATTTCATCATCCCTTTCTGGCCCAAGTCTGTACTTTCATGTCTGCGACCTTTCAATACCTCCTTGATATTCCTTGATCTAGAGTGAGCAAATAGAGGTTTGTCTAGAAATACCTGCTGGAAATCTGGTTCTTGCTCAATTATTTCCCATCGTTTCCTTATGCATTTTTTTATAGCCGCTGCGGCTGTAGAAAATTTCAATACATAAACTTCCCTCCTATTTTTACTCCTTACTCTTTTTTCCAACAAAGATGATCTAGGCATAACTTTTACTCTGTTCTCTGCTTGGTCTAGAACTGTATCTGGGTACCCCCTTGCTTTATACTCTCCTCGCATTCTCATGATAGTCTCAAAACCTTGTTCTTCATCTGAACAAATTCTTCTTGCCCTGATAAATTGTGACAATGGTAGATGTCTTTTTAGTGAGTCTGAATGAAAACTGTCAAAATGTAAAGCATTATTTCTGTCTGTTGCCTTTTTAAATACGCTTGTCACAAGTGTATTCCCTTCTCTTACGATCATGATATCAAGATAGCTTATTTGTTCTGCACTGATGGTGTATGTGAATTTAATGAAGGCATGACAATTGTTTAAGTCATGAAGTTGTGTTCGTAACATTTCTTCTGACCCTTTCCACACCACCAGTATATCATCGATATACCTTAGGTATAGTGCCAGATGAGTTTGCCATATTTCTTTCTGTAATATGTGCTGATCTTCGAACCTGGACATGAACATATTAGCATAGGCGGGTGCCCCGGTAAACCCCATAGAGGTACCCGTCTTCTGTAGAAAAAAACAATCCTGCCATTGGAAGTATACAAAACTGATAAAATAAGGAGTGCATATCACATAATATTGTTTGCATATTGATTGATTGGCTAACCACAGCCCTCACCGCTTCGCTGACGCTGCCGACCCTGAGCTGTATAGCGCCTCGGCGATGCAAAACGATGGCTGTCAATGCACAAGTGATGCTTGCTTCTCCAGTTCTCTTTTGTCCTCCTTTCCCTATTTACAGTTTCCCTTTTACACACGTCATTTGCATCCTTCCAAAGTGTCCTCTGGGATTATAAAGCGCATTGACACCCTCGGGTCTAGTTCGTGCCCTATAAAACAGCTAAAGAAATACAGGTTTCTAACCAATTTAAGCTTTGGAAAGTTAGGGAACAAAAAAAGATCTTATCCGTTTTGAACATGAAATATTTGAAAGGTAATGTATTTGAAGTTGTTTTGCTGTTTGTGCATCAGATGTGTCACCTATGTGGCTGCAGCCCTCGTGTGTTGCTGTTGTGTTCTTCTGATGACATGCCACAGCTTGTCCCAACCCCACCCTCCCTCCCGTTGTCCGTGCCTTCATTTCCCCCCGCCTTACCTCCACTTGTTGTGCTTTCTTTATCGTCCCCCGCCCTCCCTCCCGTTGTCTTTGCCCCCCTTCCCATTGTTTGTGATGCCTACCATTTGCAATATGAAAAAGGTCTCGCATTTACGCGAGTTTGAGCTATTGGCATTGTAAATCACAATGCTTTTTATTTATGGTTATGTTTTGAAAATGTAAATAAAATATATTGTCATTTACAATGCCAATAGCTTAAACTCACGTAAATGCGAGACCTATTGCATTGCAAATGCTTGTTTATTATTACTGCTACCTTCAGATGTGCTCCCTTCCGGCAAGGTGATGTTTTGTTGATAAATCGTGCGCAGTATTTCTGCTTTCTCTCTGGATTGAGCACGTCTCTCTGTTTTGGCACCAAACATTTACAAATCATGTTACTTCATGTCTTTCTGTCTCCAGACATCAAGTTTAAACAAGGTTTTGAAAAGTTGATATATGTGGGGGAACCCAACTTGCTTACTGTGCTATACACTTTCGACTTCCCATCCTGTCCACAAATATTATCCTGTCAACATTTCCAACTTCTTCAAATCTTTAGCAATGTTAACATTTTGGTGTCACAATGCAAATACAATCAATGCCTGTGAGAACAGCAATGGTTGTCTTCAAGTTCTTGCTCTGAAACCTTGTATCTTCCATACAGAATATATTGTGTTTGCACTAAAAACGGTGCGCGTATACTATTAATTGTATTAACACAATCTCTGGAACACTGAACCCTTCATAGTAAGTCGAAAGGGATTTTTGTTGGATTGATTGTGGTGCACTGCACCACCAAACACAGTGTCTGCCTGTGAGCAGGTGCCATTAGCACGAAGACGAACATTTTTTTAGTTCATATATAAACCATGTATTAACTCCTCCCTTACTGATTTGTTCACATGTGAGATATATTTTGTTAAATTAATAATGATCATTTATATAGCACTCAATAATAACGTTATTGTGTAACGCTTCATATTGCAATCACTGTTTCTAAGTGCTGACAGTAAATGGTGTTGATATTGCCCACTTTAATGGTACTGGATTTTCTGACCACTGAAGGATGTAAGATTGAGTCGCAAGACTCAAACTTGTGACCTACATGTGGCAGCATCAAGTGTTGTACTCACTGAAACATGTAGTTGCCTTACAAACAGCACTTGGTAAGGAATGTTGATCCTACCAATGAGAACCCATTTTAATAGCCGTAAAGTAAAAGTAACTAAATATTGAGTAGCTTTGTCGGTTACATTTATTTGTTTGCAGCAGGTGCATAACTCATTGAGCTACATTATCACAATTGTAATCTGTGACCTGGGGATACCTTGAACTCTCCGCAACAAACCCAGACAGTCACTAAGCTGTCTTGCACAGTCAGTCACTAAGCTGTCTTGCACAGTCAGTCACTAAGCTATCTTGTAAGAAACACAAGTTGGGGAACCAAACATTGCTTGCACTGTTGTCTAATAGACATATTGTGCCTCTAAATTATTTTATAAGTCACACAGATCTATCCAGCAGTCTTGAACTATCTTAATATCATAATTTATAGCCAAAGACTTGCTTGATACACAGAGATATCTGCAGAATATTCCTTCACCCCCCCCCTCACCTCCCACCACCATCTCCTTAGAAATGCTGTTTTTGATCAATTACCTATGGTAGAATAGCTTTTCCATCATATTTTCCTTGTCAATTTCTTCCGGGCAAGCTTTGCAAAATGAATACATTTGTACTGGCAGACCAGACACAAACTGTCATTAGCCCTGCTCACCCGAGGTCATCACCCCAACGCTCTACGGTTCTCTGCCACCACTCCCAACCTCACACAATGTGTGAGTTCCAATTGTGTCTTTTTTGACTTAATCAACACAGATCAAACAAAAACTGTTCATAGCTAAGACTTATTGACTTTGCTAATTCCTGCCTTATATTAGTATTGAACTGCAGATCCCTAACAACAACGGTTTACAAAAAACATGACCAAACAAAAGAAGGATTGGCAAAGCCTAAAGGCTGGCAGTGAACACCAGACACATTGCCTTTGCCAATGTTTGTTGCTTTTCTGATTAGAGAAAATTAATTGGATCCTTCCCGTTTCCTTGATCTGACACTGGTTAGACACACTTTATTTGTGCATTGTCTAGATTATACTGTCCACTTCATCGCTGTGCATACTCTGCATGCATTGTATACATGCATGGTGTATTATTTATCACAACTACGGAACACATTTTATACCTATATACTTTTGCAGTCAACATGAAGCCTTTAAAGCAATTTCAGCTCTTGGAATGTATTACTAGCCTTTTGAGCATGGCAAATGTGCTAACATGTGGAGACAAACTTGGATAAGATTCACAAGGGCACAAAAATACAGTTCTATCATTCAGCAGTGCGTGTTGCATACTTATTTTGCAGTGTTGTCCTCGACTCATTATAACTATTTATAATAACGGGCCATTCTCAGAAAGGAGATGCAACTGAATATCAAATGAAACAACAGCCATAGTGTCACAAAGATACTGCCATTTCTGAGGATTTTTGGTATAAAAGGTTTACGTGCAACTGCTTCAAATGATCAAAAGACTCAAGTACATGTTGTTAATGGTAATGTTAAACTAACTCATAAAGTGCAAAATCACCCCACGGGCATCCTGGCGCTTGCAATTAATCCTGGCGCATACAATTAATCCTGGCGCAGGCAATTAATCCTAGCGCATGCAATTAATCCTGGCGCATGCAATTAATCCTGGCGCATGCAATTAATCCTGGCGCAGGCAATTAATCCTAGCGCATGCAATTAATCCTAGCGCATGCAATTAATCCTGGCGCTTGCAATTAATCCTGGCGCAGGCAATTAATCCTGGCGCAGGCAATTAATCCTAGCGCATGCAATTAATCCTGGCGCTTGCAATTAATCCTGGCGCATGCAATTAATCCTGGCGCAGGCAATTAATCCTGGTGCATGCAATTAATCCTGGTGCATGCAATTAATCCTGGCACATGCAATTAAGAACGAGATGTTGGCAGATCTAGATGTGATACAGATTTAGATTTAGGTGATCATTTGGCCGTGATGCAAGGGTCAAATGTTTGGTGAAAAAAGCATAACAATCTGTGAAGAAGTCCATCTGCTTGGGTGATTCAAGTCTCAGCCCCCAGTCTGAACGAATCCACTATCATGGGAACAAAAACCTCAAGATAATGGGTTCCTGGCAGCTGACAGAATGCTGTAGCGCTCGTCCAATCAATACATTGTCTTGCAGAATATTAACACTGTCTGGTGTCTCTTGGAGGTGGTTCAAGTCTGAAAGCTTTCTCCTGAATGAGTCTTCAACTTCAAACAACTTGACACTCTGTAGCTGCAAAAATGTTTCAGAGTCTGGGCATGGAATGTTTGTCCTGGCCAATCCCTGCATCTCACCCACACCAAGCTCACAATATAGAGCTGGTCTGCGCCTTTACACAAGCTGTCCATACTTTTTGAGAGTTTCACATTGTGAACATGGGGTGACCTTGATCTGGGTGGGCTGGGAGGAGGCTGGGACATTATACCCTATTACAATCGATGCACTGTTCCTCGTGCAGGCGGGAGCCCATGCCTGCACGAGGAAAAGTGCATAAATAAAAGGCAGACTAGGTTTTTAAAGCCACTGGTTCACTTTGCACTGCAGGCAACATCCTAGCCTGCATTTCAAAGAAGGTGACAATCACCCTGCCGGCGGGTGCAGTGAATGACTGGGCCTGCCTGCAGAGGGGTACCTGGGGATCCCTGGGATCTTTTGCCCCCCCCTCACAGAGAACACCCTTGTGGGGAGCACGGTGCACCATAACTTTGAGATGCACAATAATCGCACCCCCTGAAGTTTTCTGTAATATTTCATGGGTATAAAGACAAAGGACATCTTCTTTTAGATGGGGAAATGCACCAATACAAATAGGAGGTTGCGCTCTTCTCATCGTGCTGACACACATTTAGCTCCTGTGCAATCCATATTACAGAAGAGGCCACACCAGTGGCCCTGTCTGTACTACAATAGTACCCCGGGGGAAAAGGGCACACCCCATTTGTGCCGTTAGGGCACTGGGTATGATACAGCCCCTTAACTCCTGGAGTGCTGTCCAAGACCTGGACTCCTAGTTTCTTCAACAACAAATTTTTGGTTCCCCAGAATTTTGCAAAAGCACAAAGATGGAAGTCTTGAGCAACAAAATGAACTGGTTCAATCACATGAAGAAGATACTAGAGCTGACAAAATCTCATAGAGCCCAACATGAACTAACCAAGAACAAAGGGGAGAACTTCATCTAAGAAGATGTTGAAAGCCTATAACCTTCACAAGCCCTACACAGAAGAGAAAGTGTGTCCCAGGGAAGAGGGTTGCCTTCAATTGTGATAGCAGAAAAGATAAAACAGCTTGAACGGAAAAGGTGGGACCCACAGCAAGATAAGGTGTCTGAACCCACAGCATGAATTGACAAATAATTCACCTGGCAAAGGATTTGGTGACTGGGTTTTCCATTTCTGGGGACATATATAGCTATTTAAAGGATTTTAAACTGAGTTGCATTCTGCACTAGGTAATGAAGAAACTCTGGGCCGGTGGTAATAGAGATGTTATGTGTGGAGGGTATCAATGCCAATTTAAAGTTAGAACCTGGAGAATTAATACAACCAATACACTGAGATCAACCCAAAAAGAGCATCAGGCCTTCATATCCATCTAGGGATTCTTCATCTACAGACTAATGCTTGATCTAACCTCTTACCCCAATATCTGTACATCTGATATAATGATCAATGTAAACAACTTTTACGTGTTCTGGAAATCTATGCAAATACCCAACTGCCAAATAAAAAACACTAGTGCAGTAGAATCCACTCAGCACCCCAGAACTCCAAAGAGCTGACGACAAATGCTCCATCTGTTGACAGTAAAGACAATGGAAGAAACACAGAGCAGCCAATGATCTCAATCTACTGACACCCCCCAGCATACAGACAACTCATCACATCAGACAGCACCAAGTACTACAGCAACAGCATCAATGAAGCTTCCAAGTAAACCAGAATATGCTGCAAGACCAGAAGCACTGCATCAAAATATCTGTCTCTGACCCTTTTTTGTCACACACCACAGAGTAGTGGAGTACCATCAGCATCTTCTTATTCAAGAAATACAAACAATCCACTAGCTCATTGACAACATCAAGCCTATCCCCCCACCCTGTTTTACCCACCACCCCTGTAATATCCCAGAATGATCATCTTTGAATTCATGTCTTTTGCAGACCTCATTGGAATTCTCAACTCCTTTAAATCGCTCTTCCACATAACCCCAAGCACTATTGTCCATGCCTCCCTCACAATAAAGCCTAGATTCTTTATCTCTTGAAGTAACTCACACTAGTCATCAATACTATATGAAGAATCACATACCTTTCATCTGTAATGCTATAGAAAAAGCAGTATATACAAAATATCCTATTGCTATCACAACCTAGCAATTCGACCTATGTTGAGACAGAAACCTTACACAATTCCTTCCTGCACACAGATAAGTAGGAACCCTGCCTCCTGATATTACTAGGCCTCTTAGCCACTTTCAGCACCGTCCATCGACTATCCTGTCCTTATCCTCACCTAGAAGTCTTAAATGAGTTTCACTGTCAACGTCATTCTCCAATTCTCCTTCTACCTTTCCATGCAGAATGAGTCCATTCAAATTGTCAACTCCAGGTCTCAGAAAATTCTTATTACATGTGAAGTCTCACCCTGGGATCTATCTTGACCCCCATTATTGTCAACATTCACAGGGAGTCCCTTGTGAATTTGCACTCTGACAAAAGCATCAAAACTCACTAGTATGAAGACTACACAAGTATACTTGAAACTCTCCTCTTCTAAAGATATTAAATGCTGTCTGCACCTCATCCACACCTGGATACCACTCAACTCCACAAAAACAGAATCCCTGCTAGTCACAAAGAAACACAAGCATCAACTCATCAGTGCCTAATTCAGCGACATAAACATGGATGAGTTTGAACACAACATCCACCCATTGCTAAATCCAGCCCCGCCCATGAGTGCTTCATAGAAAAATAAAATGATAATAACGTCCTGTTATTAGCAGTTGATTTTCTTTTATGCACTGCTGAAAAAGGAGTGGGGCGAGGCTTCTCGGCCTTAGCAGAGGAGATGCCATTGGCTGCTGGCCTTCTGATCTGAGACTCAGGGACATAGTAGGCTCCCCACAACTCCTGCACCCATCTTTAACGAGATAATGACTCCCAAGAGGTGTTTCGCAGGTCCTGGACTCTTGGAAGTAGTCTTTTTGCTCTTTTAGTCATGCTTTTTGGCTCTTCACAAACAGGCATGTTTGCCTTGGAACCTCGACCAGAAATCCAGCGCGAGCAGTTGCAGGTTTGTGTCTTCACACAGCAAGTATCACAGCTCGGAACCGTGAGGCTCCAGCCCATCCGCCAGTAATGCCCGGAAGCTGTTCGTGCCCCATGGACCATCGATAGCGATGCTCTCCTTGCTCCTGGCAAACTTCTTCCTAGCAATCAGGACTCTTGGCACAATTCTTGAGACGGTAAACTTTCAGCTGGACTTATCTTGGACTGTATCCAACCCACACTCCCTCACAGTAGGCCTAAACTTTTTGTTTCGACTCTGTCTACTACGACCAGATATCAACCGTTGGAGTTTTATGCTTTTATGCACTTTTGTACAGTTTATTCTTTTTAAATTAATCCTTCCTGGTCTCCTAATTGGATTTTTGGTGTTTTGGTCTTGTGTTCATTAAATTAAGCTCTGTTTCTCTAACCTGGTGTTGAATCTTTTTGTGTGGTGTTTCACTGTTTTACTGTTTGAAATGTTGCACAAATACTTTGGACATTGTCTCTTAAGTTAAGCTTGGCTGCTGTGCGCCAAGCTACCAGAGGGTGAGCACAGGCTAATTTAGAGTATGTTTGTAATTTACCCTGACTAGGATTGTGGTTACTGCTCGACCAGGGCTTTCACCCCAGTCAACCAGGAAACCAATTTCTAACAATGATACCATCTGTTTTGTTTGTCCTTTCCTGGTGTAAAGCGTTTTAGGTCAAAGCCTACCAGACAGCACAGACGTGTGGTTTGCTAAACACGTCTTGAGGACATTTGGAAAGCATCCCAGGGAATGCATATCACCCATTGCTTACCATTGGCTTTGTGGTTCATATCTTATATTTGCTTTCTTTCTATTTGCTGGCATTATTTGTTTTACTCTATCCAGCTTGAGTTTCATCCTCCCGTGAGCCACTTCTATTTACTGTATTCTTCCACAGTTTTTGCTTTCTGTTAACAGGCCTTTAAATCTTGTTTTTATCTTGTCACATTTGCTGTGCTTTCAAAGACAGAGGTCAAATGTCAGGCTCTGTCTTCCAAGGAAGCTTGGTGTTTACTGTGATAGGATTATGTGACAATCTTCCTGTGAAAGGACTGGCTTTTTTTTAGCACACAACAACATTTAACATGTCTATAAATGAACTGTGCAGATAGTTCAGAATATATCAGAATTAGGAAAGCACTAATGAAGCACATTGTTTTCTAATTCTGAAGTGTGGTGGAAACAAACATTTTGTGTGCTGTATACTTTTACCAGTAAAACTGTATGTCTGTGCAAATGTAATGGTCATGTGAATTCAAAATGAATTGTCTCTAATGGCGATGCGCTACCACACCATGCATAACTCCACTTCATGCATACACTCTCCTCTGCAACATTCCCTGCCACTGCACTCTACTCTGCACCAATTCACTCTACACTACTCTACTCTGTACCACTGCACTATACACCACTCCAGTCTAGGCCACAGCACACTACTCTGCACTCTACGCCACTGTGCTCTGCAACACTGCACTATATGCCACTACATTCTGCACCAATGAACTCTACTCTGTACCACTACACTTTATGCCAATCCACTTTACACCACTGCATTCTACACCACTGCACTCTATGCCACTCTACATTGTGCCACTCCACTCTAACCTGCACCACTTCACTCTATGCCACTTCACTCTATTCTGGAACAATGCCACTGCACTCTATGCCACTCTACTTCTCTCTGTGCCACTCCATTCTACACCACTGCACTCTACTCTACTCTGCACCACTTTATGCAACTGAGTTCTCTGCCACTAAACCCTATGCCACTCTATTGTGTACCACTCACTCTATGGCACTCTAAACCACTGCACTTTATGCCACTTTACTCTGCATCACTCAACTCTATGCCACTGAACTTTATGCCACTGTACTCTACGCCATTCTACGCTGCACCACTCTACTCTACAGCATTCTGTGACACTGCACACTACACCACTATACTCTGCACCACTCTACCCCACTGACTTCTATGCCAGTCTACTCTAATCTGCACCACTGCCCTCTAAGCCACTTCACTCTATTCTGCACCACTCTAATCTATGCCATTGCATTCTGCTGCATTCAATGCCACCCCACTCTACACCACTCTACTCTGCACACTCTACTGTATGTCTATGCACTCTATGCCACTCTAATCTACAAACTCTATGCCACCACTCTGCATGACTCCACTCTATGCCACTCCACTATATGACACTCTTTCCCATTCCACACCACTCTACTCTACGCCACACCACTCCACACCACTCAGTGCCACTCTACTTTAAGCCACTCTATCCTATGCCACTCTACTCTAGGCTAGTCCACTCTACTCTATGCCACTCCACTGTACTCTATGGTACTCTACTCTGTGCATGCCACTCTGCTGTACTCCACTCTATACTACTCCACTCTATAAAACTTCAATCTGTGACACTCTGTAACACTTTATTCCACTCTATGACACACCTTGCTACACCATTCTGTTCTATCACACTTTACTCCACTCTACGTAAATCCACTCTACTCCACTTTAGGCATTTCACTCTGTGGTGCTCCCCTCTATGACACTTTACTTCACTCTATGCTAAGCCACTCTACGCCTCTCCACTTTGCATCACTACATTCGATAACGCTCCACTCATCCACACTCCACAACACTGTATGACACTCTACTCTACCACACTCTACTCTACGATAAGTCACTCTACGCCACTTGATGACACTCCACTCCACTCTACTCCCCTCAATGCCACTCCACTCTACGACACTTTACTACACTCTATGCCACAACACCCTATGCCCTTCCACTTTATGCCCCTCTGCTACATTCTATGCCCCTCCCTTCTAAGCCCCTCTGCTCTATGTCCCTGCACCCTATGCCCCTTTACTCTATGCCACTCTGCACCACTCCACTTCAGTCAAATCCACAACACTGCACTGCACTCTACGACATTTCACTCCCTGACACTCTATACAATTCTATGCCACTCTACAAGATTACACTCTACGACATTTAGCCATGATGAAATGACGCCAACTGGTGTACAACATGGCTAAAATATATTGGCAAAGCCAACAGCTCTTGCATAGGCAAGACCTATCAGCTTTGCCAATGCTTGTTTTCAACGTTCCCACATTTTTGCATATAGTTTAATAAGCTATTCTGTCTTCTTCACTTGAAAGATCGAAGTGGTTGTGAAAGCTCGCCATAAGAGAATATTTAATTTAAAGACCCATCCTGGCTTCCCCTGTTTGTGCACTACTGATGTCACTGTATTCATTGCCATCTCGTGCATTTGTATACATTTCCTGCAGGCATCTCAACCCCCACACTATCAATGTGCCCCTGCATTCCTCGTACACCATCCCCATTAAACCAATCAGATTCCAATCCTCAGACAAACTGAACGAGGCTAAACAGAATGTTCCTGAAAGAGCTCGCGCGCTTCTGCATACTGCGAAGATGATCTGTCCATTAGACCAATGAATAAATGATCATACTACACGCAGGGCCGTCGGTTGAGATTGCATTTAAAAATCGTAAAGATTCTACCAAATGGAAGGGGGTGGCGGCGATAAGTCCGCTCACATTTATTGAAACAGAAGATCCTTCTCTGAAACCCATGGGACTTTGAGAAAACGATGTTCTGCATTTTCAGGGGTGCATAAAAAAAGAGCCGGAGCCTGATGCGGTTATATGAAAGCTATTACGGATTCGGAGCCTGTCTGACGAGAATCTGTTTGACATGCTCTGCGAGCTTCGGCCTAAAGATGCATCAAGCGCGAGGCTCCTGTGGTAGCACGGGCCTACAGTGACTGGAGGGGTTCTAAAAATATCCAGTGCAGCAGACTGCAGCGAGGCAAGCTAGGGCGAGCCTCAGAACGGCGGGAGGCGCGTGGGCACCGTGGCCTGGACGCAGGTACCATGGGCTCTGGACTCACAGAGCAGGTGAATGTCGTCTTTCATCAAACGGTAAACACCCGGAGGCCAGGGGCCTTGACACACGGAATTAACAGATTACACTCCCAGCGGTCCCCTACTTTGTTATCAGCATGGAACTAACAGAAATGTGCTTGTCAGGCCTGTGTTCAACGAGACTGAGAGAAAGCCTAGCTTTGAAATGTGAACAGCTTCCATAGTTATACCTAAATGAGTCCAGGTGGATCACAATTGTCCTTGCGTCACTGTATGTGCTGCTGCGCAACCCCTTTAATCAACAGCTTGCCTTCGACCTCCTTTCCCTTTGTGTGTCTAGCCTAGCGATAGCTTTATGTTTACAGAAGGAGCATGAAATACAATTACACAGATATATGCATAAATACAGGAGCTTCTGCGATCTCTCTTCATCCATTGGTCAGTTCAAGTGTCATTCATATTGTGCCTCCTCCCTACAGAAACATACAGCATGGGTCAATGGGAAGGCCTGCTTCATTCATTGGCTATCTTTCACAGTGAGCAATGGTGTTGCTTCATCATTCCATTCCTTCTTCAAGTCGTTAAGCTGTGAAGGTGAAGGCAATCTTCTTAACCAGTTCCTCTTCTCAAAACAACAAGTATTGGCAGAGTCAACAGTTCTTGCCTGTGCGACGGCTATTGCCTTTGACAATGTCTTTTGGCCATGTTATACAGCAGTGTCCACCCATGGACTGACGAAACCTAGGCAGCGAAATCGAGTCTTGCAAGCTGATCCGGATGGAGTGTGCTGAGGGTGCGTGTGTTCTGACGGATGTCAGCTGAGCTGGATTGAGCACAGGGCCGGACTGAGAAGCAAAACCGGCCCTGGCAAAGTGCTCGGCCACCTCCTCCCCACCCACAGGGAGTTGGGGGTACTGCTGAGCTCTTTGCCAGGGCCGGTTTTCGGACAATTTTGTTACAGGGCCGATTTTGCAGCTAACCGGCCCTAACAAAAATGGCCCCCAGGGGCCTAAAACCGGCCCCCACCCATGCAGCGCACCGGGGGATTGCCCGGTGCCGGCAACGGCCAGTCCGGGCCTGATTGAGCAACTCTCGGCGGTGCTGGGAGGCGCCAGATGGGCGTCACCCGTACACTACAGGGATAAGGAGTAAGAGCGGAGTCGTTCATGGCTGCACAGGCAAGGAGATCCATCCAGTACAAGATGATTTAGAGGAGCGACTGCAGTCATGTGACGTGAGGAGCAACTGCAGTCACATGATGTGTGACAATGGCACAGCAGCCATATTGAAATTGGCACTAGCCATGTCATAGCACTTTTTTTTTTCTTAAACAGGCGGGCGGGGCATTGACGAGGGAAGGGTAGGAAGGAACAAGCAACACAGACATCAGGAGGGGGAAAGGGAACAAGCAACACAGATTATGGGACGACTGGAGGGAACAAGCGCCACACAATGGGAGTGTGGGAGTTAATGAATGGTATGCAATGGGCAGGTTCTAAACCCGTTTAAGTAAACTTAGGCAGTGACATAGCATAGGGGGTGGCACGAGTTTTGGGGGTGGCAGTCTCCCCCCCACTTTTATTTGCAGCGGTCGCTGGGGAATTGCCAGCACCTCCCCGCGCTTAAATTCGAGCCCCAATAGGCCTAGCTACACCACTGAACTTTGGGTCTATTTACTAAGATATAATACCAGTTTGGGTCACAAAATTACAAAAAAATGCGCTAAATCTTTCTTACCTATTTACTTTCCAGCATAAAACTTGTTTAACAATAGAAAATCACTTGAAAGTAATGAAGAGCAGCGCATAGCGTTGCTTCCCATTACTTAACGCTAAGGGGGCATACCATGGGTGGTGCATGGGTGTTCCCATGCAACCATGCAAGGTTTCTGATGCTAAACCCTATTTACTTAAAAAAGTAGACAAGGTTTAGCATCAGAAAATAGTGCACATTTCAGTTAGGCCGTATGAAGTAGAAATGCTTTCTTTCTCCTTTATCGTCCGACTTTGTATGTGTACTGCACTGTACAGCACACACACAAAGTGGAAACATGTTTAAAGTTAATCTAATCATAGTATTTTCTGGTAGAAGAGTATAATTCCTGTGCAAACCCAATGCTCACTGGACCGACCACTCCCTAATCCACTTCGAGATCTCCATATCTACTGAGGGGAACAGAAGTGAACGACCGGTAACCTATAGGAAGGGACGGAACTGGTCTAAATTACCGAAGGATAAAACAAAGCCTATTTTTATGAACAATGTTTCCTATGATCCAAAGGAATCGGTAGACCTGAACTATCAAAAATACTGCAATTACATCATAAAGACCCTGGATAGAATTGCCCCCCTGAAAACTATAAAAAATAAGATGAAACCATCTGCCCCCTGGTTTAATGAGGAGCTGAAATCCCTACGCAATGCACGCCGACAGGCAGAAAAGAAATGGCGAAGACATTATTCAGAGATGGACAAAAAACAGCTGAAAGTGGAACAGGCTAAATACAAAGGAGCCATCGCCAAAGCTAAGGCACTCTTCTATGCCACTACTATTCTTCAGTCCCCTAACAGTACTAAAACCCTTTTTAACATAATAAGGGATCTCTCACATCCCACCTGTACGAGTAATAAGGTGGTTGCTACACAAGAACTTTGTGATGAGATTGCGATCTATTTTCAGGAAAAGATCCCTAAAATTGTGGGGGGGCTGAAGGAGGAAAGGGATAGCTGCAAAGATGCAGAGGCACAGATAGAAGAAGAGGAACCCTTACCAATATTGTCATCACTGGAAAATTTCACCCCTCTTACAGAAGAGCTCTTTCTTAGACTGGCCCAGAATGTATCATCTGGGTCCCCTCTAGACCCCCTTCCACACAGGATCTGGAAAGAATATGGGCCAGAGTTGTTCCCCTGGATGCATCAGATCTGTCGCCAATCTCTCGAAGAAGGCATAGTGCCGGAAGCATGGAAACAGGCAGTCGTTACCCCCCTGCTTAAGAAGCCTTCGCTGGACCCTACTATCCCGGCGCATTTTAGGCCCATCTCCCTCCTGCCCTATCCGATAAAAATTTTGGAGAAGGTGGTCAGTAGATCCTTGTCAAGTTATCTGGAAGATAACTGTCTTTTGGATAAGGACCAATTTGGCTTCCGCCCAGGCCACGGAACAGAAACTGCATTGGCAACCATGCTGGACACCCTTCGAATGCGAGCCGACAATGGCAACTCCTCAGTCTTGGTGCTGTTGGACATGTCGGCCGCATTCGATACGGTCAGCCATGCAGTTCTGCTAAGCAGGCTGGAAAAACTGGGCGTGAAGGGCAAAGCCCTGAGGTGGATACAATCCTACATGACAGGTAGACAACAGGTGGTAACCCTAGCACCCTTTTCATCGCCCAAGTCCCTGGTCAGTCATGGAGTACCTCAGGGCTCCTCGATCAGCCCTATTCTTTTTAATCTTTATCTGCAGCCCCTGATCCCCATGATCAAATCCTTCGGCATAGATCTGATAAACTACGCCGATGACACACAATTGGTGTTCTCCTTAGAAGGAAGACAGGCGGTGACCATGGAGACCTTCCAGAACTGCATGAACAAGGTGTCCAGGTGGTTGACAATAAACTCCCTTCAATTTAATGAGGGGAAGACAGAGGTTGTCTACTGTTCGTCAGCCAAGCTGAGTCAGCAACCCTCCCATGAGATTAGGCTTGCGCCGGGAGCAGAACCTTGCATCCCAGTTAAGACCGTGCGCAATCTAGGGGTACTGTTTGATGCGGATCTCCAAATGACCTCTCAGACCAATAAAACCATCAGTGTCTGTTATGGATTGTTGAAGGCACTCAGACAGATTCTGCCCCTCCTGCCTAACGAATCTAGACCACTAGTAGTTAGGAGTGTGATTCTGGCCAGACTGGACTATTGTAACTCTTTATATCTAGGGGCCCCCTATATATCCTACAGGGGCTCCAGAGGGTCCAGTCTATAGCGGCCAAGCTGGCACTCAAAAGACCTTGCAGTTCTTCCACTACGTCGGCGCTAAGAGATCTACACTGGTTGCCAATCGGGAGTAGAGTTGCCTTCAAGTCCCTATGTATCGTGTACAGAGCCTTGCACAACACAGGACCTATCCCTCTACAGGAAAGGCTCTCCTGGTAAAGTCCTTCCAGGTCCCTGCGCTCTGCTAGCCAGAGTCTGGCAGCTACCACCAGGATCAGGATAACGAGGATGGGAGGCAGAGCGTTCTGTACCTCTGCCTCTAGGCTGTGGAACGAGCTTCCCCAGAACATCAGACAGATCGACACCCTACTGGGTTTCAGAAAGAGCCTGAAAACCTGGCTGTTCGATAAAGTATAATCCCCCTGACTCTATTTATTAGCTCTGGCGGCTGGTCTATATGTCATGACAGCTAGTGTATTGTTTACCATCTGATTACCATCTGATTACTTCCTGTTTGGGCGCCAGGATACCCGTAGGGTGACAGTTGCGCGTTACAAATAACTAAATACAATACAATGGGGGCATTATGGTGCACAGGTGTGTCAGTGGCTCACTGCCACACATTTCTGCGCCAGTGTTAGGAAGAAGGGAGGAGAGTGACATATTTCTAACGATATGGTGCTTTCCTGCTCTCTCCTAATCACACACCGCAGCATCTGTGGCTGCTGCTCTGCATTGCGTGAGAAACTGGTAAATCTGGTGCAAAATTACTAACAAGCAACAGCGCATGTATGCTGTTTAAGGTGGGAAAAACGGACCCCACCCCAATAAGTATATCCAGATCACTGACCTGAAGACAATTGTTTTGTCTGTTTTCCAGTCAGGCTCTCCTGTTCTCTTTTTTCAAGATTGGTCATGTATGATGTAGCAATTGTGAACTGTTTACTTTTCTTCTTTAGTCCCTGCAGGACTCAGGCCAAGGATTTTATAGATATATGTCTAGTAGTGGTGGAGCAAGTGTTTCTGCTGTTCATTTGATCTGGAACATTAGAGAAGAAGAGAACTGAGAAAAGGAGACATTTATGTCCTGTTGACTCCTCAGAGGAGGGCAAAATCATCACAACGACTCCGATGTGCAGTGATTAGTGGAGCAAGCAGTAACAATGGCATTATCAGCAGAGAGGTCTAAACATCATCATCAATATAATAAAAATCAGACTTCTGTTACTAATTCTAATTCCTCAGATCAAAAAGAAGATGGACCTTTTAGTTCTATCAGGTACATGAGGCATGAGGAACTAGATCCCATTTGACAGCATTTAAGAGAGAACTTGGGATGTCCCGGGACATGCATGAGGTCTGAGTTGGGTGACCTGCTGTTTTCACAGTGTGATAAACTTTCAGATCCTGTGCTGCAGCTGGATGACAAGATAAAATCACTTATTATGTATCAATGACATACTTTGTATCGTCTTGTCCCTTGATTCTAGCAGAATATGTACCGATTGAAGATAGGAGAATTCTGCCACAGGCTATCAAATTAGATTCTATTGTAGTCTCACTGGTCGCACTTCAGTCAATCTGGACGTGTGTCAGTCAATCTGGACGTGTGTCAGTCAATCCGGATGATTATTCACTAATTGATAATGTGAATAAGCAAATCGAGAGTGCACTGAAAAAAATACACTGAAAACAATTTAGAATTATGGGCTGGAATTTATGCAAATTACACAAATAATCCTCAGTAAAGGATATAGAATGTCTGGCCACAGAATTGCGGGAAGTTGAAGACTGTTTGGATCTATTGGTTAAAAATGGTCAGCAAGCACCCGTTCTCTCCGGGCGTGACCAAGCATCGAAGCCTGAGGGCCACTTGACTTTGTAGGTCCGTCAACTCCTTCCCCAAATTCGTCTATCTGGCACACCGATCCGACCCCTAGTGAAGGGTTGTGCTCTAGAGTGTAAGCGGCACTGATTTCAAAGACCCCCAGAGCTCCGGACCACGTGAAACGGGAATTGTAAGCCCCGTTCGCTTACGGCCCGCAGAAGTGTGGCAGCCGGGGACTAGAGTATCGGCACAACCCACTGAAATGCCCTGGAGGTGCGGCCGCGACCGGCTCGAATTCTGGGCTTTGCCCACGAGGGGCCCTGCGGACATCGCTGGATCCTGTAGCGGCACTGTGTACGTTGCTGAGTGAGGATAGGCGGCTGCGGTGCTCCGACGGTTCTGAGAGCAGCATCGGAAGGAGGAAGAAGTAAGATACTGATGTAGTGATTCTGGAACCCAGAGGCGGTGGCCCTGGGGGAGCAGGGGCAGAGACGGCTGCTTTCACCGCCAAATGTGCCCGCACTGAGGCCTATACACCGCTTCCCACCCTCTCCCCCATCCTTTTGCTGGCCGTGGATCCTGTTGAGAGGCGGTAGACTGGTGCCATTGTACGGGGGTCGGGTGCCCCACTGCTCGGCAGCCAAGACCCCCACAACCAGGCCAAGACCTCTGGCAAGCCGGCAATAACAGCGGAGGTAGTGGCCTTACCCTATACAGGGTGTTGCGAACTATCTCTGTGGTGAAGCTGCATACGTGGCAGGGACTGGCAGCCCAAGGAGTTATGAAACGCCGTGAATACTGCCTTACTTGTCTTTCACATGAGGGACTCATCTTCTGAGGCTGCAGTGTAGATAGCCTTTCCTCGTGTCGCCTCTACGTATCACTGAACCGCCGGTATTAGGCCCCATACATGTGTAGCACAGCGGCCCCCTGAATATTGCGAAGATTAATAACTGAACTGAGCAGCGGCGAGCTGTACTCACCAGGATTCACTATAGATAAACCTAAATCTACAGGGGCGAGTGGACTCAAGCCAATCCAATCAAATAGTGTGGACCACTATACCATCTCAAAAGTAGCCCTGCAAGCACCAGTTCTCTCAACCATTGCTTCTGATGGGCTAAAGCTATGGGCAATTGCATCAGGAGATGTAGTCCTGGCAAAGAGGCACATGTGGATGAGGGACTAAAAGGATGACAAAGCAGAAAAGACAGCACTATTGAGTATCCTGTTCACTGCTTGCAAGCTATTTGGTGATCAGTTGGAGTAGATTGTTACAACGGCATTTGAAGATAGAAAGCTACTTTTATCTGGAATAGGAAATCTTCATCTTCATTTTCTTATAATGGAGGTTGGAATTCAGGCAAAAATATGTCATGCTTGAATAGATCTTCAAGGCACAAATGCTCTTAACCAAGAAAGACTGAGAAGAAATCAACTACTGTACAGTCCTCCATTACTCAGCATAAAAAGCAAAATCCTGACTACTGGGTGGAGTGGAAGCTACAGAACCAGTCAGAGGATGCACCCAAGACTTTCTCCCAGCATGGCAGGCAGATGTATAGGCTCAATGGGATTTGGATAATATTCAGGTGAATTGTATTTTAGACTTCGTCTCTACAGTTCCAGAGACAGGATGCATCCATATGCCTATTCGCAGAAAGAGTACAAAGGCTCAAGCTTTAAGAGAAGGTATTATAAATTGGATACAGAAAAAGGGAGATAGTTCCAGGTCCCTGAAAAGAATGAGGAAATTAATTTATTCATTTGTCTTCTTCTAGAGTTTGGAACTGCTGTTCAAGCCTGCATACTCTTGGATCTGGATGGTGGTCATGCCCTGTTTCATGGCCCCCAGACACCACACTGGCACTCCTTAATGACATCCTAGATGCTGCAGCATATCTCATCCAGAGCCTGGAGACATATGCTCCCATCACTTCCACCCTGATGGAACTCCATTGGCTCCACTTGCCAGACTGCACCATCTTCAAAACCAGATGCCTCATTTGCAAAGCCATCACTATCAGCACCCCACTGTTTTGCACACAAGTTTACCATGTCTGGTGGCACTTGGCACACATTCAGATAGAACACCATCAGACTGGAGACTAAGAAGTGTAAAAAAGAAAAAAAAGAAAAAAAAAAGCAAGGCAGAAGGTCCATTTGTGCATCCAGGATCAGACTACCTTTGTGGTAGACTGATCCTAAAATGGGCACTTCAGCAGTTATGGAACTAAAGAGGTCACATCAGTTCAGCGGTGACCACCATAAATAAAGGGTGGTGGGTTGGGTGGGGTCGCATGGGAGGTGTCGTGCAGGGGGAATACAATTTTTAAAAAAACCTTTATTTTACAGCCAGCCGCCTCCAGCGTCGCGTCTCGTTACGCCGCCTCTCTTATTCGTTCCTGCTGGTCTCAGCAGCTCCTGGGACAGAGTCCCTGTCTAATCGCTGAGCAGCACAGGGATTTGTCTGAGCTGTCAGGAAAGATGGCCTACTCAGATCAGGAAGTCTGTGGGGTTTGTCAAACCTGGCAGCTCGATGCAGCTGGGCTGGAGAAAATCTAAGTGTGCATGTGTGTTTTGGTCGGCCTAAGACGGGTGGCCAAAACACATATGCGCACTTAGGAAGTGGAGTGCACGTAGCACTCCTCCCCCCTCCCATGCCTAAGCCCCACCCCTCCCAACACCGCTGGCTCCAAGCCAGCAAATGAAAAAAGAAATGATGCAACTTCATCGTTTTATTTTACATTTGCTGGTTCGGAGCCTGGCAGTGGGCTACGCTCCTCCTCCATTGCAGAGGAGCCGCCACTGGATCAGTTGCAAATTGCTCTTTACACAAATGAGAACATAAATAAAATGCACAAAATTATAAACGCAATAATAAACAAAGCATGGCAAAGGAGACAAATTTAAAAGACATGTAACATGTAGGAATGCTGTGTTAGGTGAGTACAATAAACATATAAAAAGAAGAAGAACAAGCATTGGTAAAGCCAACAACTCTTGCTATTTTCTAAGTTGAAATGCTTCCTTATTGATTGCATACTTAGTGTGTAGGTGTGGTCTCTATTGATCGCTGAGTAGATGGATATAAGAATTTTCAAAGGTTGGATAAGAGCGTGCATGTGGGATTGATGAGTGAGCTGGCTAGGTTCATGGGTTATTAAGAGGGGAGTGATTATCTGAGTGGATAAATGGGTACATGCATAGAAGAAGGCTGAATAAGTTAGATAGTGGATGACTTGGTGAGTGGATGAATGTCTGAATGAGTTTATGCACAGATAGATGCAGAGAGTTTACACCAATCACAGAGGCTTGCATGGTAAGAATATCAGTAGTGATAAGAGTAAGAAAATGCAATAAATTACCAATAGTATGCCAGTGAAAGCAGTACACCAGGCCTAGGGATCTTTGTGCTTGAAATATGATAAGAATTGTCATCATTATCCAGTGCAAAGGACTGGAAAACATAACGCAAATAATTACTACAGTGCATATCGAATTTACATCATTACCTCAGTACAGGTTTTACATAGGAGTGGGTTCTATTGTGCCCCGAGTGCCTGTAATATATATATTTGCCTCCATAATGCTACTGCAAGGATTACATGAGGCTGTGTTCAATTATGCTAAGATTGCCCACAAGTTATAAAGAATTTCAACATTTATGCCAGAGCAAGCATTATGGAGTCATAGGTGCTCGAGCAGGAATAGCTGTTTTAAAACAGTGCATGCTTTACTGGAATAACAACGAGGGAGAGAACGGGGAGGATGAAATGAAATGAAAAAAGGGACTTGCTAAAGCGCACTGTGGCCAAGCGGCTTCCTGGCGCTGAGAACTAGTGTCTGACTCTACAGAGCATCCGAAAGGGCTAACAAGGGAAGGCCTGGGCAAAAAGAAACGTTTTCAGGGCTTTACGAAAAGAGGGGTAGGTGGGAATGGAACGAATAGAGAGAGGAAGACTGTTCCAGACCTGGGGGCAAGAACCGAGAAGCGGGTGCCCCCTGTTCTGGATTTACAGAAGCGGGGTAGAGAGAGAGATGAAGAACGGAGAGTGCGAGCAGGAGTGTAGGGAGTGATCAAGGAAGCAATAAAAAGGGGGGCGGAGTGGGTATAAGCCCGGAAGGCTAAACAGGCCAATTTAAAAAAAGATCTAAAGATCACAGGGAGCCAATGAAGGGACTTAAGTACAGGCGTGATGTGGGAGGATTTGGGAAGGTGGAAGATAAGACGGGCTGCCTGATTTTGAATGGCCTGTAACCGCCGAATTTCGAAGGCAGGTATGCCCACGTAGAGGCCATTCCCATAGTCCAGGCGGCAGGTGATAAGGGCCATGACTATGGATTTAAGGGCGTCAGTGGAGAAATACCGGGATACTTTCCGGATAAGACGGAGGGATAGGAAACAAGAGGATACGACGGAACTAACTTGGGCATGCATGGTAAGGTCATTACTGACCTTGATGCCCAAGGTACGAACAGAGGAAACCGGTAAGGGAGGGGACCCAAAGGAAGGGGGCCAGTGAGTCGGGGACCAGGGATTGGAGGGGCCACCTGTGAGGACAAGCTCCGTCTTATCCGGGTTGAGCTTGAGATGGTTAGTGCTCATCCATTCCGAGATAAAGACTAAAGTGGAGCTAAGAAAAAGAGGGGAATCCGAAGAGGTGGAGAGATCAAAAACGAGCTGGAGGTCGTCCGCGTAGTTGTACACGGAGACCCCCTGCTCGAGGAGAGAAAGAATAAGAGGATAGATGTAGAGATTGAAAAGAAGGGGGGAAAGGGAAGAGCCTTGGGGCACCCCACACTCGACTGGGCCGGGGGGAGCGGAGAAGCCTGAAAGATGGACGGCTTGTGACCTGCCTTGAAGGAAGGACGCTAACCAGGAGAGTGCTGTTCCCCTGATGCCCGCTGCGCTGACACGGTCGAGAAGAATGACATGGTCGACTGTGTCAAATGCAGCTGACAAGTCGAGAAGCACCAGGGCTTGGGGAAGGTTGATGTTCGCTTTCCCCTTAAGTTCGTCCAGAACAGCAGTGATCACAGTCTCCGTAGAGTGACCCGGACGAAAGCCCGCCTGATGGGGGGCCAAAAGGCAATTTTCCTCGATATACGAGGACAGGCAAGATGTTACGTGACTTTCCAAGATCTTCCCCAAGTAAGGAAGAAGGGAGATAGGCCTGAAATTGATGGGAAGAGAAGGGTCCAGACCAGGTTTTTTAATAATCGGGAGAACCATAGCTGTTTTAAAAGAAACGGGGACAGAGCCAAGAGCCAACGAAGTGTTGAGCAAAGTAAGAGGCGGGGACAGGGCAGCTAGTAAAAAGAGCTTTAAGAATCCGGGCCGGAGCACAGTCAGCCGGAGAACCGGACTTGACTTTCGAGAGCAAGTGAAGAAATCTGTCAATGGAGATAGAAGGAAAGTGATCCAGAGAAGAAGAGGGCAAAGGAAGGGGAGTAATGGCACGCGGTTGACAGACTGTGGGGATGTTAGCTTTAATGTTGGCAATCTTGTCGATAAAGTAATCATTAAGTGCAAAACAGAGGGATTGAGTGGGGGCAGGGCTGGTGCTAGTGCGATCGGAGGAGGCAAGTTGCTGAACGAGGGAGAAAATTTCGCGAGATTTATTTGCAGAGAGAGCAACTCTCTCCGTAAAGTAATTTGTTTTGGCCAACAGGATTGCCTTTTTGTAGCTATTGAGCAGAAGTTTGTATTTAGCACGAAGTAGAGGGCAGTAATTTCGTCTCCAATGGCGTTCCGAGCGCCTCAGATTAAGTTTAAGGTCTTTGAGCTCACTCGTAAACCATCTATGTGCGTCATGTGGACGGACAGATTTGACTTTCTTGAGTGGGGCGACCTGATCACAAGAAGAAGAGAGCCAAATGCTGATGGCATTAGTTTGAGATTCAAGGGAGAGGTCCGTCAAGTCAGGTGCTGAGGAGGTCAGAGAAGACGAAAGAAGAGAGAGGTCCGTCTGGTTCCAGCTACGGGCTAACACATTCTTAGGTAGGGGGGGTTTAGAGGAAGAAGCAGAAAAAATACTAAAGGAAATAGTGAAATGATCGGACCAAATACACGGGAAAATGGAAGGAGGGGAAACTTTGCGACGCAAGGACCAAATTTGGTCCAAAATGTGACCCTTGACGTGGGTGGGGGCTGCGATATGAGACCTGAAATTTAAAGACTGCAGGGTGGCAGAAAAATCTTTGGATGTGGAATTTTCCCTTGGGTCGTCAGGCCAATAATTAAAATCTCCGAGTAGGATGACTGACGAATTATTGACCGCCAGGGTGGCCAGAAGATCCTGCAGGGAGGCTACAAATTGGGGCATGGGTAGGGGGGGGTGATACATAAGAACAAAAGTAAGAGGATCTGGGAGGTTAAGGGACCGAGCCACATAGTAATCCACAGGATCAGTGCAGATAGATATCAGACACCCAGAAATGCACCACAGGGGGCAGCAGTGTAGACAGACAGCAGACACCCATAAATGCACTACAAGGACCAGCAGAGCAGACAGACAGCAGACACCCGGAAATACACCACAGGGAGCAGTAGTGTAGGCAGACAGCAGACACCTGGAAATGCACCACAGGCAGCAGCAGTGCAGACTGACAGCAGACACCTGGAAATTATTCACAACTCATCACAGTCAGCCGCAGTGTGATCTTTTATCATACACGCACAACACACACTGAAATGGTGCAATCCAAGCAGGAAGCAGTGCAGTCTTCACTGGGTTTGACAAGGATAGCCGCAGTCCAAGTGCCCCTCTCACACAGAAGAGGTACTATAGCTTGAAAGGGATTACAGACCGTACATTCCCCCATGACTGAACTCACTGACACGAGTAGACCCACCCCTAATTGCACGATTAGGTCACTCACATGGAACGTCAGAGGCCTTAATGATTACAGGAAGTTAAGGAAGGTCCTTGCCTACTTGGTCAGATTCAATGTGGAGGTGGCTTTTCTTGCAGGAGACTCACTTGCCTCGAGACAGCCCCATGCTAGGTAGCAGGGCTTACTTGGTAATGTACATGCTACAGGTTTCACCACACATGCGCGTGGGGTCCTTACGTGGGTTAACCCCAGATCTACACTTAAACTAGAACCTCTTTAAACTGACCTGGAAGGATGCTGTGTGATATCTAGGTGCAGGGGTAGGGGAGAAGAGCTTCTGCTAGTAAATGTCAACAGCCCTAACGACGATAACCCTGCTTTTTACACTTCCTTATTTGAGTTGGTCCATAAGTGTGGTGAGGGCGAATAGCTTTGGGGTGGGGATTTTAATATGGTGCTGAACCCACAGAAAGATAGGTCAGGGGGTGTGGACAGGCCACTTACATCATCAAGGTGAACAGTCGCAGATTTGTTGGTGCAGCTTTATTTAAACGACGTGTGGCGTAATAGGTTCCCAGACAAGGGCGGCTACACACATTACTCGGTGTACCATAACCTCCACACACAAATAGATTACTGGTTTGCTGCTAGCCCACTCGATGACCGGCTTCGGCACTGTGAAGTACACCCCCGCACATTGTCGGGCCATGCCCCACTGCTGATAGTGCTTGCCACCCCAGAGAAATCCATACCGCCTTTCACATGGAGATTTCCACCCTATTCGCTACTAGACAGAGGGTTTAAGGAAGACTTGACGGAGGCAATTGAAACCTTCTTTGCTACCAATATAGGTTCAGTTGATAGCTTTCAGGTAGTTTGGGAAACATTTAAAGTGTACCTCCACGGTATCACGATGGCCTAGCACTCTGGGGTTCTGAGATCGATCCGTAAAAGGCTGTCGGATTTAGAGAGCTCACTGAAGACATTAGAGAGCCGTCTCCAGGTAGGTACGGATGATCAACTACTTTCCGAGTTTAAAGCGCAGCTGGCAGACTATCCTAACACTGCTTAATGCAAGTTAAACACCTGGGCAAGAATTCCACTGCACACATGTACGGGGAAGGGGAAAGGCCGGGGTTCGTGTTAGCACAGCTTCTTAAAAAGAAGCAGGAGGAAAACGATAGTAACAGAGATAATATCGGAAGATGGGGATGCACTAGTAGACGAAAAGGAAATAGCCAGGAGTTTCCGTAGATACTACTCAGAGTTCGATTCAACTCGTTGCGATGGCTCAGAGTCAGAGATGTCAGAGTACTTGTCGTACATCAAGCTCCCATGGTTAACTAATACGCACCGTGAATTTCTTATGAGACCTGTGGAAAAAGATGAAATTCTTCTTGCATTATCGAATATGAAGTTGGGCGGCGCCCCGGGGGTCGATGCCCAGACGGTAGCCTTTTATAAGGCGTTTCTGGATTTGTTGCTCCCCCATTTGGCAACACTCTTTTATGATATCCGCGTTATGGGTACTATGCCGCCATCCATGAACGAAGCAATAATTGTGGCTATTTTGAAACCTGGCAAGCCACTGACTGAGTGCCCCTCATATCGCCCACTTTCTTTGCTTAATGTAGATACCAAAATATAGGCAAAGATCTTAGCCACACGTCTGGTCCCACTTGTTCAGCCATTGGTAGCACCAGAGCGAGCTGGTTTTGTCCCGAGTAGAAACTTAACTTATAACCTGCGGACATTGTTTGGGGCTATGCAACACACTAAGCCTGGGACACAGGCGGTGGCTGTTTTCCTCGATATGGAAAAAACTTTTGATTCTGTTGAGTGGTCATTTATGAGACAGGTTCTGCAGTGGATGGGGGTGGGGGCTGTATTTTTACAACTGGAAGAGATTTTATACAATGCGCCCACTGCTATAATAAAAATCGTCAATCTGGTGACAGACCATATCGGCATCACCAGAGGCACGCGGCAGGGATGCCCATTATCTCTTATACTCTACACGTTAGTTGCCGAACCCTTGGCATGTGCACTTCGTGAATATCACAGATTTAAGGGTATCAGATTTCCCAATTATGAGGTGATCATCTCTGCTTACGCAGATGACACCTTACTATACGTCTGTGACCCAGTAAGACATCTCTCTTCTGTGTTGCACGAGGTGGTGCATTTCAGAACGGTGTCTGGGCTTAGGGTTAATTGGTCAAAATCCATGATATTCCCCCTAACGACTGCCACTGTTCCATTCGAGCCCGACTATTCACTACAATAGACAACGGACACGAAGCAAAATATTAGGTTTAAAATCCATACAGACTCAGACGTGGTGTTCAAAGAAAATTATGGAGTAGCTATTGATAACTTGGAGGACGACGTGGAGGGGTGGATTTGGCTGCCACTTTCTCTGCTGGATAGAGTCTCCATTATGAAGATGGTTGTTCTCCCTCGTTTTTTGATTCTGTTTCACAATATACCTCTGGTTCTCCCTAGCTCTTTCTTTCGCCGTCTTAATTCCCTGCTGATCAAGTTAGCTTGGCTGGGTACACAGGCGCCGGTAAGATGGGAAGTACTTACATTGCCATACCATATGGGTGGGCTGGCTTCGCCGGATCTGGAGCTTTATTACCAGGTTGCGCAGTGTGCCCATGTCTATTATTGGTGCATGGTTCACCTGATACCCCACATCTATACATAGAGAGAGTGGAAGCCTCTCCCCAGCCTACCAATTTGAAGGACGGGGATACTGGACTCTGTGAATGCTACAATACATGCTTGGCACCACCTCCTGAAATTGCAGGTGGGCCATATTATATTACCCTCACGCACTCTTGGAATGGTGCCTCTGGCTGCCACCCTGCAGGGAAAAAGGAGTTACAAGGACGCTTAATTCTATAGTAGTTCGATCTGTCATGGATTTATTTGTGGGAGTACTGTGAAGAGATGGGATGAGTTGGTTTTGGAACATACGGCTGTTACTTATCTCACTAAATTTCAGTATCACAGAATGCAACAGGCTTTACTGCACATCCTGGGCGGGGACTTGGCAGAACCGCCTGATTTACCAGGGTTATCCTATATTATTAAGGCTGAGTCCCCACATCGGATGGTTTCGCGGTTATGTAAGCTATCCATGGATAACAGGGAGAATCATTACACTAAAGCCCGAATAGAGTGGCAGAGAGACCTTGGCAGAGAGATTGATGATGCAATGTGGGCCTACTGTTGTATGAGTACGAAATGCATATCGTTAAATGGTAGACACAGACTCATACATTTTAAGTACCTGAATAGAGTGTACTACACCCCGGAAAGGCTCTGTAGATATGGACTGAGAGATGGGGCTGAATGTGATAGGTGTGGTGAACAGAGAGCTGACTTCATACACTAAGTGTGGCTTTGTATGGGAACGCAACATTTTGGACCACAATGTTTGAAGAAATAAGTCGATTGTGGAGTTCCCCATTGCTCCAGACCTGGCGCTGGCGCTGTTGGGATTCACCAGCCTGTTACCTACCGGAGCTCGCAGATTGGTGCATATGGGCCTTCTGTTAGCCAAACGCAGGCTCCGGGGTTCCAACCCCACGATATCGCAGTGGTCGAGTGATATGCTGTACTGCGGTACACAAACCGAGAACTTCAGTGACTTACTACCGCCACAGAGTCGACCTAAAAACTTTTGGGCTTTGTATAAAACCTACGCTGAGACAAGGGGTAGTGCTGGCTCATTGGGGGATGCTTCAAGTTAAGTTATGTGCTTGACTCAATTGTATGATGTGGGGGTTGCTGCTCTGCCTACTTTGATGTTTTCCATGGTAAATGGAGAGGTTGCTCCAGGCAGTCATGACGGGGGGTGTGGGGAGATAAGTATTACTTTATGTTCTGATGCCAAGTAACCCTTAATGTCTGATACCTCCTGGTGATGTAACTAATGTTATCGATTTTATATGTGTAATTGTCACTGCTCTGCTACAAGATATGGTCTCTTGTTTTGTATTATGTGCAAAATTCAATAAAAAAAAGAAGAGGTAAGGGACAGATACCAGCAGCCCCCTGCTTCCCTCACACACTGCATGGACACACCCCCCTCCAGTTACCAGTACCACACAGAAGGCAGCCAGGCATAGTCTCTGCTGCCTCGCAGTCATGCAGCTCACGAGTCCTCGCCGCCATGCAGGAGTCGCGTGAGACTCGCTAGTGTCCCGCTCTGGGACTGCAACAGCTGCAAAGCCCTCAGACTTACTCTCAGCAGGAGCTGAAACATGTCTCTTTCTCATTACACACTCTTCCACATCTCTGGCACCTCTAGTGCAATGCCTGCAGACCCCATATTTTAATTTCCCTACCCCCTGCAGCACTGCTCTCAGTACTGCACTGTCTGCATGGTTACCACTTCTATATACCATCACCACACCAGCTGTCCGCAAACTGTCTGTCACATGCACTGCAGCACTCACAGGGAAGCACTTCACCCATCTGTCTATTCAATGGCTATAGGAATAGCGTAGATAGTTCATATGCCTGTGACATAAGCTCTGTATGCTACTGTTAAACTGATCTGGGTCAGTTCAGCCTAGATAGCTGAGGCATTAGAATTGTGGGACACAGTGAGCTGCAGAGGATGCCACAGGTGGTTCACTCGAAAGGATAGAAAAACGTCCCCAGGCATCAGCTATCTAGTGCTGGTAGATTCTATTGTGTAGAAAGGTGGGTGCATGGGGTGTCGGTGCCAGACATTCTGCAGAAACAGTGCGCTGCAGGCAGTACTGTTAGCATTTCTCGCGGTTTGATAGCATCTTTCAACCAAATGAGGATTGATCACTGTAATCCCTGCTCTTATTTAGAAAGGTGCACATCAGACCCAGGCTTGTATGGGCTAGGGGTAAGCGCAGGTGCTGGGACTGGTAGGGAAAAACTGGGACTGCACCGGCCCTGGTGCTGCTGCGACACGTAGCCACAGGGGTTGTTTCTTAACAGTGCACCGTGTCCAGCTGCCCCTGCACTGCAGTGGAAGCAGTGTTTTAGCTAAATTGCTGGCCGATTATATGCTGGAATGTCTTAACAAGCTGATCAACACAAGTTAATTTAAAAATTTTACTACAACCAACACGATGTCTCACAGACAGGTGAAGTTGTCCCTGGACAGATATAACAAGCATTGGTAATGCATCCGATTCGCCTATGTAATGAATAAAAAGCTATTTTCATCGATCATCGTCCGGGAGAAGGAAAGAGCTCCCTGACAGGTAACAAAGGAGTGGAGAGGATGTGTTGCAGAGGCCAGAGCTGCTGACTCGTAAGCTGGGGATCCCGATTCGAGTCTCGGCGGATCCGTGCAGCATCCTGTGATTCTATGCACAACAGCTTGGGCCCCATTACGATGGCGGGTGGACTTAGTCCGCCCCCACCATCACGGGAAACGCGACCCGCGGGGGTAATCAGGATGCGACTGTATCTTTTGCATTGAGGCTGGCAGTGCTGCAAGCAGCCACCTCCGCAATGTAAAAGTGGCATGTCGTGCATTGACATGCACAACATGACAGGCACTGCGCGGTGCCTGCCACTTTGTGCATGCCAATGTAGGGGGGTACCATGGGCACCCGCCAAGTGCACCCCTATTCCCCCCAACACCCGGGAGCCCGCAACGGGTCTCCAATGCAAAAAATCGCATGCCTTCCATGGTGGCATCGCCGCCATTGAAAGGTCCTAATAGGCCCATGTTAGACCTGGCATCATTGGCGTGAATCTCCCTTCCATTTTGACGGATTGCCTCCTCTGTTTTGATATGTTTTTGCTGGATTTTTGCTTTAAGCACTGTGCCACTGCTAATCAGTGCCACAGTGCAAGTGCTCCACATGTTAAATTGATATACTGTTTGGATTCCATGATTGGGTTATTTGATTTATCTGTCAGCCCCTAGTACAGTGCACCATGTGTGCCCAGGGCTTGTAAGTCAAATGCTGCTGGTGGGCTTGCAGCACTGGTTGTGCCACCCACAGAAGCAGCTTGTAAAATGTGTCTCAGGTCTGCCATTGCAAGGCCTGTGCAGTCTAGCACTGCCATGTCGACATGGCCAAGTGCACCCACTTGCCAGCCCCTAACCCTTCCCTTTGCTTCATATTAGACACCCCATGGTAGGTCCAAGGGCAGGGTGCATTGTAAGTATAAGGTAGGACATGCTCTGATACGTGTAGCATGTTCTAATAGTGAATTACAGCCATTTTCGTTTTTCACTATTGATGGCTACCTGTTCTCATAGGTTAGAATGGGCAGTTAGATTATTACAGTCTTATAATCCTAACTGACTCAGGGAACACGGTAGAAATTCGAATTTAGTATGCCTGAACTCAGAATAATAAAATACATCTTTTAGTAAAGTTTATTTTAATATTCTGTGTTTGCAAATACCACTTTTAGAAAGCAGGTAATTGCTTGCCTAACCATTTGAGCCTGCCTCTGCTGGTTTTTTATTCCTTGTCTGGGTTTGTGTGTGACAGGGCTGGGGAAATTCCAGGAGACAGGCTGGGACAGCCCAGTGGTGAATAGAGCGATTTACATCCAGATGGGAGGGAGGAGTGCACCTGGGACCTGAATAGGGCTGGGCCTTCCCTCTACAATGCTGGCTCCACCCCCTGTGGCTTGTCTGATGTCTCTGCCCTGCACAGTGAAAGGGAGAGGAGAGTCAGGTAAACACTGTGCTCAGGAATTGGTTTGGACTAAGCAGAGGCCTCTCTACCTTCAGAGAACAAAGGATTTGGGGGTATAAATATTGGGACCCTGCTCCCAAGAAATTAGATCACTTCTGGAACAAGAAACCTTTCTGCCAAGGAGAAGAACCAAGGAAGCTGCAGGAGTTTGGACTGCCCCTCTGCCAGTGTGCTGTTCGCTGGGTTGGCCTGCAGTGGTTGCTTCATTGCCAAGGGAAAGGAGAAGGAACCTTGTAAGGACTTTCATCTACAGAATAATCTCCAAGGGCTTGAACTGTGCTTGCCTCCTGCTGAAGTCTCAGGGACAAAAGACTTCACCTCCAGCCCCTTCCTGAATTTCCTTGCTGGGAATTCTAACTCCAGTCACTTGCGTGCCGCTGGGAGCTGGAAGCGCAACGCATCGAGAAGAAGCGTGTCGCCGCCGCAGCTGAAATCATCACAACGCCGGAGAAGTGAGCCTTCGCCGCATCTCCCTGGAAGCGTCTGTTCATCGAAGCTGTCTGCTGTCGCATCACCGGAGAAGCGTGACGCCATTGTGAGAGTCGCCATCGCATCACCGGAGAAGAGTGTTGCAGAGCCTGTCGCGGCTCCAAAGTACAGAGTCGTCACAAGGCTGCCAGGGCGTCACCGTTATCGCATCACCGCATCAAGGGCGCCATCTTCATGCATCGCAACCAGATCATCGCACTGCATCAAGGAGCCATCTTGCGCACCGCAACGGGCCCGCAAGTCGAGAATCTACGCATCACCTCCGCCGGTAAGGCTCAGGACGAGTCCCCTACTCTGCGCAAGCATTGAGGCAGGACGCAACCGTTGCCCCGGATCACGGAACCGACGCATCTCTCCTCTTGCGAGGCTTTTTTGTTCACTTTGCGTTTCGCATCCAGGTACTTTGTGAGAACTTTGTCGCATTTAACAGCAACTTGAACTAAAAGACTTTAATAATCTTTTAAGTAATTGTTAGAACCGGGGGTCTCTAGTTGGCACAGGTAAGTACCTTAGACCAAGTAGGGACCCTTGCTTCTAGTCAGGGTGAAGGAATAACCCTCTGAGATAACCCCCGCTCACCCTCAAGGTAGCATGGCGCGAGCAGTCTAGGCTAAACAGAGGCAACGTGGATAATATTTGCACTTAACACAACAATAATCCCCAATCCACCACAAACTGAGACCACACAGGTAAGTATATTTTATAAAAATATATAACTTTATCTAGTTTCAGCAAGGTAAATCAAGCAGTTTCACGATAATCACTTCATTATTAAAATGATGCACTTAATCTTAATGGTGGTACGTAGTTTCAGGAAGTTCTCAAAAAAAACAATGTCTCTAGTCTCTTCTAATCAGGTATTAAAACTAATGCCCCTGATTTCCAAATGATGCGCTCTAAAAACGAGCAGTCCCAAACTATGCCACTGTTAAAAAGTATGCCACTGATTTTGGGCTTAGAACGCTCTTAAATGAGCAAAGAAACAATGCCAATGTTTTAGGAATCAAACGCTCTCAAAACGAGCAGTCAGAGTAATGTCAACGTTGAAAAACAAAAATGCCACAGTGAGCCCCTGGCATCAGGGACTCCAAGCGCTACAAGCGCGTCTCACCCGGATGTTGGGGGGAGGGGGACTCCCTTCCCCTCACTCGGTGTTACGGATTTGGGACTTGCGTTTGCGCAGTGCCATAGCGACAACTGGCTACATTACAAAACTCTACAATTGTTTTTTTTCAGATAGTCACATGTTTGGGATTATTGTTTTTGATTTTTGTTTTTCCTCAAGAGTGTCATTTTCAAATGTGTTTCTGCGCTTTATGTTTAGCGGCAGATGAGAGAAAGTGACAGGGCGGGACGCCAGTAGAGGGGGAGGTTCCCATAGATTAGGAATCCCTTGCTGGGTCCAGTGTCCAATCCCAAATCCTATCCCCATGTGTGTGTAGATAGGAGAGAGAAGGAGTGTGAGGAGAAAAGACTAGCTCAGGGGGGTGGTTGTTCCCTGAGTGTAGTGTGTGTGTCTGGATTCCCCAGTGTGGTAGGATCCAGTGGTGGCAGCTTTAAATTTGTCCAGTGTGTGTTAACTCCCATTCCCCGCTCCCAGAGTTTGGTACCTGTGTCACGTGTGGTCAGGTTGAGTGATCAGGGGTGGTAAAAACTGCCTTACCAGACCGAGGGGGGGGAGTGCGCGCATGAGTTATGTGCTGAACTGGAGGAGTTGGTGTGAGTTTTCTTTTTGTTAAAGAGCTTGCATGAGAGGTGTACCTCTGGTGGTGTGCAGGAGGTCCTGCAGAGGAACTGGACAAGAAGGTGGACGTCTGGCGGTGTGCTAGATGTCTTGCAGTGGCATTAGGGAGTGATTCTAAAAGCAGTGGCTTGTGTATCTGATGATCCTGTGTAGGTGAAGAGGTTCATGTGTAGCCCAGCTAGATCCCAGTAGCATGGTAGGGGTGTAGGGGCTCACGTCCTGTCTCAGTGGAGGCGGAGTGAGTGTGGGACGGTGTGTCCCACGTTGGCCTGAACCACTATCTCAGGGCCCGGAGGGTTCCCTAAGGGAGCGCCAGGTCAGGGGCCTAGGCTGTACATACAGGTCAGTTGAGGAGGATCTTCCTGTGTCTAGAGGACGGGGAGTGTCTGTAACCAGAACTCCGGCGGTCCTAGTGTTGGGCAGTACCGCTCCTAAGTGGAGGGTGCAGAAGTCCTGGCTCGCTGAGCATTTGACTGTCTAGAGTGCTTGACCATTTGTGGGGCCTCTGGAGGTCGTTCCCCGAGGAGGGGGGAAAGCCGGGTTGGGGTTGTGGCCTGACCTGGGAGGAGTACTGGAGGAAAGTGTGTCACTGATACGCCGCTGGCGTGTGCTCTGTCTAGCCTTGGACATACTGAGAATCACCCTGTGATAGGGAGTACTAAAGGAAAGTGTGTCACTGATACGCCGCTGGCGTGTGCTCTGTCTAGCCTGGGACATACTGAGAGTCAGCCTGTGATAGGGATTACTGGAGGAGGGTGTGTCGCTGATACGCCGCTGGCGTGTGCTCTGTCTAGCCTGAGACATACTGGGCCTGTAGTAATGGAACTGGAAGGGGGCGCAGAGGGACGGTGTCCTTACTTCTGACCCCGGTGCAACCTGAGGGTTTAGATCTTAGGTTGGGAGATTAGGAAACTTCTAGGTCAAGAGGAATCTCTGCCCAAGTAAATCAGCTGAAGAGACTGAGGGGGCTGCCCTTGCTGTGTGTTCTGGGGCTCACCTGCAGTTTGTCGTTTCCACTAAGGTAGAGGAAAGGGGGCTTTGCGGTGTGCTGTGTCCCCCCACCTGCTTGAAGAGGGACTGTGCTGTGTGCTTTGTACCTCTGAAGTGAAATAGTTTCCAGGTGGTAGACCAGTGATGGAGTGAGGTCCTGATCTGGTAGGAGAATTGTGTTCTGGTGAGTGCTTCTCTGTGAGGGTGCGGAAACCCAGAAGTAGAGGTAGGGTGGGGCATTCTTACCCGAGACCTCTGGTCAGCTTGGGGGTGTGGACCCTAGGTTGTTGGATCAGTGGTAGTTGTGGCTACACTGAGAGAGAGAGTGGAGAATGGCTATTGTGTGCCAGGGGTTATTGCCCCCCGCTCTGTGGATTGGTTAGGACCTGTGATTTGAATGGTCTTGGCTGTGGATGACTAGTGAGTACCAGTGGGGTATCCTAGTTGTGTCAGCGAGTTATTGTTTAGAGGTAACCAGGTAGGTTCAGAGTGGCGAAAAACCAGAGGGTTGTCCCTGCCGGGCAGGTCCGTGTCCGTGGTTTTTGTCGCCCAAAGCAGTGAAGCCCATCAGTGGAGTGATTGGTCTACCCTGCGTTTTGGCTGGAAGGGGGCTGTGTTGGACCCGGCCCTTTGGGCAGGTTCACCCCTAGACTTTTTGCTTTTTCCTAGCCTGTTTCTGGAACCTGGTGTTGGTGATTCTAGGCCTCTGCGCACTTTTTCACTGTGGTACAGTGTAAAGTGCTGGAGCTCTCTGTATGAAGAGTGAGTGACCTGCCCTCCCATAGGAATGAATGGGGAATATGTATGCCCATGGTAGTTCCTGTTGTGTGGGGAGTGCAGGGGTCGAGTTTGATATGTGTGAACTCGTGAGAATGAATGCTGCAAAATGATGTATGCAGCATGACTGTGTCTAGTCTAGAAGTACCACTTTTGGAAGTTGGCATAATTGTGTAAGTTGGTGCTAGCGTGTGATTGGCTGGTGAGTCTGCCCAGGAGTGCCTGGACCTGCTGGTGGATGGACCGTCCGGTTTGAGTAGGACAGGGTCTGCAGGGTCTGCAAGGCCCCAGAGGAGGGGGTCTGAGTCAGCCGTGGATGAAAGGCCCCTCTGCTGTCAGGGATGGGAGGAAAGAGCGTCTGGTGGTGCCGGGCCGTGCCTGTCGGCCACCCTGCTAGCTCTCCTTCCTGACGGCTCACTGTCACCTCTGGCCCTGAAGCTGTCAGGAAAGACGTAAACCAGAAACATTCCAGCACTCAGGGTCCCTTGCACGAAGTACTTCAAAGGCATTCCTGGCTATAAGAAGGAGCTGTGTCTCCCTCCAACTTGTTCTTGTTCTAGCTCTTGTGGCTGACTTGGATCTACCAGGGGTGGGCGCTGCCCAGCCCCTGGGTGCCTGGATTCCTGGACTCCTGGGGGACCCTTCTGCCCTGCCTGGGCTGAAGGGGGGACTTGGCTTTGCCCCTGGGGAAGCTCTGGGACCTTGGCGGCATGGAGAAGCTGCCTTTTCCTGGGGAAAGCGCTGGAGTTGGTTCCTAGCGCCTGGAGGCGCTGTGCTTTGCCTGGAGCACCTGGGAGTGCTCTGCCTGCTGTCTGGCGCTTTGGAGCGCTTCATTTCCCCCAAGCGCTTGAGAGCGCTTTCTTTGGACTTTCTAGCGCTCTGCCTGCTGTGTAGCGCTTTTCCTGCCCGTTTATAGCGCTGGATGCGCTGAGGACGCCTGCCTGCATTGATTTAATGATCTACGAGTGCCCACCTCGCTCTGCCGTGGTGAAAACAAACCACGAAGGGGCCGCGACCGGATTGGCCGAGACCTGAGGAGAGCTGTGCTCTGATTGGCCCGTGGATCGGCGAGGCCGCGCTGCCATTGGTTGGCGGCCTCGCGTCATGAGGGGCTCGTCGCAGGAGCCGCGACGCGATTGGCTGGGCCGCTCTGAGGCTGAGGAGGAGGAAGGACGCATGGCGACCAGGAGAGAGCTGTTCCCGCTTCCCCCTGCCTGGGGGAAGCTCTGATGGTCGTTGCCGGTCTCCCGTGTGCAGAGGGAGACCGGAGATTCCCCCGCCGCCAGTGGAAGTCCCGCCCCCGCAGCCCGGGTGCCGAGAGGTGATCACCGCCGGGCCCGGGGAGAAGAGGAGGAAGAGCGCGAGGGCGGCCTGCAGAGAGAGCCCCCGCCGATGACAGCCGGTGAGTGCAAGCGGCTGGGAGGGGGCTCCGCGAGGCTGTGGTGGGGCCGAGGCGAGGCGCCAGCTGTGGGACGGAAGATTGGGCGGCCCCGTATGGCAGTGGGCCGCCCCAGCGTCGCGCAGAGCCTGTAGAGGCTCCCACAACCCGGGGGCAGTATCTTGAGCCAGAGTCCCCCGTGGGGGACTCCAACGGAGCGCGGATGCTTTGGGCGGTCCCGCTTGGCAGAGGACCGCCCCAACGCGATGTACAGCTGAGAGGCTCGTGGGGGCCATGTCGCGAGGGGCTCTTGAGGGCCTGCATTGCTTCGTGTTGGTGCCGGGTTAGAGGCACTGCTTCAGGGCGGCCCCGGATGGCAGCGGGCCGCCCCAACGGTGTGTAGAGCCCGTTTGGCTCCAGAGAGGGCCATATTCGAGAAGGGGGCTTCGGGGCATATTTTCGGTGCTCGTCCCCTCCTGCCCCTGAGTGTGAGGGCTAGAGTCCGGTGAGGCTCATGGGGGCACCATTGCTTTAAGAGCCGGTGTGGCTCCAACGTTTGGCTCAGTGTTTTGAGAGCCTGTGTGGCTCAGGTGGCGCAGTTCTGTTGTTCTCCAGGTGCCCAGCACTTTGTGGGCACCTGCCACGTTTAGGCTTTTTTGAACTTCGAGACTGGCGCTGCATGGCAGCGCACCCGGACACTGAGACTCAGGGCGTCTGAGCCCCAACAAGGCCATTGGCCTAGGGACTGCCACAGGTAGTGGCTTATGTGAGTTTGCGCAATGGTATGGTTATTGCACCTCTGAATGTGATCTTTTGCATCATGTGTTATTCCTGCACCTCTGAAGGTTTTTAGGCCTCATGTGATTTTTGGCGCTATTGCTTTACTCTTGACACCTCTGAATGTTTGATGCATTATGTGTCTTTCTTTTCATGCGCTGCACCTCTGAATGTTTAGTCATCATGTGTCTTCTTGCGCTGCACCCCTGAATGTATTGTGATTACATCATGTGCTCTGTCCTTAACACCGCTGAATGTGTAGGTCTATACATCATGTGTTTCTTGCTTTACTACTCCTCTGAATGTATATTCATGCATCATGGGTAACGTGTTCTGAGTTATACCCCTAAGTGGATTTCATCCTTAGGTGGTTGTTCTTTCTAGTACAGGTGGACCTAGTGAGGCCCTGGGTACCTGCGTGACATGCTCCTAAGGTGTTTAGGGTTGCGTAGTGTGTACTTACCTGTTCCCAGTAGTTACTGGATGTGATTCATAACTGTTACTTTGTGCTACAGTGATTTTATATACTTATTCTAATTTCTGACAAGTATTTCTATTTTGGAAAGTGTTGATTATGACAGTGGGCCATATGGCCCTGCCTTGTAAATAATCCCCAGTGAATATTACCCGTGCCAGTTGGCACCATGTATATGTGTGATGTTATCTGATGTGCTTTTACAATACAAAAGGTATTTTTATAATAACCTTGTGTGGAGTCTCTTTTGTGGTGTACCTAGTATGTTGTTGCTATTGTGCGCTGACGCAAATGCTTTACACATTGCCTCCGAGTTTAGCCTAGACTGCTCGTGCCAAGCTACCAAGGGGGTGAGCAGGGGTTATCTTGGCGTGTGACTTCCTTGCCCTGAATAGATTGGTGGTTTCTGCCTGGCTTTGGCGTCAGCCTTAGCCTACCAGAAATAGCCAGTTCTAACAGTAATCTTAAGGGTAGTATTTTGGATTTTTGTTGTTTATGGTCTTGTGTTTAAGTCTATATAAAGACTACTTATTTTTATAAATCCTGTGTTGTGTCTATCAGTAGTGTTATCAGTGTATTACTGTGTATATTCACAAATGCTTAACACACTGCCTCTGAGATAAGCCTGTCTGCTCGTGCCAAGCTACCAAGGGGGTGAGGAGGGGTTACTAATTAGTGTAATCCCCTTATCCTGACTTGGAAGTAAGGGTCCCTATTTGGACAAAGGTGATAACCACTGCCAACTAGAGACCCCCGGATCAAACAGCCCACATCATACTATGTTGGGCGGTGCCTGCTAGGCACCACCACCATATTATGGGCCAGGACCGTACGGCAGGCAATCGTAACCATTACCTGCCTGCGGTGCAGAGGCAGACAGTCTTTCCATCCGCCGCTGTACCACCCCGCCATTGTAATATGGCGGGGATAATTGAAGGGTGGGCGGGAAAAGATGCCGGGCAGATCGCCACCGCCGGTCAGGGGTGGCAATCCGCCCAACATCATAATGGCCCCCCTAATCTCTATAGTGATAAATTGTTATATTAATACGCTGCAACAGTAAAAGGTAAAACTTGATGAAAATATAGTTCCACCAAAGCAGATTTTAACAGTAGTTCGGTGGCAGGAAACTGATAAAAGAAGCAGATGAGGAACAAGTATTGGTAAATGCAGGAAGCTATGCCACAGCCCATGGAAATGGCGCACACAGGAACCAAAGAGAAGCCAGGAAAGTGAGGTAGTAATTCCTTTTTAAGGATATGTTAAAACCAATACATTTCTCAAGCTCAGTGTAAGCGCTGGTGAAACATCAAAATAGTCAAGCGAGATGAAGAAGTGCAACCTTGGCAGCAAAAAATACTTAGATTACCTCAAAAGAGGTAGAAAGAAAAATAGAAACAAAAACACAAACCAAAGTGGGCAAACAATCATAAAAATGTGTAAGTGGAAATGAAATGCTCAGCTAAAGATATATACATTTCCAAAGAGCAGAAGCAGTAGAAAACAGACAATTAACACTCGTTCATATTCTTGAAAGTGTTAGCTTGAAGTTAACCTTGGGCTGGGTATCTCAACAAAGGTTATGAGGGTCGCCCAATATCTCTGGCCATAACTCTACCCCGGCTACAAAAAACAGAAAACCCTTCTCACCATGGACAGCTACTCACACTCTCATCGTACCAGCACCTTCACTGCAACAAAACATTGACTGCTGGAAGGAAGCTGCTCCAAGAGGGGCAGACACATCCATTTTAGGAGCGACAACAGCAACAAAAGAAAAACAGGCAGAATCACCTGCTCAACATGCTAAGCACGAACAGTCAATACTGCTCCTGTTCCACAGTCTTCATTGAAAGAACAGGCATGAGCACATTTTAAGCACACCAATGAAGAACAATTACCATTTCCCCTGCTGGTTTGGTTGGTTGCCTCCACTGTGACCTGCACTGTCAAATACATCCTGAATGGAGAGAGCTGCTTGCAATCCACTGGTCTACGGTGGGTGAAAGGCTTCATGAGAAACAACCACCTCCACCGAAGACACAATGACCCTTGAAAAGCCACAGAAGGGAACCTGCGTCAATTAGAAAGAGGACTCTCAGAACAGAACACTCCATCCATGGCCAGTGAGAGGACCACGCAAACGTGTTGTTTGTACTGCGGACGTTTTGTGTGGTATTAAGAGCATACTAACAGCCGCTAAATTGTGTCTAGAGAGGGACCGCAGGCGGGTTATTATTCAGACTCAAGGTGCGAGAGGTCTTCATTTGAGGCTGAAACTGTATCTACAGAAAGATGCCTCAATGTATTGAATCAAAAAGCAAAGTTTATTGGTAGGAAGGTTTGGAACATGGTGAGCAATCAATAAGGATAAATCCGGAGCAGCAGGTGCTGCCCTGACCTGCCCATCGGCATGACCAGCACGGCCCTTGCTGGTGGGGAGGAGGTCAACCACAGTCAATCTGAGTGGGGGTCAAAGGGTGCGTGCTCCTGCCACCCTTGGTATTTTGGTGATGTAAGGTCCATGGAGGGATGGATAGTGCACTGATAGCGATTCTGTACTGAAATCCACCCCCCAAAAGGAAGAGGCTCGTCAAATCCGAAAATAAAAATGGCCACTAATAATCATAGACTACAAAATCAGCTCAGAATAATCCAGGGTAAAGCGAATCCCGTCTGCTGGCGGGGAGATAAACCGCAGGCGTTTAAGATGTCATTAAAGCTTCAGCTTCACCAGAGGCGTCTAATCTGTAATTAAAATGTGAGTGAAAAGGCATCTTATAACTTTAATAACTCCAGGCAAAATGAACAGAAAAGTTTATGTGCAATTGTGACGACGTTATAAATGTGCTAAAACAGTGTAGGGCCTGTCAAATGTGTAAAAAAAAGACAATGTCAGGCTGGAGAAAAACACCTGATTTTGCCATAGAATGCTTTTATTGAACGTTTGTGTGAAACCAAGAGAGCGATGTGCATAATGATCAATGTTAATTTTAACTTAGAAAAATGTTGGACCTGGCCTTTTTTGCACGGCCACCCCCAGATTTTTGTCGTCTGTTGCTGAACCTGTTTTTGCTGTCATTAGACTCTGTGCAGTTTGTTCTGCTAACCAGTGCTTGTGCTTTCGCCCTATTGGCACAGTCAATTTACTTGTATGCCCCTAGTAAATGGTACTACATGTCACCAGGGTCTGTAGATTAAGTGCTACTGGTGTGCCACCCACTCAAGTAACCTTTCAAATTCTGTCTCTGGCCTACCACTGCAGCATGTAGTGAAGTTTTAAATTGCCATTTTGACCTGGCAAATTAAACCTGTTTTCGAGGCCTAAATCTTCATTTTTAGTACTAATAAGTAACCCCTAATGCAGACCCTAAAAGCTCATAGGGCAGAAGGCATTGTATTTAAAAAGTAGGACATGTGTATTGAAATATTACATGTCCTGTATTTAAGTATTACATGTCATGGCAGTGAAAAACTCCTAAAGTCCTTTTTCACTACCATAAGACCCATCTCTTCCATTGACAACATTTCATTTACTAAGGGCTAACTTTAAAGTCGAAGCAGATACAAATGTAATGTTTAGGCTCAAATTATTTGTAAATGAATCCTCTTTAATGGTAAAGTTGGATATTTAGTGCCAAGTTTCCTGAAAATGGCACTTTTAGAAAGTTGGCATTTTGTTGTTCCAACCACTTGTGCCATCTGCCAGGGTCCTGGGTCCCATGTCTGTGAATGAGTCTGATGTTAGGGTTTGTGCAAGACAGTATCACAAAGGGGGCTTAGGTGTGTACAGAGTAGGTCATCCTGGCAGGATGACTAGGGAGGGACTGTACTCACCTCAACATACACTTTAAATGGCTTTGCCTCCTGCACACCCAAAGCAACCTGAAACCTGGCCTGGCCTGCCCTGTTTTTGTCACCCCCCCAGATTGTTCGGAGCCTTGTGCTCTGTGAACAACTGAAATCTGGTTCCCCAAAGATACATTTAAATTTTTTCTGCAGCCCATGAACACGCTAATACCTCACGTTCTATCATGCTATAATTTCTTTCAGCTCCAGTGAGAATCCTTGAGGCAAAAGCGACAGTATATTCTTGTCCCTTCACCATTTGACTTAATACTGCACCCAACCTGTTGGAGCTGGCATCAACAGTTACAATACTTCTTTCCCCATGGGTAAAGGGTCTCATAGCAGGTGCCTCCACTATCAACCTTTTGACAGAGTCAAAAGCATTCTGTGTTTCTTCCGGCAATACATATCTAATATTCTTCTTCAATACATTTCTTAGTGCCTGCACAAAAACAGCGTAACCTTGCACAAATCTTGCCTAATACTAACTCAGACCAAGAAATGCCCTCAAAGCATCTTTATTGGTAGGTATAGGTGCATCATTAATGGCATTGAGTAAAGACAATTTTGTTTTTATACCCTCATGTGAGATGTTGTATCCAAGATAATCCACTTTCTCGGTAATGAACCTACACTTGCTCATATCCGCTGTCATACCATGCATCCCCAATTTACTTAACACCTTGAATGCTCATGAGGAGCTGAGCTCGTCATGAGCCACGGCCCTCCGGTGCTCATGACGAGCTCAGCTCGTCATGGCCCGTGGAACGCTCAGGTGCGGAGAGAATTCCCCCGCTGTGCTGAGCGTTCCACAGGAGGCAATACACCTGTGACGAGCTGAGCTCGTCATGAGCACAGGAGCGCCGTAGCTCATGACGAGCTCAGCTCGTCATGAGCATGGGGGCGCTGTGCGCGCCCCCCTCCCCCACATCACAGCGGGGGATTAACCCCCGCAGCGAAGGGGTTAAAACATTTACCAACAAAAGATAATACTGGTCTAAGATTTAAGTATGGATAAGAATGTCATCTTGAAAGGCTTGGACACCTGATCCATAAGACTTTGGAATACACTGGCAGTAGATGCCAATCCAAACGTCATCCTTTTGTACATATACACACCAAAAGGAGTAACAAATGTTGTCACTGGCTGTGACTCTATTGATAAAGGAATCTAGTGGTACGCTGAACGTAAGTTAATGGTGGTAAAATACTTGCTTCCACCCAGTTTAGCTAACATCTCTATAATTCTAGGGAGAGCATGGCACATGGTATGACGGTGAATATGAACAATTTCATTACTGGGAAAGTGGAATATCTTGAACACAATATGTGAGGGTATAAAACCAGGTATGACGGTGAATATGAACAAGTGTAGATTCATTACTGGAGTTGCCTGTTCTATTGTTTGAACAAAGTTGTGAGCATCATCTAGTTTTGCATGACTTGTTCACTAAATTTGGTAGCGTTTTTAGCAATAAGGTCGGGACAGTAAATGGATAGCAACACAGTATCAAGTTGAAAAAGAATGTTATACCTGTGGTACAGAAAGTTAAACCAGTTCATATTTCAGCCAGGGATGAACTAAAAAAACGTTTAGACAAGATGTGTTCGCAAGATATAATAACACCTGTTGAATCTTCTGAGTGGTTTTACACTGCGGTTGTCGCCCGCAAAAGTTCAGGTGATATACACTTATGTGCGAACTTGAGAGTTCTCGATCACAACATAGTAGTGGATTTCCATCCTCTCCCTAGAATTCAGGAGATGTTAGCTAAACTGGGTAGAAGCAAGTATTTTACCAGATGTAGGGGGTAGGGCAGGGAGTCACCTCACACAAATGCTGGCACCAGGTATAAATATTTGACCTCCAGAGCCACCCATCAGAACACTCCTGGACCTGTGAAAGATACAGACGAAGGACTGTCCTGCTGCTAGAGAATTGCCCGCTACTTCAAGGACTACCTTTGTGTGTGAGAAGGAAGACTGAACCTGCTTGCCCTCATCCCAGGCTAACCAGAGTGACTCCAAGGATCGGTTGAGTGACCTCCTGTGTGAGCTACAAGGAAACAACAAGCTTCTGAGGTACCTCAGCGTATCTGCTACAACTGGACCTGACTGGCCCTGACTGGACCTGCCTGAGCCATGCTGGCCTCTGCTGGAGGGAGTCACTGATCCCCAACAGGGGCCTCCATAGGTCCTGGACCCTTGGCTGGCATCAGAGCTTACCTCCTCCTAATGAAAAGTTGAAAATCCTAAAGTTTGGGCTCCTCACAACAGCAAATGGACCCATTCGCGCCAAGACTCTGTCACCTGTGACAACCACCAACATGATGTTCACGTGAGATCTGCTCTTTGTGGTGACAGCAACAAGCAGTGCTGACCAAAAATGAGAAAGCTGCATTTTGTGCCACAGCAATAACAGCACACGAGGACTACTATTGCAAAGCTGCAGTAATGACCATCTGCAACACTCAACCGTCTCTAGGTACTACAGCGATGACTGTCTGCGATGCCTGGCCTGCTCTGCACTCTAAAGTGATGACTGTTCGCAATGCTTAGTCTTCATCTGCGGTCTCTTCCACTATGAATGGAACTCTTTGTGCCATACTTAGAAGGTAATGTTTCAGTGGAACTAGCATGGTCCCTGTGTCCAACCCTATTGAGGTCAGTAAGAACTTATGACTTTCCCCTGGTCTAGTGTTACCAGATAACCGCAAGTTCCGCTTTTTGCTTTTTACTTAAAACTCTAAAACTGAACATCCCCAGTTCTAGTGACTGAATTTTTGTTGTTCAGGTACCATTTTATTTATTTAAAGTTACTCTATTTTCTAAATTGGTTTGTGGTTTTTCTGTGTTTTCATTTTTATTACTGGTTGTGTGCTGCATAAATACTTTACATATTGAATCTAAGTTAAGCCTGACAGCTTTTATGCCCAGCTACCAGAGGGTTAAGCATAGTTGATTTAGTGACTCTTTGTGGCTCACCCTGCCAAGGTTTGGGATTGTTGTCTGAGTGGGGCTTCCACCCCCTCAACCAATAAACCAATGTCTTACGATAAGTGAATTATTTGAAAACATTTGCAACGTTTTCTTAACTTCAGTCATCAGTGTGAGATTTCTTACATAATTAAGTGTAGGGAAAACACATCCAAGAGCACGTGGTATGTGCTCACTGAGATATTGACTGACACCTTTATCACTAAGGCAGAGCATTTAATAAATGTCTCGTCCAGGAAGGTCGTTCCCATCGTACATCAAACAACTGTATTAAAATGGTGGTGCGAAAGTGATGCAGCAGCAATCATGGTCCTTTGACCTACCGAATAGTGTGGGGCCAAATGCTTTATGTTCACAATGCTCTTTTGGGACACCCTAGAGATAAACATAAAGTACTCTGTAGAGCATTGGCAAGAGCTATGATTTAGTTGGCATGCTGCACATCTCATTTCTCTGACCCTGACGTTCTTAACTTATGTAGTGATATAAATCTGAGCTAACACACATCTATAAACTAGTTAATCCAGCCATTAAAATCTTAATTAAACAAAAGGAAAGAAGGCGTCTGTACAGAAGTCGGGCTGTTTTATCCATTGGCTGTACATTGTTTTAACACTTGTAAAACCCAGTGTGATTTACTACCGGCAGATTTCATGCTGTCAATAGATTTTAAGCATCATGAGGATGGAATTTTAGAACCTGCTTCTACAGCGGCTAGTACATAATGCCAAATCTTTTGATTTGCATCAAGTAATAACTCAATAAAAGCAAATAGTTTTTAATAATGCTTGAACAACATCAAGTCATGGCTTTGCAGTTATTTTTTTCTTAATTTCACATTTAAACAGCCAGGCCCTGCTTTCATTTCTAAGACAGCGGTTCTTCCACTTATAAATACAAGTTTATAATTGTGTAGAATTGGACAGAAACTGCACCAGTGGCTTAGCTGTTAAAAGTGAAATATGTGTTGCAGTATGGACATATGCTATCCACATGAATGACTCTGAAAACAGGACATCAGGCTTCCCTGCAACCCTAACCGCAGCAGCCCCAAGTCAAAATAAATGTGCTTGTTATGTGGAAGCTGACTCGAACATTACCTTGCACTTGAATCCCACGATGCATACTTAATTTGCAGAGGTCAGACTTGCAGTGACATTAAAGGGCTATCTAATGTCAGGCTGGAACAACCTTTCCACATGCATGGAGACCTGACTCAAGTATAAAACATAGTTTCAAAACATGATCAAGGACATAAACAAGGACTGGAAAATTCATCTGCGCTACAATATGCTATCAGTTAAAAGCCAGATCCATTGGAATTTGTTTTTTGGCTAATATGCCCCAAAACTGTGTTCATCTCTTCCCGAGCCTAGACAATCTCCAACATAGATCGGCGAGACTCACGGGCCCTATACCAACCGCAATTTCATTTTCCTAGTTCCACAAAGATGTGTCAATGACACCCATCAGGGACTTCCTATAGAACAATGGACCAGCGTTAGGGAGTGCTGGCTGCTGGATTATTCCTGACAGGATGACAGGGAGAAGATAAGTGCAGAAACGTCCGCCTTCACCTGACAAATGTGTGAGGAGGAGAGAGAACAGCTACATCAGATGAATCATGCAAAGACACGTAGGAACTCTAGCAGTAATATGCTTATGTTCCAACATGGCTTTGATGTAAGCCTGTCCTTGATTCTGGTTTTCCCGTAGACAGGGATGATCGGAGCCCAGAACTAGTATGGTAGGTTATTTTGTCACTGCTAGAAGAGTGAGCTATTTCTTTGTATTAGGTCCCTGGGGAGTCCACATGAAGCGGCATTATGCCATCTTTGAAAGAGTTGAAAAAGAGCAGTTAACTTTTATAGGATATACTTAGGATCTATCATCAAACAATAGGCAGTGGCTTCTTTGAGAAAGACTTCTGTCCCAGATACTTTAGAAAAAAATGGTCTTTGCAGAAGATAAGAAGATTAAGTCTTTTGCTGTCTGCCTGGCAAAAGATCTTGTGCCCGAGCTTTGTGTGTGATTCTCAAGGTTCAGACCAGCAGATCTCAGGAGAGATTAAGGGCAAAGGAGGGGATTACAGCACACAAATTAGATGATCAGGTGGGACTGAACTTTAAATGGGTCTTGGCTCAAGACAATGGTTGACATTGTTTCCCACCATTATCGGTGCCCTACTATTTTAGAATCTATCCCAAGCTATCTGGGAGATTTCGGAGTGACCAGGAGAAAGATATATATTACCCTATATTTGGACTTATAAGATTTTCCAGGATCCAAAAGTACTGAAACAAAAGGCCCATATTCCCTAAGAAAATTGTAAATTCAAATGGTTAAGATTTTCTGTTATGCCATGCTATATCTAGAGCTTTTTGCCACAGGAAACAAATCTTCTGTGCGATCACGCAGAGAAGGTATCTAGTAACATGAAGCCCTGCCCAGCTGCAGATTCCAGCCTAGCACAACTGGAAGAATTCAAGTTCCAAAAAAGAATCAAAGAAGTGAGAAAAGCAATTGAAAGGATCGTGGTAGAACAATTAAATTCCTTCTTCATCAAATATCAAATATTAGTCAATCATAAATAAGACTTAAGAGTTGGGCACACTACTGAAACAGCTGCCATAAAGATCATTGATGCTATCCATCACACCCTTGACAATGGCATCACTTGCCAGATGGTCTTCAGCAACTTGTTTGCTGCATTCAACATGATCGATCACAATAGGCTCATCTCCATAAAGGAACAAAATATAGGCATCAGGGGAAAAGTTCTTAATTGGTTTTCTTCGTTCCTCTTAGGAAAATGCTTATGAGTAAAAGTGGAGAATACACCTTGCCCCAGCTAGATTAATATGTGCCCCCCGCCCCTTAGTGATCAATCCTTGCTCCAGCTGTCTTCTATAAATACATGGTGACATTTAGCTTAACGTTGAGATACTCTGGCTTTAACTTACATTAGTATCCAGATGATACTCAACTGTACCTATAAACATCAAATATTCCTGAATTTAACAGCATGACAATTTTCCTTTCCAATCTTCAGTGTTGGATTAAAGAAACATTCCTCCACTTAAACCTTCAAACAGAATTTCTTCTTCTCTCCTCATTGGCAAAAAACGAAAATATAGATTTGTCTCTCCAGGACCTTCTAAATCTCAAAACGTTTATTGCTGCTCATTTACCATCAGTCATATCATTGGGATTCACCATTAATCCAATACTCTCATTTATCCCACAAAATAAACAAGATAGCCTAAGCAGAAAAATAACATCTGCATAAGCTTAAATAATACAGCACCTGATTCATCCCAAATTACTCATGACAGTGGTGTGAGCACTTTTCAGTTCTAGGTTGGACTTCTGAAACATACGGTACTGGCGGAACCACTACATTCACACATGGCCCCAAATAGAGATATATTCACCTTGGCAGCCAGATTAGTCCATCAACCAAATAATTCCACCATAATACTCCTATTCTCCATGACCTCCAGTGACTCTCTCCACTAATGAGAATATGCTTCAGGCGTCATGTAGTCGTCCATAGAACCATTCAAGGAAACTCTCCAAGTTATCTGGCAACTGTACCGGTCAACTCAGTTGATGACCAACAGGCATGAGAACCAAGAACATTGCAACTGGAAGTTCCCAAATTCAAATTATCATTTCAATCAAACAATTCTCTACCCATTAATCCTAGAACGTTTACACCTGACCTTACTTTTAGGAGACAGCTCAAAGCATATCATTTGAAACAATTCTGTATCAATTACTAACAATACGCCAATAGTGACTGCCTGGCACTGATTAAGCTGACAAGGTTACTCGCCTATTATTTGTCTACTTATTACGTACAGTTTATTTGCATGTCTTCCTATGTATGAACTCAACAGCCACATTGTTTGATTGTTTCTCTATCCCCCCTTTCTCGATATCCCTGTGTATTTCAGGTTCACTGTTGTTTGTCAAGTGCCTGTAGACCTCCTGTGGTATGACTACGCTATATAAATATTACATTCATTGCATTTGTTTTGGGATTTTTACTGCTTAATGACTGTTTTAAAGTTGTTTTACAGATTCATTTCTCTGAAAGAAGTCAAAATCTTCAGACATGGTTAGCTGGGGTTAAGCTACGATTTTGTACTGTAACTCACTCTAGACCAATGTTGTTTTGGTGTTATTTTCCTCAGATTTTTATCTGAGAGAAGCTTATCGCTTGAGACATAATTATAAAGGGAAAGCTTAGGATGTTTGACTGGAACATGCACTTGACTAGTTGTCTTAACTTTTTTGCCACACACCCTTGCTCTTCCCTGAGTTATAATCTGGATTCTGAAAAGCAGTAGCACACAGATAGTTTCCAGGAAAAAACATAAGATCCACGGAGCTAAATTTTACATCAATCATTTAAATCCTATAATACATGTGGGCATTTGCAAAGTACCAGAGATACAGGTAGTTTAAATTATTTTGCCAAAGTATAGTATTACACATCTAGTAACAGTGGATCAGGTATATGGGACTGTGGTCTTTGGTGCTTGCACTAGAAGATAGAGTATTAGGTTAAATGACATTTTTATAAAGACTGGATGCAGCAACTTCTTTCAGAAACTACCTGCTGATCAGAGCTTGGCTCTGATAATCCTTTGAGGTCCTTGGCAAGCATAAAATGTCCTGCCACCCACACCATATCCAGTTCATCCCTCCAGCCAAGAAGTATTACCCAATGTCAAGTAGACTTGGTAATCTAGTCCATTGTGTGTATGTATACGCACGTACACATACACATCTGTAGGAACTCCCATTGTCAAACCCTAGGATACCTTGAGATTGATAGCCTTCTCTCTTCCCGTGAGAAGGAGAGTACATAGCTTATAGGAAGGACATCACAAATGTGTGCTAATGGGTTCAAGTCTTGGTTCTAGAAACTTCAAATAGTAAGATCCAGGCACTCTTTGGTCTTTCCCTGCCAAAGTTTGAGGGAATGTATAAGGAGTTCCTAAAACTAAGAAATGCAATGCACCTCCCCCGAAAGCTGTGCAATATATTTTATTATAAGTAGGGCTCCCAGTTTTATGGTACTTTATTTGAGCATATCCGTCTCAATTTATCCATATTTATTTTATGGTCATCTTTTTGGCATCTATCCACATTTATTTTGTGTTTCATGAATAAATAGAGTGGCAACATGGTATATTTCCTCATTTATTTATCTGATAAAAGGCACTCAAAGTCTGATGTCTGTTGCTTTTAAGCAAATTAAGCAGCCAATATAGTAAAACACTGCACCGACATGTAAATATTAGCATTGTATAAAAATATAAGTTAACATACGTCTGTATTTAAGGAAATCTCATCCTGATTTTTAACTCCTCATCTGCTCAGATGTTGGCTTTGAATTCATGAAGGACAGTGTCAAAAGTCACTCACAAGAAGCACGCTTTTCTGTATTTTTCTGCTTTTAAAACTAAATACAGACAGAAAACACATTGTTTTCTGTCTCTATCTGTAAAAATCAGTAAAAACTGGGAGCCTTAAATATATGATATTAAACAAGGTTTAATTCTATTTTGTTGCCAATTTCCTTATCAATAAACAAATGTATATTTCCCCCAAAAAATTTTATTCCATGACAAACACTTTACACCACAAACGGTAGAATGGAAATTCCAGAAGCAGTCCACAATGGACTAACACCCAAATGTTTCTAGGTGTCTGCTCAGGCAACTATCTTTCAGCACCCTTAAAAAATATTCTCAAAACAGGGATTTAGTCTAAAATAGAGGTTCAGACAACCTGGACACTATCAGGTTTTTACCTTTTATCGTTTTACCATAATTCAATTTAATTGTTCTGCAGTAGTGAAAGTTAGCAGCTCCTAGCAAGGATTAGCATATCAAAAGAACTTAAATGAAAGCAAAACTTTATGATTATAGGTGATAACCTCAGTGAAACTGGTCCTGTGCTAGCTGTTTAAATGTAAGAAGTGTATCTAACAGTAAAACGATTACTATTCAGTTCTTAATTTGTAAAAAAAAGAAGTGCAAGGGCCCTTGTCAGGAGTCCACTTCCACTCGCACTGCCCATTGCCACTGTCAGCGCTGCTAATTACAGTATCAACACAGCTACTAACCATCACAGTCCTACAAGTGTGACCATTCTGACTATTCCAGGCTACCAACTGAATAAAAATGGCTTTCGTGGCAGGTATTAGTAATTTTTCATGTACATTTAATTAATAAACAACTGTTGTTCTGATCAGCTCTAATTTAGGCAAAGAGAGCCACCATGTGGCAGACTGCCATAATTTCCGGTGTTGCCAATTAAGTGCATAGCACCGGAAACCACCGGCTCAAATTAAGCACGATTACTATTTAACTACTACCATTATGTTGTGATACTTTACAGAAGGCACTCACCTGTGATAAGGTCTGTGCTGATTTGTCTGGGTCTTACCACATTCTTTTTTGGTATCTTTCAAACTTGTAGCTTCAATGACCAGTGGTCACTGTACACTGCCGAGGGGTACAGTGGGTTGCTAAAAAAGGTATTTGGGCATTCACAGTCAGCACCAACTAGCTCCTCAAAAGAGGTTTAATGAAAGTAAAGTATCATGATGCTAAGAGCTTACCTCAGTGGAAACGGAAGTGCATTTACTGTTTAAATGAAATTAGATTATCTAATTAACTGAAGCTTGATAAAACAAATCTAAATAAAAAAAACTGCATTTACCACAAGGCTTAGGGGCATTACTGCAGATCGCTTAACGGGATGCACACACCTGTGTAACACTATGTTGATTCAGCTTGGACCATTCCTTTTAAGTAGGTTACAGATGTCATGCCCTGTTCTGTAATAGAAACTAATTAATTAAAAATCCAGGATATATAGGTTTATGGTGTGCATTTGTTTTTGCTAATGTTGAGTGTGTTATAGGGAGTAAATAGTTCACTAAATCACAGCTTAAAGTTGTTCAAAACCTTATTGAATAATATACCCGTGGCTACTGTAAAGAAAATACACGGTAGTGTGTGACCTCGCAGTAGCATCCATTAACGCCCGACAACTTTAAATACAACAGATCAAGAAGGAATACTTGGTCAGCTTCTCGCTCCGCAGCTGTGGCCAGAAGCAACACATGTAGGTAAAATATGGCGAAGACACTTCAAAGTTCAAAACAGTTTATTTATAACGTGAACGTGTTTCACATTAGCAAAATATACCACATCACTACATTGAGGGGCATTTATTAGAAGTGATAGTGTCTAAATATTAGCTTAGAACAATTCCTGCTCCCCAGGCCTTGACGACGAGGACGTCACTGGACCAAAAGGCATGTCAGCTGTCATGTGCCCTCTATATGGAAATGGACGAGAGGATGCTTTTCACACTAACATATAGCATCCAATGTGGTCTTGCACTTCATGTAATTACGTATATATGTAGAAAGCCCAGCGTTAGGGACCATATAAGGAGGAAAGGAGAAGTGCTGGTATGAGTGCTTGGTAGGAGAACAGAGAGAGAAACCACAAATGACATTTTTGCAACAACAACAAAAAATCCATTGTGTTGGGCTGCATGGGGAAACTAATTTCAAAGGAATGCAGGAAGATATTTACATATGGGAATTATGGCTAAGCTTTCCTGGGTGTAGGGTTGTACTGGAGGCACACATCTGTAGCACCTTCTCAGCACATAGTGGTATTGTATTCCCTATAGAGGACAAATATATGCCCCACAACGAGGCCATGCTCTGCAGCAAACGACAAACAGCAGAAACGCACACATCAACCTAAAGCTACCAGCTAGAGAGTCAGTATCCTTATTCTTACCAAGACTGTGGTCACTTCAAACATCCTGGCGCGCGATCAGCAAAATGCACAGGTCAGTAGACGCCAGGGTGTAGATCTGTAATATGCTTTTCCTACACAGAAACTGAAATTCATCTTACAACTTGCGTTATGACACCTCCCTCCCCAACCAAGCCCAGGCCTTCCATTCATCATCTTCAACATACAGGGGTGCAGAAGCAGAGCATCATTTGTCTGTGAAAGACATATAATTGAATATTTTGCCAGAGAAAGATTCAAATGTAATGAAAGGGTATAGATTACGCGCTGGTAAGGTGCGCAGCTTTATAATTCTGCCGGCTTCCCCTGGCAACGATTGTGAGGTGAAAGAAGTGAACAGAAAAGGGTGGAGGAACCTGGGGAGGAATGAATTGAAAGAGAATGAGAGAATGGAAAAAAGATGACGGGTAGAACATAACATGTAACCTTGCAGATGAAACCCGTACCGTATATTATACGTATAGTAGCAAATACAGCAGAGACCTGGTGAAGCAACTACACAGCACATAAGCTGTTTGCTTATTGTTGTATATTTATCTTTCCTCTATTTCCATGCTCTACCATAGTTCTTACCTGTGTCACTCATTCCAGAATGTATATGGCTCTGTCTCCTTCTAGTGTTCTAGCTGGTGACAGTTTGTGCCTGGCCAGCTTGTGTTGAGGTTTGAGGTTCCGTGACAATTGTAAGTGGTGCATTTGACTCGCACGAATATGGTCGAGTCTGGTATCTAAGAACCGCAAATGACGAGTTTAGTAAGTGCGCGCAGTTTCGCTGTGCTAACTTGAACCGTTCGTTTGTTATGTGGGTTTTTCATCTGTACCCACGGGTTCCATCTTAGATTCGGCATCCATTTTGTCTCTTGCCCTCAAGTAGCCAGCGAACGGACGTTGTCCGCTTCGCGACCCTGGGACTCTCAAGATATCTACGGAAGACACATGTCCTTTGTAAGTGTCTTTATAACGAGGGGGATGCTAATGTAAGGCAGATGGCGCCGCTCGAGGCTCATCTTGCCGCACGGACTTATTGTCTCAGCCGTGTATCTCATTAGGCACGTCCCTTTGATGCCTGTATCTCGTGTTTCCCGATACCTCCCCTTTTACACCCTATCCGATCTCCCCACTGTCTCCGTCTTCCTTTCCACCTGTCTTTGTTCCTATTTCGATCTGTTTTACTACCGATTGGAATGCACTAATGTTGGGAAGATGGGTTTTTACAGTTGGGAACCGCCAAATGTTTCCGCAATTATGATCCGGACCTCATGTGTTTGAAAGCGACCAAAGCGACCCCTCTGGGGGATAATAGTGGGAACTGGGTTGTAAACTTTTGTGTTCAATGTAATCCTATGGGTAAGAACTGTATAAAAGGAGCGATCCACAGAACCAATTTGAAGCAGTCTCCCCAAGTTGCACGTGTGCTGCTTGTCGTGACTTCTGTGTTCCCTGCAGTAAATAAACCTTGAATCTTTGACGCCGAAGGAAGTGTCCCGTGTCTCTGTGATTCGTACGCCGGAGCAGGTTACCCACGAAGGTTTCAGGTGTTGTGCCCTGGCACCGCTGGGTCCTACAGAACCCAGTCCTTCAGTTGGCGCCCAACGTGGCGCTGCATCAGTGGTACCGGTCCAAGCCCGACGATCGTGAGGAACTTCGTGTGAAATCTCCGAGGGAAGGTGCACTCCGCTTCATCGATCCTGTTGTCGAAATAAGTGGCCCGAAGACTTTTCCCGCGAAGATTCCCGCCTCCGGACGGCTGCGACGGACTGCTGCCCTGACTGTAGACCTGTTTTGGCGCCTGGCGTAGACCTTGGTATAGCGAGACGATAGACGGGCCTTCCTGGTGACGCCATTGATCTTTGAGTTAAGTATTTGTGGGTCGCTCCCATAGTTCTTGGTTGTTGACACTTTAGCGAGTGTTTTTGTTGTTAACGCTGTGTGAGTGTTTTTGTCGGTGACACTTTTGCTAGCGTTTTGTTGTTGTGTTATTTGACGACTGCAGCCGCCAAAAACCGAGGGTTTTTGTTCTTTGCTGGGACTTGGTAAATCCCGTAACCCTTGAAGTTTGTGAAACTCGGCTAGTGTGCAAGATGCCTGGTCGTAGTACTTTGTTTAGCTGTTTCAGACCTTGTGGTACGGATTCCCGACTGGAGGACTCGTGTCCGATACCTCCGGTTGGAACTCCCACTTATGAACTATATAGTAAACATGGACTGGGTCCGATCACCTTTAATGATTATTGGCTTAAATATACAAAGAAGGACGGCGACCTTCGTTGGCCACCTCATGGTAGCTTCGAGGCGCCGATTTTAGATAATTTAGAGATTAAGTTGTTCGAACGAAAATCAAGGCCGGCCATGTTTGATGCCTTTCGGTTGTGGCGCAAAGAAGCCCGACAGAAAGAAATCAGACAAAATAAACGTAATCAGCGAGATAATGTTGCTACTATAGTGAAGAAAGCTGAGCAGTTTCAGCGTGATAAGGAGGTTAAGGATAAGGAAGTGTTTGACAGACTACAGCGTATGACCATAGATAAATGTTACCCCGCTTTACCTACGGAGTCGGAAAAGAAGGAAGAGGCAGTTGAGGATCCCTTAATGTCTTATCTTATGAAGTCGCCACCTCCGTACGTGCAGGGTACAGCAGCTGCAGCTCCTGTGGTTCCTGCCGTACCTATCCTTCCTGTGCCTGTTCCTCAGCCTGTACCCGCTCTTCCGACTGTTCCTGCTCCTTTGCCTGCTTCTATCCCTACTGCTCCTCCGCTTCCACATACTCCTGCTCCCGCTGCTGCTCCTGTTTTGTTGACTCCTGCTGCTGTTACTGTTTCTACTCCTTCACTTGTTAGTCCTGTGTCGTATCTTTCTCCTTCTACTCGTAGTCGTAACTCTCCCCTTGCCGCTAGCTTCTTTCATTCGCTTGGGCCTGTTCATGGGTCCGCTAGCTCCGATGGTCCTCAGAGACGTAGTCAGCTTCCTGGAAATAGAGAACGCGTTGCGCTATATAATATGGCGATGGGTTGGATGGTAAATCCTCTTAGAAATCCGCCCCGTGTGGTACTTGAAACATTTTGTCAATTTAATATACCTACCCAGAGATACGTGTTTGATGAAATGTGTAAGTTCCTTCGTGATCAGATAGAGGCTGATGCGCCTGACGAGGTGCTGACCGCCCTGTCTGAGCTTCAGCTCCAGTTTTCACATGGACTGATAGTAGATACTAATGTTCGACGTGCTATTGAGCGGTTGTTATCTCTTCGCCCCGCTCCGATACCTCACGCATTGTTTGTTGAGGATATTGAACCACAACCAGACGAATCTGGCCAATATCCTATGCGTGAAGTTCCGCCGGTCTGGGTACCAGCTGATCCTAATGCTCATCCTCCGACATTGGCGCATTTCCAGAGAATATGGATACATCTTCCATGGAAACGCTCGGAAGTGTTACAGGTGAAGCAATCTTTGCCTGACCCACGCAAAAATCCTACAGGGTATTACAAAGAATTATCACAGCTTGTAGATGCTACGGTAATGAATCTTGCCGATATCGATATGTTGTTTGGCAATGTAGTACCGCAACCGGTATGGGCTAAGATTCGACATGAAAATCACCCGGCTGAATTAGGTGGTGCTTGGGCTGCCATTGTAGCGGCAGACGCCGGACAAGTAGCTGCTACTAAACCCGACCAGTTGATTCTTGACCTTCCTCAAAGGATTATTACGCTAATGAAAACTCTTATGCCAGCTATGAAGGTGAACTGGGATAAATTGTCAGCTTGTAAGCAAAAGAAGGACGAGAGTGTTTCCGACTTCTTTACGAGGTTCGAGGAAGCATTCATCGACCATAGTGGTCAGGATATGGGTACCGAGGGTGGACAGAGATTGTTCGTGGATAAATTTGTTTGTAACTTATTGCCCGATTTGAGCAATAAATTGAGAAATTCGGAAAGCGCATGGGCCGTTTCTACTTCAGCTCAGATATTGGCTACGGCACAATATTATGAGAATAGAGAGAAAGAAGAGAGCGACCGTGCTGACAAAAAGACGAAAGAGCTAAAAACTAAAGTGTTGCTTCAACAAGCATATCCTCCGCGCCCAAATCAGAATGCACCCCAGCAAAATAGATCGCAGCCGCAATCAAATCGGTCACAGCCGCGTAATGATTCCTCCTCCCAAAGATCATCGTTGGGGTACAATCAATGTGCTTATTGTAGACAGGAGGGACACATTAAATTCAATTGCCCTGTTTTAAATGAACGTAATGGTGGTAACTCATCTAGAGGAGGTCGTGGTGGTTCGCAGCAGGCACCACGTGGTAGAGGTCGTGGTACTCAGAATGATCGTTCTGATAACTCCTCTACTAATACTAATTGTTTCGATCAACGTGGATCGTCGCAAGGACAATCTGCGCAGTACAATGTAGACGACTATTACGTCGATCAGGGAACTGACGACAGTAATTACTAGGATAGCCAAAGACAAGGAGAGGGAGTGGTATCAGTTCCGGTTGATCAGAGAGGGCCTTACGTCGCGGTTGCTACATCGGGCGTCGTTGAGCCTTTTCTGTTGGACACTGGTGCAGCGAAAAGTTCCATACAGCATTCGAAACTCCCTGGCGCACCTTTGTCTGGCTTAACAAATGTTTCCGTTGGATTCTCTGGCGCCCCCGTTAGCAATCCAGTTTCACGCCCTTTGCCCCTTAAAATTGGGTCACGTGAGCTAGAAGCTCCATTGATTCTGACCACAGGTTGTGGTGAAAATCTTTTGGGCCTGGATTTGCTTAAACGTTTGTATGCGACTTTGTATTGTTCTCCTGCGGGAGTACAGCTTACGTTTGGGGAGAGAGTTGTCTCTCCCATGTATTTGTCTCTTGACAAGCTCCCACCGGAATTGAGTTCTCTTCCTGCGTCTTTGTGGGCGACGGGTCCGAATGATGTGGGCCTACTTGATATCTCGCCCTATGTTGTCCAGTTGAAATCTAATGTACGATTGCCACGTATTCCCCAGTATCGTATCTCTCTTGATGGTGAACGTGCATTGTTAGCGATCATTTATGATTTGATCGAGAAAGATGTGATTGAAGAGACTCGGGGAAACGTGTGCAACAGCCCTGTGCTGCCCATTCTTAAACGTACGGATCCTTCCAAACCGCCTGTTTATCGTTTTGTTATCGATTTACGGGAAGTGAATAAAATTGTGGTTCCTCAATTTCCTGTTGTGCCTGACATCACGGCGCTACTGACTCTGATTCCAGCTTCTGCATCGTGGTTTTCGGTGATTGACTTGAAAAATGCGTTTTTCAGCATCCCGATTGCTGAAGAGAGCAGAGACCTTTTCGGTTTCTCTCTCGGTGGACGTAGCTTCCGGTTTAAACGCGCTCCTCAGGGCTACTGTGAAAGTCCATCAATTTACAGTCAAGCCTTGAAGGGTCAACTGGATGCGTTTAGGTTGCCGGTCGGTGCGGCCTTGATCCAATACGTCGACGACTTATTGGTGGCTGCCGACACTCAGGACATTTGCAAAATTGCTACGGTGTCGTTGCTGCAACATCTCTGTGAGTTGAATCACAAGGTGTCACCTACTAAACTCCAATATTGTTGTCAAGAAGTAACCTATCTGGGTCACTTATTGTCAAAGGAGGGAAGGAGGTTGACCCCAGAGAGGATTGCAGCGATTGCGCGAATGGCTGTGCCAAGAACCCAAAGAGATGTGCGTGCCTTTCTAGGTATCACGTCGTACTGCAGGCAATGGATTCCTAATTTTTCATTGCTAGCGAAACCATTAGTGGCTCTTACATGTAAGGATGTTTCAACTCCTTTACCATGGACAGAAGAATGTCAGAGAAGTTTTTCTGAATTGCGTGATTCATTGTGTTCGGCTCCTGTGTTGGGTACTCCCGACTACAGTAAGCCATTTACATTATATGTCCACGAGAGAGAAGGCTGTGCTTTGAGTGTTTTAACGCAACCTTTTGGTGGTAAGCAACGTCCATGCGCATATTTTTCCTCGACCTTAGACCCAGTAGCTAGAGCCTTGCCGAGTTGTTTGAGAGCAACAGCGGCAGCTGCGGTCTCCATTCGACAATCAGCAGGATTGGTCATGGATAATATGCTTACGGTGATGGTTCCGCATGCAGTCGATACTCTTTTGAATCGTACGAAGACTCAGCACTTGACGAGTGCGAGATTGTCTGGGTACGAATTGACGCTCTTGGCCAGCCACATTCAGATCAAACGTTGTAATGTTCTGAACCCGGCAACTTTGTTACCGATTAGCACAGAGTCAGATGAAGTAGCAGAACATGATTGCTACTTGAGGACTGAAGAGGAAACGAAAGGTCGAGTGGACCTTAAAAACACCCCATTGGAAGACCCGGATGGTACTTTGTATGTGGATGGGTCATGTTTTAAGTTGCCGAATGGTGATGTGACTACTGCTTATGCTGTTGTAACGTTGAATACTGTTGTTGAGACTGCAAGGTTGAATCAGAATTCTGCCCAAGCTGCAGAATTGATTGCTCTTACTAGAGCATGTGTGTTAGCGAAAGAGAAACAAGTGAATGTGTTTACTGACAGCCAGTATGCGTTTGGAGTCGCTCACAGTTTTGGACGATTGTGGAGAGAGAGAGGTTTCTTGACGTCGCATGGTACGAAGATTCAGCATGGCCAACTTGTGAATGATCTTTTGGATGCACTGACGTTGCCTAAGCAAGTTGCGATTGTTAAATGTAGTGCACATCGTAAGGTGACGGATGATGTTGGTCGTGGTAATGCGTTTGCAGACGAGATTGCTAAGGAGACTGCCCGGAACCTTAGCACTCGAATGTATGTGACGAGTTCGGTTCGGTGGCCTACAGAATCAAGTATGTGTGAGGACACTATCGAGAGTGTGAAAGCAATTCAGAATGAGGTCACTGAGACTGAAAAGGCGAAGTGGAAAGAAAGCACGGGAAAGTTGGATGTGAATGGTTGTTGGATTGATTTGTCGGATCAGAAAAGATGGCTGTTGCCGGATGCGTATGTGCTGGCCGTTGTGACAATGGCACATGGGTTAGCGCATATTAGCGCGAAAGGTATTTGTAAGTTGCTGTCTCCGGTGTGGAAGAATGATGGTATCACGAAATGCGCTGAACGTCTGGTGAAGAATTGTATGGTGTGTATGATGTATAATCCTGGCAAGGGAACCCCAACTCCTCCTGGCAGTTTTGCTCCCCCTTCGTATCCCTTTGAGGTGATTCAATTGGACTTCATCCATATGGAGCGATGCAACAACCTTAAATACGTTTTAGTTGTGGTTTGCGCATTCTCCCGATGGATTGAGGCCTATCCTCTCAAAGACAATACCGCTTTGTCTACTGCGAAAATCCTACTGAAGGAATATTTTCCTCGGTACGGAATGCCTAGAATCGTGTGGTCAGATAACGGAAGTGAGTTTGTGGGTAGTGTGATGAAGAGTGTGTGCAAGGGCCTTGGAATTAATCAGAAATTCCACAGCGCCAATCATCCCCAGTCAGCTGGTTTGGTTGAAGGGTACAACGGCACCCTTAAATTAAAGCTAGCAAAGATTCAGGCTACGACTGGTCTTTCGTGGCCCGACGCTTTACCTTTAGCATTACTGTCAACTAGGGCGACTGTACACTCCCGAGTAGGGCTTAGTCCCTATGAAATAGTGTTCGGCCGTCCTGCGAATGTGTGGGGGGTTCCTAGGCCAGGAATGTTTTCTGATCTTGAGTACCCAATGTTGATTGACTATTTACATGACTTGACTGCTAAACTGAGGTTAATTCACCAACAGGTTTACGACGCATTGCCGACGCAGACAGAGGGTCCAGGCCACCAGCTCCAGCCCGGAGATTGGGTGGTGACAAGAAACTTTTCACGAAAAAACAACCTAGACCCGAGGTTCACCGGACCCTATCAAGTGCTTCTGGCCACGAGGACTGCCGTTCGTCTCGAGGGACGTAAGAATTGGGTGCATGCCACCCATACTAAACGAGTCCCTATCCCTTTGCCGGCAGACCCGTGGGTAAGGAGAGGCATTGCGTCTACAGAAACCGAAACATTGCCGGCGTTCGTACCTTTCAGCGACGCACAGCCTGTTGGAGAATCCTCAGCGCAGCAGAAAGGCACTGTTGAACAATTGCCATCAAAAGACTCAAGACCAGAACAATCCACTGATCAACAGGACGCTGTCTCTTCAACGGATCCTTTGTTCGACGAGCAGACACGTCCTGGGAAACACCGATACTCTTTGCGATCTCGCACTAAGGACAAATAAAATATTTTTTGCTTTGCTGAATTGACGATTGCATTATCCCCGTTTTCCGTGATCAGTTTTGAACATTCGTATTATTGTAATTGATTTTTGTACACATATATTGAGCTTCCTTTATTGTATCTTTTTGCTTCCACAGCTGAGAGACTTTGTTTTTGCATATATACATATCGTGTATTGAAGGCCGTAGGGCCGCGCGCGTACTTCCTTCTGGATAGTAGGTCTTGACGCTAGGTTAAAGGCCGTCGGTTCCTGGGAACTCCTAGGGATTGGCTATTGCTACACAGAACGAAGTGCGTCAAGAAACGTTGCGGACGGTCGTAGGGAATGGCATTCTCGAAGCTGAATGATTTGGAAGGAGCTCAGGTTCATCGATTCAAGCTGCAGCAACCAAATGTTTCATATTCCAACTGTTTGTATTGTTTTTGACTGTTTCAGCATTATTGGCGGGTGGGGTGTATTACACGATGTCTTACTTCTTACCTGCTACACCTACTCCTACTCCTTACCCTAATCTTACCTCTACTGCTTCTCCTCATTCCTTTCACATGTTACCGGAACACGAACAGGCTAGACGTGTAGAATTCCGCAATAATTCCTTTATTCAGCTCCTTCATCAGCATCAGTTAGTGGTTAACACTACTAATTGTTGGGTGTGTGGGTTGATGCCACATACTACTGATAAAGGAATTCCATATCTGGTGTTACCGTATAGCTCCCAAGGGTCTGCTCGAGCATTTCAAACAATGTTTCGAAGCGCACTGGGTTTCCACCCCATTCGAGAACCACGTTCTCCCTACTCTGGGCCTACCTCGTATCAGAAACCTTTGTCAATAGCAATAGAAGATTTAGATAGCGATATCTATGATCCTTCGCTTATTCCCGAGGAAGAGGTACAAGCCTATAGGGTCCTCAGTAGAGGTGAATATAGTGTGTTCACTAGCGAAGAACAGCTTAAAAGCTCGCCTCCAATATGGGTCGTACCCCACACTGGTAATTTTTGTCTTATGGGTCGTGGCCGAAGATCGCAAGCCCGACTTGGAGCAAGTGCTTGCACCGAAAATTACATTCTGCCAATGTTCTCGTCCCCTGTGTTTCTGGCTGCCAAGGGTACATACTTTATCTGCTATGATCGTGCATACGCATGGTTGCCCGCTGACTTCATGGGCTCATGCTTCATCGCAAATCTGTTGCCTCCGACGTTCACTGTAGACGCCGATTATCACAAGACTAGAGTTGTGAGAGGCGTAATTAGCGAAGAGGATACTGCCGGTCAAGAGGCAGGAGACTTTTTCAAGGGTTTCCTCCCGTTTTGGGGACCTATGGTTAATAGTAGGAACCTGAGACAATTGACTCGAGTGGTAGAATCGACAGCTAATATTACTGCCAGTGCCCTTGGTAATATTACCACTGAACTTCAGGCGGAGAGACTTATGACGTTACAGAACCGTATGGTTTTAGATGTCATTTTAGCAGATCGAGGTGGGGTATGTAAGGTGATCCATTCGAGTTGCTGCATTTTTATTCCAGATAATGCTCCAACTGTCTATCAAGCCATCTCGAGGTTGCATAAGATCTCCGAATCCATACACGTGGATGTAGGGGATTGGACGCTACTTGGATGGTTTTGGGGTCTGATGTCGACTTGGGGTTGGAAAATTCTGATGATCATCGGAGTTGTTGTAGTGTTCCTGTTCACGTGTTGCCTTTGTGTGCAGTGTGGTCCTGCCTTATGTGGCCTCTGTGCTACAACGTGTATGAGACAGCCACCTGTTACCGATGGGACTCGTTTGGACAGAGCTATGCTGCAGCAACATCTCGATGGTCTGATGAATATCGAATATGATTCCGACTAGTGCTTGCCTACATGAGGGCAAAAGGAGCGTCTGAGGTTCCGTGACAATTGTAAGTGGTGCATTTGACTCGCACGAATATGGTCGAGTCTGGTATCTAAGAACCGCAAATGACGAGTTTAGTAAGTGCGCGCAGTTTCGCTGTGCTAACTTGAACCGTTCGTTTGTTATGTGGGTTTTTCATCTGTACCCACGGGTTCCATCTTAGATTCGGCATCCATTTTGTCTCTTGCCCTCAAGTAGCCAGCGAACGGACGTTGTCCGCTTCGCGACCCTGGGACTCTCAAGATATCTACGGAAGACACATGTCCTTTGTAAGTGTCTTTATAACGAGGGGGATGCTAATGTAAGGCAGATGGCGCCGCTCGAGGCTCATCTTGCCGCACGGACTTATTGTCTCAGCCGTGTATCTCATTAGGCACGTCCCTTTGATGCCTGTATCTCGTGTTTCCCGATACCTCCCCTTTTACACCCTATCCGATCTCCCCACTGTCTCCGTCTTCCTTTCCACCTGTCTTTGTTCCTATTTCGATCTGTTTTACTACCGATTGGAATGCACTAATGTTGGGAAGATGGGTTTTTACAGTTGGGAACCGCCAAATGTTTCCGCAATTATGATCCGGACCTCATGTGTTTGAAAGCGACCAAAGCGACCCCTCTGGGGGATAATAGTGGGAACTGGGTTGTAAACTTTTGTGTTCAATGTAATCCTATGGGTAAGAACTGTATAAAAGGAGCGATCCACAGAACCAATTTGAAGCAGTCTCCCCAAGTTGCACGTGTGCTGCTTGTCGTGACTTCTGTGTTCCCTGCAGTAAATAAACCTTGAATCTTTGACGCCGAAGGAAGTGTCCCGTGTCTCTGTGATTCGTACGCCGGAGCAGGTTTCCCACGAAGGTTTCAGGTGTTGTGCCCTGGCACCGCTGGGTCCTACAGAACCCAGTCCTTCAGGTTGCTTTACTCTGCTTTCCTGCAATAAACCTCTTATGGTACACCTGTGGTCTCCAGCTATTTACTACAATTTTGGCGACGTTTATCTGCTGGCCAGTATCTTTGAAGACCTCATCTTGATGCCTGATTCCTTCAAGATTTGTATCGGAAAGCGGATTTCAGCGGAGCATCCTCAACAAGAAACGAACCTACGGCGTGCTGGTCTCGTCAATTTCCCTTTGGTCCGCCTCAACCCCGAGAGAAGACGCCCATCTGGGGTAATCGTGAGTAATTTGGGACTGGATCAGGGAGCGGAGCTCGAGCGCAACCAGCGCTGACGTCATTGATAACGAGTGAGTCAGCGGAGCTCGAGCGCAGCGCTGACGTGACCGATTGGTGAGTGAACCACGAGACGCTGTTGTCTGCCGTCACCTAGGAGACGCTGTTGTCTACCGTCACCTGGGAGACGCTTCTTGTGCGTTCCAAGCCTCGATTGAGAGTATTCTCAGCCTCGTTTCCAGCGGCGGCCATCTTTACCTTCAAGTGTTTGCCTTCCAAGCCTCGACTTGAGTGTATTCTTAGCCTCGTTTCCAGCGGCGGCCATCTTTACCTTCAAGTGTTTGCCTTCCAAGCCTCGACTTCGACTGGCGGTCATTTTAGGTTGTTTTAACGCGGAATTTCGTTGTTTCAAGTTTAAACTCCTGCCTATTCCTGTCGCAGCGCTCAAATATCGTCTTGGATCGCAGCGCTCAAATATCGTTTTGGACACTTTTTGAATGGAAAGAGGTATGTTACTATAATTTCAAACTTTGACCAGTTGTGCAAAACCTTTGTTATCTTTTACTTTTCACTCTGCCAAATTGGTTAATATGGCACAACAATTTGTAGTAACTTTGCCTCCTCAGTTCTTACCCGAACCTGGTGTCCCTGACATACCTTGGGAGGACTGGTATATAATGTTTGACAATTACCTGGAAGCGCTGGATGGACAGGAATTTTCAGCCAAAAGGAAAAAGGCTATCCTTTTGAGCACTCTGGGCAAGGAAGGGCAGAGGGTTTTTAGATTCCTACCTATCACACTTGGAGCTAGTGGACAAGACATTGATGAATTTAAAGAAGCGGTTGATCGTTTGGAGATCAGGTTCGCAAAGGAGGAGAATCTGATTATGAACCGCTATAAATTCTATACACAACGCCAAAAAGATTCAGAAACGATAGATGATTTCGTGGCCAGACTTAGAGAGCTTTCCATAAAGTGTAAGTTCGGTTCTATGAACGACGAGCTCATAAGAGACCAATTAGTTGTCCAGTGCTCAAGTAAGAAAATCCAAGAGAGGCTATGGGCAGCTAAGAACCCGACCTTGAAGGATGCTATTGATCTGGCCAAAGTAATTGAGGAGTCTAGTAAGTGCATGAAGGCCCTAGATTCACACAAATCTTCTCCTCATCAAGAAGTTTCTGTGGTTTCTGACAAAGGTGGTGTTGCGGAGTGTGAACACTGTTCTGGAGACAATGTTGCTGTAGTGAAAAACAGACCCAAACCTTTTGCAAAGAAAACCTCAGTGAGCAAAGTCTGCAACAGGTGTGGCAGTAGCAGTCACTCTTCCGACGCGAGGTTTTGCTTTGCCTCAAACAAAGAGTGTTTGAAGTGTGGGAAAGTTGGACATTTCTCCAAGATGTGCAAGGCCAAAGCCAGACACAGAGTGAATATTGTTGATGACTACGTTGATTCTGGAGTTGAACCCGATAGACTCCTGGTCATTGATGATGTTGATGTCATCTGTGATGATCCAAGACAAACCAGACCCAAAGCCATATTCAAGATTGACTCCCACGAGGTGTTGTTGATGGTTGACACTGGTTCTCGTCATACCATTATACCTAAGTCTACTTTTGATGCCTTTTGGGAGGGGGTGAACTTACATCGCAGTGATATTTCCCCTAAGGGTTTTAATGGCCAGAAAATTGAAATCCTTGGTTTCTTTGAATCCGAGATTACATTTGAGAAGAGGTCTATTTTTGGGAAGGTTTATGTTTCTATTGATGGTCCTCCCATTCTAGGGTGGGTACATCAATATGACCTCTACATTGTCATCAATCCTAGGGCAAAGAACCAAATAATGGTGGTTGATGATGACTCTATTGAGTTTATTCTGTCTGAATTTGGGTCTGTGTTCAGGGAGGAGTTGGGTGAGCTCCGGGGGTATGCCCATCTTATTAAGTTGAAGAAGGATAGTTTGCCTGTGCAACATCGTGTAAGGAGGATTCCCATCTCCATCCGCAATGAGGTGAAACTCTTAATTGAAGAGATGCTCCAGTCCGGGGTGATCGAACCTACAGAAGCATCGGCATGGGTTTCGCCCGTCGTGATTTCTAAGAAATCAGACGGAAAATTGAGATTCTGTGTGGACCTCAGGTCCCTAAACAAGTGTGTCGTTGCGGACACCTTTCCTTTACCCAACATTACGGAGATGGTTTCCACTCTTCAGGGGGCGAGATATTTCTCCAAACTCGATCTGAAGAGTGCCTACCATCAGGTTAAGCTCCATGAATCCTCGAAGCATCTTACGGCCTTTATCACCCCAGAGGGGATTTTCCAATTTACTCGTCTCCCCTTTGGGTTGATTTCGGCAGCGAGTGTCTTCCAAAGGTTGGTCAGCGAAATCTTTAAGGGACTCAAAAATGTGGTATTCTTTCAAGATGACATCTTGGTCTTTGGAGACTCTGTGGCTGATCACAACCTTGTTCTTAGGAATGTCTTACACAGAATCTGGGACACTGGCCTTACATTACGTAAGGAGAAGTGTTCTTTTCTTGTGGAGAACATTGAGTACTTGGGACTTGAAATCTCAGTCAATGGAGTAAGACCAAAGAAGAACCTTCTTGATGCAATACGCTTAGCCCCTTGCCCGTCTGACAAGGACCAGTTGCGGTCATTCATGGGCTTAATCGAATACTACTCCAAGTTTGTGGAGAAATTCTCAGAGAAGACCTTGCCTCTGAGGGCCTTGTTGAAGAAGGGTTGCAAGTTTTCATGGGGTCCTGAAATGGAAGTGTGCTTCAATGAGATTAAGGAAGCTATCTGCAATGCTAAGGTTCTGGCACCCTTTGATACTGCCAAGTCCTCCACTTTGTTAGTAGATGTCAGTGCCCATGGTCTTGGTGCAGTTTTGCTTCAGTCCCACAAGGACGGCGACAGGCCGGTTGCTTTTGCCTCACGCACTCTTTCAAAATGTGAACAGAATTATTCTGTTATCGAGAAAGAGGCTTTGGCTGCTGCGTGGGGTGCTCACCATTTTCGACCCTATCTATGGGGCATCCGTTTCAACCTTAAGACTGACCACAAACCCCTCATCCGCATCCTTTCTCCTGGGGGAGGGGCATTTGGTTCTCCAAGGTTGGCAAGGTTGGCCTCAAAACTCCAAGAATACCATTTTGACATTTCTCACATCTCTGGGTGGAGGAACTTCCAGGCTGACTGTCTGTCTAGGTTGGCTGTTCCGTCTGGTGCTGATGTTGGATTCAGTCTAGAGGGTTTTGATGAGAATGTTGCCTGGATTGATGATGTTCTTCTGCTAACTGAGAGCTCCTTTTCTCGTTCGGAGTGGGTGGATGCCATGTCCAGGGACAGTGTTTTACAGGAAGTCATCCAGTTGATCAAGTTGGGTTCCCGCAGGGAGAGTTGTCTCCATGTTTCTGTCCGTCCTTTTCTTAAGGTCATTGATGATTTGTCTGTTTGCAATGACAACGTTATAATGCGTGGCGACAAATTTGTGCCTCCCTCTGACTTGAGACCAAAACTCATTTCTTTGGCACATGAGGGTCACCTTGGCCAAACCCTGACGCAACAGCGTCTCAAGTTGAACTTCTGGTGGCCCGGTATGGGCTCCATGGTTTCCTCTTGGGTTGAGGACTGTTACACCTGCAAGGTGGGTGAGAAGAGACTTAAGGTTTCTGTGGGATCTGAGATGGGTGTGCTGCAGTTCCCCGAAATTCCGTGGCACACCATCTGTTTAGATTTCATAGGTCCCATGGCCGAACTTCCTCTTCCTCAGAGGTTTGCTATCGTCATTGTGGACTGCCATTCCAAGTGGTTGTCTGTGGAGTTTCTTAAGGATATTACTACAGCTACTACTATTAAACATCTTAAGTCTGTGTTCTTTAGAGAAGGCTTTCCTAGCGTTCTTATAACCGACAATGGCACACAGTTGGTCTCGCATGACATGCAAGCCTTTTTGTCTGATTGTGGTATTTCCCACCATAGGACTTCCCTCTACAACCCCCAGGGGAACGGTCTTTGTGAACGCCTTAATAGATTGGTGAAAGGTACTGTTCAAATGGCTCTCTCCAGTGGTTCTTCTGTCTCTTCCCTTGTTAGTGAAATGGTATATGCGTACTGTACCACCCTTCATGGATCTCACATCAGATCTCCTTTTGAGATGATGAGGGGTAGGGTTCCCAGCACCAAACTCATTCCCTCCTGGCTCAAGGACTTGGTCTGTCAGTCTCTTTTGGGTGATGTGTCCAGAGTGGTCCCTAAGTCTTCTTGTAAGGGTCCTGTGGGTTTGCCTGCTAAATGTGCTTCAAGTAAGAGTCCTGTGGGTCTGCCCTCTAAGGGTCCTTCACGCAAACCTCTTGTAGGCGATAAGTCCTCTGCTAAAGTTGTTGCTGGTAAACTTGCGAAAGGTGACCTTGTCAAGTTTAAGTCTGGTCGTGTTTCAGGTGGTTTGTCCAAGTTCCGTGGTCCTTTTCTTGTTAAGATGGTCTATCCTCACTATATTGTCCTCTCTAATGGGGAAAAATGTAATTTAAGGAGGATTGCCCTCTATCAGAAAGCTGGTGTTGGTCCTGGTCCTGCTCCCTCTCCCTCCGTCCCTGTCCAGGATCTCCCCTCTTCAGGGTTCATGTTTATTCCCTCTCAGGATCCGGCTCATGTGGTGCCTGCTCCTGTAAATGCCTCGGTAAGGGGCGATGGTGGAGGGGATGCTCCTGATCCCGTTGTGACTGATCCCAATCCTATTGCTGATCCAAGTTCCCCTTTGCCTGCCACCAGACCTCAAAGGTGCCATAGACCCCCTGCTTATTTGAACGATTTCTGTTGCGATTAGGTGTTTTAGAGGGGTGACGTGTGTCCCTTTCAACGCTTAATTCTATGTTGTTTGCAACTTTTATCTTTATTTTCGCAAATCTTCTTTAGTCTTGTGTTAGTTTCTTTTCCATGACATGCTTACCTTTTTGTGTTAAGTTTTCTTTCACCTTTTGTTTCCTTTTATTCTACGAGAGGAGATGTGTTGTATATTTATCTTTCCTCTATTTCCATGCTCTACCATAGTTCTTACCTGTGTCACTCATTCCAGAATGTACATGGCTCTGTCTCCTTCTAGTGTTCTAGCTGGTGACAGTTTGTGCCTGGCCAGCTTGTGTTGAGGTTGCTTTACTCTGCTTTCCTGCAATAAAACTCTTATGGTACACCTGTGGTCTCCAGCTATTTACTACACTTATCAGAAACACATGGTATTTTCTCATCATCTCAGCATCAATTTACAGAAAAACTGCCTGTCTGCTGTCGCATATTCTAAGGAATTTCAAAAGAGGCAACGTAAGAGGTTATGAAGGCAAAACGAATTTTTTGAATCCTAAACATCAATATGTTCGGATAACACCATCAGATGCCCAGAAAAGTCAATGTGCTTGGGGGCGATAGTAGGCAACAGCTCATCTTCACCATAGCATCAACAGTCATTCAACCCAAAGAAATTGCTTTGTTTTCTGGTGGGGTGTGGCTTCCAGGAATTTGTAGGCATGTTTGCTTTCTTTATTAAAGTATGACATGTAGAGGTAGCAGGTATTACGTATACTAGTCTAAAGAACGTTGTTGGCATTGCTTGTGAGAAACTGGGTTATTAATTTTAGAGGTGTGAACCGCAACCAACTGAATAAACCTGATCTGGTACGGACACAATACAGTCGTAAGAGAATATTTAATCAACCCCTGGTAACTGTGGCACAAGCAGCAAACAATTCGCCACATTTTAAAGTCAAGAACACTATGCATTGAAATAAATTTACTAATTTAGAAAAGGCAAGAAAAACGAAGTCACCAAAATAGCAGAAACGAAGGAATCAAAGGGGTAGACTTTTAGATTTTTGGGGCAAAATTGTCAAAAAATGCCTTCAGGAACAATCAAAATCTAAAGGTCAACTTGCACTCAATGTACCCTAACCAAAGCGGCGACTAAAAGCCACTCTTGCACCAGAAACAAAACAAGCATTGGAAATGCAATAGGTCTCGCAGCATTAGAGTTAGTGCTTTTAGAATTGTTTATGGGTTTTTTTGTAAATCTTTAGCATTTTTGTTTCCTGTAGCCAATGCTAAAGAATTACAAATAAAAAAAGCCATAAACAATTCTAAAAGCTCTAACTCAAATGCTCCGAGACCTATTGCACTGTGTGAGGGTGAGGGGTTGAGGGTGAGTGAGGGTGAGGGTGAGTGAGAGTGAGGGTGAGTGAGGGTGAGGGTGGGTGAGGGTGAGTGAGGGGTTGAGGGTGAGTGAGAGTGAGGGTGAGTGAGGGTGAGTGAGAGTGAGGGTGAGTGAGGGTGAGTGAGGGTGAGTGAGAGTGAGTGAGAGTGAGGGTGAGTGAGAGTGAGTGAGGGTGAGTGAGAGTGAGGGTGAGTGAGAGTGAGTGAGGGTGAGTGTGAGTTAGGGTGAGGGGTTGAGGGTGAGTGAGGGTGAGGGTGGGTGAGGGTGAGTGAGGGGTTGAGGGTGAGTGAGAGTGAGGGTGAGTGAGGGTGAGTGAGAGTGAGGGTGAGTGAGGGTGAGTGAGGGTGAGTGAGAGTGAGGGTGAGTGAGGGGTTGAGGGTGAAGGGTTGAGGGTAAGTGAGGGTGAGTGAGGGTGAGGGGTTGAGGGTGAGTGAGGGTGAGGGGTTGAGGGTGAGTGAGGGTGAGGCATTGAGGGTGAGTGAGGGTGAGGGTGAGTGAGGGTGAGTGTGGGTGAGGGTGAGTGAGGGTTGAGGGTGAGTGAGGGTGAGTGAGGGTGAGTGAGGGTGAGTGTGGGTGAGGGTGAGTGAGGGTGAGGGGTTGAGGGTGGGTGAGGGGTTGAGGGTGAGTGAGGGTGAGTGAGGGTGAGTGAGGGTGAGTGAGGGTGATTGAGGGTTGAGGGTGAGTGAGGGTGAGTGAGGGTGAGTGAGGGTGAGTGAGGGTGAGTGAGGGTGAGTGAGAGTGAGGGTGGGTGAGGGGTTGAGGGTGAGTGAGGGTGAGGGTGAGTGAGGGTGAGTGAGGGTGAGTGTGGGTGATTGAGGGTTGAGGGTGAGTGAGGGTGAGTGAGGGTGAGTGAGGGTGAGTGTGGGTGAGGGTGGGTGAGGGTGGGTGAGGGTGAGTGAGGGTGAGTGAGGGTGAGGGGTTGAGGGTGAGTGAGGGTGAGGGTGAGTGAGGGTGTGTGAGGATGAGGGGGTGAGGGTGGGTGAGGGTGAGTGAGGGTGAGGGGTTGAGGGTGAGTGAGGGTGAGGGTGAGTGAGGGTGAGGGGTTGAGGGTGAGTGAGGGTGAGGGTGAGTGAGGGTGAGTGTGGGTGAGGGTGAGGGTGAGTGAGGGTTGAGGGTGAGTGAGGGTGAGGGTGAGTGAGGGTGTGTGAGGATGAGGGGGTGAGGATGGGGTGAGGGGTTGAGGGTGAGTGAGGGTGAGGGTGAGTGAGGGTGAGGGGTTGAGGGTGAGTGAGGGTGAGGGTGAGTGAGGGTGAGTGTGGGTGAGGGTGAGTGAGGGTTGAGGGTGAGTGAGGGTGAGTGAGGGTGAGTGAGGGTGAGTGTGGGTGAGTGAGGGTGAGTGTGGGTGAGGGTGAGTGAGGGTGAGGGGTTGAGGGTGAGTGAGGGTGAGGCATTGAGGGTGAGTGAGGGTGAGGGTGAGTGAGGGTGAGTGTGGGTGAGGGTGAGTGAGGGTTGAGGGTGAGTGAGGGTGAGTGAGGGTGAGTGAGGGTGAGTGAGGGTGAGTGAGGGTGAGTGAGGGTGAGTGTGGGTGAGGGTGGGTGAGGGTGAGGGGTTGAGGGTGAGTGAGGGTGAGGGTGAGTGAGGGTGTGTGAGGATGAGGGGGTGAGGATGAGGGGGTGAGGATGTGAAGGCGCGTTTGGCAGTGTATGTTTTAACGCTCGGAATATCATAATGAACCCAGACATGACAGTCTCCAGCCAACAGCTGTAAATAGTTAGTCAAGATACATTGGTAGGAAGGGGTGTGGGTGAGTGAGGTCAGCTATAGCATACTATTGTAGAGACAACTGGTGTTAATTTGGTTCAAGGGATGAGAGTACTAGTGTCTGAATCATAGCAGGAGAGCACAGCAGTCAAGATGGTCAACCGGACTAACTGCTTATGGTCTGTTTGGAAGGTGAGTAATAGCGGTGAATTTAATCCTTTGTGCCGTGTTTACGGGAGAAAGAGGGATGATGCAATGAACACGTTATTTGTGAGGTGGAAGGTTGTTGGAAAAGTCGCAAGGTGGTAACCACGAGTGTACATTTAATCTAAAAGTGGTGGGCTAATGATGTGTTGAACCTTAGGGCCGGCGCTGTGTGGGTTGGTAAAAGAGTTGTCATGCAGATGGAGAATTTCAAGCACATATTAAAGAACCGGTACAGGCATCTATGTACAATACATTTCCAGGTGGTAAAACCAGGTTTCAAGAGCGGACGAACAATTAGTCATAATGCGAGCCGAGTGACAGTGGCGGTGGAACCATGGCGGTGGCAGCATTTTTGTAATGATGGTCACAATTGGAAGTTAACGGTGGTGAGGTTAACCAACAAACAAATACACACAACGTTCAATCTACCTGCAAGGTAACAATTCTGTGATTTAAGTTTCAGAAGTCACAATCGCAAGCTAATGGTGGTGAGATTAAACATACGGGCAACCATATACAGCGGTCAATGTTGCCGCAATTAACGGTATTGTGCCTTAAGCATAGGATGCAGTGATTCTACCCAGTGATGGTGAGCTGCGCGAGGGACGCAAACCGCGTGGAGTGTTACCGGGGGAGGGGGGGGGGGGCTTGGAGGAGGGAGACAATCAGAGCAGATCGCCGGGGTTATTCTTGGCGGCTCTTAGGGAGGTCTGGTTATTTTGTGTGCCGATGAGAATCTAGGCGCAGTTGTGCATGCACAAGGCTATTCCTGAGGATGAAGGAAAGGGTTAGCCTTAGTGTTTGAAAAGACGAGTGATGTGACCGTTGCGGCGGTGTTACGCGGACTCACCAGATAACTTCGAGTTTCCTGATTGTCCTCCATAAGAAAACAAGACGGAAGGAAGAGAGGGGAGGGGGAGGAGAAATGCGACACGGCGGGAAGGGGAGGGGGCGGAGCGGGTGAGCTGCGCGAGGGACGCAAACCGCGTGGAGTCTTACCGGGGGAGGGGGGGGGGGCTTGGAGGAGGGAGACAATCAGAGCAGATCGCCGGGGTTATTCTTGGCGGCTCTTTGGGAGGTCCGGTTATTTTGTGTGTGTGGCGATGAGAATCTAGGCGCAGTTGTGCATGCACAAGGCTATTCCTGAGGATGAAGGAAAGGGTTAGCCTTAGTGTTTGAAAAGACGAGTGATGTGACCGTTGCGGCGGTGTTACGCGGAAGGAAGTTAGACGGCGTTAGACGGAAGGAAGAGAGGGGAGGGGGAGGAGAAATGCGACACGGCGGGAAGGGGAGGGGGCGGAGCGGGTAAACAAAGACGGACGTGCACGCGCACGCGCTTTTAAGGTCAATGCGCATGCGCATAAGCTCAATGCGCATGCGCATTGACCTTAAAAGTCACGGGCACTGCAAGGAATCGCCACGATTCCTTGCAGTGTGGATAAAGAGTGGATAAGTCGCAATACTCTCGCTTGCTCGATGCGCATGCGCATCGACAGGCGAGACCTAAACAAGGAAAAGTAACCAGCAAAGTGTCCTGCATCATAGAGACTAAGAAGTCAGTGGCAGCGTCAGCAACCTTCCTCTCTGGAACAATAAAGTATTTGTAGTATTCTGTGCTCTTCTGGGATATTCTGGTCACAGACCCAAGGGACCCTACTTCCTATTACAACCAAGAATTTCAAAGTTTCTTGATGCTGTGATCAACACTCATGTTCTCTCCTACAGCCCTCAAGTCCTCAGGAAAGGCACCTGATCTCTCTTCAGTTAGGGCTCGCTCAGGGTTTATTCCAAGCGAATAGATGAGGTTTCTTCAGAGCTGGGAGCCCTCTACCCTTTGAGTCCCTGTAGTAGAAATAGGATGCCCTACAAGAGCAGTTCAAGTCCCAGGGTGGTAGCATGAGTCAGGGGTCCTTCAGTCATCTTTCTCCAGTACTCACCAGGAATCCTCTTTTCTTCTTGACATTTCTTTCCAGTAAAAAGGAATGTTCTCAGGAGGTGGTGGCATTGTTATATGCACTGGCGAGTGATTGAAGAACTCAACACTTCATTTTTTCTGTATAGTGTGAACCTTCCTAGAGAACCTCAATCAAGATGGGCCTAGCCTTCACCTATCTGCAGAAGACGCCTCTTATCGTTGACACCATTGCAATGTATAGAATAAAGTGCCCTAGTGCTATAGAGTGCTATAATTCGAATTATCTAGCTACGTATAGCAGAGGGTGCACTCATATCAGGCCATGGCAGATAAGACCCTACTCTCTAATATCAGTTGAAAATGATTTTCACTGTGTAGAGTAGGGGTTTCTCTGAGCCACGGCCGGACTAGGAACAGAAACCAGCACTGGACATTCAGCTTGACAGGCCCTGGGGTGGGAGCAGAGAGGCGGGAGTGCTAGTGTCAAGCACAGTTGCTGCTTTTGTTACATAGGACCGATTTTGCAGCACTGCTGCAAAACCAGCCTCAGTAACAAAACCGGCCTCCATGGGTCAAAAACCAGTCCCCACACTTCTGGACCACTGGGAAAACGCCTGGTGCCCGCTACGGCCAGTCCGACCCAGATGCCTAATATTAAAACTCAGTTGACTTACGTCTATTTCTAGTAATCTAGGTAAACAGTACATCAAGCTAAAGTTGGTGAATGTCAATCTTTACATTGTGTAACTGCCCTAAAAGACAAATGATTTGGGTATATCAATCACCCTATATTTTTCACAACCAAAGCCAAGGATAACAATCGTAAGTCAGACGCAGTCCAACTGTGTTGAATTTGGTGAGTTAATATACACCATGCCATCCTGGGTAGATGGTAGCACCTTATAAACTGGTTGATCCTGCTTTGCAAGGCAGGAATAGCTTTCAGAATAAACCTATGGAAGCGCTTCAAAAAACCAACACCCTTGGGAACTTCATATTCCTAATTGTATTAATCAGTCTTGTGAAATAATTTTTGAAATGTTTATAGATTTGGAGGTCACATAGATTACATTTTCGGGGGAATCAATGCACAAGAAGCAAAAGAAGGGCAGCGGATTGAGGTCTTACTCTCCCCCAGTGCATCTTCTCACTCTTCCCACAGTTGATTCGGAACTCTGACAACTGTGAAAAAATGAATTAATCTTGCAAATTTTGAACAATTGTCAGTCATGAGGATATTGGTTAGTACATAAAATGAAATTATCTGCATATGTTAAGGCTTTTGTGTTGCTGTTACTAAACGTGTTGTATTGGTGTATACTGAAGATAAGAGTTATACTTAAACAGAAAACAGCAGGGGTGAAAGCGTACATCCCTGCTTTTTAACCCAGGTTATTACAAATCGTATCAGTGACTAATAAGCCAGGAAAACCACAGCCTTTGGACATTGCTATAAAGTCTGCAGCCTCATTCTGGATTGTTGACTAAAGTCATCTTGCCATAACTGCTCAGAGCAGTGCCGGACTGGCCGTAATGGGCACCGGGCATTTTTCCAGTGGGCACGAAGGGTAGGGGCCAGTTTGGCAGCAGTGCTGCCATATCGCCCCACTGTAACTAAAGAGGCAATGGGGAAATGGCACTAGCCCCCCCCAACAGGGTCAGTCAAGCGGCATTGCCAGGGTTGGTTTCCATTCCCAGTACGGCCGTGTCAGGAACATTTTATTATTAGTGAGCAATGCGGTTTTCATGAGTGGGTTTTTTCTACACAACCATCAGATTCAATATCGCCAAGTCTTAAGCGACAATTTGAGTGAGTTAGTCAGGTTCTCAGATAATCACGCATTAACTATGCACTAATTTTAGCAAATATTTGAGTTAGTTGAAGGAAGACTGCTATTTGTAACATATATAAGGCACAACTATGTGAAAGTATTTGCCCTCATCTGTAGAAGCGCAAAAATGAAACTATTGCCAGAACTACTACTGCCCTCAAATTTCAACAAATGCAGTTCGTTTTCCGGTGCCGAAGTCATTACTCAACAGTACACTTTAAGTACTGATGAAAAGAGGTGATGGGCACATATGGTTATGTTATTTAAACTTAAAGAGCGCATAAGCATCCTTAGGTGTCTTGGCTTTAAAGCCACAGCACCACTAGACCTGCGGCTAAGATCTGAAAAAGCCAGGATTTAAGGCCCTTCCTAATGGACGACAGTAATGCGAGGATCGAAAATGCAAAGGAAGAGTATTCCAGAGTTTTGCTGTTCAATAACTCAGGCAACAACCTGGGAACAGTCATATACATAGCTTTGGTGGACTGGAGCAGTCTGCTACGATAATACCAATTGAAAAGGTTTTTAAGATACCAGGGTCCTGTATTGTTTAAAACTTTATAGGCCAAACACAAGACCTTGAACCTAATATGGCTTACCAATGGAAGCCAGTGCAGTTTCTGAATTTTTTTGGATACCGACTGATATTTGGACAGATCCAGTAAGACTCTTGTGGCTGCATTTTGTTTCATAAGTAACTTTTTTAAGATGTTGTCATTGCATATTTAAGTACAAACTGTTACAGTAATCTAATTTAGATAACACAAATGCAGTTACAACAGTCCTCCTGGAATTGGCTGGAAGATAAGAAAGAATGTTCTTTATTTTCCTAATTATGAGAAATGAGGAAGAAACCCTGGTGTTTATTTGGTTAACATAAGTCAATTTATTGTCTAGTACAATTCCCAATTTTTTTGCCTTGATTACTGGTTTGGGATGTTCCCCTAGTTCAACTAGCCACCAAGTGGCATCCCATGTTGGCGAAAGACTGACAAAGATCATTATCTCAGTTTTATCTGAATTGATCTTTAACCCCTTCGAAGCTAATGACGAGCTGGGCTCGTCATGGCGCTTACCTGCCGTGCGCGGATGACAAGGCCAGCTCGTCATGAATTATGGATATTTTATCCCTTCAGCGCAGGACGGGAAAACGCCTAGCAGCCATGTGGTTAAACAATGTTTGCTCATCCAAGCATTTATTTCCTGCATACACCCTTGAAAGTGGGGTGAGGTAGAGGGTTCATTTTTAAAAGCAGCGACCACAATTTGTGTGTTGTCTGCATAAGATGTCAAACTAAATCCAAATTGCTGAATCAAGAGTACCAATTCCGACACATAGATGTTAAACAATGTCGGGCTGAGGAAAGAACCCTGTGGGACCCCATAAGGCAGCATATAAGGCGCTGATTTAAAGTGATCCAATGCAACCAACTGAGTTCTATCCGCCAGAAATGAAGAAAGCAAAGCGAGTGCAGAATCATTAAAGCACAAAGTCTTTAGACACAGTTTCGGCAAGCTCTGATCTACTGTGTCATAAGCTGCTGATAAATCGAGGAGTATTAGGGCAGCAGACCTGCCTTTATCCATCAGCACCCTACTCTACTCAGTGGCTTTGATTAATACAGTCTTCGTGCTGCGTTCTGAATGGAACCCAAATTGAGTAGGGCCTAGTAAATGGTTTTCCCGAATGAATTGAATCAACTGTTGGTTCATCAGTTTCTCTACTAGTTTAGCAGGCAAAGGCAAACAGGAAATGGGCCAATAGTTACTAGGAGTGGAAGCATCCAAATTTGTTTTCTTTAGCAATGGAAGGATAGAAGCATCCAACATTAAACATGTCACTGACGATGCCCACAAGAATAGTGCCTACTATACTAGCTATAGTTTTTAGGTCTCGTAGCGAACACAGCGCGTCAGCGCTGTGTCTCCGCTAGAGATCTTTTGTTAGCGAGTGTGCTTCCCAGGAGACAGTTTCGGCCGCGCGCATCCTTGGAGTGGATTTGAAACGGGAACGCGCGCTGTGGCCAGGCGCTGTCTCCTGGGAAGCGCAAGCACCACACACGCATGCGCATACACACACACAAGCGCCCATGCATGCACATACATACATACATACATACAGAGACACCCCCCCTGACACATACACACACATGTGCGCGCACACACACACACAAGTGCACTGAGGCCCCCCCTCCACCTCCCCCTCCCCTGCCGTCACCGTCGCATACACACGCGAGCATACACGCACACACACACACAAGTGCACCAAGTCCCCCCAGCCTTTTGAAACTTACCTGGGCAATGTCGGGGACTCTTCTCTCAGCACGCGGCGCCCAACCTCCTGCTAGCGTGGCCCCAGGGCTCCACACCGCTCACAGGAGCCCCGGGCCGCGAGACGCATCGACTCCGCCTGCCTCCTCTTCCGGTCTGGACGTGGCCCCGCCCCCGTCACAGGCGACCGTGCCTGACTTCCGGGGCGGCCGCGGCGGACTTCCGGGGGCATTTGGGATGCTGCTGCTGATTTCTCTGTCCTCCGTGTATTCCGTCCGTGGATTCTTTCCGTCTTCTGTTTTTCTTGTTTTTTTAATGGCGCCGTCTTCTCCGCAGTACAGCCACAGTGCCCCGCTTCTGCTGTTCTGCTGGACAGGGGTGAAGGCTTTTTTTCTCTTGAGTTTGTAAAGCGTAATAAAGTAATCTGTTTATTTATTGTTCGAACAGCCAACAAATTGCAGTAACTATTATGCTTGTGTTTTATGTTTGGTAACTCGACAGGAGTCGCAAAATGACGGACAACATGCGCACGTGTGTGTTGGTACACTGTGCCCCCTGGTGTGGTGAAGTGACGCGCTCCCCCTGCACACTTCAAAGTGTCGCAGGACGTGTGATCGTCCGCCGAGCTGCTGATGGATGGGTGTTTATGGCGGGCCAGTAAGTCTGCTCGGCCGCTCTGCATGGCTGTGCCCATTTCATGCCAGTGTCATTGCGTGCGACCACATCTATCCAGTCCATGCACTCAGGTGCTCATAAATAAGAAGTCTGACACAGCTGTACTTATTTTACATTGCAACACGGAGGCGGGAGGGGGGCCAGGATGGGGATCAACTCTCAAATTTCAAAGTGACAAACCCTTCGCTTGCCTTCTAGAGTAATATTTTGGAAATACTAGAATGAACTTTATAAATGTATAACTTAAGAGTTACTGTATCAATGATGTACCCAAAAGTTGATTTTCACCGCCCTTGTCGTTTTCCCTAAATACTGCTCTCGTAGCCCTGCGCAGCCTGTTTTCAAGATTATTTTCAGACTCAGGCCCATCACTCTTGCTGGCCACTATTAAAAGTGTGCATGGTTTACATTTTGTAATCTGAAGGCGGTTCATTGTTTGAGTTGTCAGGACCATAACATCAGCACGTGATAGGCTGGAGATGGTACACAGCCATGGGATGGAGAGTGGAGGTCTGGGCCTAGACCAGAGGTCAACATGTGCATGAGATTGTAGGTAACAGGAAGAGCAAAAGGTGAATGAAGGCCGATATGGGCAAAGAAAAATGGACTCCAGACTGTGGATGAGACCACAAGCAAACTAGGAATGAGACTGACAGAGAGGATATTCATTGTTAGTGTTGGATTGTGAGGAACATTTGGGTTCAAGTAGCACTCGATTAAGTGGGTGAGCGATATGTGAATGGGCGTGAGAGATGAGGGAGGACATTATGGAATAGATTTGTGACTTGAGAGAGAAATGCAAAAAATGAACATGAGTGGTCAGATGTCCAAGATTGTGTTTCGGAACCAAACTAGCCTGTGTGCCATTTGCATTTTCCCAGTTGGGCTGCTTTGTAATTGTGACTGGATTTATATAGCGCCTATATAGGCGTTTAAGCGGTTTAGGGAAAGTAGCACGCTACTTCTGAACCCAGGAATATTAGTTATTGCAATTAGTTATATGCTCTCAATAAAGAATTGCGTGAATTTACTTGTTACTTTGTGATATTTTAATACCAGGGAGGTGTGATCGTTAGTGGGGGCTGTGTGGTTTCAGGTGAATGGTTAGTGAGAAGGAAAGGCTAGCAAAGTTTAGGTAATATTATATTACAGGGATAGGGTTTTAAAGAGGAGTATCCGCCAGTTGCAGAATTACATTAAGAAGGATTAAGGCAGGTATGACAAATGGAAGGTATGCATAAGATGTAAAGTAAAAAGAGGATCACTGACACTGACTCTCACTCACACTGCCTCTCACTCACACTGATTCTCTCACTATCACTGACAGACTCTCCCACTCTCGCACTCACTCACTGTCACTAACACTCTCACTGACTGACTCTCCCACTCACTAACTCACTCACTGTCCAGACTCACTGACCGACTCACCCACTCTCTCTCACTCACTAACTGACTCACTCACTGACTGACTCGCCCACTCATTCTCACTCACTGACTCACTCACTCTCAACACATAATGCAGTACAAATGCAATAGGTGTCACATTTGCGAAAGTTATAAGTATTGGCATTGTCATACACAATGCCAATAACTCAAACTTAAATGCTGCGAGACCTATTGCATTGTAAATGCTTGTTAAAGTAGAAAGGAGACATGGATTCAATGGAGATTCTGAGTTTGCTGCTACAATTAACTTTTTTACCTGTTCAAAGGTGACCGGAGAAAAGCAAGAAATACACATTATGTCCAAACCTGAAACCAGGACTTTCCTCATTCAGGTCATTAGAGATTAAGGCCTCAAATGTACCTTCCTCATTCAGGTCATTAGTGATTGTGTCCTCAAATTGTGCCTATATATTATTAACTTTCTCCCTAAAAGTACTTGCGAGGTTATGGCAGAAAGGTAGGCTGCTCGTTTTAGTAGTTTTACTTGGTAGGGTGGTAAGTTTGTTTACTACCTGAAAACATTCTTTGGATGAGTTTTTGGCCTTTTCGAGTTGTTTTGTGCTAAAAGACCAATTTTCAGTTATTAAAAGGGTTTTATATTTAGACAGTGCTAGTTTGTAAATTTCTTTTCCCTGGTCATCATACTGCACCCTCCATCATCTCTCTAATCGGCTACAGTTTTGTTTTTCTAATCTCAATGCCTCTGAGAAGGCACGGAGGGCACTGTCCCAGTCTTTCATGAAGCCTGACCTTATTTCCATCAGAAGGGATGTTGCGGTTCCATTCAATAGGGCAAAATTAAAGAGCCTGTAAAAGAGAGGTCCTGTTTTGGTGTGCTGCTCTCAATTAGAAAATGTGTGGGTCTTCTTCCTCTTTCAGCCAGCAGGACAGTTGTCCATGCATTCATATCTGCCGGGTTGGACTATGGGACCATACTGTACATGGATACCACTGATAAATGGATGAAACGACTTCAAACAGTAACAAATTTGACCACACACCTGATTCTGTGCATTCAAAGACAGGAATCTGTTACTAGATGTCTATATGCTTTACACTGGTTCCCTAGAAGGAAAACAATCCTCTTTTAGGGTTTGGTGTTTGTGCATCAGGCCTCCTACAAATGCCTCCCACAATATTTGATAAGCAGGATGCAACAATATGATTCATCCTGCCTCCTCAGGTCCTCGTCGATGCTCCGAGTTGGAGTACCCTACTTTGGAGAGTCAGATGCGGGCCGCTCTTTTTTAGTGCTGGCCAGCGAGGAATGGAATGTGCTGCCTCTAGGGTTGCCACCTGACCAGTTTTCTACCAGCATCACCTGTATTTTGATGTCCTGGCCTGTGCAAAAGTAAGCCAACAATAAGCAAAGGGGAAACCTATATAATGACCTATATTTCTTTATACTTGAGCAATAAAGTTACTTCAAAATTACATACATGATGCTACAAAAAACAGAAATACATTCACTTCAACTTGATTTTGGTATTTTATTTCTTTCAGTTATTTTCTATCATTTTCAAGACAGTTGAGTTTTTTCTCATTTTTTTGTGATTATTTTATCAAAAATTACAATACAGTGACATGGAAACATATGTTCTAATCAATTAAAATGCAAGAATAAATCATGCCTGAACAAAACCCCCTACACTTTGTATATACAATATTTTCACTCATACCAACATTCATACATACTCAGACTTTCATCCTAGTGGTGCTAACATACCTGACATAATGCACAACAGTGAAAGAAAGTGAAACACAAGAAGAAATGTAAAACAAGAAAAAATGTCCTGTAGTGGACCTCTCGAGATGTAGTTGAGACCAATTATTTTTACATCATGCTTTTTTTGTATATGCGTTGATGGTCTTTTTTGATCCTTTCATTTGTTTCTCCAAATTTTAAATTGGTTTATGCGTGAGGGTCTCTGGTGTGTACGGCCTACGTACGTTTCGGTGATAAAGTTATTTTGCTTCACCTTCCTCAGGGCCAACAAAAGACTGGATAAAAAACAGGTGCATTCATACTCTTAAAACCAAGGGGTTCTCTTTATCTGTGTCTGTATCAGAATTTTATAGACATGTTTAAGAGAGAGTGGTATCACTGGGCGCTAGTATTCTGATCCTATGAACAAATATGCAGCCCTAGAAGTTGTAAATCCACTGTGTGTGGGCAGTTTTTTTTAATTATATAACTGTAGTGCTTTCTCTGACTCCATATAGGTACCATTCCATAACTGTAGGACCTTTGACTACGGAGATATTGCGATCTACTTGGGGGCGCCTCCGGCCGATGTCACTGCCACTGACCTGATACAGACACAGATAAAGAGAACCCCTTAGTTTTAAGAGTATGAATGCACCTGTTTTTTGTCCAGTCTTTTGTTGGCCCTGAGGAAGGTGAAGGAAAATAACTTTATCACCGAAACGTACGTAGGCCGTACGCACCAGAGACCCTCTCGCATAAACCAATTTAAAATTTGGAGAAACAAATGAAAGGATCAAAAAAGACCATCAACGCATATACAAAAAAAGCATGATCTAAAAATAATTGGTCTCAACTACATCTCGAGAGGTCCACTACAGGACATTTTTTCTTGTTTTACATTTCTTCTTGTTTTTCACTTTCTTTCACTGTTGTGCATTATGTCAGGTATGTTAGCACCACTAGGTGAAAGTCTGAGTATGTATGAATGTTGGTATGAGTGAAAATATTGTATATACAAAGTGTAGGGGTTTTTGTTCAGGCATCATTTATTCTTGCATTTTAATTGATTAGAACATATGTTTCCATGTCACTGTATTGTAATTTTTGATAAAATAATCCAAAAAAAATGAGAAAAAACTCAACTGTCTTGAAAATGATAGAAAATAACTGAAAGAAATAAAATACCAAAATCAAGTTGAAGTGAATGTATTTCTGTTTTTTGTAGCATCATGTATGTAATTTTGAAGTAACTTTATTGCTCAAGTATAAAGAAATATAGGTCATTATAGAGGTTTCCCCTTTGCTTATTGTTGGTTTGCCACTCCCTCCTCTAGACCTACAATACTTTAGGGAGTACCCTTTTTTCCCATGCCTGTGCAAAAGTAAGCAAAATCACCTAAAGCCGGTATGTTTTGCCTATCTCTGTACATTCTTCAAACAACAAAGATAAATAGAAAACATGTTTAAATTGGCTCTGCGATAATGATCCGTGACTAGTAATTAAACTAAACAAAAACAGAGAAGTCTTGCTACAATAGAATTCACACAATTGTGTTTACAGTCCTATTTAATATCACTTCCCGGCCTTTGCAGACTCTTTAAATGAAATCAAATGGCTGGTATTTTCACTTGGAATGCCGGGCCGGACTGGGAACCGAAACTGGCCCTGACAAACTGCTCAGCCGCCCGCCCCCCCCCACTCCCCCTAAGGGGAGGAAGTGGGTGCGGACGAGCTGTTTGAAGGGCCGGTTTTGGCAGATTTTGTTACAGGGGGCCGATATTGCTGGCCTGCGGTAACAAAAACGGCACTCCAGGGGCCTAAAACCGGCCCCCAACCGGCAGCCCACCGGGGAAACGTCTGGTGCCCGGTGCCTGCTACGGCCAGTCCGGCCCTGTGGAAAGATGCCAACCATAGCTGCCTCACACCTTGAAGATCATCTCCAAGGAACTCTGGTTTAGGAAGACACTTAAGGATGATGGAGCGACGTGACCTTGGGAGTAGCCGAGTGCTTTATAAATCTCTTAATACGTTCCTCGATATGGGTGGGGGAGAAAAACGGATGTAAGGTCCTCCTGGTTCTGTGACTGAGACATCCAAGGCCATGCCTGTGCACACAGAACGTAAACAAGCATTGGAAATGCAATAGGTCTCGCAGCATTAGAGTTAGTGCTTTTAGAATTGTTTATGGGTTTTTTTTTTAAATCTTTAGCATTTTTGTTTCCTGTAGCCAATGCTAAAGAATTACAAATAAAAAAAGCCATAAACATTTCTAAAAGCTCTAACTCAAATGCTCCGAGACCTATTGCACTGTGTGAGGGTGAGGGGTTGAGGGTGAGTGAGGGTGAGGGTGGGTGAGGGTGAGTGAGGGTGAGTGAGGGGTTGAGGGTGAGTGAGGGTGAGGGGTTGAGGGTGAGTGAGAGTGAGGGTGAGTGAGGGTGAGGGTGAGTGAGGGTGAGGGAGAGTGAGGGTGAGGGTGAGTGAGGGTGAGGGGTTGATGTTGAGGGTGAGGGGTTGAGGGTGAGTGAGGGTGAGTGAGGGGTTGAGGGTGAGTGAGGGTGAGAGTGAGTTAGGGTGAGGGGTTGAGGGTGAGTTAGGGTGAGGGGTTGAGGGTGAGTGAGGGTGAGGGTGAGGGGTTGAGGGTGAGTGAGGATGAGTGAGAGTGAGGGTGAGTGAGGGGTTGAGGGTGAGGGGTTGAGGGTAAGTGAGGGTGAGTGAGGGTGAGGGTGAGTGAGGGTGAGTGAGGGTGAGTGATGGTGAGGGTGAGGGGTTGAGGGTGAGTGAGGGTGGGTGAGGGTGAGTGAGGGTGAGTGAGGGTGAGGGGTTGAGGGTGAGTGAGGGTGAGAGGGTGAGGGTGAGTGAGGGTGAGGGGTTGAGGGTGAGGGGTTGAGGGTGAGTGAGGGTGAGTGAGGTTGAGGGGTTGAGGGTGAGTGAGGGTGAGGGGTTGAGGGTGAGTGAGGGTGAGGGGTTGAGGGTGAGTGAGGGTGAGGGGGTGAGGGTGAGGGTGAGTGAGGAGTGAGAGTGAGGGTGAGTGAGGGGTTGAGGGTGAGGGGTTGAGGGTGAGTGAGGGTGAGGGTGAGGGGTTGAGGGTGAGTGAGGGGTTGAGGGTGAGTGAGGGTGAGTGAGGGTGAGGGTGAGTGAGGGTGAGGGGTTGAGGGTGAGTGAGGGTGAGTGAGGGTGAGTGAGGGTTCAAATCGGTTTTTGGGGGGTAGCTTTGAAATCAGTAGTCTTCGATCTGAACCGGGAGGGTTGGAATGTAAGGTGTCTGGCAGTGGATTAATGAGTCATGACCTGTATTTAAGACCATCCGCCTCGATATCAGGCGAGACGAGATTTACTCGTACAACCGTGGGCTTCTGAGCAGAGCTTCGGGCATAGACACTTTGTTTTTAAAATAAATTAAACACTGCTCTTAGTCCCAAGTCAGACACTCTATCACTGACGCTTTGGGAGCTTACGGGATTATTGCCCCAGCTACCATGTCAGCGAGGGAACGAGAGAAGCACCGGGAAGCCAGCAGCTCCCAGTGCACTACAGGAGGCCTCGCTGCGGTGAGTTAATCGACCTCTATACAAGAACGCCCAATGCCCTCCCGCATGCCAGAGTCCACAGGGCCATTCGTCAGGAAGTGGTGCGTGGCAGCGCAGACCTCAGCGTGCGCCGGCGGCTGGGTCGTTCTTTCCTGATAATCAAGGGTCAGTTCCGGGGCAGCTAGAGAGAGACCTCTTCCGCTGCAGAAAGGTTGGCTGGCCCACCTTTTTTGGGGCGGGTTATGTGTTTTCTAACCAATGGCAGGGTAAACTGGAAAATACAGCCACAAAGACTCTCCAAGCTCCGCCTATCATCCTGTCAATCTGTTTAACACCAGTTTTCCGATAATCTTCTCTTGTTTTAGAAATTGAAGTTTAATAGAAATGGACTTAAAGTAGAGACGCCCGGATGTTTGTGATCTTCATTTTAAAGTTTTCAGCTAAGGCTTACATGCAGGAACATTCCGCCTAGATCCGGAAAGTTAATGTTTAGGATGTTATCGCTAACCGATTGAGTAAACGGAGGGTAAATGAGGTACAGGAGAGCTAGGGATTTAGAAATACCGAAGACATACGTCGGATAGAAAAGTGTGCCAATTTGGAACAGGAGGCAGAGTTGCAGCAGAGGTTGGGGAGGCGTTGTAGAGAAGTCACGGCAGAGAGAGCAATACAGGGCACATGTATACTTAATGTGGCAGGGAGGAAAGAGGCACTGATTCAGGTCTGTGATTCGGAAAGAGTGACTGACTGCAACAAGATCGTAAATGTTGATGTTAGGCAGGTGGCAAACATGGTAGCTTAGGGCAGGGGAGGGGGCGGAGCGGGGAGAGGGAACAGATGGAGCGAAGGCTGATAAGGGGAGGGGGAGGAGAAATGTGACACGGCGGGCAGGGGAGGGGGCGGAGCGGGGAGAGGGAACAGACGGAGGGAAGGCAGATAAGGGGAGGGGGGAGGAGAAATGCGACACGGCGGGCAGGGGAGGGGGCGGAGCGGGGGCCTAGTGCGGCTGAGGGAACTGATGTGCACGCGCTTTTAAGCTCAATGCGCATGCGCATTGAGCTTAAAAGTCACGGGCACTGCAAGGAATCGCCACGATTCCTTGCAAGTTGGATAAAGAGTGGATAAGCCCCCATAGTCTCGCTTGCTCGATGCGCATGCGCATCGACAGGCGAGACCTAAAAAGCAGTCAGAAGATGCACTTCTACGTAGCCCGGTTCTGCAGTCACTCTGACAACATATCCCTTTGCCCTTTAGGCCAATAAACAACAGCACCCACAATGTACATTGAGCATCATACATGCTCATTGGTGTGTTTGTAAATGAGGGTCGTTTCAGAGTTTGGTTGTTTTTTTAACATAAATATGCATTCCTGCCGATATCCCACTTGTGATACTGTCTGTCTGCAATTGAATGAACTGTTTGGCATTGTATTAATTTAAAGGGGCCTTCCAAAACAGGGGAAGAGAAAGTTCGATTTACTCTGCCTTTTTGATAATGAACTACAATCGGAATTTTAGAATGTTGCTTTGTTTAATGAGATCCACCTGGAATTTGAGACCTATTGTGACATCAATTAGCTATTCCTTTGTGGATTACCTGATGTTTCAATACTCCTAACCAAGCAACTTTGACCCAAACACTAACATTTGCATGGCTTGGATATCTGCTAGTTCTGCTGTAGAATTCTTAGAAATAACGCCAGGTGCATTTGCAGAAGTATACTGTTGTATCATATATGGGTTAATTAACAGAATATGGAAGGTCTGCAGGCGTCAACGCACATGTGTGCACCGTATACATAAATGTTGCAAAATAAACAGTATTTTATTAATGTACAAAATATATGAATGCAGAGAATATTTTAAAGAAATAAATATGTATAATGACAGGCAAAAATGCCCAAAAATTAAATGCCTTAAAAATAAATTAGGGTGACCAGATTTTGAGAAGCAAAAACCGAAACAGGTCAGACATATGAATAGGACTTTTGCCTGGTGTGTCCCAATTTTGCTATCACGTTCACCGGAATGCAGCCGAGCCTGCCCCATTTTAGTGTAGTCTTGTAAATATGTATGTAAATAAATATATATATATATATATATATATATATATATATATATATATGTATATATATATATACATATATATATACTATATATATATATATATATATATATATATATATATATATATATATATATATATATATATATACATACATACCTACAGTTACAAGATTACTTTATAACGCCTTAGCTGTTTTAGCTGTGGCAGGATCTCCACCCTGAGCCCTTCTCCTCACTCTCTCTTCCTCTGCACGCAGCCGACCTCCTCCTGTGCTGCGTGAAAGAAATTGATAACGGAAAAAAACATAACTTCAGATTTTAGAGGCGCCTTTTGAAATGCGAGCATATTTTCAATTCAAATTTGCAGAATAGCTTGACCATCGATTGAAAATGAATTAAATGTCTGGACACCAGGACAGTCGTCTGAAAACCAGGACTGTCCGGAGAAATCCGGGACGTTTGGTCACCCTACTTAAAATTGAGATGCAAAATCATGGTCAAGCATGTTCAAGACTAGACCTTCCAGGTACAGCTATGAGAGCATATTCATCTCTCTCTAGTCAGGGATGCCAAGGCTGTGATCACACACTGTGATGACAGCAGTGTCAGTTTCAGGATCAAGATGAAGGTCGGAGTGGCAAGAAGCATGCGTGGTGAGACCTTGTTGGAAATGTTAATCATGACTAGACAAATGATGAATGAGACAACGTTACTAAGGACATTGAGATCCAGCCAGGATTTAAACAGAAACAGGTTTGAAGGATGAAGGTTGTTGGTTACAGGCAGGAGAGAGATATATGAGGTAGGACGTAAGCGGCATAGGCAGTGAAAGCCAGGATCAGCTTCATTGGGGGCACTGTTGAGCCTGTTTGAGATATTGGTGCAGAACTGACAGCGGACGTAAATTGCAATAGTGGTTTAACAGCAGGGATTTTCCTTCAGATTTAATTAAACCTCACTGACTATTCATTTTTTTTAGAACACACTACAGATTCTTGCAGTTTCGTTCAAGAAGGAGAAAAGTGAAGTGACATTTCTTGGTGTATTTAAAACACGTTTTTGTTATTAAAAATTTAGTTTGGCATGCAAATCTCCCTGTGGTCTGATTTCTGCTTGGGTTCAAACTTTACCCAACAGTCAATTGCGTCTTACTCATGTGGTGAATTTGGCTTCCTCCAAAATGTGCTCTCTGCTCACTCAAGCTTCTCTTTCTCAGTCTCCACCCAGTCAGGATCCTGCAAAACTGAGGCCTTCTTCTTTGCTCAATCACCTTTCATCTAGGGAGAGCCCTCTTACTCGTGCTCAGAACCAAACAGTGAGTGCTTTAACTTCAAGAAAAACCATACTGTGAGTACTTTAGCTCCCACTACAACCATACTGTGAGTACTTGATCTCTCACACCTATCTGCCATGAGGTTGCTGTTCTAATCCCAATTACATTTGCGGGCACATGCATCAATATTGCAATTTGCGATTACTTAATTGCGAAAAATAAGGAATCGCAATTAAGGAATTGCAAACTGCAATGCGTCTAGAAATCGCTATAAAAATAGCGATTTCTTAAAATTCCTTAATTGCGATTCTCTAATTGAGAATTGCAATTAAGGAATACCTCCCCATTCATTCCTATGGACCTGTGCATAAACAGAGGTTTATCAATCGGAAAATACAGACCAACTCGTAATCAGGTTCAAAGTGGAGTGGCAGGTCTGGGCGGAGGACAAACAGGGCTTGTGTCATTTTATGGCGGAAGGCCCTCTATCGCCCTATAAATGAGGTCTTTGGTCTTTTGATACATAAGTCGTCTAGCCCTTTGTACTTCAATTTCTCTGCAAATATTCTGGAAATCACCTAGTGCAAGTCTATTAATGAATCGGAGTCAGTAAGAGAGAGCTCACCATATTTCAAATTAGCTATGCAATGCGGAGCTGCAGTCAATTAGAAGCTCCCACAGAGAAAAAGGCAATGTATTTTTGTATAACATAGGGGTAAAGTTGAGTTCTCTCAGGGGAGCTTCTTAAAATAGAAGATGGCTGGAGGAGTGTGATATAGGAATCCCATTTGAGCAGTGATTCACAAGAGGATTTTATCTGTACAGATCTTGTGGGTGAGATTAAAGGAATGCCATTAACTTATCCTAGGTTTCGGAATTAGAAAAATACATTTTGCTCACAGGCAAAATCAGTTGCTTATATGACAGGCAAATGACATTGTGTTTTTTAGTAGCATGCTTAAAAAAAATTAGACTTTGAAAACTGCATGCAGCTTCTAAAAGCGAACAGGTTATTATCTAAATCAGTTTTGGTCAAACTAGTTAAGGAGCAAAAAAAAATATTATTTATATGGACTCTGAAATCAGTACGGTATCCAGACAGTTGTGGAAAATTTGGGGCAGTTTCTTGTGTGCACAGCTGAATACATTAGAAAGGGAAAATCAGTGGTTCCTTTGGAATATTAATATACCATCTAACTATCAGTAATATCAGTAACTCATTTTACGTTTCAATCCGTTTTTAGTGAATTATTCATGAATGGCTAAATAATCAAACCAATTTCCAACATAATCAGTCATCATAAACTATCTGTGTTGGACCTTGAAGACGCACTATGGAAGACGATGCAGGTGTGTCAGAAACTGGGTGGTTAGTTGAGAGGTATGGAACCCTACTCAAACAACAGCCACAATCCTGGGCGGGTGAACCTCAAACAGTCGGTAAACTAAACAGCACTTAACTCTCTTATAGCTTGGCACAAAAGAAGTCAGCCTTAACTTAGAGGCAATTTGTTAAGTATTTATGCAGCACACAAACAGTATTAAAGTGAAACCAGAACACAAGAAGACTCCCACACCAAGTTAGAAAAATAGATTAAAGTGTAATACATTATTTGACATAAAAACAGCAAAATCCAATTGGTAGAACTGGAGCTATGGAATTTCAAAGATTTAAGGAAAGTATAGCATATATAAGAACAAAGGGGCATATTATCAAGCCTGTGCGCTAAAATGATCGCCGCTTTATCGGCCGAAAACGGCCGATAAAGCGGCGATAATGGGCTTGATAATATGCTCTATGGAATTCCAATCGAAGCACATGTTAGATGTGAAGACATCTAACATGGGCTTCGATTGGAATTCCACAGAGCATATTATCAAGCCCATTATTGCCGCTTTATCGGCCGTTTTCGGCCGATAAAGCGGCGATCATTTTAGCGCACAGGCTTGATAATATGCCCCAAAGTGCCACTTGCAGTTCTGGTCATGCAAGATCGGGGGAAAGTTACATGTTCAGACTGACAGTGATGGAGCACAGGCCGGTAAGTCCCACTGAGAACGTTTTTTTCAAAAGTCCAGCGTGAAGCATTCTATTCACGGTGGAGGAGGCCGCGAGGAGAAGGGAGAGAGTCATTGATTGGTGCTCTGTAACACGAAGAGCAGGCCATGCCTCATGACCAGCTGTCGCTATAACAAGAACATCCTGTCAGGTGTTGCAAATGGTCAGTCCTGGAGTTTCACATTGACGGTCCCCCCTGGCTGTCAATGCTATAGTGCAAAGTGCAGATCTCAAGTTGCTGGTGGTCGCTGAACCACGAGGAGTCGGGTTCACCAGAGCTTCTGTTTAGCAGACTGCATAGGTGGTATGATCTAGGCCAAACAGGCCCATTTGCTGTCACAAAAGGGCCCAAAACTCAAGTATTTCTCATTTTCTTCAAGGGGGAGCTCAACTGATGCACACCAAGGATCCAGGACTTGAGGGGCACCTCTTGGGGATCAGAAACTCACTCCAACAGAGATCAGTAGGGCGCAGGTAGGTTCAGTTGCTGGTTTAGGCAGGCCCAGTACAGCAGGTCAGTTGTACAGTTGCAGAGAGGCCTCTGGAGCATGTTGTGTCTCTGGAGCTCAGAACATGAGGTCAGTCAACTGACCCTTGACGTCACAGCAGTCTAGGTGCAGGGCAGACCCTCTATACTATGCACAGGTGTGAGAGTGTACTGAAAAGTGGGTCTGAGGGTCTAATTTTTATATCTGATGCCTCCTTCTAAGTAGGAGAAGCTTCTGGAGTTTTCTCCCCTCAGAAGTGTCTAGACGTTCCTGCCAACCTGCCATAGTCCAGTCTGTCTGAGGGCAAGATAGGTGAGTGGAAGTCCTGTGTGTGTGAGCTGGACCACTTCCTTTGCAGTGCAAGTGTGATAGGTGACAGCTCCCCCTACCTCACACCGACCCAAAATTGGCCATTCTGCCAACACCCAGGCACTCTATTGTGTTACTGTCTAGGAAGAATACACAAAGAACAACTGCCAACTATACCTAGTCATATGATCCAGGAACAGGCTCCAGGCACCAAATGGTTAGAATAAGAAAATGCCAACTTTCTAAACGTGGCATACTCAGAACTGGGATTTAAAATCTGACTTTACCATTAAAGAGGAGTTAAAAGTATAATTCCTCAAACACAAAACACAAAATTCCTACCTGCTACCAAACAATAGTTATTACTCATTAAATGTAATGAGGTAACCCAATGCTATCCTATGGGAGAGGTAGGTCTTGCAATAGTGAAAAACAAATTTGAGAGTTTTTCACTGCCTGGACAAATAAAACTTAAAAGCATATGTCCAACTTTTTAAATACAATGCACCATGCCCTATGGATTGTTCAGGCCCTTCCCTGGGGTGATTTACATGTATTGAAAAGGAAGGTTTAGGCGTGATCGAAATGTCATTTTAATTAAAACTGCACACACAGGCTGCAATGGACCTGAGACATGCCAGCTCTGAGAAGGTAGAACTCATGAAATTGTTTAGGAGAGTTAAAACAGACCTAGGGAACTGGAGACACAAATTCTTATCTACAATGGGGTATTCAGCTGTTCAGAAGGTGTCCATTCTTCCCAAAATACTTCACATACTGCATACCCACCATGTAGAGAGCAAATAACGCCTTCATGAATCCTCCAAACCCACCTACGTTCTAAGTCTCCCCATACCCTTAGTCTCTAGACAGCTTTGGTTTTTGCTCTAGAAGGGGGTAATGAGACCTTCATGGGTTTTACATAGAATTATCTTCCCCAGCATTCTCACTAGAAACAGTCTTGTAATAGTACTCTATTTGCAATTCTTGTAGGATCTGCAGAGTCTGTAGTTGTTTTGGGCAGTGCCACTCTCTAAATGTCTTCCAAAGGTAGTCTAATATTGCACCCATTGTTTTCTGAATTCCCTTTCTATACCTTGGATTGTCTTTGAGATTTCCTCAATGCTGGAAGTCCACCACAACTTTTTAAATAAGAGGTTCTCCAAAAGGAAGTGGGCAGTTTCCCAGAAGGCTAGAGTAGTCTGATTGGCAGCCAACAGCATGTGAGAAATCACCTTGCCTTTTCTAGAATGCAATGGGCATATTGATTCTGAAGGGGATGATGGTGTATAACCTCCACCGACTCCACCAGTTCATACCCTTTGGCCTTGGCCACAAGAAACCCTCCCAAGTCTTCCCTCCAAGAAGCCACCAGTTTATGGCAGGAGCACAGTATGTGAGTGAATGTTCACTTTTGCCCATACGCTTTAATGGGGAGGTGGTTAATTCTTCCTGGCAAATTCACAGAGTCCATACTTTTAGAGTAGTCTGCATGAATTTGTATATCCTTGAGCTAGTCAGGCCCATGGTGCTTTCTATAGGGGTCTTTCTCTGTTTCCCTTCTAGTCCTTGAATCAGGGAGTGTAAGGGTGCAGTATGATAGTATCTGATAATATTTAAATAACCAAAATCTCTCTCTCTGTGATAGTGTACGCTTATAACCGACACAGTTTATAACTGATGCAGGCCCTTTCCCCTTCCATATTAAGTTACTGCATGGCTTTTACAAGCTCTCTAAGCATTTGCTGTCTACATGTAGGTGGAGAGCAAGAAATATGTAAAGTATTTTGAAAAGGATGGAGATCTTCAGAGGGCAGTTTTTCCCATCTAGGATAAGGGTTTGTGTCTCCAAATTCCCTAGATCTGCTTTAAGGGGCAGATTTACAAGCCCCTTGCGCCACTTTTGCGTCACTTTTCCCATGTTAAAAGTGACGGAAAAGTGGCGCAAGGGGCTTGTAAATCTACCCCTAAGTGTCTTACCCAATTTCATGAGGTTCACCTGTTTAGTCTTTCTCAGTGTGTCCACTGCCTTCCGATTGGTAATACTGACAGATTTTAAATCTAATGTGGGCCTATTGTTATCACAAAATTATACATTTATACAACAATAGACTGGGCTCATTAAGATATTCAAAGATTATTTCATTGCAGATGAATAGAGAAAAGTGCAAATTTGCTTGATGTGTTAAATTGACTTATGTTGGACTTGGTCCTTTTTGCAGGGTCATGCCTGAACTTTTTGCCTTCCTCCTAGCCTTTTTTCTGATATGGTGTTGGTGGTTTTAGAACTCTGAGCACTTTAGCACTGTTGTCCAGTGTGACGTGTGTGTGCTCTCTGTGCTCTCTTTGGTAAATACAGTAAGATTGGTCTACACATTTGGCATATTTAATTTACCTGTTAGTCCCTTGTACAGTGGTATCTCATATACCCGGGGCTGGTAAATTAAATGCTACCCACCAAAGTATCCTTTCAAACCTATCCCAGGCCTCTGCCATTGCAGGGCCTGTGCGCGCAGTGTTACTGCCGCTTTGATGTGGCACCTAAAGTGTGTGCTATGTCTGGTACCCCCTTTAACTGCATGTCAGTCACCCTCAGGTATGCCCTAGCTAGCACCTTGGGCAGGAGGCATTGTAGGTAGAAGGTAGGACATGTACCTTAAGTGTGTGACATGTCCTGGTAGTGACAAACAGCCATTTAGATATCTCACTACTGTGAAGCTGCCCACCCATAGCAATGCATTGGGTATTCTCTGATAAATGTTTCAGTGGTAATTCCTGATATGACAGGAGCAGCGTGGTCAAGTTTGGTATATTGGGAATAGTGATAATAAATGCTATGCAATGGTGTGTGTAAATTTATTATAACTATTTTAGAAATGCCACTTTTAGAAGTTGGCATTTCTGTGTGCTATATGTCTGCCTGCCTGATGTGGATTGCATGTCAGGCTTTGGACTGACGGGTCTGGTGAGTTGTGTGTGGTTCCAGGAGGGGCAGGGTGAGTCAGCGCTAGGCTGAATAGGGCATCTGCATTTGGATTAGTGGGAGGAGTAGTCCACTGACCCTGAATAATCTGTGCCTGCCTATGTGAATGCTGGCTCCACTCCCCCTGTGGTGTGTCTGATGACAAGCCCCCACCTGTCCATAGGGGACGAGGAGGACTTGTCAACAAAGTGCTCCAAAACCCCCAGAACCAGTTTAGGCAGGCTCCCCCAAGACCTGTGCCAGGGCAGACAAAGCAAATATGGAATGAAGGTGTGCTTTTCCTTGTACTGGGGGACTTGCTGCTGCTGGGCCCCAGGAGGAACCACCACGAGGGGCTGCCTCCCTGCTGGAGGGCCCTGTGAGCTGGCCTGCCTGGGCCCAGCCTTTGCCCTGGATGTTTTTTGGGGCATAGCGCCTCGTGAGCACTATATCTTTAATTCCAGGAGGGAATCCTGGTGCTCTGCAGCTCTGCGCTCCATTCCAAGGGATCCCTGGCATGGGGTTCCCCTGAGTTGCATGAGGAAGAGGGAGATGCATGGTGGGTGCATCTGCAGCAGAGCGTGAGCCCACCGGCACTGCCGCTGCTGAGGATAGCGGGTGCCCACCCCGCGCTCGTGTTTATTTGGCAAAGCGTGAGCCCACCCTGTGTTTTGCCGATTGGAGCGGGAGCCCACCCCGCTTTCATACATATTTAAAGAAAAGCAGGGTCCACCCTGCATTTGAGCTTCATTTTAAAGCGGGTGCCCACCCCACATTACCAAGAGAAGGCAGACGCTGTGGTTGAGTACCTGACCGGGGAACCAGGTGGCCGTGGCTGACTGTGGGCGGGGCCAGAGTACGGAAGTCGGCGCAGGCCTGAGCGCGCCTCCCATGAGCTGGTGGGAGCCCCGCATATGCCGGAGGAAGCTTGGAGCCTGTGTGAAGGCGTCCCGAGAGAACAGAGTCCCAGAAGAGCCCCGGTAAGGGTGGAGACCTGCAGAGTACCAGAACAGCCCGGTGAGTGAGGGCCGGACCTGTTGAGGCACCTTCCCAGTGCCTGAAGACAGAAGGAGTCCTGAGACGCCCCGGTGAGTGGGGCAGACATCCAAAGGGGCCAGCTGTGGTTCAAAGCCCAGAGGGGGGCTTCCAAATCACTGTGGTGCCCAAGCTCATTTTTCCCACAGCTGCCATGCCGGACAGTGGGCAGCTGCAACGAGGGGACCATTTTGTCTTAAGAGCCACGGAGGAGGGCTCAAGAGGAACAGTTGTGCCAGAGCTAATTTTTCTAAGCTGCACAGCAGGTTGCAGGCAGCTGCAATGGTTGGACAATTTTGTGTTCAGAGCCCCAGAGTGGGGTTCCCCAAGTGGCACAGTGAGTGCCAGCGCTGATCCCAGTTGCACCGTGAGAGCGCGGGCAGCTGCAAAGTTTGGGGGCATTTTGTAGGATGATAAGGAGGGGGTGAGATGCTCCCCTGTGCCCCAGCGCATTGAGCAGCATCTTCGCTGCATTGGCAGCTAAAGGACCATTTTAGAGGCCCCAATTCAAGCCCTAACAAGCCCTAACATTTATGGGCAGGGGGCATTTGGAGCCCTAGTGAAAGGCCAGTGAGCCTGGGGTCAGTTGTAAGTTAGTAGGGCGCAAGGCCCCAATGTGATTTATGTGATGCCTATAACGTAAGGTGTTTATGTTGCTGATTATGCCTGACCTAATATAATTTTTGCATAATGTGTTTATGCTGATGATTTATGCTCCATGTGTTATGTTATGTGTTACCTAATGTTATGCTTATTGCGTAATGTGTTTATGCTGGTGAGGCCTATTGCGTAATGTGTTTATGCTAATGAGGTTTCGGCCTATTGTGTTGATGCCTAATGTTATGCTTAGGAGATTTATTGCATAATGTGTTTATGCTGGTGATGCCTATTGCGTAATGTGTTTATGCATTTATAAAAACTATATATACAAAAAACAGTAAAAAAACAAAAGAAAAATAGTCAACAACAATAAACAATAAAGCTCTATCAGAAATTATTTTGCTCATTGGTTTCTGTACACAAGTGGACTTAATATACTGTTTCATTCTAGGTTTTTATTTACAAAAAAACGTAAATTGTATTATCTAATCAATGTCTGTCACTTTGCTATAGACCTTTCCTAACTCTGTTTCTTCCCTATGTATAGCAAGTGCTACTATATTATATAGGGGTCCCCTTCTTCCAAATATTTTCTGATGGTTCTGACCATGGCCCGATTGACCTGGGCCTGTTTATAATCCCCTGTAAATATTGCGTAGTGCCAGTTGGCACAGTGTATATTGTATGATTATGATCTAATGTGTTTTGGATAATACAAAGGCTATTTTTTTATATAACCTTATGTGGACTCTCTTTTGTAGTGTGCCTAGTGTGTTGCTGCTGTGTGCGGGTTGCGCAAACGCTTTACACATTGCCTCTGGGATAAGCCTGACTGCTCGTGCTCAGCTACCAAGGGGGTGAGCAGGGGTCATCTTCAGCGTGTAACTCCCTTGCCCTGACTAGAGTGGTGGTTTCTGCCTGGCTTAGGTGCATTCCCTAGTCAACCAGGAATCCCATTTCTAACAACTTACAAATAGTGTTTTTTAGAAACGTCATACAGATATGTAAATTAAACACATGACACTTGTTGGCCATCTGAGATGATGGGTTATAACAAAAATGTGATTAGCTTCATATTTATAGGCATTAGTTTTTCACATAATATTTTATTTGGCAACATTTTTATTAGGTATGGAGTAGACAATTAATAATTATTTAGTTTTTAAAGGTAGCATGGTTGCGAAGATTTCCAGGAGGGACAGACAGTTGTATAGAACTCAAGCATCTCGATTACATATAAACACTAAGAAGCACAAGGTGATGCAATGCATGAAGTGTGTAAAGCAGAAAATTGCCTCAGTTTATGCACATGAGCTGGTGTTGCCTTTTACTACTTCCACAGCTATAATACTTTGAGTGCTTTAGTGCATGTTTATGTCATGCTCAATCTTTTCGTGTATGGTATATGCAATAAAGCACCCTTTTACTGCACAATATAAAGATATTGTAAATCTCCAGAGAATACTGTGACCCATATTGAAGGTCATGGGCCTCCAAACTTACTTTTAACATATGGAAAAGGATATTTAATTCCATAATTACATTGCTAAGCCTTTTACCCAAAAATCTTAAATCCTTGGTATATTACTCATTCACATCAAAGAGATAGTATGGTTGAAGATATGTAGTATACATGTGGAACTAGTAGATACAAATTGAATACACCAACATGCAGCCAGAAATGTGTTCCAAAGAGATATTGGAAGCAGTTTAATGTACGTAAATGTAATCATTGTTTATAATGTACTGTAACATGCAGAGAAAATCCTGGCTTTTGTTGATGAACCCAAGCTGTGCACAAAACACACATCTGTTTTCAGCTGATGATTGTTCATTTCAGGGAAACAATTAAAGAGAGGTGAAAGGCTAGTTATCCTTTCATGTTTTTAAAACAGCATTTGAAATTGCACTCTGTGACATGCCTTTCACTTTGTCTGCTTGCCTTTAGCAGGAGACATTGCGATATCATGACTCAATTGTATTCATTTATAATACATGAGAGCCTGTAATGCCTGTATAAAACTCTGCATACCATCTTTAATTGCTGCCCCACATCAGCTACAAAACATTCTGAAATAAAACTTCAGACTAGCGGTGATTTTCCTTCATTTGATGCTGCTGCTCACAAAGATAAGTATGGAGTAAATTTGGAGCTTTTCTATTTCACTTTGGTGTTAACTGGCATTTACTAGGATTCCAGAGCGATTAAGAGTTTGTTTCAATGGGGTGTGGCTTGGCACCCAAGGAGCATGGCAGTGCCCGAGTAAGACTCCTCAGAGCGGCGCAGTGGTTTCGCGCTTTACCGACACCTGCACGCATTTCAAACGAAGCTGCGAGTGACGGAAGACATCCTGTTCAAGATGTTTTCCTTAGCGCTCCGTGCTCCAGCTCCAGAAACCAGCATTTGATGAGGACAAGTCCGGCATTAGCGCAGCAGTGAAACAGCCGCCATTTTGTATGCGAAGCGGTTTCTACAGTATGGGTTTTCACCAGACTTCATTTATGGCGGTATGCGCATTTGTTTTTCTTTCTTAGCGCTTCTAATACAGCCTCAACTAAAAGCCCACTTTCTTCATCATTGGCTTTTTTGTCTGCCTGCTTGTTTTTGATGTTATAGATAATAGGGTTGGACCCATGTAGTCAGTGGGACCTGGGTAAATAGTCGATATATATGTAGGGGGTCCCAGACCAAACACAAAATGATTTATAAATGATCACAATATTTTAGTTAAATTGATCCAAAACAAATCAGGGTGCATAGTGTTTTTATTTTCACCGCACCGTTATAACCATTCAATGATCCAGAAATCAATAAAAATATACACAAGTTCAATGCGCCCACAGGGAAAGGGGAGAAAGTGCAGGGGAAAGGATACACATTTTTTGATAGTTATACATCACTAGTCAAAGTTTCTCATGTGCATAAATCTACAGATCAAAATCATGAAAGTCATAGATCCCCATACGAGGGGTCAAATGCAGTGTACAAGCATCAAAAACGTTTCAGACAGAAGCTCCTAATCGGCTGTATACATCAGGCTATCCTTAGGAGTTCAAGTTTGTAGATAAAAGTCTACGTTTTGACCCAGAAAATGTAGGACAGTAGATCCTTACTACGCGGGTCTTCGTCAGGACGTGAGGGGAGGGTGGAGGGTAAGGTGGGGCTGTTTCCTAGACAAAATAGAAGTGAGAAACGAATTTAAAACGGCTCATAAAGAGTCCCGAGATATTCAATAACGGAAGAAACCGTTACGTTCAAGATAAAATTAAGTTAAATTAACTGAAAAATGGGAGGTTATACTGAGGATAGAGCCATAGATTACATGAAGTTACCTGGTGAGAAGTCAAAAAGCGGCTTGAAAAAGCGTGGTCCGTGACATTGCTGTGGCTTTATGTTGTATTCTCTGCACTTATGTTTCTATGTATCCCTTTAAGTCTTTTACAACACATGGCGACGATGAACAGAAGGAGCTAAACAACCATAGAGGGAGAAGAACTCCACTGGTGAAAAGAACCACGCGAATTTCTGAAGAAACAGAGAAAATAATTCTGAAGAACCACGCAAGCCTTGAAACAAATAGGAAAATACACTGCCACACATCTCTTCAATCAGACAAGAAAGATATTCCAAAAAAAAAAAGAAAAACGCTTGAAACTGAAACCTTCAGTAGTTTACGCTTTGAATTGAAGTCTGCAAGCCTCCAAAGCAACTGGTGAGTTGGAATGAACATAAACAAATCCATGCCGTGTGTCTGATTGTGACTTTAGTAAGCTCTAATCTTAAAAGCTGTGTTTGGCAAAGAAACGCTACGTTTGGGAAAGAACGCTACGTTTGGGAAAGAACGCTACGTTTGGGAAAGAAAGAGAAACTCCTGCGCACTCCCAAGATTTAAAGAGCATGTAAACGTGAGCGAAAACGGGATGACTGGTGCAGTATTTAAGCTTAATATTTGACTTTCTTTATTTAATCTTGCCTAAACAGTCAACCCCAACGCAAACATACGTTTTGCATCTTTTGAAAAGACACACGAGCACACTCCTCGAGCGGAGAAGCACAACTGACTCACCGTTCGATTTTCGGCCATTGTCTTCCTACCGAGCCGCGTCAACAAGGAAACACCCAATGCAGGAAGTGATGTCCCAGCAGTGACGTGAGTCGAGCGAGCAACGTGCCAACAGTGACGCGATCACGCAGCGTCCATCTTGAATTACCGGGTATCCTAGCAACAGACATCGCAAGTGGAGATTGTTCCTCAAAACAATTTACCGAGTAGTTAAAAAAAAAAAACTACATCAAACCGAAACGAGCGTCAGCAGAAGAAGTTGAAAGGTGAAAGCCTCATCTCAACCGAAACGAGCGTCAGCGACAGGAATCGAAGGGTGAGTGCCTCATCAACAAGAGGAATTGAAGGGTTGAGAGCCTCATTCACAGAATTGTTTTTTTTATAAAGACTTTAGGCGGTGCGCAGCGAAAGCAACAAATTGAAGGGTTAGAGCCTCATCAACAAGTGAAATGGAAGAGTGAGAGCCTCTTTTAAGACTTGAAGAGTGAGAGCCTCTTTTAAGACTTGGAAAGGGAGAGCCTCTTTTAAGACTTCAGGCAGAGTAGTGAAGCACACATATAGCATTTATTAAGAGCTGACATTTCATTCCAGCTTGACCATCTCTCCATTTTAAAAAAAAAATACTGTTTTTTTTTTTTTAAGAAATGGAGAATTTAAATATTATTGCACCTCCTTTGTTCTTACAAGCCACAGGGGATCCACCCATTGAGTGGGATGAATGGATAGACATTTTCGAGAACTACATCGAAGCACTTGATGGGAAAGACTTCAGTGCAATTAGGAAGAAAGCCCTCTTGTTAAGTGCTTTGGGCAAGGAGGGTCAGCATTCTTTTAAATACCTTCCTGTGGCAGTCAATCAAGATGGTAGGGCAATAACTAACGTATACACAGAAGCCAAAGCTCGGATGAAAAAACAATATGCAAAAGAAGTAAATATTGTTATGGCGCGACACAAGTTTTACACTCAGCCTCAAAGGAATGAAGAGTCAGTAGATCAGTTTGTGGCTAGGTTACGTGAGTTGTCGATAAAATGTAGTTTTGGTGAAATAAGAGATGAAATGATAAGAGACCAGCTGATAGTACAGTGCCGAAATAAAAAGATGCAAGAAAAACTGTGGGCAGCAAAAAACCCAACCCTACAAATGGCCATTGATATAGCAAAAGTAGTTGAGGAATCGAATGCATGCATGAAAGAGATGGAAAAGAAAGATAACGCAAAAGGCAATGCTCAAGGCAATGATGTTTCATGTGTTGATCATGATGAAGTTGCTGTGGTGAATAAGAGGAGTGTGGATCTGGGAGGAGGTAGTCAGAAAAGATTTAGCAATGCATTTTCAGGTAATGACAGAAATAGATTCCAAGGAAGAATGTGCAGTAGGTGTGGGAGTACGTTTCACAATTCAGACTTTAGGAGATGTTTTGCAATTGACAAGATGTGTAGGAAATGTGGGCGGAAAGGACACTTTTCGAAGATGTGTAGAAGTACAAACGTCGATAAAGTTGCTGTTGTTGAAAACAAGGATGAAGTAAGAGACTTCATTAGTGTTGAAGGTGCGAACAAAATATTGTGTTTAGGTGGAGACGGTGCGAATCAGGGTGAGCCTGGGAGGAGATTCAGACCAAAAGCCCTGTTCCTTATTGATAAAATCGAGGTTCAGTTGATGGTTGACCCTGGGTCTTTATGGACCATTATTCCCAAGGATATGTTCCTAGCAAATTGGAAGGATGTGCAGTTGTCTGCTAGCGACATTAATGCCTGTGGTTTTCAGGGTGAAAGCATAGATGTGATTGGGTTTATGGTGTGTGTAATAACATTCAAGGATCGTTCAGCTGAAGGGAAGGTGTATGTAGCCAAGTCTGGTCCTGCAATTTTAGGATGGGGGCAACAGTATGACCTCGGGATAATAATAAATCCCAGAGCAGCACAACAAGTGATGGTGGTAGACAGCATAACCACTGATTCGATAGTGGAAGGGATGAATGGTTTGTTTGAGGAGCATATAGGAGAGTTAAGGGGCTATGTGCATAAGATTGTGTTGAGGGACGATGCCATACCCATGCAACACAAAGTCAGAAAGGTTCCATTCATCGCACGTGAGGAAGTGAAGAAGATGTTAGACGAAATGCTAGATCAGGGTGTGATAGAGCAGATCGAAACATCACCTTGGATTTCCCCTGTAGTTATTACAACCAAATCTGATGGAAAATTTCGTTTTTGTGTGGACCTTCGCACCCTGAACCAAAACATTGTGGTCGACAACTTTCCCTTACCGAACATCAATGAGTTGGTGCTATCACTGAAGGGGGGGAAGTATTTTTCCAAGTTAGACCTTCGCAGCGCCTATCATCAAATAAAACTACACCAAGACTCTAAAGCACTTACGGCGTTCATAACAACCGAAGGAATATACCAATTCACACAAATGCCTTTTGGACTCGCCTCTGCAGCTGGGGTATTCCAAAGGATGATGGGTGTTGTACTAAAAGGTGTGCACAATGTTGTGTATTTTCAGGACGATGTCCTGATATTTGGAGCGACTGTTGAAGAGCACAATGTAATCTTGAAAACCGTTTTAGAAAGGATGGAACAGGCAGGTTTGACTCTCAAGAAAGAGAAATGTAAATTTGCAGTGGAGGAGGTCGAATACCTTGGGTATACATTGTCTGTGGATGGAGTAAAACCTAAGAGAGACTTATTAGACTCCATTAGAAATGCACCATCTCCGTGTGATAAGGATCAGTTGAGGTCTTTCCTCGGCCTCATCGAGTACTACGCTAAGTTTGTAAGGGACTTTGCAGAGAAAACCGAAAAGATCAAGGTGCTGTTGAGGAGTGGATGTAAGTTTGTGTGGGGTGTGGAACAAGATGAGTGTTTCAAAAGAATCAAGGTGGAAATTTGTGAGGCGGGCATTTTAACACCGTTTGACACCAACCGTAAGTCAGTTCTGATAGTGGATGCAAGTGCTGTAGGTGTTGGTGCGGTCCTTGCTCAAGTACACGATTCTGGTCTTAAAACTGTAGCGTTTGCCTCAAGGACACTCACTACAGCTGAGAGAAATTACTCTATAATCGAGCGCGAGGCTTTGGCCGCGGCATGGGGTTGCGAGTATTATAGAATGTACCTGTGGGGGTTCAAATTCACATTATTGACAGATCACAAACCCCTGGTTAAAATACTTTCGCCTGGCGGCGCTGGCAAAGGCTCTGCCAGGTTAGCTAGACTCGCTGCCAGGATCCAGGAGTACTTGTACACTGTAGAATACATTCCCGGTTGGAAGAATTGCCAAGCGGATGGACTCTCTAGACTTCCACTACCTTGGGAGAGGGTGGACAAGTTAGGGGTTGAGTCTCTCAACTCAGAGGGTTCTGTTGCCGCCGTAGATGAAGTTGTAGATATGTGTGCTGGGGCAATTAGTAGAAGTTTGTGGAATACTTCAATGACTAAAGATGTGGTGTTGTGTGAAGTCAAAGATCTGATAGCGAAGGGCCCAAGGAGAGAGAGTTGCCTATCTCCCGCACTTCGTCCTTATTTGAAGGTTCTGGATCAATTGTCTATCTTGGACAATGAGGGTTTCATGATTTTAATGGATGACAAATTCATTCCTCCACAAGATGTGCGATTTACTTTGTTTAAGCTGGGTCATGAGGGTCATTTAGGGCAGTCCCTTACCAAGAGGAGAATTAGAGACAATTTTTGGTGGCCCGGAATGGACTCCGAAATCTCGCAGTGGGTGGAGAGATGTACCGATTGCTTGGAAAGTGAAAAGAGACTTAAGGTGGGTAGCCATACTGGTTGTGGCTCAATAGCTGACCCCAAGTGCCCTTGGCACACCATATGCCTCGACTTCATTGGCCCATTTCACCAGTTGAACCAGGATATGAGGTTTGGGTTGGTGGTAGTTGACGTCTCTTCCAAGTGGCTAGTAGTCAAATTCATGAGGGAGATCACTACGAGCAACACTATTGCCGTGTTGGGTGAGATCTTTAGAGAGGAAGGTTTCCCCACAAAGATCATTACTGATAATGGGACGCAACTCACCTCCCTGGAGATGGCTAATTTCTTGGGAAGATGCGGTATTATTCACTCAAGGACCTCACTTTACAATCCCCAGGGAAATGGCATAGTGGAAAGGGCCAACCGAATGGTTAAAGGTGCCATTCAAATGGCGATTTCTTCCCGCATAGATGTGAAGAGTTTGGTTAATGACCTGGTGTGGGCCTACAGGACTACTGAAAATGGTGTGACTGGTCTTGTCCCGTTTTCTGTCATGAGGGGACGTTCAGCGGGTACTAAACTAGTGGCTGCATGGATGAAAGAACTTCTGAACGCTGACCCTCCTGCTGGTCCTGGTGAGCCTGACACTGTTTGCGAATCAAATGGCGCGTGTAAATTTGCTGTGAATGATTGGGTTAAAGTCAAACCCGGTCGAGTGGGTGTCGGACTGACGAAGTTCAGGGGTCCATTTAAGGTCAAGTCTGTACACAAGAGATTTGTTACCTTATTTAACGGTGAGAGTTGGAACTTGAGGCGTGTGGCACTGTATAAGAAAGCCGAGCGAGAACCGGCCAGAACCAGCGAGCCCAGAGAACCGGTGAGAACTTGCGAGCCCAGAGCAAGCGGCGTCAATGAGTTTCGTGCTAGTAGAATTCAGAGAGTGAGAAGACCCCCAGTTCATTTACGTGACTTTGTTTGCAAGTAAGGTCTCTCTCTGTAACGAAGGGCATGGTCTTATCATGTTTTTGTTTAACTTACTTTCGTTTTTTTTCCGCGTTTCTCCATATGAAGGGAAGAGGATATGTTGTATTCTCTGCACTTATGTTTCTATGTATCCCTTTAAGTCTTACATTCCATTTTCCCTGATGTCATCTTCTCCTATGTTCTGTCCTGTCAGTTAGCTCCTGCTTTCTGATGGGAACACCAGCTTTTCTCTATGGTGCTTAATAAACAACTATTAAGCCTTGCATCTGTCTAATAACTTCATTTACAACACTTTATTTGTAGCGATTGCTGTCCGTATCTAGAGGACCATGATAGAAATAATATTGACGCCAATCATTGTTATGATTGCCATAAAATTGTCACTAAAACCATATGCATAGTAATTACTTATTATATGGCCTACCTCTGCATTAAAGCATGATCGGATTCGAAGAGTCGATCTTTTTGTAGCTCCTCCGTCGTAAACGGGGTTTTATTTGATTCTTAAAGTGAGAGTACCACTTCAACATATCTGCAGATTCAAGCGGTAAAGACCGAGTCAATATTTGCATGCACTAGCGGCTAAATGAAGGAGGCGAAAAAACGCCTGCAGGTACCGCCTACTCAGGACTCACCTGAAGGGATTATATGGGTCAAGGAGCGTGCGAGCCAGCGTCTCTCCCCGTCAGCTAGAACCAGGAAGTGCTGCCCAGGTAACCAGAGGGGTTTACAAACCTCGGTGAAGAAAGACTAGCGTTGCTATGGTTATAGGGAACGCAGTTACTTTCACTCAATGAGGGGAGAAAAGACTTCCGTTGTCATGGTTAGCAAGGAAGCTTTGTGGAATCGGGAAATTTGTTGTATTTTTGGGAAATTAATTTCTCTGACCAGATAGAACCAGCATTAACGTTTTGAAAAGCGCGGTATATCCATTTTTTTAAAACAAGATGAGAACATCATGGGTAGCGCGGACCTGCCAAAACACAGAGCGGTCTAGGCGCACATTAAATCATGAGATACCTTCTTGGACCACCAGATCTTAGTGGGGCTAGCGAGTTTCCCATCATTCAGCAACACATTAAAACATTAAAATGAGATAAAGTACATCATTTTAACAAGCGCGGACCTACCAAGCATGGTGGTCGGGCGCACGATGGGTCAACGAGATTAGGATTTCAAAACATATCATTTGGAATACCCCATTGGTATATCGTTAAGATGCAACAATGCTAATTGGTAATCAAGCATTAGATTAGTCCTCAGATAACATACATTCATAATGAATCACGAAAATGCCAAGCATGGTAGTCCTGCGCAAGATACATCAACAAAAGATTCAAATGACATGTGAAATGGCCCATAAACTCTCTAAATAATATAACATACTGATAGTATCGCCAAATTTGCGTGAACCTACCCCATGGTGGTTAAACGCACATTCAATTTAGAGGGTAGCCATTTGAGCAAAACTACTCTCGGACTCATTCAGACCCATACGTACTGAATCAAAGAATCGGATCCATTTGATCTCCATGACATTGAGGATGGGTTCTATACTGCCACCCCTAGGACCTAGTCTCACCTGTTCCAATATAGTCCACTTAAGGCTTTCCGGGGGGTGATTTAGGTCATTACAATGGTCCACTAAGGGGGCTCCTTCAACCTTACACCTTGTGCGGCTGCAATGTTGCAGAAAGCGCACTTTTGCTCGTTGTTGTGTCTGTCCCACATATATCAAATCACAGGGGCATATTATGCAATAGACCACGTTGGTGGAATTACAATTTGTATGTGATTTTAATGGAACATGATGTTGTCCGTGAGAGAAAACTTTGGTTTGAAGTGTTGCTGGACAGGCCTTGCAAGAGCCACATCGGTAGTGTCCCACAATGGGAGGTAGGTTCCACATGGATGCTATGGATGGTTCCCTCGGGGTCGTAAGGAATGAGCACACCACGTGGTCGCGAATGTTCTTCGCTTTTTTGAAAGCGTGAAGGGGTAAGCAGCTACTGTTGAGATCCTCTGAGATCAAGTTCCAATATTTATTGATGGTTTTCTTTATCACATTACTTTTTGTTGAAAAAGTGGTTACGCAGATGAGGCGTTGGTCATTGTTGCTCTGTTGTGCCCCAGACTGTAGTAGGACTTCCCTTGGGTTAAACCATGCTCTCTTTTTAGCTTTCTTAACCAGTCGTCTCGGGTATCCACGTTCAAGTAATCGATCCATTAGTATTGTCGATTGCTCCATGTAGTCATCTTTTCTGCTACAGTTATGGCGAATCCGAAGAATTGGCCAAAAGGCAAGTTATCACGGAGTCCCCTCGGGTGATGACTAGAATATAGAAGTAAGGAATTTCTCTCCGCCGGCTTCCTGAAAAAAGTGGTTTGAAGGGTCTCATTTTCCACGAAGATTGTAAGATCCAGAAAGTCAATGGATTTTTTATCAAATTGGATAGTGAATTGTATATCTGGAGATCTACCATTGAGCCAGTTGAAAAAGTTGGTGATTTCCTCCTCAGTTCCTGACCAAATACAAATGATGTCATCAATGTATCTCATCCACATGTGTATTTGGGATCTGAAGGGGTTGACATCATTAAGTATGAACATATCTTCATACATGGACATGAAAATTATGGCCAAGTCTGGGGCAAAAGCCGCCCCCATCGCGACCCCCTTGGTCTGGAGGTAAAACCAGTTGCGGAAGATGAAAAAATTCCTCATCATGGCAATTTTGAGTAGTAAAATGATGAAGGATGTAGGTACTCGGGTGGGTGCCTCAACGTTTTTGATGCTTGTACACTGCATTTGACCCCTCGTATGGGGATCTATGACTTTCATGATTTTGATCTGTAGATTTATGCACATGAGAAACTTTGACTAGTGATGTATAACTATCAAAAAATGTGTATCCTTTCCCCTGCACTTTCTCCCCTTTCTCTGTGGGCGCATTGAACTTGTGTATATTTTTATTGATTTCTGGATCATTGAATGGTTATAACGGTGCGGTGAAAATAAAAACACTATGCACCCTGATTTGTTTTGGATCAATTTAACTAAAATATTGTGATCATTTAGTGCTTGTTTTTGAAGCATGTTTCCCCTCATGGTATCTTTTTGCTGAGGGAAGAATAAGTTCATGGCCACCATTCTGTTTGTGAACCAGTTCCTGTTGTGCTGACACCTCAACAGGCTTAATTCATAGTGGTTTGCGTATCTGTCATTCAGCGCTTTTAACAAGGCCTCGATTAATAGCTTGTTATTTTTACCACTGCCTTCTTTGTCTGCTAGCTTATCTTCCGCTCATTGTATCCTTTTGTTGAGGAAAGGAAGGACTAATAACTGACATTTTAGCCTAACCTGCATTGCCACAGCTGGGCTTACATCAATATCTTCATATGGCGAGACTATTGTGAATGATTTATTGGAGGCAGCTGGATCTTTCTCTCTAATAACGGGCACACTGACACATTTACCTGTCTGGATATCAATATATGCCATAGTGCCTGTTACAGTTAACTAGCTCCGAGATTAACTTAATGCATTTACTTGACTTTTTGATTGGTTTTGGCCTAGTTTTCTGACTTTTCTAGCTCTGTGGTTCTTCTACATCCTAGTGAGCATACTACATTGCTGCTGGCATTATAACATCTCCCACATCATTCATTTTGTATTCCTTTTTGTGCTAAATGGGCAGACTAAAAAAATCTGTTCCTCTTTTTTCAACATCTACTCAATTGTTCATTAAGAACTTCAGAATTTTCACGGAATTCTCCAAGATGGAAGATACTGTCTTTATCTAAAGGGTCTATCCCAGCGATCCCTGCTCCTTCAGCAGCGGGAAAGTCCAACATTAAACGCTTTGAAAAGGACCCTCCTTCCACACCAAAATCCTCCTCCCCTGTCTCAATGGAGTTGTTGTTGGAAGAGATACAGGCCTTTTGACCCTTTGTGGACGAATTGAACACCAAGTTGCAACTCCTCACTGACGAATGGTCTCAAATGGATGAGAGACTTACGGCAGTCGAACCTAGTGTCTCCTCTTTCAGGATCACTGATACTAAAGTTCATGCACTCCAATCCCAAGTCTCCATTCTTCAAAAACAGATCAAAGACCTTGAGAATTGTAATAGATGGAATAATTTCCGTATTTATGGCCTACCAGAAGGAACAGAAGGTTCGGACCCTCCCAACTTCTTCAAGTCCTTCCTTCCTAAGCTACTTCATATGCCAGAGGATACATTGCTCAACATTCAACGTGCCCGTAGGCTAGGTCGCCCGCCATCAAATTCATCAGCCTCACAACGACCAAGATGAGTTATTCTTTATTTTCTTGAATATACAGACTTACTAAAGGTTCTTGCTGCTGTTAAGTCCATCCAACGCATAGTATGGTCTGGTTCAACTTTATTGTTTTCACAGGATTATGCCAAGGCCACAGCAAACAGACGTAAAGCGTTTCTCAGCATGAGATCTGATCTACTTTCTTTGGGAGCTCGTTATGGACTCTTTCATCCTTGCCTCCTCAAAGTTTTTGACATACAGGAACAGAACGACAACCTATAATGATCCACTGAAACTACAGAGCTTCATAAATTCATGCAAAACAGAGGCTATGGATTTTTCAGAAGCCTCATCATTGCATTATATTTAGCTTCAGTAATCTATTGAGATATTTCTCGTCTGTCGTTGTTTATGTTTTCTCTGTTCCTGCATTGGTCTCAAAATTCATAATTGTTTAGTTTATTGTTGTGCTATGGTACTTTTTCCCATGTTTTTCACGTGTTAGTAGAGCACTTCACTATTTATTCATTTACTTATTTATTCTTTTTCTCTTCTCTTTCACAGAGTTGTTGATGTCAGTTGCTTGTAGTTGCCTTGTCATTTTTGGTATGATGTCTCCCCCACCCTCCATTCTGTTGAATTTGGGCGTGCTACTTGTTCCGTGTGGTTTCTAACCCCTCCTCACTCCAGTTCGATTTCTGTAGGTATGTCTTTTTCCCTACTCTTGTTCTATTTGTTTCTAGCCCTTGCCTTTTTTCTCTTTTTCTCTATCTCTTTCAGGTGCTTTTTGTAGGTATGTATTCTCTCTATCTATATTCTTTTTTCTTCTTTCCTTTTTCTATTTCATCCTTTCTTCTATTTATCTTTCCGGTGTCTCTATTGCTTCTTTACTTTACACTTTACTTTTCTTTTTAATCACTTTTGTAATTTTACAATGGAATCTTCTTCTACTCTCATTCACTTGTTACCTGGTTAATGCTCCACCTGGTTGTATCTTTTTTCTCCTATGTAGTCTACTTTTCCTATGTAGTCTACTTTTTTCTGAATTAAATGTTTCATGTCTTTGAAAATAATTTCTTGGAATGTCAGGGGTCTTAATTCTTCTATAAAAAGACATAGGGTCCTGATGCATTTGGCCAAATTAGAAGCCTATATAGCTTGCCTACAAGAGTCTCATTTAACAGTTGAAGAATCTTCAAAGTTAAATAAAGGATGGGTTGGGGACATTTTCTTCTCTCCATGTGATGGCAAGCATAATGGAGTCATGATCCTATGTCGTAAGTCACTTTCTGTGAAGCTTCTCTCCCAGTAGGCTGATAAAGATGGACAATGGTTATTTATCAAAATGTTGATTGGGAATGCTCCGGTTTCTTTACTTAACGTATATGCTCCCAGTGCTGGTGACTCTTATTTTTGGATCTCCTTAGCCCAACACATTTCTAGTTGCATTGAGAAAAATGTTTTTTTTAACAGGAGTTTGCAACCAAGTTTTTAACCCATTTATAGATCGTTATTCAAAGGTTTCTTTTATTCCAAGTAAAAGACCCATAAATCTTTTGTTCAAACCATCAAACAGCACAAAGTCATTGATGCTTGGGAGCTCTGTAACCCTTCTGTGAGAGAGTATACTTCTTATTCTCCTGCTCATCATACTCAATCGCGCATTGATTATTTTTTTTGTTTCCCATAATGTCTCCCAAGCCTTATTAAATGCAGTCATTCTAATATCTGATCATGCTTCTTTTTCGATTCACCTAGACATTCTCCAAAAATCCAGTACCCCTAGAAGATGGCGTTTTAACAATGCTCTTCTCTTAGACCCAATGTTTACTTCCTCCTTTACCTCCTTTGAGACTCTGTCTTTTCATGTTGTTTGGGTAGCTTTTTGGGTCTGGATGCTGACGGGCGGTGGACATTGAACAAAGGTGGTGGTTGGGCGGGGATAGGGTAGCGGTTTTTGGGGGGGGGGTTGGTTAAGCGTTTTTCTCCTTTTCTTACTTATTATGGGATTGCATATACTAGCTCTCTTTGATGGTCTAAATTTACACCATTACTGATGGACTTGTTTGTTTCTGATTTTTAATTTTCATTGAACTAATGAATGTAATGGCTATGCCAGTAACTGTGTGATTATCTGTGCGGCAATCCTTCAATAAAAACGGAGAAGCGTATAAATGCACACAAAATAACCAATGACCTCCTGAATAAGATAAAGCAACTGCAGCATTCATATTATACATCTAGATCAAAAGACTGCTTACCTACGCTAATTCAGGCTAAACTTCAATTTAACAAAGGATCTACTGACAATGCCTCATTATATTTATTAAAAATCCAGTGCTAAATGTTACGGCAGCCAAAACAAAGCAGGGAAGATCTTGGCCAACTACCTCAAGGTAAAACACAACAAGCTCAACATAGATTCTATCTTTGATGAACATTCAACATTGAAGTTTAAAGACACAGAAATCCTGAATTAATTTTTAAGTTTTTATAAATCACTTTACACCTCAGAAAATCCTCCCACACAGCATCTCAGCTCTCAATGTTTTCCAACATTCAACACTCTTCAGACACTACTAACAACCTCTCATCTTTGGATTTTAATTTATCACAAAATGAACTCCTTGCCGCTTTACAAACTCTCAAAAAGGACAAAGAACAAGGCCCAGATGGTTTCACTGTTGAGTTTTTTTTTTAGATTTTTCTAAATGATTGCTCCCCAAATTACATCCCCTCTTAGATTCCTTTTTTAACACAGGAGGCTCTTTGGGATCTTTTTCAAAAGCAATAATTTGACTAATTCCTAAACAGGGGAAATACCTAAAATACTGCAAAAATTATAGACCTATTTCATTAGTTAACATCGATTATAAAATATTTCTCAAAAGCTTTGGCCATATGCCTAGAATCACATTTACCCAATTTGTTCGGAAGTGAACAATCTATCTTTGTTAAGGGTCGTCTTAACACTGACAATACCTGTTTATTTTTGACATTTTATCTAAATCTTCTCATTTACCTCATCCCTTAGCAGCAATTGCATTAGACGCGGAAAAAGGTGTTTGACAGAGTTGAATGGTCTTACCTCTTTCATGCTCTTAAGTGGTTTGGCTTTGGACCCAAATTTATATCCTTAATATCTCTCTTTCATTCGAACCCACGTGCAGCGGTTTGTGCTAATGCTGCTACCGCCTCCCTTTTTGATTTGGGTAGAGGTGTCCATCAAGGTTGTCCTTTATCGCCTTTTCTTTTTAATCTGGCCCTCAAACCTTTTTATCCAAAATTCGCCAGAATAAAGACATTAATGGGTTTGATTTGAATAAATCCCATATCAAATTAGCGGCCTGTGCTGATGATATTTTATAATTCATATCGAAGCCACAAACCTCTCTTCCTGCCTTTTTAAGGGAGGTTCAATCCTTCTCCTTGGTATCTGGGTATAAGTTGAACAAAAGTAAGTGTGAAATACTGCCTCTAACTAAGTAGACTTTTATGAATGATTTTGTTGACTCAAACTTTTCTTGGAGTCCCAGTCATGTTAAACATTTAGACTTACACTTTACTTCATCCATTTCAGATACGATTTCTTTGTGTATGAACAAATGCATACAAAGGATTTCAGAAATAACTGCCAAATGGTACCCCCTTTATCTGTCTTGGTGGGGTTGTTTAGATACCATAAAGATGACTTTACACAATTTTTTGAGGAAGATCTTTAAATGGATCCCTCTTCCATCTCGCATGCCCATTATGCAGGGACTTACTGTCAGTCGGATAGACTATGGGAACTCACTATTGTCCTCAACTAACACCACTCTACTGGCCCGTTTGCAGGTCCTGCAAAATACTGCTGCATGACTGGTGCTTAATCTCCCCCCGCGCACCCCGTCTCTGCCCTGCCTAAAAACCTTGCACTGGCTCCCAACAAAGAAGCGCATAAAATGTAGGTTATGCTGCCTAGTCCACAAAACCATCAATGGGCATGGACCAACATACATACAACAAAAGCTCAAACCTCAGCATCCAGTAAGATCTCTCAGATCCTCTAGCAAGTCACTTCTGACGGTCCCCAGAGTACGTACGGTCAGAAATGGCGATAGGGCCTTTAGTAAAACAGCCCCCGAAGCCTGGAACTCCCTACCCCTCCAGATCAGGACAGAACCTAACCATCTAAGGTTCCGTAAGCACTTAAAAACCTGGCTCTTTCTGGCAACCAACCCATAGTCCTGCTCTTTGTATCTGTACTGAGGTATCTGCTAGCGCTCTGAGACCTTCGGTGATTTATGCGCTCTACAAATTCATTTTACATTACATCGATGTGAAATCATTCAAAAAGATAACTTCTATACTTTCCTCCTTTTTGTGGAATAATAAAAAAATTATGTATGTCTTTGGCTAACTAATGCTTTCCAAATCTGAAGGAGGGGTCAATTTCCCTGATTTTCCTATATATCAGAAATCATTCTTGCTCCGTCAATCTTCACATTGGCTGTCTGACCCTTCAGAAGACTGTCCCTTATGGACCACACTTGAGCGTCTCCCTACCCCTATGCTTAAATATACTTGCACAATTCTGGAATCCAATTCCCTCTCTACCCCTACAGGCTTTGAATCATTCCTTAATTCCACATTATGGCATAATAAATTATTATTGATTAGAAATAGGCCTTTCTAATGGGGATCTTGGAGACAGAAAGGTCTAATTTGGGTTCATTAATTGTTTGCACAGAGGGAAATGTTATCCTTCCCTGTCATTAGTAGGCTCTTTGGCTTACCTGTCTCCTTTCATTCCAAATATAACCTTTTGAAACAAGCCATACTAAATGTTTGTGCTCAATTTGCATCTCCCTGTACTTCGCCTCCCGTATCAAATAATAGGTTACACGTCCTGTTTTGTTCGGCACCCAAGGCTTCTCTTATTTACAAGCATTTTACCTCTACTTACATCACAAGGGATAATACAAAGGTGGAACTTGCTTGGGAAAATGATTTACAAGTTTGTTGGTCGATACTCTTATGGAATAAAATTTGGGCTAAAATCAGGAAATCTTCCAGAGCAGCAAACACAACACAGAGTCTCTTTTTTATATATAATAGACTTTTGCTTTGTCCGGTTACTTTAAATAAAAGATACTCTACTACAACAGGCACTTGTTGGACGTGTTCTGCTCCACTTACACACTTTCTTCACTTGTTATTTGCTTGCTCACACATTTGTAATTTTTGGAGAAAGGTTTGGTCCCAGATTAATTCAAACTTTAGTTCCAGTTTTTCCTTTTCTATTACTCATGTGTTCCTGGGAAGTTTATCTCCTATTTGGGCGAATCGCACCTCTAATATTAGGATCATTGGTTTGTTACTGGTGGTTACCTTTCAGCAAATTACTAAAAACTGGAAAGATTTATCTAAAATTTCATATCAAGCATCGTAGTATGCCATAACCATAGATTGGATACCTCCTTTGTTTATCCTATTCATATGGCCACCAAACATTTAAACCTTTGGTTACCTGTCACACTGTTTTTTATTGCAAGCGCTAAAAGTACTTCTACACTGAGACCTGACCAACGAGAAGTTATTCAACTCCCATGACTTTCCTAAATGTTGGTTTGCATTCTCATGTATGAAATGCATTTTATTCTTTTTTTTTTCTTTTTCTTTCTTTCTCTTTTTGTACTAATCCAAATACTGCTGATTTTGAGAGTTATTCTTCGTTGTTCTACTGTACTATGTATTGAAACCCCTATTGCTTTCATAAATTTTCTTTTGAACTTAAAAAAAGAGTTTGTTTCAAATCATTTTTAAATGTGTTGTTATTGACTGTATTTTCATACTGAGAGCCAGGTCGTGTTCACTGTGTAGTTGTGTTTATCTATTAACGATTAGTGGTTGTTAAATGGGTAATTTTTTACTGTGTTTTGATACTGGGAGCTAGCAAATGTCAACAGCGTGGTTGCATTTATCGAAGTTTAGATGATTTGCTTTGTTACTTTAGGTTAGATAGGGTCATGATACACCGACCAGGCTCAACTGTGTAAACTGGCTAAGCAAAGCTCCTCCAAATTTCTAGGGTGTATTTGTCTTTCACAGCTGGTGAAGTCTACTGTACATGGAGAGTGTGGATGCCACTTGGTGCAATGCTTTGCATTTGAAATGTGTGCACTACACAAAATGCAAACATTCAGTTAAGACAGAATATAAGTCCCAAGACACAATGGGACCCTTAATTGACTTGGATTGGTGACACCATCTTAGATGCATTAGTAAAGGTTCCTTGTGTTTCAGAGCATTCTTTGCTAAGCCAATAAGTTGCTGTAGATGGACATTTTTTGCCAGAGTTGAAAATAATATTAATAATAATAATAATAATAATAATAATAATAATAATAGTGCAATTTGTATAACGTATAGCTACTTCAGGCAAAGTATCCCAGAGCTAAAAGTCTAGTTCCCATGTGCACAGTAAATAAATGATAAAATCAGCCAAAACTGAATCACCAGGCCTTAAAACTTTTTACAGAAAAAAGTTATTCCATCTGAGCCTGTGGTATTTGAATGGGTAGAGAGTTCCACAGTTTTGATGCTAAAAATCTGAAGGAGTTGCCCCCAATGTATACTCTCCTTACCATGGGTATATTGGCCAATATGGCCCGAAGATCTGAGGCTCCTTGTGGAAAAGTACAGCTTGATAAAGGAATGCCGATAGCAAGGACCCTTGTTCGTAGAAGTCTTGTAACAATCGCACAGGGCTTTGAAAGAAAGCCTCTTCTTCAGAGGCAGCCAATGCAGCTTAGAAAGAGCAGTCCCCATCGGGTCCATCTGGGAAGGCTCAACAAAAGGTGGCACGCCGAATTCTGCACACGCTGAATCTCATCAGCTGGGATTGTGACAACTCTAAGCACAGGACAATACACTAGTCCAACCTGGATGTAACTAGTACCTGGCATACCGTTTTTAGAAGATTTAGGCAGGAAGCAAAGGATTGATTTGAGGTTTTTTTTTATCCCAAAACATTTCCCTGCCAAGGTTGTGATTTTGATGTCAAAGGTGAGCCTCTTGTTGAACCAAATGTCTAGGTTCCTAACCCTGGGTTTAGGAGGAGGTAGAAGACCAAGAGAGTCTGGCCACCATCAGAGGACCAGATAGAGGGTTGTTTGCCTAGAATGAGGACATCCGTCTTACTGGCATTCAGCTTAAGACAATTGAGATCCATCCACTGAACGACCTCCGCCAGGCAGGTCCTCAGTAAAATAGGTATGTTAACCGAGTTCTGTGACACGGTGATGATCAGCTGAGTGTCATCGGCGTACTTTATAATGTGAAAGCCATGCCACTTGATGATCTCAACCAGGGGTCGCATATATATTAATTAAATAGGGTTGGGCTAAGAGAGCAGCCCTGGGGCCCTCCATGCTGAAGCGAAACATCTAATAGTAGAAAGGTTTTTGAAACACCGGAAAGGTGTGTTTCTGCAGGGAAGAGGCAACCCACCCAAGGGCTTTGTGTCAGACACCACAGCTCCACAAACACTCAATTAAAAGACTGTGGGACACAGTGTCAAAGGCCGCACTGAGGTCCAACATAAGCAGTGCTACGGTATCACCCCTGTCCAGGATTTGGTGGATTGATTCTGATGCAAGCAACAGAGCAGACTCCATACCAAAGGAGGGGTGGAAGCCCAACAGCATCCTGTGAACTAAGTCCTTAGCCTCAATAAAAATAGAAAGCTGCTGGTTAGCATACTTTTCTGCAACCTTGGAGGAAAAAGGGAGCAGCGAGATGGGTCGATAATTTCTGGGCTTAGTCGGTCTAGCAGAGGTTTTTTGAGGAGAAGAACTACCGTAGTGTGCTTCCAATGCTGCAGAACCCGGCCTAACATGAAGGACCAATTAAATAGCTCAAGAAGCACGAGCTGCACAGTTATGTAAATATAAAATGTGTGTGTCTTGTAATGCGCACTGCTACCCAGAGGCGTCCTGGCGCTATAGACCGCTGGGGAACCCGTCCTGGCTTTCCCTGTGAGTTGTTCCCTACTGGGTATCTCCAAGGTGAAACCAGGCATCCCCGGTGTTTGTGGGGGACCATTGTGGAGATGAGGCAAGCTAATGCCCAGAGTTGCGAGTGTGATACCTGGTTAGAGTAGGCACCGAGGCGAGAATTATCGAATCCGCTGACCCTGGTTCGCGACCATGCCGCATCAGGAATTGAACCCTGGTCCCGGGCCGTCCTCTACTTCTGGGTCTGCCGCCTCTAACCAGTGAGCCACACCACTCCTAATAATACTTAGCATCAAGGATTCCTGATAATACTTAGCATCAAGGATTTAGGGCCATATGTAGGTAGCCCAATTGCAATCACAAATGCAGAAATTCGCATAATTTCTGCGTTTGAAACCGCAATTTGGGCAGTATGCTATGTAGCAACACCCACATGCAAAATAAGGAATCGCAAAATTAGCGATTCCTTTTGTTGCGAATGCATTTAAGGAATCCTAAATTGCGATTCCTTAAATGCAATGTAGGTAGCACCCAAGTTGTGTGATTTTATTCTTAAGGAATCACAAATTACCTCCAACTTCAGGTTGGTGGTAATTTGGGTTTTCTGTGAAAAATTCACTTTTTTGCATTTTTCAAAGTGCCATGTGACGCACATACATGCCCTTAGCACATGTATGTGCAGCACACGTGCACACATGTTTATTTCAGGGGTGCAAAATGGTGTCCTAGTGACACCCTTGCAACCTTGAAATTGCATTCTCAATTTGCTATTCTCTAATTGAGAATCACAAATTGAGAATGTCTTCCCATTCATTCCTATGGGCCTTCTAGCCCATAGGAATGAATGGGAAGGTATTCCTTATTTGCGAATCTCAATTTGCGATTCGCAAATAAGGAACAGGTGGTATTCGCAAAATATTTTGTTAATCCTACCTACATTGCATTTTGCTATTCTCTAATTGCGATTCCCTAAAAACCGCACATTGAGAATCGCAAAACATGTATTACCTACATATGGCCCCTAGTCTTTCGATAGCTCCTCATTGTTACTGGAGTCATACTTTCATAAATTAAGAACTCTAATTGTGCTTACTATTTTATGAGAGAAACAATTAGAGTTCTCAACCTGTACTGACGTGTTTATATATTTTATTTACTCATTCATGGTATGAAGGTAGTGACAGTGGTGGGGAAGTGATTATTGCAAAGAGAAAAGGTACTGTACTAATGTATATTTTACAGCTGATAAACTTGTTACATTAAGAATTGTTCCAAGCCCATGCTTAATTCATGAATAACAGTAGGTAGCTATCAATATAGAAATAAGCTTTGTGGTTCAGGCATTTCCTTGCATTCATATTTCATTTGTATTCCAGCACTAGGAAGTCCCAGTGTATCAACCACCTATAGAGAAACTGAAATACTGAGATTGTCAGAAAGTACATTGTTGAACAATCACTGGAAGCAGCAAGAGGGGGAAGTGTCCTTAAGTGTGACACAAGGAGTCTAGCAGAGGGAAGAAAACACAGATGATTTACCACAGGTGCTCTGTCAACCAGTGTAGTAACTCTTTAGTCAAGTGCCTTAAAATATTCTGTAAAGGAACATAGCTTGAGACAAGCATGAAATACACTGAGAAAGGAAAGAGATCACACATTCACCAACCTAAAACACAACATAAACCATCTCTCCGTTATAGAATATCTCAAATGGAAACAAAAAAACTTAACAGAAACACAGAAAAACATACTGATTCCAAAGGGATGAGAGTGAGCCATGAGATATTACTGAACACAGGAGCAAAGTGCTAACTATGCTCAGTATTCTATTCACAAAGGTTCAGTGAAAAGAGCAAAATCAAGTTTAAACTATAGCTAACATGAACTATATCTAACCACAAAAATGAAGAAAACTAAACAAAATTCAAGCTAAATCTTTATGTGCACTGGTTGGCATAATCACTCAACACCACCTTATATGAACATTGTTCTTCACCATCCTCACAATCTGATCCCAGAGGATCCTTTGGCACTTTTGAACTTTGCTATTACTCTTTGCCCCTTGAGAATTTTTTGGACCAAACGGGCTACCATAAGCTTGTTCAACTGTTTACCCCCAGACACACAAACAACTGATTCTGAAACATCTTCTACAAATTCTTTTGGCTCAAGCTTCACATTAGCCTTGATGACACCTAAACATCCTTCCTTTTGACAAATTGTAAGCAATCATAATTCAATAAACCTGGGTGTGCCCATTGTTCACCCTGGCATTGGCAACCAAGCCTTTAATTACATTGCAAACAATCCTGTGCCAATGCTACATAATTTACATGCAGATTTTTCTAGCAAAGCTGCCCTATTTATTGATGACGAGTCTGTCAGCATGGCTCAAGCCAGTAGATGGTGCCACATGCTGGTTTTGTGGTGTTTTCACTTTCCCTGTAGGGCATATTTTTAAAATGTATATGGATCCTCTTTAGTTTGTTAATATGCCTAGGGCAATGTCCTCCATTGCACGATATTCATTAAATTTGCATTTTACAGCGAAATGTCTTTAACGCTGCTGCAGTGTTTTTAGTAAATGAGGAACACATTTTAAGGAAACACACACACTCAGGCCTATCCATTCCTCCTTCCACTCGGCACCCTTACCCCCGAAAAAGGTGGCTTCATAGAGCCAGTGGTTAATGTGTAAAAAAAAATGGGTGCCGGGCGCTCTTCAGGAGGCAGCTTGCACAAACTAATTTCCCCTCTTGTGGCTGCCTAAAACAGAACCAACTACTAACCATGAAAGTGGGGTGAAGATGTCGGGTAATGGACACAGCTGCCAACTTCAGAGCTGGGAAACCAGGTTCAAGTCTTGTCGTCTGCTCACCATCCTGTGATTCTGGGCCTCTTCTAAAATTTGCTCGTCGGCGTACGGTGTTCCTCAGGGGTCTATCCTTAGCCCGCTTCTTTTTAATATCTATGTTAGACCCCTGGCCACCATAGTGGAGGAAGCGGGTCTTACCTTATTTTCGTACGCCGACGATACGCAAATCATTTTTTCCCTCTCTAATGTGGAAGGTGGCAAAATCTCTGTTCTGAAACAGGGATTGACTAGGGTCTCCGAGTGGATGCAGAGTAATTTCCTTAAACTTAATGGAGACTAGACCGAGGTTGTGATCCTGGGCAAGGGAAGAGATCTATGGGGTCCCCAACATTGGCCCAAGGATATGGGCCTCACTCCTCAACCCGTTGCTCAGGTTCGCAATCTCTGATTCATCATCGATGAAAAGCTTACGATGTGGCAGCAGGCAGTAAAGATAGCCTCCACCTGTTTCGCCACTTTAAGATGGCTTCAAAAAATCCTTTGGATGCTCCCTGTTTTCCACACAGAGGACTGTAGTCCAGGCATTGGTGATTTCCCGCCTGGACTACGGAAATGTCCTTTATCTTGGAGCTGACCAAACAACAGTAAACAAACTCCAAGTTGTGCAAAATGCGGCTGCACGGCTTTTATGCCATGTTCCTCGGAGAGTCTCTGCTTCCCAAGCACTCCATGATCTTCATTGGCTTAGGATTGCTAGTCGAATTAAATTTAAGGCTCTATGCTACATCTTTAAGATTAAACAAGGTTCAGCCCATAGGTACTTACAGGATCTCATCCAGGCCTATAAGCCTAGCCGCTCCTTGAGATCCTCAGGGAAAGGTGATTTCGTGATTCCGAGATTCAAGCTGGTAAAGATAGGCGGCCGCTCATTTTCTCATCTAGGTTCGAAATTTTGGAATGCTATGCCTGTTAGTCTAAAAATCGAAACAAATCTTCTTCGATTCCGTAAGGGACTTAAAACCTGGCTTAGTGATTAGGGTGTCTCTTTTCAGCAAAATTTCATGGTATGTTCTCTCCCTCTTTTAATCTATCCCTTGGCGCCGGGAAACCCACTGCGGGTAGCTGCGCACCTTATAAGTTTAAATAAATAAAAAAAATAAAAATAAATCCCTTAATCGCCCCATAAAAGAATGTATCTTTAACTTGTGCTCATCAAAAGCGCGGGTGTTGATTATTAAGCGCTGGTGCTAAATACCAGAAACCACAGGCTCAAATTAAGTACTGCATAGAGCCAGCCTATGCCACGGTTTGAGACTGGTTACCACTTGTCATTGCCATCTCGTCATGTTTTTCTCTATCAGGCGGTTATAAAAGATTCAGTGTAAAGATGCGAGCTACAGTCACACAATAAGATAAATAAGACATGGAAAGGACAGTAAAAAAGAACCAGAAATAGCCATCTGGGCACTCGGTTTCCAGTAGTGCACTGCAAGGCCTCGTGCGCCTGCTGTACACAGTTATGATTTCAGTGGATTCCGTCATGCAATAACCTTGTTCAGGTTTTGAGAAATGTTGTTTCATGTGAAGGAGCCCTCTTATATCGCTGGAAGATGGGACAGGTGTCAGCTTTCTGAGCAGCTTCAGAGGATGCTAAATTTTTAATCCGCCTCTTGCATGGGCTCAGATAAAGCGGACATGGGAATGCTCACTGCTGACACAACAAAGAGTATTTGATTCTTCTAATGCAAAAGGCCTGTCTTGAGGCTTCTGCGCCCCCCCCTGAGATGCACAGAGACTGCATGTCCCCACCGAGTTAGGCTGCTCCCAGATACTTCAGTTTCAGTTCAGTTTTTAACGTCTTTATTTCGATTTTTCATCATAAAAGACACACATATACACAAAATTACATTAAATACAATTAGTGCGACAGAGTCATAAAGTCATAAATATTTAAATACACATACTAAACAAATCAAAAAGAAACAAGACAAGAGAAGTTAAAGCAAGACAAATCTAGTTAAAAATCTCAATTAAACATGCTTGTAAAGACGTCAAGGGGAATTGTAAAACCATTTGAGCATATATAAAAAATAGCAGATCGTCAATACTAATAAAGTCATAGGCCAAAAAAAAACAGTGGGATAACCCAGTATACAAGTTATTTAGGTCATGATACTATGAGCTGACTGACTTAATCCTTATCAGCCAAGCCCACCCAAGGAATTTGGCCAATCCTATGGTTAGCCATTCAGAAGTGTTCGTTCTCAAGATGTACAGTGCTTCACTACTCACTCGGGTGTTTAGTCTAGTGCATATAGGTTTCAGCCACTTATTACGTGGTTCACAATAAGCAGTACAGACAAATAAAAAATGACCTAGTGTTTCTTTGCAAACGGTACAACAGGGACAGAAACTTGACTCCACCCTCTGCCAGCCGCTAGTAAAAGCCCTCAGAGGCAGTGTACCTACACGGAACTGATGGTATAGTTTCCTATCTAATGTTTTAAGGATAACATCCCAGTATACTTCTTTGTTAGGTACTGCTTTGTGGAGCAAAAACTGGCCTGTCAAATTCATTTTCTCAGAAAGTGCCACATGTTCCGTTTTTATCATGGACCAAAAGAGAAGTTTAAATTCATTCTTGGTAGGGAAGGTTTGAGAACCCGGCTCTGACCAAAGCAAGGGAAGACCCATTTCGGTAAGAGTGTTCTTAATTAGCTTTAGCCACGGTATGTCACCTGCCCCTTGTTGCATTCTCACATCCTGTAATTCGCGGGCAAACATGGCCAACTCCGGGGTGGACCATATGCGTCTCCATAACGCCACCATCCTATAGAGGGCCTGATGTTTAATGGTATGCATGCCCATGTCCATCAAAAGTGGAAGGACTGGTGTTGAGGGGGGGAGACTAACTAAGTTTCGAAGGAATTTATTCTGTATCCTATCCAGGACAGCCAGGTCCACACATCCCCAAATATCGGCCCCATATAATATGGCTGAGCTGATTTTAGCACTATAAATTTTAAGTGCGGGCAGTACTCTTTTAGTCAGGGAACACCGCTGCTCTTTTACTAGACAACCAGTCAAGCGGGCAAATTTCAGACAGAGTGCCGCTACTTGATCTTTCCATTGTAGCCTATAATCCAAGGTAACACCAAGATAAGTCATTACATCAACCTGCTCCAGTCTAGACCCATTCATTAAAACATGGCCCCTCAGTGGCTTTTTCTTAGTCAGGACCATGAACTTGGTTTTATTAATATTGATCTCAAGATCGTTCATATTGCAAAAGTCCATGAATTTATTTATTGCTACCTGTAACCCCTTCTGTGTTTTGGCCAATATGAGAGTATCATCTGCAAAAATTAAAAGAGGGAATTTGGTCCCACCCAGTGAAGGAGCATCAGTGGGGGTATCTGAGAGGAACTTAACCACCTGATTAATGAAGAGTACAAATAGGGTGGGGGCCAGGACACAACCCTGCCTCACACCGCGAGTTACGGGGAAGGATTCGGTAACCTGGCCCTGGCGACCCCATCTGACTCTTGCAAAGTTACCCTCATGCATCCTAATGGTAAGTTCTAATAGTGCAATAGGGACCCCCATCCTTCTCAAAGCTGCCCACATCTTCCCTCTAGGGACCAGATCAAACGCTGATTTGAGGTCCACAAATGCAGCGAAGATCTTCCCGTCTCTCAATAACACAGTTTTCCAATAGATCATGACAAATCTTAATATCTGATCAACTGTGCTAATGTGTGCTCTAAAACCCGCCTGCATTGGAGACAGAATATCTACTTCTGACATCCACGAATGGATTTTCCCTAACAGCATTCTGGCTATTACTTTTTATAGGGCATCGATGAGGCTGATGGGGCGGTAGTTTCCCGCATCAGATCTATCCCCTTTTTTGTGCACTGGCAAAATCTCAGCCCCTTTCCAGGAGTTTGGGATCCTAGTCCCTCTAGCTATAGCGTTTGCTAAGATTAATATGTACGGGACCCAGTGTGTTTGATCGTATTTGAAGAGGTCCGCAGGGATGCAGTCCATGCCGGGGGCTTTGCCATTCTGCACTTGTTTAAGAGCAGAAATAGCTTCAGTTTCAGTGAAAACAATGTGATCAATTGAGGACACCTCAGACTGCACACTGGCATCTTCCCTAATGGTAGTAAGGGAGATCCGTTCCGTGTGGCTGAACTGTGCCTCGTAATGCTTGACCCATTGCTCTGCAGGGACGTGGTTTACTGGAATATGTAATTCCCCCGCCCCTCCCCATTTCACAACCTCCCAAAATTTTTGTTGGTTAGATGAGGTACTTGCCTGGTATAAATCTAACCAACGCTGATCATCCCATTTGATTTTTGCCTCTTTTAATGCTTTCTTATAATTCACCCTAGCTATCCTTATATCCGGACATGATTTGGATTTAATAGCCCTTAACAGAGAGCTGTGGGCAATACTACAGGTCTTATCATACCATTTCAACCTAGATTGTGCTGGGACATTATTTCCTCCTTTTACGGGTTTGATAAAAAAAGACTTAATTTTACTAAAAAGAGACTCATGAATTGTCCCGATTTGGTCGAGTGGGGTTCCAGCCTCAAGTATGGGTACCATCTTTTTTGTAGCCGCTAGGACCTCCATGGCAATCCTGCTAATAGTAGCAGTATTTTCTTGGAGCCCAGCCCATCTAACCCTTCTGCAATCATTTGTGAGACCAGCTTCTGCTGTATCAATATTTGTTGCAGGGTTCATGTGGAGACCCTCATCCACTGATAATTTTATTACCAGGGGGTTATGATCACTCTCAGATCTAGTGACTATTTCCATGTCCACCAATATTTTCCAAAACTCTATCTTTAACAAAAAATAATCAATGCGGCTCGAGTTTAGGGAGTTATCAAATGTAACTTTTCCCATCGGGTCTGATTTGGTCCTTCCATTCGCTGCACGCAAGTCCCATTCAAGGCAAAGACCCAACCACTGCATAACTGCCTCCGTGACTTTTTTAATTGGAGGAATAGACAAAGGGGGAATATTCCAAATCTGATCAATTTCCCCATATCCCCCGCTATCAAGATTAGGAAACGGTTCGAAACAACAGTTGAAATCACCTGCCACCATGACACATTTGTCACTACTAATATTATTCAGTAGGGAGTCAAGTTCAGCTACCACTCCCGCAGGCTTCCCACCTGGTAACCCTCTAGCATATATGTTGAACAAACAAAGGTCCTGGTTATTTTTACCGGTTAATTTCAACGCTAGGATGTCATTACTCAGACTAGGGAGTTCCGTGATAGTAATGGCTAAGGATTGTCTAATCCAAATAACTAGACCTCCTGAAGGGCGACCCTTCGGTCCTTTACTAGCTGGTTTGTAGTAATTAAGGTAGCCAACCCGATAAATAGCGTCGGTTGACCAACTTTCCTGCAGGATAATAACATCATGTAAATCCACAAAGGAGCCCCAATCAGCCTCTGACGCTTTCCCCTTTAAGCCCGCTATATTCCAAGACAAGACTGCGAGGGTGTAAGTTGTTTTCTCTGCCATCTTGGCAGTTGGGTTGACGACAGCCTTAGTAATCGTCTGTCTAGGGGTACCTGACAGGAATGTTTCCCATATTTCCACCCTCTGTGGATTTGCGCTAGACACAGGGACAGTCTCTACCCCAGGGACACTCACATTATTTAAAGAGCAAGTTGCTACAGCACTAGAACGCCCAGTAATCGATTGTTCTACATCATGTCAATCCACACCTTCCAGACCGGAAAGGGGAGCAAACCGGTTCGCAAGGTGGGGATAGAACAATGGATAGAGCGGAGTGTCAAAATGGAATCTCCCTCTAGACCTGTCCCTTCTTGAGTGATGAAACGGGGTGTGGGATCTATTTGCATATAAAGCTGGATAAAAATAATGCAATAGTAAAGTTTGTACATCCCCAACTCTACCGAATCTTGGTTCCCTGCAAATGTATTTGGCAACCCAAGGCTCTCTAAAGCTAACCACCACACAATCCCCCTCAAGATCTTTCTTTCCAAAACCTATCCAATCCACCCTCCTTACATTAAGTATTTCAGGATTTAGGTTAGGAGGGAGTGGCCGGTTTTTATTAAGCCAGAATGTAACCTTATTGTAAAGATCCTTGTGTGTTTCCCTCTTGCCATCTACAAGCGGAGCCACGCCAGTTAAAACAATTGTATAAGGCACTGACTCCGGTGGGAGGTTCACACACTGTTTCTTTGGGATGGGTTTGGCGTTGGGCTGATGACTAATATTTTTGCCCCTAACGGAAGTTGAGTTTTTCTGAACCTGCTGATTTTTTACAGGCTTTGGCCTTGCAGGGTTCTCTGTAGAAGCTGCTTTCTTAGGAGCGGGTACAGTTTTTTGCGGGGCCTTGGGTATAGAGGGTCCCACTTGTGAACTATTACCCCCCGCTTTATTGTTCATCATAATGGTGGGCTTCGGAATGGCCGGGACAGGAGGGGTCAGACCAGCAGTTGCTAAGCTGGCAAGGATTCTGTCAGAGGTCGCTATATTATCCTTCACTAGCAAATCTAAGGAATCCATTTTTGTATTTAGTAACCTTGTCCTTTCAAAAAGAGGTAAAAGTAGAGATTTGAATAGCAACTCAATTTTAGCCAAAAATATCTCTTCTGTAATGCTAATCATAGTCTCACCTCCCCCTTGCTGGGCAGTAGCGTTAATATTGGGTAGCTGTGGGGGGGATGGTGAGGCATTTCCCAGCCCCTCAGTTTGTTCCTCCATGTCCGGTGAGTCTACCCTCTTGCGTTTCCCAGGGTTATGAGTGGGTGTTTGTTGTGGTTGGGAAAGGGAATCCATTAGTTCAGTACTAATATTGAGATTTGGTGAGTTTGAAAGACCAGAATTATCCCTGGACTGATCTAAGCAAATGGTCCCGCTATTTGGTAAGTTATCGTGCGCAGTATTAAAAGCACTATCCTGGTTAGAATCCACTATCTCCACAGTATGAATCTCAGGAGCAGTTACCAACAATACTTCTACATTACTATCCGAGTTCAACGTGGAATGTGGGACAGGGGAGACAGCCTCATTGATTTTACCTAGTGAAGACCGCTTGCCAGTAATAATATCAAGCGAAAGGCGTTTTTCAACCAGGGCGATCTCCTTCTCTAATATAGCAGTAGAACGTTTGAAAAACTGATCAATTGTACCAGTAAAAGTACCATTAGAGGTTGAGACCTGAACTTGCCTCTCCTTACCAGACCTTAAGGGCATTTTTGTTATTCTTTTTAAGATACAACGGGCGGGGATATAACCAACCTCAATACTCAATCAGCGATGCCACTCAGGGCACAATATATATCCTTCCAAATATGGGGACTTTTAACGTCACTTTAGACACAAACAGTAACAATAATAATTATACCAGTTAATAAGGTTCATAAATAAGTAATTAGGAGGAAAAATGTTAATAATAGGGCCCAGCCCGGCCTCCTCCGGCCCCGGACGGCCACAGACGGTCCCGCCCTTGTCCCGGGCTTCTCCCGCGCGCTCTCCCGCGCTGCGGGAGTGCGATTGGCAATTATAGGGCTCGTAAACAACAGGTCGTTGGAAAGGTAGGAGGGGTCGGGTAGAGCGGCCCAGGTGTTGCTCCTCAGGGCTGGCGGGCGCTCCTGGGAATTGAAGTCCCTCCGTGAGCGCACGCCGCTCGCAGCCCCAACAAAGATTTCCCTCCGCTGGCCCTTCAAACCTTCAGGCGGCTGCAGATGTCAAGGCACGACGCGGGACCCGCGAAGCGGGTTCCGCGAGCAGTAGCTGTCAGGCAGGCAGGTCAGTCCCAGGCAAAAATGCTCTTCTGGCAGCAAAGCGCTCCCAGATACTTTCATGCACCCTCTAATTGGAATTTAGAGATGTTCTCTCTTTTATTCGGATTGAAAAAAGTGATATCAATAAAAAATGAATTCCAAGCAACTGTGGAAAAAGACATGTTGTATTCCTTAACTCTTTGAAGCACAGACATTTTTTACTGTTTCCTGCCTGTAAACGGCACAGAAAGAAACAGCGGTACGATTTTCAGAGCGCTTGGCAATATAGAAATGTGCCTACTGGAACACTCCCTGCATACATAAAAATAATTCAGTGTTTCCAGGCCTCCTGCAGTGATTTTGTTTACATCTAAGTGGCATCGTCAGGGAGAGGGTATTATATAAGTGCTAACCCTGGCTATAGACATAACCCACTCACTCACATCCACACACTCAAGTATCCGTCCAGCAAAAATACCCAGGCATCTCAGTTAAAGCATAATGGCATAATAGTTATTGTTAGCAAGACTTATAAAGCGCACTGTGACCCTACGGGTGTCCTGGCGCTGAGATACGTAGAGTCTACCGAGCCCAAGTGCAGTAAGAGGATAGTGTTCCATTCCAGATGAGAGAAACTGAGATCATGATCTAGGGAAGAGCCAAGTCTTTAGTCTCTTCCTGAACTGCATCAGGTTTTACATCTGTCTGAGATCGTTAGGGAGTTGATTCCAGAGCTGTGCCGCTGCGACTCTAAAAGCCCTTCCTCCAGATCTTATTTTCCTGAATCTGGGTACTCTCACCAGTTTATCTGAGGAAGAGTGAAGATTACGAGAAGGGACATACCATTCAAATTTATTCTGCAATGGTAAAGGCCAAAGTCCAGGCAGGGCCTTAAAAACAATACAGTGACTGGATTGTATCCTCTTTAAGACAGGGAGACAATGAATCTCCAAAAGAGCCTTAGAGGCTGATGAGTGCCTTGGTTTCATTAGAGCAAACTTAACCGCCATTATCTGGATCCTCTCGAGTCTCCCAATGAAAAATGTTGGGGACTCCAGCAGCAGGGAGTTGCAGTAATCCAGTTGGCTCAGGATGAGACTCTTTACTACCAGTGTTCTGGCCTGTGTAGGTAGCAGTGGAAGAACCTTCCGAACCATTCTTATCAGGGAGAAGCAACTCCCAACTTTTTTGTTCACATGAGTTACTAAACTCAGCTTATTGTCAAAACTAACTCCCAGGTTTCGCACCATTTCTGAAGGTGTCGGTGGTACAACTGTGGGGATAGGCCAGAACCTAGAAGGAAGTGGGAGAGGGGATTTCCCAACTGTACAGTATAAAATTTCTGTCTTGTCCCTGTTGAATTGTAAGTAATTGTCTTTCAAACATTGTGCGGTATCCTGCATACACGCATGAAAGTCTTCCAATGGAATAGAGTGATTTCCTTCCAGCGACAAATTATATTGAGTGTCATCCGCATAGTTTACTAGATTAACATTGTGCGACTTAATGTCAGCCATCAATGGGCTCATATAAATGTTAAACAAAATTGGGCTAATCGAGGACCCTTGTGGAACACCTTGCTGGTTATTGGTGAAGTCTGATCGATAGGGAGGGAGTGGTTCTGCCTGTCATCTGTTAGCTAGGTAGGATTGAAACCATTTCAATGCCATACCATCTACTCCAACTCTAGCATGTCTAGTCAATAAGACCTCATGATTGACCATATCGAATGCGGTGGACAGGTCCAACAAGATCAATATAGCTGATTGTCTCTTATCCGCTCGCATTTGAAGGTCATCTAGGGCAGTCAGCAAGGCAGTCTCTGTTCCGTACCCTGGACGGTAGCCAAATTGGACATCCTCTAATTTATTGTTGGTTTCTAAAAACTGCTAAAGTGTCTTACTAACTAGTCTCTCTATGATCTTCACTGGGTAAGGTAGAAGGGATACAGGTCAATAGTTTTTTGGACAGGCTGTGTCAAGCAAATCTTTTTTCAAAAGTGGTGTTACTATTGCTTGTTTCCAGCAACTTGGCGCTGACCCACTGTTAAGAGATTGACTACAGATCAGTCTAAGGACCGGGAAGAGTTCTGAGCCCAGTGCCTTCCATATCCTATGAGGTAGTGGATCCAAATGGGAGCCCAGTGAAACACTAAGGGCCTCTTTATTAAAAGTCTCCTCCGACGGTGGTTTGAAATAATTCAGGGTGCCAGGAGTGGCCACCCTAGTCCACTCCTCATATTACTCATATTACTTTGGCCCTCTATGTTAGCCATATTTCCCACTTGTAGCCCTTCCATGATTTTACTAATCTTCTCATCAAAAAAGGTGGTCAGATTATCACAGAGCTCTCGTGTGGCAAGAATCTAATTTTTTGTACACTCTGGGTAAGAGATATCTTTCACAATTTTGAAGATACTATGCTTTTACAATGTTAATTTCTTTTTTTATAATTAGATATTGCCATTTTCCAGGTGACCTTATCCTCATCTACAAATGCCTGTTTCCATTTTCGTTCTGCCTGCCTTTTTTCAAACCCCTTTATTTTTCATTGTATCAGGCGGCTGACATTTTTCCTGATTTTTAAATAAAATTCATTGGAGCTATCTGCTCAAGCCTGGTGCTTATCTGCTCTCAGAAGGCCACATTATTTTCATCCACCTGCTTGTCCACATCAAATGACCTAGCCATAAAAAATACAGGGGATGATGTTGCCCTTTCCAAAATACCCCAACATTCTCTGCCTTGATAATTTTTTCTTGGGATATACTCGAAAATTAACCAGATAATGATCAGTCCAAGCCATAGGTAGGATATTTTCCATACCTGTGGCATTTTTTTCTGCGAAAATCAGGTCCCGTACATGCTACCCTCTGTGTTGGTTCTGTGAACCAATGTTGCAGATTCAAAGTCTCACAAGACTGGAAAAGATTTCTATAGCCTGACTCCAGGTTCAAATTAGGCCAAACATTGAAATGCCCCAGGATGAGCATTCTGTTATGGGCAAGCGCCATATTACTAAGGACATCCGCTAGCTCCTGGTCTGGTGCTGTTGAGGACTAACTGTCCCAGATGGGCCTACAGCAAACAATACCAGTCAGTCCAGTTGTCAAGCACAGGAACTAGATGACATCACTTTGGTAGTGGTGAAAAATTGAGCAAATGTTCTTTCGCCTAGTTCTGTCACTTGCACAATAAAGATCGAGTGTTGCGTAAACATGTTTGCATGGGGGTGAAAAATGTAGTAACATGAGTGTGTTCTGATATGTTTACATAATAACGAATGGAACCAGTGTTGTCTGCACCTTGTTAGCTTTACATGATAATGAAGATGTTTGAGGCAACATTAGTTTGCAAAGATTCTTGTTACAAATGTGGTGTGAAATCATTGCTACAAAATTACAGAACTCTATACAAATAAGTAATATTGATGGAGGAAAATCCCTTTTCTACATTAAGCAAGAGAGCAATTGATGCATTTTTACATAGTTGTAATAATTATTCAACGTACCTGTCGTGTCTACAAAAACAAAAGGTGAGGTAAAAGGGATAAAGCATGAACTGCATATATCTGTCTTTGCTTTCTATACACATTGTATGACCTGACTTGAGGTGTAACAATTTGTTTCTTGACAAACAGGTTTGAATGCCATGCGGGATCCGAAGTTGCAGAAAGAAGAGACTGGGCCACTTGGCACAGGAAGGTTTTCCATCGAGTGCCCAGGGTATATTTCTGAGATGGGCACAAAAATCCATCCATTTTGTAAATGGGTGTTTGATCATCACGGTGGCGAACTCCTAGCAAGTTGGCCAGTCATTAAAACATAACTATGTCCAATAACATAGATGAAATTGCCCTTGTGAAACCGAAGAGACAAAAAGAAGAATCTCTGCACAGTTGTGCAATGAAAACAAAAACGAGGGGAGAAGACAAGTCAGACTCACTGGAGACGAAAACAAAAGCGTTCAACCTTCAACCTGTCTCAATAGCGCTTTGGATGAAACAAAACACAAAAACATCCTCTTTGAAGCTGAAGCCACCAACATCAAATCACAATCAAGCAAGAAACTGGCTGAGGAAACTATGCAATATTATAAAAAAACAGACAAACCCCTTGAGGAAACACAAGCTCGTCCCTACCAAAAAGAGAAGCATGGAGCTGTCAGAATTTTTCATTGAGAAAATAAAACAGTATTTCATTATCAGCCATCCCAGCTACATCATCAAGTACCTATTAACTCCAAAAATAAATACTACATGGAACAGGTTCAGATGAGTCAATGAGAGTGAGATCACCATCCCTCCCTTCCTGAAAAGCTTGATGCTGACCCAAGTGACAAGAACAACTTCCACCCAGTAACTAACCCTCTGCTATTAGTCACAATTCCTGATAGCCGCATAACTCAGCTTAATCAATACATCGTGGACCAAATCCTGCTGGTTAACTTACAGAAGAAGCTATATGCAATGTCAGGGATAATGAGTGGCGCCTATGGGATAAGAGAGATTCCTGCCTGCTCTTATTTTAATATCACATTTTGTAATGTGACCTGCTATGCTTGTGTTTTTACTTGAGAAAAGTAATATGTTTTACTTACTTCCTGTCATACATAAAAACGCATGACGCATGTTCACGGAAAACCACAGGATACAATAATGTTATCCTCGCAATTTCTCGATTCAAAAGCCCGTTTCTGTCTAAATCAGAATTTCCATGGGCCCCCTAATGAGCCCTGTACTGTTGGCGAGGGTGATATTTTGTTACACAATGAGCTTCAATTAAGCCTATGCAAACTTTTTGTCACAATCGTGAGATTTGCAGAATTTGCACAATTTCATATTTCTCAATTTACACAAAACTTAGCAGAAGCATGACATTTGTCAGAATTTTTTGCTACGGGCCGGTTTGAGTCGAACATGACTCATTTGAGACAGGTTCAGGTAGAAATGTGTCTCAAGAGACGCTTTCTCCAAGCTAAAGTCTAGTGACTTGAGAAGGTGAGGTATGCCCTCACAATCGGTTTTAATTTCTGGTGCTCCAAATTGCATTTTCCAGATTTTGCACATAGTTATATGTAATTTCAAGAAACAAAATTGTTATGGTTTCGCACACTCTGAGTATTAAAGTCCAGCACAAAATGTAGGTATGGGCGAATTTTGCGGATTTGCCGTCCGCGAAATCTCGCGAAATGGCAAAAAAAATTCGCGATTTTGCTGGAAAATCCGCAAACTCACGGATTTACACACATATATACTACAGTTCTGTTTCTACTGGCTAATCAGTGAGTGCTAGCTCGTTGGGTAAATGTATAGTGCTTTTCCTACACTGCAGCTGCGTAAAGGGCCAGAAGACTTGTCTCCAGTGACCACGTGTGTCTGTAACTTTGCCACCGCGTCGAAAGGCGAGAGGTCCCTCGAGTGAGCTGTCCATCATAGTGAGGAAGGGGCGCAAAGACGTTGCATACACTAGTGTGTGTGGGGCGGGACCAAACGGGCGGGGCTTCTATGCAAGTTCACATGCCTCTTGTTTATAAAGGGTCAGAGACCGATCAGAGCAGCAGTTGAGAAGGAAGCAGCCTCCTGGTCACCGGAAGTACACAGTGCTTGGGCTCGAGAAACTCTTGGATGCAAAGACCTCCATCAAGGATTACATCTAATTGTAGACAGTAGATATAGGGAGGAAGCACACCTGCCTAGCCTCGACCGTGCTCACTAGTGATTTGGGCTGATTATAATGCGTTACTGAATTTGAGCTTCAACTCGGGCACCTGCTTTATTTATATCTGTAAGTGCTTCCTGTTGAGGTTTAATTTTTGTGACAGGAGCATCGTGCCAGAATGAATCCTGCCTGCATATTTATACACGAAGATGCCACCATGTAGTGCCATACCTCTACTCAACTGGAGTATTTTCTACTGGCTAATCAGTAAGTGCTACCTCGTTGGGTAAATGTATAGTGCTTTTGCTACACTACAGCTGCGTAAAGGGCCAGAAGATTTGTCTCCAGTGACCAAGTGTGTCTGTAACTTTGCCACCGCGCCGAAAGGCGCCGAGGTCCCTCGAGTGAGCTGTCCATCATAGTGAGGAAAGGGTGCGAAGACATTGCATACCCTAGTGTGTGTGGGGCCGGGCCAAACAGGCCGGGCTTCTATGCGAGTCCGACCGTGCTTCAGCACGGAGACCGCCTTACTAGCCGTAACGGACTCCCTGAGGAGGACTATAGATGCAGGAGGATCAGCAATACTGATTCTTCTTGACCTCTCCGCGGCCTTTGATACCATCTAGCACACCAGGCTCGCGGAGAGGTTAATTTCCTATGGCATCCAGGGTGTAGCCCTTACATGGCTTCAAAACTTTCTGGCGGACAGATCCCAAACAGTCATCATGAGCCCTTTTCATTTGTAGAAAATATCACTGGACAATGGTGTCACTCAAGGCTCCTGCCTTAGCCCAACCCTCTTTAACATTTATATGGCACCATTGGCTAAGGCAGTAGAAGCATTGGGCTTTGAAACAATCTCTTACGCTGACGACACCCAGCTGCTGTTTAACATGGGTCGAAACCCAGAATCTGACAAGCTCCGTTTTGCTAAGGGCATATTGGCAATATCCAACTGGATGACAAACAATTGCCTCCAGCTGAACCCCGGCAAAACGGAAGTCATGTTATTGGGAAAGGCCTCGGCAGTGTGGTCCAATGAATGGGGGCCCTCGCAGCTGGGTGCTCCCCCTGTCCCTAAGCTGAGTGTAAAAAATTTGGGCATAAAGCTAGACCGATCACTATCAATGCAGGACCACGTAGCAGCCACCACAGGCTCTTGCTACTATAGTCTTTGATTACTCTGCAAAATCCTCCTGTATATACCAACAGACCATCGTAGAACGTTGGTCCAAGCGATGGTGATCAGCTGTTTGGACTACAGGAATGCCTTATTGGCCGAGGTGGGGGTAACACTACTAAATAAACTACAGGTCATTCAAAATACCGCTGCCAGAATGATTTTAAATGTGCCTGCAGGCTCCCCGTCGCATCCTTTGTTAACAGGCCTACATTGGCTACCTATAAAAAAAAAGATCCATTTTCAAAATTTGCTGTCTGTCATTTAATGCTTTAAATAGCCCAGGCCCGCAATACCTACAAAAGAAACTGAATAAATACATCCCTAAACGTTTGTTAAGATCAGGCTCCCTGCAGCTGCTCCACATACCTCGCATCCGTCTTAAACGTACAGGAGGCATGGCTTTCTCCTATCTGGCACTCAAGTATTGGAATAGTTTGCCTAAAACCCTGAGGGATATCCAGTCGTATGGAACCTTCAGAAAACAACTAAAAGCCTTCCTGTATTAACACCACCTTAGCTCAGCTCCGTTTTCAGTGATGTTTCTCTAGGCAGCGCCGAGATGCCCCAGGGTGATTTGAGCGCTATTCAAGAGTAAATAACATAACATAACAACAACAACAACATGCCTCTTGTTTATAAAGGGTCAGAGACCGATCAGAGCAGCAGATGAGAAGGAAGCAGCCTCTTGGTCACAGGAAGTACATGGTGATTGGGCTCGAGAAACTATTGGATGCAAAGACCTCCATCAAGGATTACATCTAATTGTAGACGGTAGATATAGGGAGGAAGCGCACCTGCCTAGCCACGACCGTGCTCACTAGTTGTTTGGGCTGATAATAATGCGTTACTGAATTTGAGCTTCAACTCGGGCACCTGCTTTATTTATATCTGTAAGTGCTTCCTGTTGAGGTTTAATTTTTGTGACAGGAGCATCATGCCAAAATGAATCCTGTCTGCATATTTATCCACGAAGATGCCTCCGTGTTGTGCATACCTCTACTCAACTGGAGTACTTTCTACTGGCTAATCAGTAAATGCTACCACGTTGGGTACATTTTGCTACACTACAGCTGCGTAAAGGGCCAGAAGATTTGTCTCCAGTGACCACGTGTGTCTGTAACTTTGCCAACGCGCCAAAAGGCGCCGAGGTCCCTCAAGTGAGCTGTCCATCATAGTGAGGAAAGGGCGCGAAGACGTTGCATACCCTAGTGTGTGTGGGGCGGTGCCAAACGGGCGGGGCTTCTATGCGAGTTCACATGCCTCTTGTTTATAAAGGGTCAGAGACCGATCAGAACAGCAGATGAGAACGAAGCAGCCTCCTGGTCACAGGAAGTACACGGCGATTGGGCTCGAGAAACTCTTGGATGCAAAGACCTCCATCAAGGATTACATCTAATTGTAGACGGTCAATATAGGGAGGAAGCACACCTGCCTAGCCAGCACCGTGCTCACTAGTTGTTTGGGCTGATTATAATGCATTACTGAATTTGAGCTTCAACTCGGGCATGTGCATAAAAAAAAAAAATTATCCGCCCGCAAGCAGATTTGCGGATTTTTCGGCAATTTCGCGAGATTCGCGGATCGCGAAATTGCCGAAAATCCGCAAATTCCGCGAGGGGAACGGATTTTGCGCCCATACTTAACAAAATGTTATATTGCCTAATAAACACGTTTTCAGTACTGGTATTTTGCACGCTCCATTAAATAAAGTTTAATTCAAAATGTTTCCCGTATTCATCCCTAATTTCTGTATTTATGAGTCACGTGATTTTACGTCAAACTATTTCCTGTCGTGTAGGGTGCCATACTGAAATTGACAAGGATGCCTGTGACAGGAATCTTCACACAGACCCCTAGATGTATGGACCATTGCTAGGCAGCTGATTGAAAAGTGGCAGGAAAGTACATGTCAGGGTAGGGAGATAACTGCTTCGGTAGGGATTCAAGAAAAGTAGCAACCCAGCAGGAAAAGCCCCATCCGTCAAGTGAGCGCCAATGTATGCTGTTCTTTCTGCGAACACTGCTCACTGAGGCGTTTTTGCAATCAGGACTGCCGTGTACATTGTGCATGTTTACATTGCTTCAAAATTGATTTTTTAAAGCTACTGATCTCAAACTTGTCATCAGAAAGGATGTTAATTTGCCACACCACTACCCAAGTTGTACTGTAGCATCAATAAACTGTGTACTTTCAATGAAATTAGTAACCAACACATGCTCCAATCCCACATATATTTAACTTGCTGACGGTTGGACTTAGATGCCCCAACTCCCCGCCTCGGAGTCCCTCCATCAGCACCAGGGGCGGCTCCTTCACTAGTGCGGAAGAGCGTCGCCCCACTGCTTTCGCGCACTGCCAGAAGCAGATACATAAAATGCTAGAACTACCATTTTATGTTTCTGCTTCTCGCACTGCGAGAAAGCAGAAGCGTTTGGTGGTGGGCGGATGGGCAGGGCTACTCTACGAGCTGGGCAGGGGAGTAGTGGTGTGCCCACTCCTGAGTGACCATGACTGGTTTGGTCGGCCCTCTGGGACCGCCCAAACTAGTCATGCGCACTCAGCCCTTTCCCCATGCAGGCTTTTATCCAGCCTACATGGAGAGAATGGCCTCCCCAAGGGCTCCTGGTTGGGCGGCGTCCCCACAATTCACAAGGCTGCGATTGCAGCATTGTGATTGGCTGAGGGGAGGGAGGCTGCCTGCTTCCTGTTCCTGGAGAGGAGAGCAGGAGCAAGAGCCGGAGCTGTTAAAATGCGGGACCCGGACAGGCAGGCGGACAGGTACGTTTAAAAAAAAAATTATTATTACATTTACCCCAACCCCCTCCCCACGCGACCCTCCTCGCGTGACTGTAATTAATGCCGGCCGCGACTGATCATCACTCTTGATTTCTGCAGGGTAGGGAGGCAGGTGATGGGAAAGAGGTCACCAGCAGAGGATTTGAGAGAAAAGGTGAGGTGTGAAAGTAAATCATTTCTTCTACTGCATAATTGAATAGTTATGTGACTGCACATATGTCGTAGATGCCTTTGTGAGCGCAGCGTGGAATGCATGTAATATGGGCATGTCCGAATGCAGGTGTAGAATGCAGTATAGGGTGTTAAGATTCGTGTTGTGTTCATTCTATCAAGGGTCAACACTGTGATGACTACAAGAAGTTCACTTGAAATCACATCTGAATTGAGAAACAGCAGTGTTCAGGTCAGGCTCACATGATGCAGGTAACCACCCCCGAACATACAATATCTATCTATCTATCTATCTATCTATCTATCTATCTATCTATCTATCTATCTATCTATCTATCTATCTATCTATCTATCTATCTATCTATCTATCTATCTATCTATCTATCTATCTATCTATCTATCCGTCTGTCTGTCTGTCTGTCTGTCTGTCTGTCTGTCTGTCTGTCTGTCTGTCTGTCTGTCGGTCTATCTATCTATCTATCTATAGATATTTTTGTCACTGAAAAAAACAAAGGATAAAGTGGAGTTATATATAGGTCTTCTAATAATCAGCAGCGGCCCGTGCAGGTAAGAGCCGTGGGGCCAGGTTCGACAGATGACGGGGGAAAATTAATTATTTATTTAATTTTCCCTCGTGGTCGTCTGTGGAATTCCCCCCACTACTCTTATCTGCACGGGCCGCTGCTGCTAATAATAAAAAAATACAATTTTAATGTTAAAAAAAATGAATTTCACCAGTTATACGTAGTTGTTGTAAGTATAACTTGTACTGCAGAAGTTGCAGGTGTCAGCAGTAATGTAATATGTGTAGTCATAAGCAGTGCAAAATAGAGGTTCAAGTTATACTCATGTCAGGTATGTCAGAGGTGCAAGTTATACTTATGTCACTTATGTCAGTAACCCTCCCTCCCAACCCTCGCCCGCCTGGCCTTCGCCCATGCTGGTGTGTTGCTGTTCACAGGGCCCGTTATTGTGCACGACTCCCAGTAAACAGTCAAGAACCCAACACCCCACAAACAGCCAACTAACCAGTGACCCCGGCACGCTTCATTTAATTTTTTTTAATAGTCTCGAAGTTTTCCGAGGTAGACCCAAAGGAATACACACGGGCTGCGCTGGGTCTGTGACAAACCCCATTTTTAAAATGTTTGCTCCACTCCACAAAGTCTAGGGGGTCAGGGTATCCTTACATATTTCTTCGTGTTGTGGAGGAAAGTCACATTGCTCTGTTCCACTGGTGTCCTGCGGGACCAGCGAATCCAAATCCTATTTTTGCTGCTTTCAGCTGGAGTCCCGCAGAAATCCGGCAGCACTGGATATTGCTATTTTTTTCCTGTTTACTTGCACTTGGAATGGAATAAGGACCGGTTGAAGGCAGGCACACTGAGGGGGCGGATGCACAGCTCATTTCCGTCAATAAATCCTAAAAAGATTCATGCGATATTGTGTTCATTTACTGCAGATCAGTAGAAGATCTTCACACCCCCAAGTTGGGGCAACTGGTGAACTCATGTGCACATCAAGTGCAGCTTGGACGACAAATCATTATATCGGGGCATGTTTTCCCTTGTCTGCTCTGCATTCTGACCTACCAAAAAGGAGGTGACATTCTGCAGTGGTTACCGCATGCCAGTCATGCAGAAGAACAACAACACAGAAATCTTGATGCTGACGAAGGGAACAGTCGGCATGAGTCATCACACTGGACACAGGGTCAGGCCAATGTGACCCTCCATAGTGGCCATGCTGTGTGCATTAGCAACCAGGGACTGCCGCTGTGAAAGAAACGCAGGGATCCACATTTGGTCATTGAGCATGGCTATGTTCTGAGGTGTGAGCGATGGATAAAATGAACAGCATGTAAAAGGCGAGCTTATATTTAATAGAAACTATTGGAGGTGTTTTGAATACATTAAGGCGAGAGCCTTATTGAGCTGACAATACTGATACAAATTAAAGGCTGTTTTGAATTCATGCTAGTGTGAAAACTACAGGCCTATTAATTGAACTATAAGGAGATTATTTATAAGATTTTTGGAATATATGCTAGCACACACTTTAAACGGTACAAAAGGGGGTGGTGATGGGCGGAGCATCTGAATCAATCAAACACTCACACCCAGTCAAAATATCTGGGTTTAATCCATCACCGTTCTTTAGCCCACTCTGCCACCCCAGTGCAGACATGGCTATATGCAAATCAGTCTGACCCTGTGCCTCATGGGAACAGTCCAGCCCGAACTGCCAAGCCATGTCTTCTCTGGACCGGAAACAAGCTTCCGAGGACTGGTTTCTGGCATTCCAGCCGTCTTCAGCCCGGCTTGCTTGAATCCAGTGGCAAAGTGAGCAAGGGACTCACGTCTGAGCATACCCTGTCACACTGATGGCGGCCAAAAACGGTACAAAAGGGGGTGGTGATGGACGGAGCATCTGAATCAATCAAAAATTCACACCCAGTATATATGCATGTATGAGTATTTACATTGTCCAAACCTAGCTAGCAAGCAATGGAGTTCTGTACATTATATGGGTGTTGGGAGACAATCTGCAAGATCGTGTACATCAGGTGGGGATAAAATGAATATGTCATGTATTGAATATGTTTAGGCAGAAGGAGATTAAGTGATTTGCCCAGAATCACACAACGTTGAGCCAGGATTCAACGCTGAATCCTCAGGTTCCAAAATGAGACGCTCTAGCCAGTAAGCCACTTCTCTGGCTCATTGGAGATTCTGTATTAAAATGTACATCGGTCATAGTACACATGACTGAAATATCAGGGAGCTGTGCAAAAGCACACAAAACAGGTCCCATGCTCACTGAAAGAGAGGTAGTTTGAAAAACAAAGGACAGGAAGGATGGGAATAGTTCTAAAAAGAATATGTGGAAAAAAACAAAAGAATGATAGGTGTAGGCCCCAGATGTTACATGTGTGATAACAGCAATCATTTATATAATCGTAAAACGTGCCCAGCAGTCAAACAAAAATGTAATACTTCTGGGGTTGTAGACACTTTGCAAAGTGCATGGAGGGTGTGGAAGAATCATCTCCTGGAAGAACACCGTAGACGCTACAGTAAAACTAGGGTTTTACTGTTCCTCACTGACTTAAGCAGGCCATCGATGGGGTCTGTTTGTGGTCACTGGGAGCATGTGCTCTTAGGAGCAAGTGCCTTCACCCACCTGAAGGTGTCAAGCTTTATCATGGGGCTTGCTCCTTGTTTGCTGGCGCTGCAATCCAAACTGGCCCCACAAGAGGGCACTTTTCCAGAGATCTTTTAATTGCCAATACAAGACTGGAGAGGTGAGTGTGTTTCCAGTCAGTGGGTGAGAAGATTGGAAACAGATGTGGATAAAAATTAACTATAGAACTGGTGGGGCTATCTATTTAATAGCGATCCAAGCCTATGTTGAGTTAAAACAGCATGAGAGACCACTGGACGTAATGAAAGGGAAAGGGAAGATTCAGCCACAAAGATGCTTGGAAGACTACCATTGTGACTCGAATGAATGAAGATTTTGCATACACAACTGATGTCCTTATACATGCTTAATTACATTGGAGTTGCCCTGACAAGGTTAGGTAAATTGACTACATTTGACATGTCTTTAGTTATCCATGAGGGTTGGTGCGGATGCCTCATATAGCATTAGGCATTATTAGGTCTAGTATGTTGTTTCAAAACCTTTTATTGTTCATTGTTATTTTGTAAAATTGTAACAGCTTATGTTAACCTTATTTTATCTACATATGTTGAGGGGAGGATGTGCAGTGTTGGATTTGTACCTTACTTGTGCTGTACTTTCTACATTCCAATTCCAATTCATTTCTGCACATGCCTGAAATGGTATGAGGATGAGGTGAATGAAGGGAGACAAGCTGAGGAAAAGTTGCTTAGGTAATTTCTGTGAATAAACCTTTAGAAGATTGATGTTCTCTTGATACAAATCTCCTGGAGTCGAGATGAGCTACTTCTCCTCCGAAGAGAGCTATGCGGGCTATGCCCCCACAGCATTGATGCAGGGACCAACGCGGGCTGCAGCCACTGTGAATACATCTTTGACACAGGCAAGGCGCTTACCGCAGGCCAGCATACTTTGGTATGTGGTCTACTGAATGTTCGCTCCCTACGGAAACATGCCCTCGACATTCATGACCTCCTCACGGGGAAACAGTGGGATCTTTTATTCCTCACGGAAACATGGCTTGATCAAGACTCCATGCCGGAGGTCATTGAGGCCATTCCTGAAGGCTACGGTATACAAAGGCTAGATAGACCACGCGGGAGAGGGGGCGGTATAGCCATTGTTGCGCGGCAAGATTACCAATGTCAGCTGGATCGCACGGCGATCGACGGCAGTGAAGCTGGCGCCTTTTCCATTTTGATTAATGGCTGCTTCACCCTGAAAGGCTTGCTAATCTATCGTCCTCCAGGCTCTTCTACAGCCTTCGTTGAAGAGCTAGTGGAAGGTGTTACAGAAGCCGCTCTGCGCTCGGACAAATATCTGGTCCTAGGGGATCTGAACCTTCACCTAGATACCCCCTCGGACAAAGTGGCGAGCGAGCTATGCCACACGATGGCTAACTTACAATTTGAGCAGAAGGTACTGTTGCCCACCCATAAGCTGGGTCACCTTCTGGACCCAGTTTTTGCTAACTGGAGCCAAGTGGACGCCCATGCCCCGATTCCCATTGCATGGTCTGATCACTTCCTCGTCCCTTTTACCATCAAATTACAGGAACCCCGTCCCAATGACCCTCCCGCTGATAAACATCCTAGGCGGAAATGGACAGCGTTCTCCCAGGCCAAATTCAATCTGGCACTTACCGAGAAAGGTCTTCCCGGGGGTGACGGGGCTGATGAAGTCAATTCCAACTTTGACCAACGCATTTTGGAAGCCCTGAATCAGGTGGCACCGCTCGGCTTGTCGAAATCAGGCGGCCGAATACAACGGTCGGCACCTTGGTATAATGAAGATCTGCGAACGGCCAAGGCTGCATGTAAACGCGCCGAAAGGCAATGGAGGATTGCATACTCCGCGCAGGCCAAAACTGCTTATACTGATTGCAGGCGTGCATATCATATGATGATTAGGAAGGCCAAATCATCGTATTATTGCAATAAAATTGAGGAAGCCAAACAGTCTACCAAGGAGCTTTTCTCTATTTACAAATCCATTGCAATAGGAAAAACTGCCACAGCACCGAAGGAACTTTGCACTACGGAGGGCTGCAATCGTATTGCGGAGTACTTCGCAACTAAAGTCTCCAACATTTACAACTCCTTCCCCCAGAAGACAGATAGAGGCACTGCCCCCGTGGAACTCCCTCGAAGGGAAGGGGAACATCGGTTGACCATGTTCGTCACTCCTTCCACAACGGAGCTTCTCCGCATATGTGGATCCATCAAATCCGGTTCCCCCAGAGACCCGACTACCCCGAGCCGGCTCAAGGACAGCTTACCAGTGCTAGAGCCCTACGTACGTCAGCTTCTGGACGTCTCCTTTGAGTCTCAGGTGGTCCCGAAGGCCTGGAAGCAGGCGGTGGTACTTCCCCTGCAAAAAAAGGCCAACGTCAGTTTTGATAAATTGGATAACCTCCGTCCTATCTCCCTCCTTCCCTACATGGCGAAGGTGGCGGAAAAAACAGCCAATATACAGCTCATGCAGTTCGTGGAGACGGCTTCGCTACTCCACGACTCGCAATTTGGCTTCCGTCCCCGCCACTCGACGGAGTCCGCTCTCCTCGTGGCGGTAGAAGCTCTCAGACAGGGAGTAGACGAGGGCCAGACGATGGCACTGATCCTTTTAGACTTAAGCGCAGCATTCGACACTGTAGCACATTCCACCTTGCTACAGTGTCTGAGTGAAGGCGGGGTGACAGGTGCCGCGCTTGGCTGGATCAAGTCCTTCCTCTCTGAGAGATGCTTTCAGGTCAGACTGGGTGAGTGCTATTCCAGGGAGATTGAGCTGGGCCAGGGCGTCCCTCAGGGTTCGTCCCTGAGCCCAACTCTATTCAACATTTACGTCTCCCCCCTAGCGGCTATTGTGGAGGGTCACGGCCTCCGCTTGGTGTCCTATGCCGATGACACGCAGTTGGTCATCTCCCTATCGCGCGCGCCCGGTCTTGCGGCAGACATCTTCAGGAATTGCATGAAAGACCTTGCTGCCTGGATGTCTGCCAACTGTTTAAAGTTGAACGGGAGCAAGACCGAAGTGCTCGTGGTGGGGGGTGTACCGTCGGCGTGGTCGTCGGCGTGGTGGCCACCTTGTTTGGGGGAAGTCCCCGCTCCCTGCCGTGAGGCTAGGAATCTGGGCGTGTGGGTCGATAAGGACCTCACCTTTGGCCCACATGTCGGTCGGGTGGCGGGGGTATGCTTCAGCGTTCTGAGAGCTCTTAGGAAAGTCTTAGACCTGCTTCCCATCTCTGCTCGTCGGACGCTGGTGCATGCCTTGGTCACCTCCCGACTTGATTACGGGAACCTGCTTTATCTGGGGGCCACAGGCAGGGTCATCGGTCGCCTGCAGGTTCTTCAAAACGCGGCAGCGCGGTTGGTCCTCAGACTCCCTAGGAGATCTTCCGCCAAGCCAGCCTTGCGAGCGCTCCATTGGCTCCCCATTGAGAGGAGAGTAAAGTTCAAGGCCCTTTCCACCTGCCACCGTATTCTGTACGGCAAGGCACCTCTCCCGCTCCAGAGCCTAGTAGCCTACTACGAGCCTACACGCAGTCTTCGGTCCTCGCAGGTCGGGCTGTTAAAAGTTCCAAGAATATCTAAAGCTCGTATGGGAGGCAGGTCCTTCAGATACCTTGCTCCCAAATGCTGGAACAAACTGCCACTGGAACTTCGGCTTGAGCCCTCCGAGATCCAGTTTAGGAAAAAACTTAAAACTTATCTTTTTCAGTAGACAGCTGGGTTAGGAGGAGGGGGGACAGTCATTTCACTTACCATAGCGCGGGGACACGCCAGTGGCGTAACCAGGCGCTTAATAAATGTCCAATAGATAGATAGATAGATAGATACAGAGAGCACTACACTACATCAGCCATCATCTAAATACATTAGTATACTCAGATTTCTTTTCAGTCATTCTATGCTTTGCATCATGACATGCTGATTTCTTTCTTAAATTCCACACTTTACTGAACTTCACCCTATCAGCTGACTGCATGACTTGCACCAACTATTGAGACACTGACCAACATGTCCTACTTATTCTGTGAAACTGGGATTTCTGATTCTCATCATCTGGCCTACTCTGCCCTTCAGCTATTTCATTTCTCCTTTCACTGTTACTGTCACTACTACTTCTCGTCTTACCCATGGATTCCCGCATTTTCCTGCATTACTTCTGCCCTGTCTCTTTGGAATCCACATCCTCCCCAGGCATGTACATCTTTTCTTGCTGCAGAATTCACCACCACTACCTGGTAGTTGGTTTCTGTCCCTAAATAGCTCAAAATGTGATATGCCTATGACACGCAAAGCACAAAGAGTTGTAAGGAACCATTCCAAATAAAGCAATTTGTAAATGTTCACATTGCCACATTAATGAAACAATGCTTCTGTGCATGAAAAATGCGTCTTTAATTGGTATCGTTAATAGTTAATCTCATACTTCAAGTGGAATCTTTCATAATACACATTAATAGCCAACATGTGTTTGTGGGAAAATGCTCACTTCATCAAAGCCCATAATCATTTGAATGCATGAATGGTGATCAAAAACTGATATTTCTCAATCTGTGCTCATAGTCTAAAAATAAAATAGCTGGGCAAATGCCAATGCCAAAAATTCAATCAATATTATTATCAATAACTTTCTTTTAAGAATCGTCCAATATTTGTATGAGATATATTACATGGTCTCTAATTTGAATGTATATATATTGAATAGCTTAAAAATGTCTTGCCTTAGTAATTATTTATCTAGCATTTAATTAAGAAGTTCCAGCTTTTTTTTCCCACTGAGTCTAAAAGTGCAATACAACTCCTTTATTTGACACCTAATATGCATCTTCCTAATTCTGTCATTTTTCTCACTCTGTGATGAAATCTAGGTCTAGAACATCTTCTTCCTTTGGCATTTGAAAACATAGAAAAAACCGTATGTGTTTGACATCATCAGTATTTCCATACCCCTCTGCTGCTATTTGGGCCAATTCACAAACATCTTTTAAAATGTTGGGTGTCTTCTCACCAATCGATTTCCCTAACATTTTGAATAGATTTCTGACTTTTTGTGTATTCACAGAAATCACAGCCATGGGTAGCTACAGAAGGTTTTGCATTAAAGGGGAACGGCTGATCGACACTAGGGTTTGTTAACCATATGCCTTGTGGGTGATCTGCAGCAGTAGGTGTAGCAGAAATATGTATTAGCATACTTTACTCTTTCTCCACTAGGAACTGGAAGTTGAGATACAGAAACCCCATCCTCCTCACCCCCTTAAATATGTATATTATAACCTTACACTAATTTTTTAGGAACTAATGAGGTTAATTAAAGTTTGACAAATACAGGACAACTTCCAAAATTGACAGTAGTCGCTCCCATCCTAGTTAGAGTGCATACAAGTGTACACATTTAAGAAAGAAAGAAGTTATGCATCAAAGTGGATGGATGGCAGCCGTTTGTGTTCCACTGGTATTTTCCTGAAGCCCCTGTTTTCTTTACCCCTCAAATTGATTGTTCCAAAGTAGTTACTCGTGACACAACTTTTGAGTACAGTATATGCTTTTCTCATTGCATTTCCAGATTGCTAATTGACTTTAGGAGTCGAGCCATAGTTGTTTCATGTAACTATAACTAATTGGGACCAATGCAAGTTCTCATTGACTATCACAGCGTTATGCGTGTAGCTTCTTTCATAGATCATAGTATTCCAAGTAATGGGTTTCATTTGTTATGCCACTTAATGCCATTTTGTAAAGTGCATGAGTGGCTGAGGGCATTTCATGGTGCTTGTCCATACCAGTATAGCAAGGCCTATGATCAATATACATACCACGAAGGAAGGGCCGGCTTTAGGGCAGTGTGACTGTGGCCACACTGGGCGCTGACCTTGAGAGGAGGCGCTGACCTCAGGGGGGCGCTGTGTTCAGCAATAACTTATGATTTAAAAACACCTTCCGCAGAGTTCCTTCTGGCCCAGTTTTCAGGCAGCATTAACAATTCCAAGATCACTCTTGTGATTAATGTTCCTGCTGGAGAGAGAGATCAGATTTTTGTCTAGGGGCAGTTTTGACTCCCCATAGAGTAGCGCAGAGGATTAATATACATGCTGCAAAGAATGCATACCGTGCAGATCACAGATCTGTATTTCTTAAGTAGATAGCTTCTTTTGTCACAGAGATCCTTTTGTTACCAGTTGATAAGATACAACTCTACGATAAAACAGTGACTTTTACGAACTGTCATCAAAGAGCTGCACACAAACTGCATAAAATAGGTTAGGACGTTCTGTATTTTCCCCCAGTTTTTCATTATCTATTCCTAATGTTGCTGAAAAGTGTTTGAGTAAATATACAGTTTTATTAGTAAAGTCAGCCTTTACCAGTGCTTTATAACAAATGAAATGTATGTGGGAGAGGGGCTATAGAGAGATGAGGGGCACCTTTGCCTGGAGGTCATGACAGAATCAGAGTAGATGGTCGTGGTGGGGGGAGGGGGGGGAGGAGAGTGGCTCCAGAAATTATTGTTGCACCCGGTGCCAACTGCTCTAAAGCTGGCCCTGCATGAAAGAATGAGTAATCTTACACACATTTCTGCAATCAAGAAGAGCTGGTATTAAATGTAATTATAACTGTAGTTTGTTCCAGGCTACGCTGGTCACACGAGAGAATGTTTTGCCACCCGTCTATTGTCTAATGGACTTTGGCACTCAGAGAGTCTTGACTTTGGAAGCACAGGTCTGAACTTTGGTCAACGACAGATACCCTCTTCTTCAGGAAGGCAGGCGAGTGTGTTATAAGTTGACCTGTGAGTGCTAATTGGTGCCTTGATATATACAGGGACAGAAACAGTGAAGGCAGCACAACAAAGGACTTGCTCAGGTTGGAAGTCCTATCATCTTATGTATATGTGTGTAATTGAATCATGCTGAGCAGCTTATCTTTTAAAGTTTGTATGTATTCACACTTTGCTCATAATGATATACAGCTCAGAGGGTCCTGCTGTTTTGTTATTGTTATTGTTTATTGTCATTTGTATAGCACATGGCTACCCGGAGGCATCCCAGCGCTGCATGGATATGAGGGGAGAGAAGAGGGGGGCTCTAAATGAATAGCTTGGTCTTCAGTTGTTTACAGAATTTCAGATGATTAGGTTCACTCCATAGATGTAGTGGGAGGGCATTCCATAGTTTGGAGGCATTGAGTGAGAAGAGCCTACCGCCGCTTCTGGCCTTCCTTGTCCTGGGAATCGGAGCTAGATGGAGTTAATTTGAATGGAGTGCCCTGTTTGCTCTGTAAGGACGAATCATGGCCCTGTTGATTGGTGGCCCATGATTGTTTATTGACTTGTGTGCTATGCAAAGGGCTTTGAAGTTTATTCTCTGCTGAACTGGGAGCTAGTGGAGCAGAGGGCTGGTCTTGCTGAGCAACGGGTGGAGGTATCAGTGAGCAGCCCAGCAGCACAATTCTGTATGACCTGTAGTTTTGAAATGGCCTCTTTATGGGCCCCTAAGTAGAGGGCATTGCCATAAGCCAGTCTGGACAAGATGAGGGCCCGGGAGACTAATCTGTTAGCAAGAGGAGGTAAGAGAGGGAGAACTTTAGGAATGATTCTGAGAAGACCATAACACGCGGCAGCCGTCTTTCTTGCCTGGGTTTTAAAGGTGAGGTTCTGGTCTAGCCATATTCCTAGGCTTTTTATTTCCGTTTTGGAGGAGGGCAGTGATCCCATCGAGGATGGCCAGAGGGTATTTAGACAGGGGCCCAGATGGTCACCCAAAAAAATGTGTTCTGTCTTCTCCCCGTTGAGTTTCAGGTGGGAGAGATTCATCCACTTTACTACTTCATCCAGGTAGGGAAAAAGGCCCTTGGCTTGTGGGCAGGGGTGGCTCAGCGCTACGACCAGTTGAGTGTCGTCCGCGTAGGTCACCAAGTGTATTCCAAATGGAGATACTATTTCTGCCAGTGGAGCCATATAGGCGTTAAAAAGGGTGGGGCTCAACAAGGAGCCCTGTGAGACTCCGCACCCTAATGGCATGGTAAATGAAATGTGGTTGCCTTGGAAGACCTGGACAGTTCTTTCTTCTCAGAAGGACTGCAGCCATGTTAGAGCTTTTCTGGAAACTCCTGCCCTCCTAAGGCAGTGGGTCAGGACACGGTCGTTGACCGTGTCGATTGCCGCACTTACGTCTAGGAGGATGATTGCGGCTGTACCTCCTGCCTCCAGAATTTTTCTGGTTTCCTCCACCACTGATAGTATGGTGGTTTCTGTACCCTGGACGGGGACGGCAGCCTGTTTGAGAGGGGTGGAGGGAGCCATTAGTTTTGAGAAAGGCAGAGAGTGCGCGGTTGGTGTATTTCTCTGCTATTTTACTGATGCCCAGCAAGAGTGAAATGGGTTGGTAGGTGCCTAGATCCCTGGGATCTAGGTTAGGTTTTTTTAGCAGGGCGCGGACCATTGCCCTTTTCCACTTCGGGGGTACTGTGCCAGAATCGAAAGAGGTATTAATTAGTTGAGTGGCCATGGGGGCAATAGTAGGTCCGACTAATGACAGGATATTGGGGGATGCAGGATCTGAGGGGGAGCCACTTTTTAATGATGACAGTGAGGAGAGGAAGGATTCCTGCGTAAGAGGTGGGAAAGTCCTCAATTCCAGTTTGTCCGCTTGTAAGCCTTCATATGTGTTTATACCAGGAATGTTTGGGTCTCCTTGAGGCAAGTGGTTGAGGATGTTCTGGATTTTAGTGGAAAAAAAGTTAGCCAATTCAGTGCAGCGGTGACTGGAGGTGTCTGGGGGAGGCAAGGGACCAGGATTCTTCATTAATTTAGTGGCAATATGGGAAATTTCTCTGGGAGAATTACCTGCTGCTAAGATTTATCCTTCATAGAAGGAGGCCTGGGCCGCTTTAATTTCTGGTTTATAGTGATGTATGGACGCCCTATATTCTAGCTTTTTTGTGCACTGTTGCCTTAGAGTGCGTAGTTTGGGGGTATGCCATTGGGAGCGGGTGGGGCTCATTTTCTTCTGGGTCTAGACTTTCGGGAGCACCAGGTTGAGAGACCTCTCGATCCAGTTATGAAAAGTTTTGTTATTAATCACAGGGTCTGTGGCGGGGCTAGGTTGAGATTTGTTCAGTTCTGATGTCCATCTCTCCACGGGTAGTTTGGTCCAGGGTTGGATTAGTGAGCGTAGGGGAGGGCGGTGTGGGGTTTTATGGGGGTGTGTCCAGATAAGAGGTATTAAGAAATGGTCAGACCATGGAAGGGGAGTGGGTTTATTTCCTACCAGTTTTCTAGTTTGGAAAAGATGGGGTCCAGGAGATGGCCTTTTTCGTGAGTGGGGAGTGAAACCTTTTGGTGAAGTCAGTACGTTGCTATGACCTGGGCTAGTTCTGTGGCAAGTGCAGATGTAGGATCATTAAAAGGAAGGTTAAATCCCCCAAGAGGGTAAAATTGGGCGTGCGACTAGCAAGGATCTCTGCTGTTTCTAACAGCGTTTTCGCGAACTGTCCTGTTGCTCCAGGAGGGCGATAGATGAGGATACCAGAAAGTGTGAGGGAGGGGGTGAAATCGATCACAAAGTGGGTGTTTTCGCAGACTGATAGCGGGCTGTCCATTAGGCGACAGGTTAGTTGGTCCTTATGTAGGATGGCAATTCCCCCACCCTTTCCTCTCCCTCTGTCCACTCTCTGGATTGAGTAGCCTGGTGGTAGGGTTTGGATTATGCCCGGATCAGAGCTATTATTAAGCCAAGTTTCTGTCAAAAATAAAACTTCAGGGGACCCGTCATTTCAAAGGAGGGAAATTTGAATTGTGTGTTTGGGTAAGGATCTGCAGTTGAGCAGGAGGAGTTTGTATGTTGTCTTGCGGCATGGGAGGAGGGGCTATAGGTCAGGGAATCTTGAACTGGCACTGGAGGCATCTATTTTGGGAGCTTTGGATCGAGATTGAATGCGTGCATTGTGGCTCCAGAGGCCTATTCAGGGATTTCAGCTGAATACTGGTATACTTATGCCGGCAATGTGTACGTGGGGCAGGGGTTCTGGCCCCTGGTCCCGTTCGGGCACGGACGGGTGCAGACGGGCTTACCTTTGGTGCACCTTCGGCGCGCTAGCGGCACGCCCACTGTGCGCTTTAAGTGGCTTCTGTATTTTATGTGGAGGGGAGTTGAGCACTAGAACGCCAACTCATGCTCCACCGGAAGTGCGTCGCGCCAAGTCTCCCTCCACTCAAACGAGAAGTCTCACGGTGGACCGGGGAGAGTTGCCCTTAGAGTGAAAGCAGGTGAGGAAATACAGTACTTTTAGAAAGTGCAGGATTTTAAAAACTAGTAATCAGTTTTAAAAGCTGTGCAAGTGGCGCAAAGAAATACAGTATTTAAAAATGTGCAGGATGATGAAACTCGTAATCAGTTTCACTAGAGCTGTGCAAATGACGCCTACATAAATCACTCAGCGTTATTTTGCAGTCATCCAGTCAAATCACGTGTGCAAGAGCAGATAGGCATCAGTGGTATAGCCTACCCTCTGCAGTTGCCTCAATTTCACCTTTCGTTTTCCATAAGGACACTGGCAAATAGTTCCTTCATTACAGAAATGATTGTGCCGTGCATGGCTCCCATAGGAAGCCTCTTTAGTTTGCACCAGATTCTAATTCTGGTCCCTCACTGCTCTGACGGTAGCAGCAGCTGATAACAAACTTGTTACCCGCTGTTGCCACATCATAAAAGCCTTCCAGGACAGGCTGACAGGGCTCTGAGAGCCTGCCAGCACAGCACTGCTTGTCTGTTTTGACTGAAAGCAGAAGTCACAGCTGCAGGAATAAGAAGGAAGGCAGGGTAGTGGTTGGTTATAGATGGCAGGTAAGGTATTTTGTTATATTTGAGCGAGGGAGTAAAGGCCATGTATCTATGGATCTCTCAATACTTCTGCGTAGAGTTAAAAGCAAGAAGGGAGGATTTTGGGGGGCCATTCACACAAAATGAAGTTATAGATGGTTAACTGAGTTTCATGGATCTTTATCACCTCTGGTTCTCAGTGACATCATAGACAACTCGAGCTTCACTTTAGTTTTTTATTTGATATCACTCAGAACCCCTCAGTGAAAAAAATAACCATAACTCACAGTTACCCCTCTAAAATTCTGTATAACGATTCATCAAGTTATCACTCTTTTCATGAATCTCTTGTTTTTCCCATCACTGACCCTGACAATGTTTTTACTTATCAGAGCTAAAACAAAATTCAAGAATAAACTGTTCCCAAAGTCCGTACAGTTAAAAACGGCGACAGGTCTTTCTCTAAAATAGCCCCAGAAACTTGGAGCGCCCTGCCCCCCCACACATCAGGACTGAACCCAACCACCAGAGGTTCCGAAGAAACCTAAAACCCTGGCTTTTCTAGTTGTCTGGCTACTTGTTCCTTCTTCTGTGCATCTGCAAGCGCTCTGAGACCTACGGGTGATTTATGCGCTTTATAAATACAAATACAAATACAAACGCTGGATGAGACGGAACTGATCTAACAAGCAAATGCAATTCAGAAAGCTAGAAACACGAAATACTATTTAATGCAGTGATTTACAACTCATGTTTTCAATAATGTAAATCTGTCATGTTTGGAGGATATCTAACTCCCTCGGGCCAATCCAATTTCAATCTTTATCTATGAATTTAAGCCATGAATCTTTATACTGCATATTCTGAAACTTGTCTGTGTCCCTCTTGGCCTGTAGTTGTGCACCCTCACTCCTAGATTGTGGAATCTCACTGAAAATTCATGTCAATCATGACCAAATGAATTGTCAAAAAGAACTTTGGAGTTTTAGGAAATTGAAAAGTCTATACAAATGTTTTATTGATTGTGGCATCAACTACATAACTTATAAGCTTCCTAATTAATTTACAAAAGTATTTATTCATTTAGATGCCTTATGTTGCCCCAGAATGTCACCTCTTGCCTAATCCAGGGGACACCAAGATTCTGTGAGCACACTGAAACACAAAAGACAACACTGAAATTAGGAATAGTAAGGGAGTCGTAACAAATTGTAAAAATACACTACATCGGAGTTTGAAGAAGCCTCGGTAATAAGTATGTTTCTTAATATTATCCATACAGTGCGTTATGATTGTATTTGTATGTATCAGAATATGTCTTTGAATTTGTATTCCTTCCTGTCCATTATAACCAGTGCCGACTAAAGCAATTTCTTGCTTCTTTCAGAATCATATTACCAGGAAGAGAGAGCCTTATGCATGTGAAGGTGGTGAGACATCTGTTGTTCTGTGCTTGTTATCCATCATGTTCCCAGAGGGCACATTCCCAGATGAGATGAATATATTGCTTGCTAAAAACAACGAGGCGGATACGTCATTAAAAATAAACCTGGCGAATACCCAGGGACATGTATTATGCTTGCCATTTTATTAGTAGGGAAACCTCGTTTTTTATGAGTTGGTAGGGTGGTTGGGACCCCCTCCCCTCCCCATCTTAATCAGTATATCTGCATGCCAGCGCTTGATGAGAAACACTTGGCAAATACATATTTTAACCGAAACCATCTAAGCCACAAGGTGGAATATTGTGCTCAAGCCAACCACCCCGCTCCACGAGTCAGGCTGCCCCATCACAGCTGCACCCAGTGGCGGAGCAAGAGGAGTGGGTGTGGTGATTACGGAGGTCAATGCACTGGGCTCGGCATGCAGTGGATTATTCAGCCATGGACAGGCGTTGCGTTGATTCTGTTCACACGGCGGTGGTGTATGGAAATTCTTCCAGTACGCTGTGCTGAGTCAGAAAAACAAGCACTGGAATGGCAGTGCGTCGATTTTCAATTTTTTTTTAGTTCTTTGCAGTTCATTGTTGCAGGAACAACCTCCAAGGGCCCGGAACTTGAGATGCCACAATAAGGCAGGGTCAGAACTCGCAGCAATGTAGTTCAGGGTTGCTGCAGGTGAAGTATTTGTGTCCCTGAGACTTCAGAACAGGAGGCAAGCTTTATATCAAGCCCATGGAGATCCTCTTAAAGCAGAACAAAATGTCAGTCCTTTCCTCTGCCCACAGACAGAAGCAGCAACTGCCGGCCAACCCAAAAAAGCAACACACAACAAAGGGGCAGTACTCCTGTGGGCAGCTCTTCAGCTCTTCTTCTTGGTAGGGTCTTCTTAGTAGTAGAAGTGATCTAAAGTTCTAGGGTCTTAGGTCCAATACGTATATCCAATTTTCTCTTTGAAGTCTTGGTTTCAAGAGTCTCTGAGCTGAGTAAAAACTAGTTCTGTCCTCCAGCTGTGGGCCATTCAGGTAAGAGCGGTACGGTGGTAGGCCAGGTTGGGAGGGATTTCAACAGACGACGACGAAGGAAAAAGTATCATTTATTTAATTTTTCTTCGTCGTCATCTGTCGAAATCCCCCCACCCGGTCTCACCACTCTTACCTGTGCGGGCCGCGGCTGCTGTCTTCACTGGTCCAGCTGTACTACAGGAGTTGGAAACAGCATTGTGCAGAGCAGACACAGTCTATTCAGGTGTAAGTGAAAATTGGCAGTATTTCACTATCAGAACATGTAAAGCACAACACTACATGTCCTACACTGTACCGGGCCCATGTGGGTCCCCGGGGCATACCTTAGGGGTGACTTGCATGTAAGAAAAGGGAAGGTTGTGGATGCACTTGCCCGGTCAACATGCCAGTTAAAAACTGTGCACGCAGACACTGCAGAGGCAGATCTCGGTCACATTTGAAACATGCTACTTGTGTGGGTGGCACAACCAGTGCTGCAGGTCCAGTAGTAGCATCTGAGTTACGGGCCCTGGAACCCTCAGTGCACTTTACTAGGGACTTACCAGTAAATCGAATATGCCAATCATGGATAACCGATCATAATTAAAATTTATACAGGGAGCACTTGCACTTTGACACTGAGCAGCAGTGTAAAGAGCTCAAAGCATCTAAGCCAGCAAAAGCGAAGTCCAGCACAAAGTAACAATGCAGGCAGTAGAAGCAAAATGTGAGGGGAAAGCAAGCCAAGGATGTCAAGTCTAACAGATGCCAATGGGGCTTAGACATGCATTTCATCGCCTTGACTTCAAGGTAAAAGTACCTTAGGTCAGTCTCATATTCGCTGCCAGGACATTGTGCTGAAAGTAAAAAATGAAGGACCTCTCCATAGTTTGCGTCGGAGTTAATGGACATGTGTGTGGTTATTGTCTTGCTGAGGAAGGATGGGAAAATGCCTATGACAGCGGTGCTATTTGCGCCATCTGGACTCCTTTTCAATCCTTTGTGATCAACGATTGTTTGCTGTTATGCTATTGTGCTGACCGTTCATTAATGTGGTGTTTTCAAATAAACGTATGCGTGCTCACGCTGTGGGTCTAAGTCTGAGTCGCGTCACGTCACGTCCTTTGATGTCATCAATAACAAAGGCCACTGGTTTCATTTCCACCACTTGATACCGCTGGACAGCCACCCATGGTAGGTTTACCGTTCTATAGCACCTGGAGGAATGTGATATTCCCTAGCAAGCCAAGCTAGAGGAAAGTGGAGTTAGAAATGACATTAACGGCAACTGCCTCATTATGGCATTTTCTGTTTGTAGCTCCACCACACATTTATGATCATTTAATGAAATAAGATTCATGTGACGGTAGCCATTAAAATGTCTTGCAATGCATAAAATTAGGAGCACTGAATGTCTCGATAAGTGCATGCCACAATCGATCAAAAAGATTAGGCCTATGGTGATTAAAAAATATATTAACCTTTTATAATTAATTTCTAAAAATACACATATTATCACCACTGTTCTCCATGGAGGGATTAATCAAGGATGTGTGTTCCTGGGAAGCTATCAGAGGCATGGTGACTGTGCCTAGTTGTGGCTGCAGAGACTGACAGTGGGGCGAGTGTGCATGACAGGTAACGTGAGCGGCTGCGGTTTGCCGTGCTTGTGCCTTTTTAGCACTGTTTTTTTTTAACTCAAAAAATATTCTCACATGAAAAATGGACTTACGAACACATTCTCAGTTACAATATAGCACCAAACATTGGTTTTACGTTTCACACAATTACCTTTAATTTTCCTAAGAATTCACATAATTAGGCAAAAGCAAATACTGTGAATTTCGCTCCCCACTACTTTCAATGCACTTTCTGACAAAAAGTTGATGGACAGAATCTATGACAGTGCCAAATCAAATTGTTTTGCAATGAATTTGCAAACTGACAAATCCCCGTTTTTATGAAATAATGGCAAAGCTAATAATGGTGTTTTCCGAAAGAGGTAATTATCCTGCTTTCATTGAGGTGAGACACTCCTCCCCAGGCCTAGTGGCCTATAAATAGCACCTTAAAGTACAGGCATAAATCCAGCTCAGGTGACAGCAAAAAGCCAGATGTTAACATTTTACTACCACTGAGTGAAATGTTCACCATTCTCTGTGAACGAGAGACCTGGTGATGGCCATCTGGAGTATTGCAACATTGTCTACACTAGCCTCCCAAAGAAGCACAGTGAGGGGCTGAAGAAGGGTCAAGACTGATTTGCATATGGCTGAGGCTGAACTGGGGTGGCTGAGTGAGCAGAACAAATGATGATGGATTCAACCCAGATCTAATAGTGACTGGGGGTGTCCATCATCTTGCCCACAGAAGGAAATGAGGCAGCCAGGTCGTGCATGAACCTGTGCACGCCAAACCTTATCTTGAAATCACTACATTTAATCCAAGTCGATGCAAGGGTCATGGCTAAAATGCTTTGCGCAGTCAAAAGGCATTCTGGGTCACAGAACCAGGAAACCTGCAAAAATGTGCACCACCTTATGACCCAAGTAGAAGCCTGTGGTCATCAATACCAAATCTTATCTCACAACAATCATTCAAAAGGATGAAAGCTGGAGGCAGATCGCTGCTAGCTAGGCCTGAGCAGAGTTCACAGAGCTTTACTCGCGAAAAACTCTGCCACAATCCGCAGAGTCTGTTAAGTCGCATTGCTCGCAGATGTATGATGATACAACGTGTACCATCACAACGCGGTATATTACATTGCGGTCTTGACAACGCAAGGCGTTCCATCGACTTGCGCTGGAGGGCGCTGGACTTAGGAATAGTGTGAATTACCATTCCAATTCCAGTCTACATATAGTAGGGAAGGTGTTGGAATAGTAAATCATGCTATTCCTCAGTCTAGAGAGCCCTCCAGTGCAAGTCGATGTAACAATTTGCGTTGTCAAAACCGCGATGTAACCATACCGCGTTGTAATGGTTTCATGGTAAAGGATGTCTCCCATTGCTCGCACTGATTTTTAGCACCAGGAGTTTGTCCCATGCTGTAAAATCAGCCCGAATGCCACTACGTGTCACACCAGAGGGCACTGCTGTTTTCTGCCGCTCGAGTAGACATTCTACTAGAGTGGCAGATATCTGTACTCGAGCAGTCATGCCCTGAACCAACTGCTCGCGTTGAGAAACCTCGCCGGGAGGAGGTCTAGAGTGCGCTCTTTTCTCGCGAGTGCTCACCAACTTAACACTGGCGAGCCATTCGAGAGAAAAAACTTAGCTTTACGTCGCTTTGCAGAGTTTTTCAGAACTCAATGCGCGCACGGAGCGCAGAGTGGCCAAAACTCTGCGAACTCCGCTGGCGGGTGGAATTCTTTGCCCACCCCTAGAAGGAATGTGCCCCGCACTGTGTAACCCACTGAATCCAGTCCTGAAGGCAGCCAAAAACCACATGCGTTTTCAGGACAGGCCTAAAAACTCGCCTATTACTGCCACCTTCATTTGACCTCTTCTCAAATGTGAGAAGCAGTTGAAGAATATCAAACCAGGGCTGTCTGTCCCCGATTGGACTCTAACTTCTATATATCCTTTTAATGAACAAGACTCTCTCCTCCAGTGCCCTTAACAGAGCGTAAGGTACCTCTCTGTGGTTTAGTAAACAACCAAATAAATAAACGTTTCGGAGAAAATGTCCTCGGAAGCTTGCTTCCGGTCCAGGGAAGACATGGCTTGGCAGTTCGGGCTGGACTGTTCCCATGAGGCACAGGGTCAGACTGATTTGCATATAGCCATGTCTGAACTGGGGTGGCAGAGTGGGCTAAAGAACGTGATGGATTAAACCCAGATCTTTTGACTGGGTGTGAGTGTTTGATGGATTCAGATGCTCCGTCAATCACCACCCCCTTTTGTACCGCATATTATGGATGCTGGCACAGAGATAAAGAAGGAGTCAGGAGTCACACTGACAGTGCGCCACAAAAAGCTGGTGCACTGTCAGTGTGTCCCGGATGGCAGCCCTGTGGAGTGGATTAAAGGGGTCCTATTGACCCCCAGACATCCCCTTGCAGGCGGGTGCAGTCACTCACTGTACGCTCCTGCAAGGGGATCTCTGTCCCCTCTTTAAAGGGCAGGCAGGTGCCGCCTGCACAGTAAAACATGAATCAGCGTTGAAGCAGCTGCTCTGTATTTCACTTGAATGTGCTGCTCTGATAGGGCGCATTTTCCCTGTATGCATTTGGCACATCTGTTTGAAGGTGCACTGTGGTGCAAACAGGGAAAGTGCACCCTAAATGAAATAGGGACACTGGACTGCCTACATTGAGTCAAAAGTGGAACTTTTAGGAAATGACTCCAAAGCTTCCAAACTCTGAATTCTGGGATTGACTACCTCATTTATATCAGGGGACTTGAAAAATGATGTACAAGACTTTCTTCAATCAGTGGTGTTTGATGACGCAGAAGATGTCTACGTGGTTAAAGCATACCGTTTACTAACAAAGTTTACCCTGAGCAATGGAGTGAGTCAAGGCACGATATTGGCAGAAGATGACCATAGACAGTTGAAACCGGTGGCATAGGAATAGGTGAGACGCGTAGTCTCACAAGAACATCTGCTAACATTATGAAATTACTATACAGGCTACAAAATCTTCTCTTCAAAGAACCCCTCACTACTGTCAATGAGGCACCCATCCTGTATCTCAGATAATAGAGTATCACCCACCATGTGACAAAGGGAGAGGCAGGCCCACAGTGGCTACAATTGGCCCAAATCTCGGAAGCAGGTTAGATCACACAAGTTAACGAATGGTAACTTACTTCACCAATCTCACGACAACTCCATTGGCTACTCATAACTCTCTGTAATACAAGGTGTATACAAAATCCCATACCTTGTATATGGATAAGATCAAAAAAATCATTGTTACCTGCAATCCCTGTAGAAAAAACAGTCTCTAAATTCCTCATTACAGACAACTTGAGACATCCCTTGTTGCCTGTAATAAAGAAATGGTATAGCTGGTCAACTGTAATAACTTATTATAGTTGAGTTTGGACCTCACAATGTCTGCTGCCAGCAGGCGAGGGCAAAAGCACGTCACAGATTATTACTAAAACTGCATTTTTTAAAAGTAAAATGAAATGTTTCCATCTTCTGCTCTGTTTTTCTAGATGAACAGCAATAAGTAGACATGACATATTTATGGCAACAGGGTATTTTCCCATCCTTTTAGATAATTATAGGAAAGGTAGAATCTCACTGTATGTTTCTACACATTCTGAGCTACAGTGTTCTTTTTACAACTGATTCTATTATCTTTTTGCAACCAATATCTAACTAAGGGGCTCATTATGATTGCGGATTTTCCGCATCCTCCGGGCCGGAGGATGCGGAAAATCCGCAGCGGACCCACCAAAGACCCACCGCCACATTAGGATGGCTGGTGGGTCCTGGTTTCCGTCTGCAGCTTTTCCTCCGCGGTTGGCTTACAACCGCGGAGGAAAAGCACTAATCTGGTGACGGTGTCTCTCAGACACCGTCCGCCAGATTAGTATGTGCCTGCAAACATGCTTTTCCGCAGCGGCTTTTCCGCCGTGGAAAAGCATGTGTAACTTCACTGTGGGGGCCCGTTGCGGGCCCCCTAGGTGAAGGGGGTGTGGGGGGTGCACATGGGGGTACCTATGGTACCCCCCTGCATTTGTATGCAGAAAGCGGCAGGCACCGCGCGGTGCCTGCCTCTTTCTGCATGCAAATGCAATGCGGGCATTTTTAACATTGCCGCGGGTGCAGCTTGAAGCCGCACCCGCCGCAATGTTAAAAATAGAGGATGTGACCGCCACCCTGGCGGTCACATCCTAATCGCACAGGAGGGGACTCCGCAGCCCATGCGGACGTCCCCTCCTCCTCAATGATCGCGGACGGACGCAAGTCCGTCCGCGATCATAATCGGCCCCTAAATGTTGATGCTTTTAATTTTTCACTAGAAACTCTAATTCTATTCTTTATGTTTAAAAACATCCTCTTTCATTCGAAAAAGCACCACACAAATTATTTAAGTGGTTTATGGGAAGGGTTTTGGTGTGAGCACGCATATATTTAATGATATTGCAAGTCACCTTAGACTTTCATGGCCTTGTAAGGGAATTCAACCTTTGTGCTCTGTAACACTACATGGTCACGGAACTACTCAGGGACTTTCAATATCCTCATAATGTATGGCAGGTGGCAATTTATCCCATATATACTGGGACAAGCGCGTTCTCAGTCAGTCCACTAACACTGCACGAATAAATACGGAGTCTGTATTGTCTCAGAAATTGTGTCAGTCCTGTGAAATCGTCATCCAGCTGCATTTGGGTCTGGAAAGATTTCAATTGGGTAAACTGCTTCACTCTCACGTTCTCTTTTGATCAATTTAGCATTTTATCATGTAAAAGATACATTGGAACAATGCTTTAAGAAGTGAATGCGGCTTGGGTGAAATTGAGAACAGGTGTGTGTCACAACGAGAGGAGATCAGTGAATATAATAATATATACTCGTGCATTTTTTGCCTCTGCCTCCTGTGTTTTTGCTGTGTGTTGGACTCCGTTTTGTTTGTCTAGATGCTTTGGGCACTTTGCCAATGCTGTTCAGTGCCAAAGTGCAAGTGCTCCCTTTGTAAATTGTTTGTATGGATTAGTGATTCCATGATTGGCACATTTTATTTACTTGTCAGACCCTAGTATAGTTCACTGTGTGTTCCCAGGGCAGGGACGGCTTTAACACTGGTGGTGCCCTGTGTGACAATGTTTGTTGATGCCCCTCCCCCCCAATGACCACCTCTGCCATTGATACCCTTACCACCGCCCTTTAACAGTGCCCCTCAAGTCTCCAGAACCATTGTCTCTAGGGTTCATTTAGTTTTATAGTACCAGTGTAAGGTGACAGAGCACTTTACATCACACACACAGTGCACAGAGACAACCATAGGTGTGTAAATCAGTGTATAGGAAATGTGACATCAGACAGAAATAAAAGGTGTAGTGTAGGAGTAACATGACATTGCTACTGGTAGGCAATATGGTTTAAGAATCCTTATTCTAGAAAAGTACAAATTTGGAATTTAAAATGTAATACCATTGTTAGGGGTTCTCTTTAATAACAAGAATTGTTTTCTAGGCAAATGAACCCTTTTGGCAAGATTAGTATAATGAAAGACAGGGCACAAAACAATATTGCTCTAATCTATACCCTGCAGTTTACACGCAGCACTTTGCTGACAGTTAATAGCTCAATTTTCTATTTTTTAGGATTTTGACCTACAAACGACATCTAACAAAAGGAGCTTTCTTACAGGATCGGTAACCCACTGAACTATTTACATTACATGTACTTTATCTGCATGGTACACATGCTTAGCAGCAGGCATTTTAACCCTCTGCACTACCTTTGGATGAGTCAAAACTTCCACTAGACAAACCTCCATCTCTTTTCAGGAAGAGGATTAATCACTGCAGTTATCTTGACATTTTAATTGATGCTTGACATTTGCTGGAGGCCAGGAACGCGGCAACTGATGCTTTGTATAAGATGACACACTTGTAAAGATGACGCCCCCACCACAAGTCAGCGCACAGTGCGGTGACACTGATCGCACCACCCTAGAGCCGGCCCTGACCAAGGGCCTCTAAATCAAATGCTGCTAGTGGGCTGCAGCACTGATTGTGCCACCCACAGAAGCAGCCTGTAAAATGTAACTCTGGCCTGCCATTGCAGAGCCTGTGTGCAGTCTGGGACTGCTATGTCGACTTGGCAAGTGCACAAACTTCCCAGTCCCTAAACCTTCCCTTTTCTACATATTAGTCACCCCTAAGGTAGGCCCAAGGTACCCCTGTGGGCAGGGTGCATTGTATGTGAGGGTGATTTTTACATTCTGCGTTTGAAAATACCACTTTTAGAAAATAGGCATTTTCTTGCCTAACCATCCAGTGTACCTCTGCTAGGTTTGTGTATTGCATGTCTGGGTTTTGGATGCCAGGGGCTGGAGAGGGGCTGCGGCTCCAGAAGTCTGATGAGTCAGGGCTGGGTTGAGTAGACCTTGACTGCATTTAGAGTAGGGAGAGGAGATTTCCTTTTCACCTGAATGGGCTTGGTCTGCCTTCAACAATGCTGTCTCCACCTCCTGCCAGGAAGCTGCACCAGTGAGGACAAAACTAGTTTGGGCTGGGTACAGACACTCTCTGCCTTCAGAGAACAAAGGGTTTGTGTGTATAAAAAGTGAGGCCTAGACCCCAGACTTTTAGATCACTTCTGAGAAATCAAGAGGGAGCGTTGCCAAGGAGAAGAGCTGGATAAGCTGAGGAGGAATACTGCCCCTGTGCTGTTTGCTGTCTAGGGTTTGCCTGCAGTAGCCGCTTTCTGCCAAGGAAAGGAGAAAAGGACTTTGCTGTTTGCTTTGTTATCTTGAGGAAGATCTCCAAGCAGTGGCGGCTCCTCGAGGGAGTGCTGCGGGGCGGAGGGGCGGGGGAAGGGCAGGGTGGGTGGGGGGTAGTAAACTCTGGCACATTGCCGAATGGAGTTAAGTATATGAATAAATAAATAAAATGAATTAAATTGCGCTTTGCAACGTCAACTGGTGATGTAGCGCAAAAATGTAATCATTTTATTCATTTATTTATTTACTTAACTCCGTTCGGCTATAGGCCGGAATTTACTAACCCCACCCTGCCCATCCCCTGCCCCGCTGCACCACCCCGCAGCACTCCCTCAAGGACCCGCCACTGTCTTCAAGGGATTTTAACTGAGCTTGCCTCCTGTCTCAGGGACACAAAGACTTCACCACCAGCTCTCCTGAATTTCCTTGCTGGGAATTCCAAGCTGCATTGAGGTGCCTGCTGCTGTTTAGGACCTCTAGAGACTGTTTGTCACTGGAAACTAGAAAATTGACGCAACACCAAAGAAGCGTGTCACATCCGCACCTTTTTTCTGACGCATTGCCAAAGAAACCGTCACAGCGCCAGCCGCGGCTCGAGAAATCGCTGCACGACGCATCGGGTGCAACGATCTCCGAAGTCCGAGATCACCGCACCGATCCGGAAGCAAGCCTGCTGAGCAGCTGCACAAAACCACGTATTGTACCAGATCGACGCATTGCATCAAGGTGCCAAGACTGTCGCATCGTTGGGGGCCGCAGTAAGAAACAGACGCATCAACTCCCCACGCAGTAATGAATCGAGACATCACCTCCCCTGCGCTGCAGTAAGGAACCGACGCATCACCTCCCCTGAGTGTAAGGAACCGACGCATCACCTTCCCTGTAGCAGTTTTATTTGTTTTGCATGACACATCCAAGGTACTTTGTGAGAAAAGTGATGCATTTACAACTTGCATTGAACTGAACTATTTCTACCATTCTCTTATTTTTAATATTGTATTGTGGATTTTTGTTGTTTGGTCGTGTTTTGGTTTAGTTAAAGATTACTTATTTTGCTAAACTGGTGTGGTGTCCATTTCTAGTGTTTTCACCATATTATTGTAGGTGTTCACAAATACTTTACACACTGCCTCTGAGATAAGCCTGTCTGCTCATGCCAAGCTACCATGGGGGTGAGCAGGGGTTATTTTAGGAGTGTAGCCCCCTTACCCTGAGTAGAAGCAAGGGCCCCTATTTGGACAAAGGTACCTACCTCTGGCAACTAGAGACCCCCATTTCTATCAGGTCTATTCACCTCTTCTACTTCAAGCTTCCTCTCATCCTACACCCCGCGCCCTCCATTCCACTCTCCCATCTGCAGAAACTAAAGCAAACCCCAGATCTAACCCCTGCCGAACCTGTGCACACATATGAGGTGTAAGGGTCAAAGGAGGTCGCGAAACGACTCGGGGACAAGATCGAGGAGAGAGAGGTGCGGGTCGCCATCAAGAGCATGGCAAGGAATAAGACGCCGGGCACCGATGGCTTCCCTACGGAATTCTACCTCACCTACGCGGACCTCCTAGCGCCCCGGCTGGCATGGGTGTACAACGAATCGAGGCGGCTGGGCTGCCTACCTGAGACCACGAGAGAGGCGCTGATTGTCCCCCTGCTGAAGCCGGGTAAGCAACCATGGGACAGATCGGCGTATCGCCCACTGTCCATGCTCAACCTGGACTACAAGATCCTGAGCAAGATCTTGGCGACGCGTTTGCTCCCTCACATGCCCATGCTGGTACATGCGGACCAATCGGGTTTCATCCCGGCCCGCAATACGGCGCTTAACGTACGGCGACTCCTACATATACTAGAGGCCGACACTTATGACGGCGACGAGGCAGTGGTGTTTGCTGTCGACATGGAGAAGGCCTTCGACAGCCTGGAATGGCCTTATCTCTTCCATGTTCTACGAGAACTGGGCCTTGGCGAAGGCTTCGTGGATTGGACGAGGCTGCTCTATACAAACGCGACGGCGAGGGTCAGGACGGGGAGGGTTATCTCTGAAATGTGCGGGGTGGGCAGGGGCACCCGCCAGGGTTGCCCTCTCTCCCCCCTGCTGTTTGCCTTGGCCGTTGAGCCCCTTGCGGCGCGGGCCCGGCTGGGCCAGGCGTATCGGGGTCTGGACGTCTATGGCCAAGAACACCACATCGCACTATACGCAGACGATCTGCTGATGTTCCTGGCAGATTCGGCGGGCTCCCTGCGTGGAGCTAAGACCCTCCTGCAATCGCTGAGTAGAATATCGGGCCTCCGAGTGAACTGGGAGAAGTCCCACCTATTCCCGGCCCGCCCACGAAGAGCATGCCCGCAAACTACAGAGGGCGTGACTTGGGAGGAGAGGTGCCTGCGGTACCTTGGCACCTCGATCTTCCATGACAGTGCCGATGTCCTTGAGGGGAATATCGGTATGGCGATCAGGCACACCAAAGGGAACTTCGACTTTTGGGGCACGCTCCCATTGTCACTCATGGGACGGGTGGCGCTACTCAAGATGGTAACCCTGCCGCGGCTGCTTTACTTCTTCGGGACCCTCCCGATCTGGATCCCGGCGAGCTACTTTCGACGGCTGCGATCGATGGTCATCGGCTTCCTGTGGGGGGTGGGCAGGCGCAGGGTGGCCCATGCCACACTTCTCCGCCCAAGGGCGGACGGAGGTCTAGCAGTGCCGGACTATGAGCTCTACTACTTGGCAGCGCAGCTGCAGTGGCTGACACAGTGGGTGGCACGGGCCCGGAGAGGAGAGGACGGAGCGGGAGAGCCGGCGGGTCCGGTTCAAGTGTTGTCCTGGATAGTCCTGGGGCTTCCGATGGGGGATTTCCACCTCACTCAGGAGTTTGCGACGGCCCGGAAATGCTGGAACAGGTATCGCCGGAGATGCGGTGTTACGGTTCCGTACGCACCTGAGATCCCACTTAGACTCTGCGGGGCGCTCCCGCACGGAGGCTCGTGGCACGGGCTGGACGGCTGGGATCAGCAGGGGCTGTCATCCATGGGTGATCTATACGAAAACGGGGCGATGCTGCCCTTCGACCTCCTGCAGGACCGTTTTGAGCTGGCGGGGGGGGACTTCCTCCTTCATGCGGCTTTAACGGCGGCGATCCGCAAGCACTGGGGGGCGGGCATATCGGAGCCGCCTCTGTCTCTGGGCTGTCAGTACGTCGTGATGATGGCGGGGACGGTCAAGGCGGTCACGCGCCTGACTCGACGCATGGTTTCGGAGTCCACCGCTCCGCTGCTGACCTTGAAGGCGAAATGGGAGGCCGACTTGGCGACTGAGATCCCCGAGGAGGCATGGAATGGCATACTGGAGGGGGCCCGGAATAGCACGCGCAACGCAAGGTTCCAGCTGGTGCACTTTTATGTCCTACATAGGGCGTATCTGACCCCTGATAAATTACATAAGTACTTCCCGGCCCACCCGGCGTCCTGTCCGCGCTGCCCGGCGGATCCCGCAGACTTCCAACACATGTTCTGGTCCTGTCCTGAGCTGGGGCCCTTTTGGGAGGAAGTAGTGGAGGTTCTGAGGGAGGTGACGGAGAGGGACCTGCAACTCACCATGGCACATTGCATACTACACTGGTTCCCACACACATCAAAGAATAAAGTCACTAGCAAGTTCCTGGACTTGGGGCTTCTCCTGGCGAAGCGGGCCATTACGTCCCAGTGGAAGGCGTCCCGGGGCCCCGTAGTAGAGCGCTGGAAGGCGGAGCTGCTTAAATGGGCCAGATGTGAGGGTGAGCTTCGCCTGCGAGCGGCGCTTAGGATAGACAATGATATGGCACTGGAGAGGGCCAGGGCGTGGGAGGGGCTGGTCCTAGATCTCACGCTCCTGGATGTGGAGGAGGAGGACTCCCCGGTGCATAGCCCGACGCATGCGGGACACCCGCCTGACGGGGGGACAGCATAAGCCCGCTCTGCTATTTCACTACCCTTGCGTCCCATTGTGATGATTTACGAATGATTGCTGATAAATCCTGGGGCCTTGTTTCGGAGCTGATCTTGGTGAAGGGGTTGAGAGCTCGGCTAGGTGATACGCTGGCATGCCTAGGGGGGTGGGGGGACTGGGCAGGGGTGGGGAGAAACTGGGGGGGGATCCTAGACGGGGGTGGCGGGGTAGGAATGGTTGGGGGGGTTACGGGGAAGGGGAGGGGGGTTTGTTCATGAAGGGTGTATGGAGACTCCTGGCTCACACTGGACTTGGGACATGGGAGAGGGAGTGTTAGGACCCAAAAGCAGCTCTGCCATTTCCCACCCACTTGGTGGCTACAGCCATGTACAGAACGATCCAGCGCAGTTTCTTTGTACCTATGACTTTGCCGCTCGACCTCCGGGGTGCGAGCTGAATGGCTGTGTGATACAGGGGTGCGGGAGCGGCGCTTTTACTGAGCACCAAGGGGAATGGCTTAAATTTACTGTATGCATTTCTGATCTTGCTGCAATAAAAAGATATTTACAAAAAAAATGAGGTGTAAGGGTCAAACCACGGTTGTCCAACCAGTTATGAGGTCTACTGACACACAACAGGGTAGGCTGTTCCGTACAAATAATGTAACTCTATAGAGCGAGGACAGCAGATGCTTGTATAAATAATTTAACATCATTTGGCATTTATGTCAACATGCAGCGCTGACCAAGATTTCCTTGAAATCCTAAAAAAGTGTAATGAACTAATGTATGTTCACGTACTTTAGTATTTCATGCCTTCATCATGAAGCTATAGGACCTATACATTCTGGAGATGTATGCCTGACATCCTGGCTTGAAAACATATTTGTAGGATATCTCCTTTTTCAATATCCCTACAGAATGCAGGGAAACTATGTAAATGAAAACTGTCCAATGATAAATAATACACTTAGAACATTAGAATATTGAGCGCTCCATTGAAGACAATAGAGTGCACCGAGCTTCTAATGGCTGATAGCAGTCAGGAGCATCCACATTCCAGTGTTTGTTCCCATCAAAAGCTGTGAACAAAGGTCTTATGGAGCCTGAGGGGATTTTAACCCCCGAGGGCTCTGTGAGGCCTTTGTTTTACAAATTAGAACGTTCTGCTATCTAGGGAAAGAATGTTCTAATAGCCTTAGAGTCCTCTGTAGCAGACGTTACTGCCCATTAAAACTAAAACCCGTCCCAGCGTTAGATGCCCGAGCCGAAAAGCTGGAGCGGGCCTTTAATGGCCAGTAGATAATGCTATATTCGATTCACTTTACATGGAAAGCATTGCGCCATGTTGTCTTCATTTCCCACACACCATGGGAATCTTCATGTACTCTCGTTCGTTTCATGGCATTCACAAGGGTTCGTTTAGATGTAGGTGCAGAAATACACATTTGTGCATGTAAGCAGTTCTCCTCACAGATGTAGGACTCCTCTAACGTCTCCCTAATCATCTGTCTGTAACTGACAAATGCTAAAATTCGACTTATTTTCCAGCGGTCCCACAGTCGTAGTTGGCATCTCTGCATGCATAATTTAAATGATTTGTCCTTTGCACGTGCATAGGTTAAAAGTCACACTCTGAAAACCTTTTACCAAGCGCTGGACTCACCAATAGGTTGGGTCTATTAGCTTTGCCTATGGTGCTTGCTGTGCTGTGCAGCATAGGGCAAAAAATAAAAATGAAAAACATGACTGCTGGTCATGTCATTTCACAGATGTGCAAATTTGTGATGTATGCCCGCATTTGCATCATTACCCAAGAACGTGCATGCGTCACCATGCATTCGCACACCAACCAATTTCATTAGCCCAAAAGTACTGTTTGGAAGGAAATGCTGACAGTAAATTGCTGCTTACCCATCCAAAATAATGAACAAAAAAGGGACCATGGGATTCAAGAGGGCGACGGAAGAGTGGGTTTGGTGAGGAAGGGAAATGCAGCGCATGAGGGAAAGACCAATATGGGAGTGAAGTATACATGGATCATGGGTTGGGGAGTTTGCTGTAGGAGAAGAAAGAGAGAGAGTGAGCACCACATGAGGTAGGGAGCTACACGGAGGCAGGGGAGAACAACAAAAGGAAGACAGCAACATGGAGCACAGGAGAATTTGGTGGGGAAGAAACACGCGAGAGAGCGAGAGCGCAAGCAGCACAGAAAGAAGAAAGTAACAAAGAGGGGAAACATCCTTTACAACGCAACTTTTACAATGCAGTGCCTTTACGATGCAACTTTTACAACGCAAACCATTATAACGCATTGCGCTGGGTGGTGCTCTAGGATAGGGAATAAGTTTAATTTACTATCCAACACCTTCCCTAGTGTCCACGGGGACTGGAGTTGGAATAGTAAATTAAATTATTCACTATCCAGCACCCCAAAGCGCTATGCGTGGTAAAGGTTTTCATTGTAAATACCGCGTTGTAAAGGCATGCGTGGTAAAAGTATGCGTTGTAACGTCATACATCCAAAAAAGAGCAGAGGTACATAGCAGGGAGAGAAGCACACAAGGGAGAGAGCTGAAACTCACATACACTCTCATGGAGTACTTAACCAAAAGAAAAAAGAAGTTGCCTAAAAGTGAGCAGTGGAAGGATACATGTCTGCCAATCAAAAGGATGGTAAAGAGGCTATGCTCCAATGAAGGAACAAACATAATTAGAGGGATGCAAGGCATCACATAAGAAGCATACAAATAAAAGTGTCAGTAAAGTCAACAAATGGTAAGCAATGCACAGGCTGTAAGCCTATTGTAATTTTTTGGTAAGCCCCCGAAAGATCTTTTGCAATCAAACAGCTTTTCTCTCTGGTGGTGAAAACTACAAATGGTGCTCTTCTTAGTTCAGGAATAATTGCAGAATTATTTTTTAGTGCTAAAATAAAGATATTAGTAAATGAACCTTGGAGAACAATCTTCATTAAAAAATGTGTTGAAAATATAATGGTTGAAAACAGGTCTGTACTGGTATTCATGCATTGCTGGCTAGTGACCAGCTCATCAGCAGGAAAGGGCTGATCATCCACAACAGAAATACATCTAGAGCCTCGACGCAGCACAGAAGAGTCCCTGTTAGCCACGGGTAAGAACTCAGTATACTCCCAGGAAAAGGTGATGAGGTGGAAGGCGGGGTTTAGGGGTATAGATGATTGCAATTGATTTGGGGCCGTAATTCATAATCGAGACATTGTTTATGAATTGACTATAAATCTTAGTTCATTAGAGGAGACCAAAATGCAATTAAACAATTAAACAATGTTATTTGCGAAAAAGATTAATAAAAGTATCCAAAGAGAATGGAACTGAGTCAGGTATAGACACACATTGTGGACTGATAATAGCATACGTACTCGAAATCTAATTACTGATAGATATTTGTGAATAGTGAGCTTTGTATGTTCCATAAAGCCAATACATGTTTTATTTTTAATGAATACTGGATACATTTTGATTCCACTTCAGCTTTCAGCCTTTCAGAGATGTAAATTAGTTGACATTTATTTTAGGAACACTCCTCATGTTCCCTTTTGTTAATATATCTTCAAAAGTAATGTTTACAGTGTGAGCTCCATTTGAGCATTGTGTTGCTCACATTAGAGGCGTTTGGCATATGGAAACAATATCAATATGGCATGTTGTTATCATGTTTGTCTACTAATAGCTTTCGAAGAATGAATCATTTTGTCAGAATTATTTTTATAACAGATGCAGAGTCTGATAGACAGAATGCATGCACCTTAGAACGCATATTTGAATCACAATCACTCTAGGCACACTGCGTTTGACTGCAAAAGGCAAGGCAACACATGCTTGGCAGGATGGCACCATTGGCTGATGGTTCACATTAGGGTAAAGGAGAGGCTGACTCTGAACAGATGAACCAAATCTGGAGAAGTATGGGAATTGGATGCAAAACCTAGCGCTGAAGACACCCTTGAAGAAAACCACCCGCAGCAACTAGTGAACTTTTCAAAGTGCTGGGGCATCAACATTCTCTGCGCTGAATGGGGCATCAAGCAAGCTCAGCTCACTCCAGGAGTGTTTGAGGGTTCTCTACTTTGAAAACTATTTGGAAAATTTAGCCAAATTGTGCATTTTATAGCACAATTTACACATATTCTTGCATAATGCTATAGATTATGAAGCTGCACTCATGAACTAGTCCAGGATTTTAATGGTGTCACGGATAATCTTAAGTCTCTCTATGAATGTTTTGGGTTCACTTCACTTTCCCACAAAAAACCTTACAATTTTGTAAAACAACGTTTCCCTTTTGTATAAACTCCATATTAATAGGATAAAAAAAATAGGTATTAAAGGCAGTTAAGAAATATGAGTATTCAATTTCATATTGCAATCAATTTTCAAAACATATATTTATGAATTAATGGCACATTACGCAGTCTGTGATTCACAATGACAGTGGATAATGGAAAGCCACAACAACAGCATGTTAAGGTTCACCAAACTAAGAGGCATATTAGCAAGAACCTCGTTAAAATTATCGCCGTTTTAGCTGCAGGAAACTGCCACTAAAACGACGATAATGGGCTTGCTAATATGCGTTATAGAATTCCAATAGAAGCCCCGGTTAGATGTCCTGCACATCTAACCTGGGCTTCTATTGGAATACTATAACGCATATTAGCAAGCCCATTATCGCGGTTTTAGCAGCTCCTGCTGCTAAAACGGGGATAATTTTAACAAGGTTCTTGCTAATATGCCCCCATATTCGTACAGTTATGATATTGGATTCAGGAGAACCAGTACAGGAAAAGGACTACGAACAAATAAAAGTGGCTAGTTATTCAAATCAGTGTTTTGGGGATTTGATGAACATCATTTGGAAATGCTCCTGCCTCAGATATTCCAGGTCCTAGGCTCTGGTAAGGATCAAATATACAATTAGGGTGATAACTGTCTGTGAATACTATTACCACACAAACTATTGGGGGAGTAAACGGACTAAGGTCCTGATTTAGAGTTTAGCTCTTGGCGGACGGGGTACTCCATCACAAACATGACAGCCATCTTCAAAACTCGAAATGAAGCACTAAGTAAGGGCCATATTATCAACGGCCAGCGATAATTATCGCTGGCCGTACATATCGAAAGAAATATAATCGCAGGCTATCGCTGAATATTATCGCCATGATAACCCTATATTTACAACGCATAGCGCTATGGCGATAAAATTTCAGCGATAGCGGTGTTTTCAATGGAACATCACTGGTTTTCCAGCGATGTTCCACAGAAAACAGCAATAACATTGCTGATAAGACCCTGTGGTCGTATCAGCATAATCCATCTCCCATTAAAAGTATGCCTTATTCAGGAATTTAACAGACGTTAAATTCCTGAGTTAAGGCTGAGGTAGCGCAATTTTTTTATCGCTGCACCTCGTTGTTAATATCGCGAAACTGCCTTCACGATATTAACATGTGTTGTATTTACAGCCATGCCTTCTTTGCATCTCATTAGCGATGCGAGGCTGTGAAAAAACGGGCTCTACATCAAGGAAACACACGCTAGCTTGTCCTTGATGATATTGCGATATAATTATCGCACTTTCCGCCCAAAAACAGATGCTAAAGCGGCGATAATTATATCGCCAGCCCTTGCCAATATGCCCCTAAGTCTTTACTTAGGCTCAGATAGCTATTACGGATACCAAACAAATTATCCATAAGATTTGGGGGAGAAGTCGTAGACCAACATTTCAACAATGGTTGATGAATAGCCACCAACCAAAGAATGATATACAGACAATATAATGCAACAACAACATTCTGTAAAAACAGTGGGCTTCATTTATGAAAGCCTTGCGCCACCGGTGCGTCAATTTTTCCCATGTTAAAAGTGACGCACCGGCGACGCAAGGCCTTCATAAATAAGGCCCTGTGTGCCTTCATAGATAGACTTGGATGCAAAGGTCTAACAGAGAAATAGCAATTGTGAATGAGGAGATATATGGAGGTAAACTCAGTGACTCAATAGGTGTGTGGCTACCATAACGCATTGTGAAGAATGTAATGCCAAAGTTATGGTTTTGCTTATAGGTTGAAATATACATTTTTTATTAAATACTATTTGGCAAGTATCTGACTGAATTCGGGACACGTCTTAGGGGAAGGTCTATCTATATGCAAAGACAAAAAGTAGTCAGCTAGTTGTGCAGGATGAAAATAATGAGTCAGCCTCAATAAGCCTAACTGATTTTATTGATTTAGAGTTTCATGACTAAAGAGAAGATGCAGAAGGAACATAGTGGCATATTATCAAGAACGGCGATAAAATTATCGCCATTTTAGCAGTAGGAAACTGCTGCTAAAACTGTGCTAATGAGCTTGATAATATGTCCTTGTGAATTCCGATAGCAGCCCAGGTTAACACCAGAACATGGGCTGCTATGGGAATTCACAAGGACATATTATCAGGCCCATTATCACCGTTTTAAAATGGCAATAATTTTATCGCCTGTCTTGATAACATGCCCCTTACTTCTTATGGGAGGTAAATTTTGATTGTAAATTAATGCAGCGTGTAGAATAGCTGACCATATCATATAGATCACATGTGAGAGTAAATAATATAATTTTAAAAATAAATGAACAAATGCTCGAGAGGAATGCTCTTGGGGAGGGTGAGATGAATGCTCATGGAAAGCTAGAGAGTGCAGAATTTGTAGAAGGGCAAACTGGAAAATTGCTTTTGTTGTAGGGAAAACTATTTTTGCAATGAACTGCATATTTCTTTCATCTTGCAATAGAAAGTGGAAGAGTGTGATAACGTGATGCAGGCAACTGTGTAGACATTATCTTGCATTTCGGTACTATAGCACATTCACTCACTCACTGATCCACACACCTACACATTTTTCAATTAGTGAAGAAGCACTTTCACTTACAACATAATCGGAAATAATAGCATTGGCTTCGCTTGTTGCTCTAGACCAGTGGCGGATCGCAGAGAGAGTGCTACGGGGTGGTGGGGCAGGTGCGGTGCAGGGTTGGGGGTAGTGGAGTCGGACATACATCGGCAAGGAGTAAAGTAAGTGAATAAATAAATAAATAAAACTATTTACCTTGTGCTCGCTGCATCGTTAACTCCCTTCCATTTAAAAGGAAGAGAACAGATTGTTTGTAGTGTAAAGACTTTTTATAATGTAACAAATAGTGCACACCATTGTAGCCACTGGATTGTGACCTGCTCATGAGATCTTAGACTTAACAAATCAAAGCAATCCTATCTGGAGCCCCTGAGCTCTGACCGGATTACTCATTCACATGTACTATTGGATTTGGCTCCAGGACGATGGCGTTGATATCCCTCAGGGTGTCATAGATCTGTTCAATGAAAAGCATCATCATGGGTAGGTTTAGCGCTCTCGGCTTCCCTTTCCTGCTGTATCTCAGCTCTTCAACCACATTGTTCAAACTGCACACCCCTCCCCTCCTTTGAGGATCTCATATGCCTTGGGGAATTGCCAGACTTTGCGTTTTTCTGAACCCACTTTGTTTTTATCCACTGACAACTATTTTTTTCCTCCGCTTTCATGCATTTCCGGTTTAACTGACCAATCATTTTACCAGTAGACCTCCACCGTTAATACGAGTGTGGCTTGGCACAGATGGGGATACCATTCTTATTAAAAAAATGCAATAAAGATAGAATTCTACTGATGCATGCGGCCAGAATGACTTGTAAAATACTGTGCTGGTTTTAGTAGGCCTGAAGGGAAATGGTTATTGCCCCACGATCTTCAGTTACCATTTGTAACAGCCTTGTTAATACTTGGTGTGCACTGTACTTACATGCCAGGTTGTCTTATAACTCCTAACAAGGAATTCAAGTACATCTTAAAATTCCCATCGTATGGGTACTCTAATAGACCATTGTAGCAAAGTGTTTATTACTTTCATTTAAACGTCTGGATCTGATTTCGTGTTCCGTGAGGGTGATCTTATTTTAAATTTATATTTCTAAGAGATTGAAAATATTGCTTCATTTCACTAACCCCCAACAAATACACAGTACCTTTGCGATGCAGGGATGAATACACACATAAACATGGGCCAGTCCGTTCTACTCATTCCAATCCCTGTGGGTGATACCTCAGTACACCTTTGGGTCCTGCGCATGATGTCACAGGACAGATGAATAAGGCTCTTAACAAGAACTGACTTGCTGGTCCACCTTGGAATTGTGAGGAAGTGTGGCGTGAGGGCTTAAGAGACACAAACCAATGCCTACAGGTTTTGTTAGCTTCAAACTATTTTAAAAGGAAGTGTTGACCTACTTAGAAATAGGTGAGAATGGGAATACAAATGTGCAACGATAAAATAAGTGCCTTGATTAATAAATATACCAAGCAGTGCCTCGGACCTTGCAGCAGATTTCTAAGATTGAACACTAACATGGCTGTTTCGACTGAGCTCCATTAAGAGGTATCTATCTATAATAAATACTGAATTGGAGGAATTCTAAAGCAGATGTACAGGCATGGAGCCTGGCAGGGGAGCCCTTGCCGCCACAGCAAAGGTATCCCACAGTAATACCACCAACGGGACCCCAGCACCGATGGCGGGCGGTCCCAATCCCCGAGAGAATGGCAGGCGGACAAAGTCCGCCCGCCATCCTAATGACCACCTAAGTGGTTTGTCACTAAATGTTGAGCCAAAGCAGATACTCGAACTTGGCTCTCCAGCTTCAAAGTAGGCAGTTCTGTTGGTAATGTCACATCCCCTAAATAAACATCTCCCCCCTTGAGTAATAATTACCTGAATCAGCAAGGAGGTTGTGGCACAAATATGAGCCAGAAGAATCAGGAAGTGTGGTGGAGAAGGCTAAGGTATGTCAAGACTGGCATGCAGCACCAAGCATGGAAGCAGTAATAGAGTGGCCTGTAAACAGTGGTCGAAGTGGGGGAAAAAAAAGTAGGGGAACTGTGGGCCGAGAATCCGAGGGCGGGAATAAACTGAGGGTTGGTAGGCGGAATCAGAGGTGTGGCCAAAATGCAGAAAAATCCAAATGTTTAGTATTTGTTTTGCCTTTCACTTACCAGTTAAGTCTTATCTTATTTTATTTAACCAAGGGATACACATGATAATTTAAGGTTGAATATGAGTTAGTGACATTAAAATACATTCACAAAGTGGGATATGATTCCAATCAAAGAATGTCCACAATACGCTTAAAAATGGAGCGCAAGCCATTTGTCTCCAAGCCATGGAGTTTCTGTCAACAGCACTTCTCTTCCATTTTTCCACAAGAGCAGTTTAAACATGAATGGCAAAATACCCTAGTTTGCGAATATTTTCTATATAATTATGGCTCTGCCATATTTGCCACATAATACAACAACTGCTACATAATCTGACAATTATAACTAACACATTATTTGTAACTCAAAATGATTAAAAGTTACAAAATAAAATGTGACTAGTGTTGCTGCAAAGTGGACGGCCCTTTGCAAAGTTGGACTGATCACCTTTCTCACTGCTGCATTTGTATGTTACACTGGTACTAATAGGGTAAAATCTTAATAGCGGATGTTAGCATGTGTAAAAATGTGAAAATACTAAAGTAGCAGAAATTATACTGCTTTACGCTGCAGCCTTTATTTTGCTGCATAATTAAGTCAACACTGCGGCATCATTTTGTCCTCCTTTGCTGCATAATTCGAGTGCCCCCAAAGCAGACAGAAGTGTTAAACGTGCTTGTGCATGACGCAGAGAGACTGTCAAGTTTGCAAACTGAGTTTGGTGTGCGTGCACATCCTGCATTGCCAATTCCTGGTGAGTTGCAGCTTCTACTGCTGAAACAATGGCAGAGGCAGACTGGCCTTAAGGACAGGGCCGGCTTTAGCGCAGGTAGCGCCCTGTGTAAAAATGTCTGATGGTGACCCCCTATGACCACCTCCACTATGGTTTCCCTGACTACTGCCCTTTAACAGTGCCCCTCAAGTCTCCATAACCACACTCTCTCTCAGATGCATTTAATTTGGTTTACAGTCCTGCTCATTCCACTGCCAGAGCACTTTACATCACACACATTACACAGAGACAATCAATTATGTGTGTGTAAATCACTGTATAGGAAAGGTTGCATAAGACAAAGGATTACAAGGTGTGGGAGTCACATGACAACCATACTAGTAGGTAGTATAGTTTAATAGTTATTGGTCTGGAGAAACACAAACTCAGAATTTAAAATGTAATACCATGTGTGGGGTTCGCTTTAATAATCAGAATTGATTTCTATCCAAATGAACACTTTTTGCAACCATAACAAAACCATAACGCTCTAATTTATACCTTGCACTTTGCATGCAGCTCTTAGATGACAGTTAATAGCTCACTGTTCTTTGTTAGGATTTTTATTTATAAACTACAAGTAACAAAAGGATCCCTCTGACAAAAACAGTAATCCACTGAGCTGTTTACATAATTTTCACTTTGTGACCTGCATGGTGCATGTTCTTAATGGCCGGCACATTAACCATCTGTGCTACCTTTCCATGAGTCAAAACTTCCACCAGACTAAATCTCTCTCTAGGAAGAAAATTATTCACTGGAGTTAACATAACATTTTTATTGTTGCTGAAAGTTGTTGGAGGCCAGGAAGTAGGCAGCTGGTGCTTTTAAAACCATAATATACTTGCAAACATGACTCCCCCACCCAAAGTCAGTGCCCAGTGTGGTGACACTGGTCTCACTGCCCTAGAGCTGGCCCTTCTCAAGGGTCCTGTGACCTCAGTGACAGAGTCACTGTTGCTCTAGCTCAGGCTGCTTCATAGGCCTGCCCGCAAGACTGGAGATGAACTTCAGTATGGATTGTGGTGGACAGGCACTCAAGGTTAACCCAAACTTGCCACTGCTAAGGCCCAACTGCTGGTGCTAAGACACCAGGGCTTTTAAGGTTTTAAGGGGCCTTCTAAGGTCTAGCATGGGAATGTGCTCCCTCAGGAGAGTGGTCTGGGGGACTGGTCATGAAGGCTGAATCTGGTTCCCCAGTTTTAAATTCAGCAGGTTTGACCATAGTGCCATATCCTCTCCCCCACTGAACACCATACTACCCCACTGAGAGAAACTCGCACTGCCTTCAACTACAACCCAATTGTGCCCTGCTATAAACACCTTGATGCGACTCAATTCAAATTACGTACTAGGCAAGAACAATATGCTGCCTAAAGAGAAAGTACCAACATCCTGGAAAAGAAGCAAACATTTATAGGGAATGCAAGATTAAGCAAAGCTTGTGAAATGTAAGCAGGAACAACATGTTTACCATAACACTTTTACACTCACTATTCAGAAATTAGTTCGCACTTTTGCCTGAAAGGTTAAGGACATGACTACAGTGCCTGGAAGAGACCAATTTCAATGTCCTTACAAAACGTAAGCAGTATGGTTTAAAAAGACCACATCTGTGAACACAGAGCAGCGGTACATATTTTGGTTTCCAATCCACCCATCAGTCAGGCATTGCAGTACCTCCAGGATTGGTGCAGTTCCCCACCTGGGGAAAACAAGGCTGTTCAAAGAAAGAAAATAAAACAAAAGTAGTGCTTAACTGGCAAACTCTGTAAAGTGGCACTAATGTATTTCTGGGTGAATAAAATCAATCTGGCCACTTTATGACCACTCTGTTTTGCTTTATTTTGTTATTTTGTTATTTTTCATGTCTTGAACCTTTTGTTCCCAAGACAGCACTTTGGAATAGAAAAATGTCAGAAAAAGAGAACAGTTCCAATAAAGGTGTATTTCTTTTTTGGATCCACTTCACTGGGTAACAAATACACGAAAGGATGAGAACCATTTCTTGAAGTCACTATTTTAAGTGATTGAGGAGGAGCTAGACAGAAAGAGAGGGAATAAGAGGAAGAAAGAAAGGGGGCCAGTGGACACTGTCTTTGTCATCTCTGGGGAAGAAGGAAAAGAGTCCTTTTCCTTCACTGACCACCTGCCCGTCCTCGAATGGCCATTAACAACGAGACGTATCTGTAGGGCTTGGCTATTTCTGCCATCCTGGGATGCATGTTTAAAATAAAAAAATTGGGAAATGGAATCCATTGAATGAAAGAAGTAGTGGCACGCCGTGCCCTGCCCATCCCGCCCACTTGGACCACTGCTTGTAAATCAGCTGGAGTGAGGGCACAGGTGCCAGAGCAATATCAACTATTGTTTGGTACAAGGGAGTCTACTAGCTGACCTTAGGTGGAAGAGCTTGACATATTGTTTCAAGCCATCATGTTTGGGATGTGCCCAGAAAAACAGCTGGAAGTAAGCAGGGACACTTTACCCAGGAGACTAAATGACGAGGATAAAGGCCAAGAATTTCCATTTTTGGTTTATTTATTTACCACCTGGGCAATAAAAAGTGGCGGGGGGCACTTCAGGCAATACCACTATCAGTTCAATACTAATAACATCCTGAGTGAAAGGACTGAGGACAAAGAGGGAAAGCAAAGAGCAGGGACCAGAGTCAGAGGTCTGTAACTTCCTTGGTCGTAGTCAAAGCAAAAAGACATGCACAAAGATCATTCTCCATCAGAATCTGGCTCTTTATAGAGAGACCCAATTTGTCTTCCTTCAGAAGACTAGAAGACGTAATATTAAGGCTAGAACTAAGAAAAAGCAGCCAGGTGGGGATGTTTTATCCAAATCCTTCATAGGTCGTGGGTGTCTGACCAGTTGTTCTGCATAGTAATGACTTTGTGTTCTCGCCTCTGTCTGTAGTTAGTGCAACACACTACCTTATACATACAATTTCCTCTCTCACCACTACCCTTCGTACATACGTTTGAAGACTTGAATCGTAAAGGGTGGCTAATAGGATTGACCTAGATAGGAATTGGGAAGGAGGGAATTCAGAATAAAGCAGCAAGGTTTTTACTGTCGAATGTCTTCAAGCAGCAATCTGCACAAACTAAGCACTTCAGACCCCCATAATCCCAACTGTATGTTCGCACACATTGATGTGATATATATTAGAGGATTTGCTGAATCGGAAATCACAGAAACTGTTTTCTGTGGGTTGTCTGACTGCAGGGAGCGTTTGGTTCTCTGATGTCAAAAACAAACTTAAAATAGCACAGGTTGTTATAGTAACATTCCCACTGTTGTGTCATTACGGATGAGTAAGATGTAAGTGCAATGCAACATTAAAGAAGTAAGTAAAGGGGATACAGTGGACAATGAGGGAAGGGAGGTGGTTATAAACAAATAATGACAAAAGGAAAGAAGGAAGAAAAGAGAGAAAGAAAGAAAGAAAGAAAGAAAGAAAGAAAGAAAGAAAGAAAGAAAGAAAGAAAGAAAGAAAGAAAGAAAGAAAGAAGAGCAGGATAAGGACGCAAGGGTAATAAGCAAGGAGGAGTGGCATGGAGGAAGGTTGGAGCAGGAAGTGTTCTGGAAGGAAGGTAATACGGAAGAAAGCAAGGACGGAATGAAATAATAGAAGGAAACAGACAAGCAAGGACGGGAATGAAAGGGAAACAGTTTTTACGAGTTGATTGTCAAACCCGTTAATCAGGACAATCTAAGTTGTGGCGCTAACATCAATGCATCCAGGGCTTCTATCCTGCTGGTTTATAGCTGGGTCACTGCCCTAAGCCTATGGAGAAGACTTGGTGACGTATTGTCATTTTTCATGGATGCCCGGACCCAGTTCTGCCTAAATACAGCGTACCATGTGCTTAGATTATCAAATGGTACATAGAAGCAGCATATTGACAATATTTATGCCAGCAGTATTTCCCCTATGCTTGATCTCTCAAACTATGCCAATGTGGATCTGAGAATTTTCTGAAAAAAAGTAGTAGCACTGATTTAGAAGTCCCGATCTTCAAAAGCATCTTTCCCAAACAAGATACCCATTGACGTTTTAAAAGCAGACCTCAATCTTTTGGGCACACTGCTTCATAACCTATTTTCACAAGTACCAGAATTGGTTAAAAGGGCATCTTCTTGGAATAGGTTTGTAATACATACTTTGCATACAAAAGGATCGAGGGAGCTTCCAAAATAATACTTCATTATTGCCCTCCTCGCCACTGAGGGGAAACGTGTAGCCATATGCATACTAGTTAAACTTTATGCTTGGATAAACAAAATAACAGCTCAACTCCAATAATTTAAACTGGCTTCAGACCTGGATGTTCCATGACTGATTTAATTATAGCCCTCAAACTATAGTGAACAAAGCCTTAAGAAAACATCTCACACTGCATGCATGTTATGGCAACTAATCTTCTGCATTTGGCAAAGATTACGGAAAAAACATGTGGGACAAATTATCAAATTTGGGGGTCAGCCAAACACTAATAAATTTAATTTTTTGATATCCTTATGTGATAAAACATGACTTCAAATACCACTGGCCAACAGGACCGCATCATCTTCAGAAAGGAGTGCAAGTATCATCTTTCTACCGACCCTGGGGATATCTTTACATCTTGAGATAGAAAATCCCCTAACTTATTTATGTACAATGTAAACAAAAAGGGGGCCAAGATGCAGCCCTGACGGACCCCCCTTCACCTCCCAGGTATCCATCAGGGCGCCATCCTTATTACATCTAACTGCGGCCACAGTGTTTTCGTGGGCTGTACGTAAAAAAGCTACCATCTCCGCATACAGGCCCATATTACTTAAAATCAGCCACAGCTTAGACCTATTTACACCGTCAAAGGCTTTAGTCAAATCCATAAAAGCTAAGTGCAGTGTTCCCTTCTTAGCAAGGGTATATTTTCCAATCACTAAATGTAGGTTAAGACATTGATCCAAGGTCCCTTTTCCCTGCCTAAAACCATATTGTAGATCAGAAATAATATTCAAGTGGGGAAGCCATGCAGTTATACCTTCCAGTTTTTTTGTGGTGGTTCAAATTAATAGGAGTTAAGTGTGATTATTCGTGGGGGTATGTGAGTTCACACAGATGGTTGGTTTGATTAATAGATGAGCTGAAGGAGATCAACTATTGTTACGTTGCAGGGTATAAAGTACAAAGAAGGAGAGCTTGTGATTATTGAAATTTTGAAAAGAAATGAGGGCAAGTTGCAGAAAGATAACAACAAAGATGATGGTAATATGCATGTAGAGTAGGCTGTGTTCAGAGAGACAGTGCATGCAGAGCAAGGAAAGAGAGGGCCATTAGAAAGAAAGGAGAGGTGTTAATCGGACACTATAAGTCAAGGGGAATTTTTCATGCAGGGTTATGGGAATAACGAGGGGAATTTTTAGGATAACATGCAATCTAAGAATGCCAAACTATGGAAAAAACATTATTTGAATGTGAAATGGGGCAATATTAGGTACTTTGACAAGCATATAAATTGATGAACAGTTTGTCCACTGCTACCAAAAGACCAAGGCTTTAGCAAGGACAGCTGAGCTGCTATGGGGTTGAAAGTGTAAAGTAATGGCTGGAAGTATATGTAAAGAAATACAGACAACTTTAGGCTTGAAGGAAACAGAACCTTCACGATCATTGCAGTCTGAGAGAATATTAGGAGTAAATAATGCAAACATCAAAAAGAGTCTGCAAATGCTGGAGCGGATATCTTCTGATGTTTACCCTTAAGGTTGTACTCTCAGTATTCATTTGAAAAGCATGTAGGACCTATTTGAAGGCCCCTTGTGTATTATGGCACAAAAAGGGTGCAAGGACAACTCACCCAGACAGTGGAAGTGTATTGCCTAAATCCTTCTGTCTTGAGAGTGAAGACCCAGGCAGTGTGAGGAGTTTGGAGAAAGGACCACCTTTCGAAATTCCAATAAGAGTTTATTAGAGGGCTGCTGGTTTTCTGTACTGGGCACTGACCTTTGTTGGATGGTAGGGTTGAGATTGTGACTACAGTTTCTATTGCTGAAGCTAAGGAAGTTTCCAGGTCATACTAGTAATTGTGTCTGTTACTAATTGCTGATTCAGGAAGTTTGATGAAAGCCAGGTCCAGAAACCTCACTTCTCATTTTGAATGTGTTGTGGGTACTCCTGTATGGAGACAGCCCTAGTGCTCTTTACTATGAGATGCATCACTTTAGACGGATCACTGAAATAATATCGAGCCCATTAATATCGAGTTACAAAAATATCGATGACAAAATATCGAGGGACAAAATATCGAGTTTCTATCTTCATACAGGTAAGTACAAAAATATCGACTCTAAAATATCGACTGTAAATAATACAGACTGTCAAAATATCGTTTTTTTTATATGTCTTTAAATTAAGTTAAAACTAATATAATAATAAATATATTTAATATAAACTTAGTTAAAATGATTAAATACATGTAATATTAATAAATAATTAATGTAAATTACAAAAATTATATAACAAAAATAATAAATATATATATATATAAATACATATTATTAACTAAACATATATAATATTTTTTACCGTAGCATAGCAAAATGGTTACAATTTATTGTAACAACTATAGTGAATTCAACAGTAGAAAAATGCAGAATGGCGTAGGGGTAAAAATTACTATTCCCACTCCAGTGGGTGCAACAGTAGGGAAAGCGCTGGATAGCGTAGAGGTTAAAATTACTATTCCCACTCCTGTGGGTGCAACAGTAGGGAAAGCGATGGATAGCGTAGGGGTTAAAATTACTATTCCCACTCTAGTGGGTGCAACAGTAGGGAAAGCGTTGGATAGCGTAGGGGTAAAAATTACTATTCCCACTCCAGTGGGTGCAAGAGTAGGGAAAGCGTTGGATAGCGTAGGGGTAAAAATGACTATTCCCACTCCAGTGTGTGCAACAGTAGGGAAAGCGTTGGATAGCTTAGGGGTAAAAATTACTATTCCCACTCCAGTGAGTGTAACAGTAGGGAAAGCGCTGGATAGCGTAGAGGTAAAAATTACTATTCCCACTCCAAAGAGTGCAACAGTAGGGAAAACATTGGATAGCGGAGGGATTAAAATTACTATTCCCACTCCAGTGGGTGCAACAGTAGGGAAAGCGTTGGATAGCGTAGGGGTAAAAATTACTATTCCAACTCCAGTGGGTGCAACAGTAGGGAATGCCTTGGATAGCGTAGGGGTTAAAATTACTATTCCCACTCCAGTGGGTGCAACAGTAGGGAAAGCGTTGGATAGCGTAGGGGTAAAAATTACTATTCCCACTCCAGTGGGTGCAACAGTAGGGAAAGCGCTGGATAGCTTAGAGGTAAAAATTACTATTCCCACTCCAAAGAGTGTACAGTAGGGAAAGCTCTGGATAGCATAGGGGTAAAAATTACTATTCCCACTCCAAAGAGTGCAACAGTAGGGAAAACATTGGATAGCGTAAGGGTTAAAATGACTATTCGCACTCCAGTGGGTGCAACAGTAGGGAAAGCGTTGGATAGCGTAGGGGTAAAAATTACTATTCCCACTCCAGTGGGTGCAACAGTAGGGAAAGCGTTGGATAGCGTAGGGGTTAAAATTACTATTCCCACTCCAGTGGGTGCAACAGTAGGGAAAGTGCTGGATAGCGTAGTGGTTAAAATGACTATTAATTCATTCACAATTAACAATTTTAATTAATTTACATAATTAATTAATTATTATTAAATTACTTCCCACCCTATCCCTCTATAAAATCACAACCCACTACTGAAAATAATTTACTAAATATTAATTATTTATCAATTAAATATTTATAATTAATTGCCAATTATATTTTAATTAATTACCAAATAATAATTATTTAACAATTATTATTAATTTACATAATTAATTAATTATTATTAAATTACTTCCCACCCTATCCTCCTATAAACCCACAACCCGCTACAGAAAATAATTTACTAAATATTAATTATTTATCAATCAAGTGTCCCACGCTCCTGGAAGAGGGCGATGGTGATCCCCCTCCTGAAAAAGCCAGGTCTTGATGCCGAGGTCTTGGCTAATTATAGGCCAATCTCACTTCTTCCGGCTTTGGCCAAGATCACCGAGAAACATGTTCATGGCGTCCTGTCTAACTTCTTGGAGACTAACAATCTGCTCCACCCATCCCAATCCGGTTTCCGTCCGAATTTCAGCACGGAAACGGCGCTGGTGGAGGTCTCTGAAATCATCAGGGAGACCTTGGATGGGGGTGGCAAGGCCATGCTAGTCATGTTGGACCTGTCGGCGGCTTTCGACACCGTCCCCCATAAGGCGCTGCTCGCCAGGCTCTATGACATCGGCCTACGGGGGACGGTGCTCAGATGGTTTACATCTTTCCTGGAGGGCCGCCGCCAGACGGTCTGGGTATCCCAGAGCTCAGCCGAGATGCCGCCTTTGGGTGTTGGGGTCCCACAGGGTTCTGTGTTGAGCCCGACATTATTCAACATCTTTATGTCCCCTCTGGCGGCTATGGTGGAGGCCTACGGAGCCCAGATCGTGTCCTACGCCGATGACACACAACTCCTCTTCACTTGTGAAAAAGATCAGACATTTGATGGGGAGAGAATCCGGGACTGCTTGGACAGGGTCTTCAGCTGGTTCCAGCTCAATTGTCTGAAGGCCAACTCCAGCAAGTCGGAGGTTCTTTTCTTTGGCTGTGCCTCCGATCCCGAGTGGCGGCAGTGGTGGCCGGCTGCCATGTGTCCTCCGGCACAATCATCCTTGGTCGCCAAGAACTTGGGTGTCAAGCTCGACAATCAACTTTCTCTGAGAGCGCACATCCTTGGCCTGTCCGGCACCTGCTTCGGTATCCTCAGAATGCTCCGCAAGTTTCTTCCCCTATTGTCTGCGGAGCACAGACGGATTACGGTGCAGGCGCTTATTGGATCTAGGCTTGATTATGCCAATGCCCTTTTTCTAGGCCTTCCGGATTACTTAGTCCAGCGTCTGCAGGTGGCACAGAACTCGGCAGCCCGGGCAATCTTCGGCCTGCATAGACGGGCACGGGCTTCTGTGCTATTGCAGTCACTCCACTGGCTGCCAATTCGGAAACGGATTGTTTTCAAAGCTATGACCCTGATGCACAAGGCTCTTTTTGGCTCAGGCGCTGGCTATTTGAAAAAAAGACTAGCTTTCTACCGCCCGGCCCGCTCACTGCGTTCTGAATCCCTCTTCACTGCTGTGGTTCCACGCGTGAGGAAGGCTCGCACTGGGGGGCGCTCCTTCAGCTTCAAGGCTTCCCAGATGTGGAATTCGCTCCCTTTGGCACTGCGTAGTACCCCAAACCTGCTTCATTTTAGGAAGAACTTGAAGACGTGGCTTTTTAACTCTTCTGTTTAGGTGGTTTTTCTTTCTTTCTTTTCTATCGGGGTCTGTTTTTATCTGTTATGTTGATCAAACACTGCAAGTTGCCTGTGGAAAGCGCCGGGACACTCTTTCCGAGTAGCCGAGCGCTATAAAAATGCAATCTAACATAACATAACATAATTATTTACCAATTATATTTGTATTAATTACCAATTAATAATTAATTAACAATTATTATTAATTTACATAATTAATTAATTATAATAAAATTACTTCCCACCCTATTCCCCTATAAACCCACAACCCGCTACAGAAAATAATTTACTAAAAATTAATTATTAATCAATTATTATTTTTTACCAATTATATTTTAATTATTTACCAATTATAATTAGTTAACAATTATTATTAATTTACATAATTAATAAATTATTATTAAATTACTTCCCACCCTATTCCCCTATAAACCCACAACCCGCTACAGATTTATATTACACAATTATTAAAAAATATTAAAAACTACCTTATTTTCGATTTTTTTTTGTCGATATTCTATCTAGTCGATATTATGTCTAGTCTATATTTTTGATTCGATATTTTGGCTATTAATATCGATATTACTCGATATTTTTGTAGTCTATATTATGTCTGGTCGATATTTTGGCTAGTCTATATTTTTTACTCGATATTTTGTCCAAACGATATTTTGGATTCGATATTATGTCTGTTTACCACATTAGACAAAGGCTCTGTGTAGGTGGTTTCTGGTTGTGAAGAACCAGGAAATGCGTGATCAGGAGAACCTATGTTTTTTTTAATTTAGCAATTTAGTTTTGTAATGAAATGTCCTAGTTATCTAAGATGAATCTTCCCTACTGCATTTCAGTAACTAGATTTAATGTTGAACCACCTTAAAGACAGAATAACTCCAGTCTAATGCTGAAAATGCAAGCTCCTCCCACTACAAAAATGCGTTTGATATCAAAAAACTGCTTTTAAAAGTACTGAATTTGGCCTTGGAAGGGGTACTACTTGTGCTGGGGTTTGAAACTGGGCTGGACTGCTCAAGAAGATCTAAATTGTCTCACCAACCAGCAGCACTTACTTTCTCCACAAAGAGTGTCTAGCATATACTGTCAGGTTTTCAAAATCTCCTCATAAAATACATTTAGATAAATGATTCTAAATATAAACAATGTATACCGTCTTGAAACTTATCTAAGAATCAGCTCTTCTGGACTATATTGGACATCCCTGTGTTACACCTTTATGAATATACCCAGTGTAAAGTTTACAGTAGAAGAAGGATACTAAAACACTGATTATGATTTACGTGGAGTTTCATGCAGCGACTCCTGGAATTACTGTTACCAGTAAGGTCGCCTTTCAGAGCTCTCCCTAGTGAGAGACACTAGGGCTGCGAGTGATTTTATTTTTGGCAGATGTATTGACGATTTTGGGTGTGAAAAACGGGTTAAAACGGCGAAATAGCGTTTTTTTAACTTTTTAAATTGGGGGGCTCTAAATAGTGATTTTAGCTGGGGAATTGATGTAGGTACACTGACACCTTCTTCCCACGCTTTACTTCCTTTGCCCTGCCTCGCCCAGCCGTCTTTTGGGAATTGCTGTTTGCCGAGGTGGGCGCCATCTTAGGTAGGGCTGGGGCTGGGGCTGCGCTCTAGTCGCGCTGCCCCCCCGCCCTCCCTGGCTATTTAGAGCTGGTCTTTTCAAGCCCTCGCTGCCTTTCAGAGCTCTCCCTAGTGAGAGACACTAGGGCTGCGAGTGATTTTATTTTTGGCAGATGTATTGACGATTTTGGGTGTGAAAAACGGGTTAAAACGGCGAAATAGCGTTTTTTTAACTTTTTAAATTGGGGGGCTCTAAATAGTGATTTTAGCTGGGGAATTGATGTAGGTACACTGACACCTTCTTCCCACGCTTTACTTCCTTTGCCCTGCCTCGCCCAGCCGTCTTTTGGGAATTGCTGTTTGCCGAGGTGGGCGCCATCTTAGGTAGGGCTGGGGCTGGGGCTGCGCTCTAGTCGCGCTGCCCTCCCGCCCTCCCTGGCTATTTAGAGCTGGTCTTTTCAAGCCCTCGCTGCCTTTCAGAGCTCTCCCTAGTGAGAGACACTAGGGCTGCGAGTGATTTTATTTTTGGCAGATGTATTGACGATTTTGGGTGTGAAAAACGGGTTAAAACGGCGAAATAGCGTTTTTTTAACTTTTTAAATTGGGGGGCTCTAAATAGTGATTTTAGCTGGGGAATTGATGTAGGTACACTGACACCTTCTTCCCACGCTTTACTTCCTTTGCCCTGCCTCGCCCAGCCGTCTTTTGGGAATTGCTGTTTGCCGAGGTGGGCGCCATCTTAGGTAGGGCTGGGGCTGGGGCTGCGCTCTAGTCGCGCTGCCCTCCCACCCTCCTCACACACTATAAAATGTGTATTCCGGCCAGACGGCGCAGCGGGCTGGCGCAGCGGGCGCGCCGGATGCGCGCCGAAGCCGCGCCTAAGCCAAGCCCGTCTGCGCCCGTCCGCGACGGGACCGCGACCAGCGCCAGCCACGCTGCTGGTAAGAGTAGGGACGCCACCCGGATCGTTTGGTCCAAGTCTGCATTACTAGCCCTGAATACAGACAATCCCTGTCATGCTCTCAGGTATGACCTGGCCAACGTTACACCACCGCAATCATGTCCGGTGTGCCACATGACACTTCGCGACGTTCCACTCCCTAAAACAGCAGTTTTAAATTCTAAAACAGGCTCCCCGATTAACCACCCTGACATCACTATTAAAGCCGCCCTATTAAATTGCAGATCCCTCCCCAGGCATGCTGACGACATCTGGCTGCTACTAGAGGACTCTGATTGGGACGCTCTATTTCTTACAGAAACATGGCTGTCTGTGGACAGTGTAGCTTCTATCTCACTGGCTGTCCCGCCAGGCTACAAAATGAGCGTCTCAAACAGAGAAAATGATAAAAAGGGCGGTGGGGTAGCGATTATTTTTAAAGACAAATATACACTATCCTCCTCAACGCCTACCTGCATCCCAGGCATTGAGGGGCTTCATTTCTGCTTTCAAATAAACCCCCATTTGTCTCTAGCCGGCCTGATCATCTATCGGCCCCCGGATTGCCTCACCAACTATACTGCCGAACTAATGGACCTTATAGTCCAAAGCTCAATAGTTCACCCCCATTTTATTGCAGTTGGCGATTTCAATGTTCACATTGACAGCCCAGACTGCCCCCTAGCCACCCAACTTATTTCTACTCTGGAAGCGGCGAACCTATTCCAAATTATCTCGGAACCAACGCATAAGGCAGGCCACACGTTGGACCTGATATTCTCCAATATCCCAGACTGTTCAGCCAAAACCGCACAACCACTGCTTTGGACGGATCACTTCTTAATCCCTTTTTCTTTCTCCTTCCCTTCCCACCACCAGACAAAAGGGAGACGATCCTATGTTCGCAGAAACTGGGCCAACATATCAGCAGAGACTCTCTGTCCTGCTCTCTCAGCCACTACTCCAACTCTGTCATCAGATGTGAACTCGGACGCTGTGGCTCTAAATTTCTGGATAGGTAATTCGCTGGATACTATCGCGCCTGCAAAAATTGCTACATCACGCAGAGAATCCCCCTCGGCCCCATGGTTCTCGACTGAGCTATTGGCTGAAAAAAGTCATTGCAAAAAACTAGAGCGTCTCTGGCGGATAAATTATTCCACATCAGCAAAAATTTGCTATAAAGAAGCCCTGCGTGTTTTCCACAAATCCATAAAAAAAGAAAAACAATTGTTCTTTGCGACCTCCATTCAGCAAGCTGAACAATCCAGCAAGGAAGTTTTTAAAATTGTTCAATCCTTTTTTAAACCTCGGGCAATTGAAACTGAAGTGACTCCGTCGGAGAAACTCTGCGAGGACATCTCGGTCTTTTTTGATAAAAAGATCGAGAAAGTCTACGACACCTTCACCAGTCCCGAGCCCACAATTATGTCCGACACAAATGATAATGTGGCCTCCCTCCCCGCCTTAGCTCAATTTCATCCTATCTCCCTCGCCGAAGCCAAAAGGGAACTACAAAAATGTAAATCAGGGGCTCCTGATGACCCATGCCCGCCCAAGCTCTGGAAAATGATGTCGGACTCAATTGCCACTTCATTGCTACATATCTGGAATACATCTATCAAAACTGGTCTATTCCCTGATTGCTGGAAACATGCCACACTCCTGCCTTTAAAAAAGAAACCAAACGGTGCCCCGGATGATTTGAGCAATCTCCGGCCAATCTCCCTGTTAGCAGCCCCTGGCAAAATGTTTGAAAAACTGATACAGCGCCAACTGAACAGGTTCATAGAAGATAGAGACACACTACATGAAACCCAGTCGGGTTTCAGGGCGGGCTTTAGCACTGAGACTGCTCTGATAGAAGTGGCTGAGTCGATCAGGTGGTCTTTAGATTCAGGAGCATCGGCTATGTTGGTGCTCCTGGATCTATCTGCCGCTTTTGATACTGTGGACCATGTGAGGCTTCTGTCAAGGCTAAAAAACACAGGCCTGGAAGATAAGGCTCTGGGCTGGCTACAGTCCTATCTCACGGATCGTACCCAGAAAGTAGCCTTGGGCCCCCTTTCCTCAAAACCTAAACCCCTCTGGTGTGGTGTCCCTCAGGGCTCGGCCCTCAGTCCACTACTTTTTAATATTTATCTGGCTCCTCTCTTCTCCCTTATTGCTAATTGGGGTGTCAAGGCGATTTCATACGCCGACGACACACAATTAATTTTCCCCTTCTCGGACGTCTCAGAGGCAGCCTTCAGCAATATGAAGGGATGCTTGCGAGATGTTGCCAAATGGATGAATGCAAACAAACTCAAATTGAATGCAAGCAAGACGGAAGTCATCTTCTTTGGCAAACATACTCGGCCCCCCCCAAGCCTGTGGTGGCCCTCCGAAATGGGTATCCCTCCTCTACCCAGCACCAATGCGAAAAATCTGGGAGTAAGATGGGATGAGAGTCTCTCCTTTTCTTCACATATACAGCAGGTCTCTGCGTGCTGTCTCCATAAACTAAGAAACCTTCGCAAATTTCTGTCCCTCCTGCCTGAAGACTGTCGCAAGTCGGTGGTCCATGCTACAGTCACTTCCAGACTGGACTACGCAAACGGCCTCTACCTCGGCCTACCCAAATATCTGGTGCAACGACTGCAGATCGTGCAGAACGCGGCTGCGAGACTGCTAAAAAACATCCCTTTTAAACAGCATGTCTCTCCGTACTTGCGCGATCTGCATTGGCTCCCTGTAGCCTGCAGAATCAAGTTTAAAGCTCTAACTCTGGCGTTTAGAGCCCAAAAGGGGACCTGCCCCTCCTATTTAAAGCTTAGACTCCCCAGATACTATCAGGAGAGATGCTTGCGCTCTAATTCACGAAACCTGCTCTCCATCCCCCGCGCCAAGAGAGCCAGACTCGGAGGCAGATCTTTCTCTGCCTGCACGGCGACACTCTGGAACGCCCTACCGGTCAACATCCAACTGGCTCCAACGGAAGCCAGTTTTAAGAGGCAGCTAAAGACCTGGCTCTTTTCCCAGAATAACTAAACACTCTCTCCCCTTTCTCCGCCCATTCCTACCTGGAAAAATGATCACTCAGCGCCGGGACACCTCCTTGTGAGGTAGCTGTTCGCGCTTTATAAATATCGGTATTATTATTATTATTTAGCATGGGTGAACTGGACCCACGCCAAGTGTCTGAGGGGCGCAGGAGCAGCCTACAGCAGTCCACCTCCAATATGGCTCCAAAAAAAGTGTGTCAACAACTGATTCTAAAGGCTGCAGCCACCTGATTCTACATTTTGTAAGTTTTCCTTCTCCTGGCCCTCCTAACTCGTGCTCCCCTCACTATTCCTCCCACCCCCCCCCCCACACTTTTCCAGTACACCAACAATTAAAGACGACAGGTTGGCGGGCACCAAATTAGATTTTTCTCAGGCCGCTATCTGTGCAAAGGCCAGCTCTGGTTACCAGACAGTATCTTGAAATGGAATTCCGCCTTTTATAAGTTTAACCCCTCTGAAGAAGGAATACATTTCCAGACACAGAATTTCACTCTGGAATTCCACGTGATATTCCATGATCAACCTTGATCAGGTGGTAAATATGTACGCGTGTTTCTATGTGGGGCGCGGTAGGAGGTTGGGGAAGGTAGTAGAGAGGAGTGGAATATTAGTTCTGGCAGGAGAAAGTATGAAATGCTCCCTCCTCGCCAGAGAAACAAGTTAAAGTGAAGCAGGGGCAAAGGCTTGGCTGCTGTTACAGCCTAAGCCGCAAACATGGATGGATTTATCCATTGGTAAATTCAAGTCTAGAGACGCAACACTTGGAAAAGTCAGCTGCGGGCCAGCTATGATCAAGTGATCAGGATCCCATTCTCCATTCTGGAATTCCAGTCCACCGGACGTATATTCTTGGCCTAAACAGATGCCTGAAAACCTCATTAGGCAAAGGAACCCTGCTCATCCAACAGGGAATGACTTCAGCCTCCTTTGCCCATGTCCTCTAACAGAGATCATAATTAAGGAGGTAACCGGCCAGATACAGCTCGCTGCTTAATAGCCAACCCAGGCTTGCATCACTTGCACCATCACATATCCTTACAATGCAGAAATGAGCAGACTCGTGGATCCGGAAGACCCAATGAATGTATCCAGTAAGTATTTAATAGAAATATCCGACAGCCTTCTGCGGGGACCCTGCTGAATTAAGTGCGCAAGGCGCGGATCGCCACAGTAGACATCAATCATTCATAGTTGTGTCTGTCATGAAGCCTAAGCAGTGACCGTCATTGGAATTCTCCATATAAATTGATGAAATCCTGACATGAGATGAGACGTGGCAGGTAATCTATACCACTGGCAACTGGTCAGCCAAAAAAAGCATCAGTCACCCTCCCCTTCGGACTCTGGTGGGTAGAAACATATTAGCAGCTGCAGATGATGCATCTCTTGCCTTCATATTTATTTATGAATAATGTATCGACAATCTATGAAGTGAAAAATGATATCCATGGGATACATATTTATAAGCAACAGCTGGGAGAGGTGATATTTCCTCGGGGTTTCTCAAGGGTTTTCAAAGTATACTGCATTGATTACTAAAATTCTCCACTATTTTCCAGTCTATTGTTGAACACATTGATTTACATGCTTTGACTTCAGTGGACCCCTACTTCATCATTACTAGAAAACTGGGAACCCCGCTGAATCATTATTGGAATCTAGGGAGCCCAATTTTGATGATTTTCTGCAAAACAGTAGACAAAATGATGGAAACAAGCATTCATCAAACAAATGCACAAATGATTAATATTTGATTCAATTCACAGATGTAAAAAAAACTGAATATTTATTTTAATGGGAAGGTTGGAGCACTTCGAAATTCAATTGAGGTAAGCCATAGTTCATTCTATATTCTTTTTGATGCTTGGCATTGCTCCCGTGAATCAATCTGATGCTACTAGCTTAATTTTAAACATCCAAATTCAAATTCTTTCCCATTTACAGAACTCTTTAAAATTTACAATTTTGCGTCTTTATTTATATGCACTCCATTAATCTGTTAATAATATTTTATTTTCTAAACAGTCGCAGGCCCCTTGAGTAGGTGTCGCAGTGCCCCGGGGTCCCCAGACCACAGGGTAAGGTATAACAGATTTAGGGCCAGGCATGATGAAAGGGCACCATTGTGCCTCACCGCAGAATCCTAATTTACTTAGCTTGTCTCTTGGCAAGGAAGGGTCATGGAAAATACTAGTAATGGGACAAAAAGCGCTCCGATGTTGCAATCAGACTATGTTTCCTTTACCATTTCCTTTGGGCTCCGTTCCCCTTCCTGAACCTGCCTAGGGCTTGATCTGAGGGATTCTGTCTGCAGCTAGAAGAATTTAGAAAACCCCAATCATAATGAGAAATTCGAGTACACAAACTGCACATTGCTGTTCTCTTCCCCTTTTGATGTTGCTTGACCCTGCCTCCGTTTCCTGCAATCGTTCTGCGATATTTGTTATTTTGCTCAATTAACGTTTTTTGTTTTACTGCCCACTTCTATTTCTGCATGTATGCATAACAAGGAGGAAGTAAAAATGTGTGCAAATGAATGTGCATTTTCCATAGTACATTTATTGCCTAATGTTGTTTAGTCCAATGTATCCTCGGCTCCTAGAGTGAATAACTTGATGCTCTGTCATTTTGGTGCTTCCTCCACATCGACCGAGTCAGGACCCTAATCCTCCCAGAACTGGGCTTTTGAAATAGCATTTAATCAGCCCTCGCCCAAAGCAGGCCCTAAAACCAAAGGTGCCACAAAGAAAAACAGCAAAGCAATCCCTCGGTCTGCTGCCCTGAAAACCTTCTGGTGGAGCACATGTGTACTTCAATCTTCAGCACTCCATGCACATGGCCTACCAGGTCAATGTGAACACCATGACCACAAAACACCATTTCAACTACAGAACGTGAAATTCAAGTCAGAATCAAAAAATGCCAGATGCCAACTACTTAAAAAGATACAAATAAAAGTCACACTATATCGCAGAAGAAGATAGACTCTGTAGAGGAACAACACTTCATATAACATGTTGCCAAAATACATTAAATAAGAAAAGCATTTCATTTCAAAGACAATGACAGATCTGAATAAACACTCTCCTTGATGTAATACCTAGTTCCTTAGAGAGTCCACATCTTGGTTAGCAGAAAAGGTAGTGATGTTAACATACAAACATATATTCACTCTTTATAAACAGTGAAGACTAATTCCACTGAACCACACAAGTCATGATTTTCAATGAACATCTGTTGGACCGTCGCCTTTTTGCAGGTCACCCCATGTTTTTGCTTTCTTTTGCTGAACCCGTTTGTTGTCTTTGGGACTCTGCACACTCTACTGATAATCAGTGTAAAGTGCTTTCTCTTTTATACATGGTAAAATTGGTATACACCTGATTATTACATTTAATTTACTTATCCGTACCTTGTATAGAGTACTACATGTACCAAGGGCCTGTAAATTAAAAGCTATAAGTGAGCCGGGCACTCATTGTGCCACCCACTAATGTAGTCTTGTAAAACATGTATCAGGCCTGACACTACAGCCTGAAGTGCAGTTTTAAAAACCCTATTTCGAACTGATGAAATAAACTTTTTATCAGGCCTAAACCTTCCTTATTAATACTTAAAAGTCATCCCTAAGGTATACCTTAAAGATTCATAGGGAAGGGTGCACTGTATTTGAAAAGTAGGACATGTGTACTTAAGTTTTACATGTGCTGGAAGCAAAAAACTTCCAAAGTAGTTTTTACTACAGCAAGACCAGCTCTCCCATATACGTACACTGGGTTACCTTAATACACTTTAATATAGCCTTATAGCCCACTGGCCATTAAAGGCCTGCTCTAGCGTTAGTAATGGCCGGTATAGCCCTGCTACGAAGGGTTATAAGGCTATTAGAACATTCTGCCACTAGAGGGCAGAATGTTCTAGCAAATAAAACAAAGGCCTCTCGAGCTGAGGGGATTGAAATCCCTTAGGGCTCCGAGAGGCCTTTGTTCAAACAACATTGGAATATTGCTCTGCTGGCTTTTACCGGCCCGTAGCAGTATGAAGCACTCCATTGTATTCAATGGAGTCGTCCACATTCCAACGTTCTCAACGTTCTCACCTCATCTCCACTTGTGGCTAATGGTTCTTGATAGAGCCCTTCTCTGGTTTCTGAACAGTGCAAAAGTGGGCCTGGAAGCACTGTAACTAAAACTCTGCACTCCCTGAGCTGGCTGAGGCTTTCACTTGGGCAAATGTAGGGCCGGTCAGCAAACCTTTCGGACTTGCTGATAGCCCTGGGGAAACATGCAATACTCAACTGTGTATGCCTCACAGCAGGGGCCATGTGCCAGTATCTATGTCACTTTTCATTGTCTGAAGTTCTGCTCCAGCTGGTATGTGTTCAGTCCTTGGCAGCATACAATCATTGAATTCTAAACTCCATAGCTGGACTGCAGTTCTCTTCCTCGGAGGGGTATCTGAAAAGAGCATGATTTGCCAGTCTTCCAGAATGCACTGTCTGCAATGGTGTGTACATGTCAGCTGACAGGTGCAATCTCCGGGGACCTTCTATTGTGGGGATCCGGGTGCGATCATGTGAAACAAGATCATAACAAAGGAACAGATGTGGAAAAAGAAGTGAGGGATGGACTGTCTGTCTGTGCTCTGGGGGCAGCAGCCATTCAGTATAGCAGTTTGTGCAAATAAAATAATGGTCATCTAAAGGTAACCCAACTCACAGGTGCACGAACCCGATCCCAAGCAATCCTCTCATCCACACTTGTTCCCATGTTTTTTGTCATTATTGCAAAGCCAAACACACAATGTTCGTGAACATCCATAATCATTATACAATATTAACGCATATTTGCCACAGGTCATTGGATTCAGTTCAAGAGGAGAGGTTCATCCCTAGATGCAACTATTGCACCCCAAAAGATCATGGATGCTGCCAACAGCAAGGAACTAAGTAAAGGAGTTGACTGGAGCTACCCTCTACAGACAATCTGATTTGGGGGGAAACTGAGGACCCCACCATTATTAGGAAGCTAATAATGAGATTTTAAATAGCTCCGATTGAGTCGTTTGGTGGTGGGTCTCTTGGTATTAGGGTTACCACAAACTCTGCTGAAATCAAAAAAAGTGCAAAACAGCATCTGGATAAAGAAAAGGTAGTGAGGGGGCAGCGCTGCACAGATATTTTAGGTCTTTCATCTCTACAGTTTGTTCGTCAGAAATAAATTGAGGGCCAGGAGCTGATAACTTCTTTCTCTACTTTAAGTTCACAGACATTGTCAAGTGTTGTGTCTAATCCACACTTTTAGGTTAATACGCAGCTGGTGAAAGCTATAGTCAATAGAAAGTACTTAATATGTCTCCAGCAGAATACTGGAATAGTAAGCTGATTGATGATTAACTTCTAGTGATTGCCAGCTTACCGCTCGTTCTTTATTTATTAGGCACTTTCCATATAGATCAGGTGTTCACTTCACTCTGTCCAGATTTACTGTGAAATCAGAAGTCATACAACTTGTTGAGATATGTTGCGATGTACATGTCTAATTTATCTAGAAGTGTAAACATACAACCTTTGTAAAATAAGTGTAATATCTTAATTTTCCCGAAACCCATTAATGCCTATGGTTGGATCAGTGCTTAATTTGTTTAAAAAATAAGTGCCAGGGTCCTCGTCAGGAGGCGACTGTAAGTTGCACCTCCCATTCTCTGTGCCAGTGATGCTAATGATGACTCTACTAACAGAACTAATATGTATCACACTCTCCAAGTGTGACAGTTCAGACTATTCCAGGCCCCCACAACTATAAGAATGGCTTGGGAAGCAGGTATTAGTAATTTTTAAGGTATTTTGAATAAACAAACAACTGTTGTTGTGCTTGTCTCTAAATTATACAAACAGCGCCACCATGTGACAGACTTCATAAGAGTCATGTGCACAATTAAGTACCTGTGCTGAGAACCGGAAACCACCAGCTCAAATTGAGCACTGGTTTGGATCTGAGTTACACGCGTGACCATCCTCTAAAATGTGGGGTCAAGAGACAATACACTGGCAAGACCGTTAAAGATTATCTAGTTTCATGCTCATAGTGCTGCAAAAACAAATATTAAACAATATGCTCTTTGTATAATATTTGAAAAAAACAATATTCAGTCTGAGCGCTATTTTGCTAATTTAAAATAGGTTTTGTGAAAATATCCACGAGTTAAACCGTGTGCTTAGAACACTGAATACATAAAGTTTCAATTTCAAGAAGAGTTTGCATTGTTTTACGGAATTATGCAGTTGTAACTTTCATAGCTCTGCCAGAAGCAGTCATCTGTCTCGTTACCCTGGCAACCAAGATCAATTTAACATCATGTTTTAACAAAGTATATATTTTTGGGCCCTGAGGCATATCTTAACCTTGGAACAGTGAACAAAATGATATTCATGGGCTGACAGTAGTGAGAAGTCAACATTAGTCCAGGTGGCTATCAATCAACCTTTTTCCGTTAAGGGTTAGTGTAAAAAGTAGGTAGGTTGCCAATGCATCATTGTTGGCTAGATTATTTTTAAAAGAGTGCAATTGAAAAAATAAACGATATGTAAAACAACATTGTTTATTTGATGAATTACATGTTTAAATGAAATTTCCCATGCTCCTTTATCGCTAATGTCTCCAAGTGCCCATGTAGAATCTGATTTTGGAATGTCTTGCTAGTGTGTGAAAATCAAGAGTGCTTAGTGGGTGGAAGTTCCTATGTTTTTGTTTTTTAAGAGACATTTTGCTAGCCATTTCTATAATGAAGATGTGTAAGAATGACCCTTATGTGTGCAACTGAACAATTTTATCTGAAGAAATGTTGCCATGTTGCAGAGTGAGGGCTGTTTCATAATCTGCATTTCTGTAATACATAAAACAATACTACAGTAGTACTTCTTACTTCAAAATATAATTCACAAACCTACAAGTGTAAATCTCCACCTCACCTATCTTTTCCACGGGGAGATGCTCACACATGCAAGTTCACTGCTTATTGTAAGTGTTGGAGGTACCAGGGGGAGAGGCTAGAAAAAGTGACATATTACTAAATTAGATGGCTTAGATAGAAGGAGAGGCTGGGGGAGACAGGAAGGGGTTTAGGGAGGGGCATGTATCCACCCACAAAAGAGTATGAGGTTATGTTAGAAGGATTTGGAAGAGTGAACTATCACCCAAGAGGGTAACTAGGCACTGAGCAGGAGTGAGCTCAGCCTCGCTAAAGGCGGGTATATGAAACTCCAAGAGCTATGTTTTCAGCTTCTTGGGTAACTTAAGAAGTGAGGAGGAGGCTTTGATGTGTAGCGGCAGGTTATTCCACACTTTTTTAGGAAAAGGCCCGACTGCTGGATCTAGTTCTACATATAATATACGTGGAGGCGGCTGTTGAGCTAGGTGAGCACATGTTGTATAGGGCTTTAAAGGTGCCGCTGGAGAGATTGTGCTGTTTGTCTAAAGGGAGCAAGTGAAGCTCCTTGAGGTACGCAGTCTTGTTGTGTTAAATTTGAGACAGCGAGTCTTCATCCAGTCTGTCACTTCCGTCATGCAAGTGGTGAATTTGCTCCAGGTGTTAGGCGTCTTGTCGAATTGGAGAGTATAAACTGAGGGACTCCTTTATGAGTTTTACCGTAGGGCAGCGCCACAGACCTCCCTGCCGGGCTGCCCTACAGTAAAAGAAAAGGGGTGGAATGCACTGTGTCTATGAAATACGGCGCATTTCTGTCCTTTCCCCCATGCCAGCGCACAATGGGCTGCTGTGTGCCAAAATAGGCACCTTTGCACCATGGTGCAAGGGTGCCGGTGTTGAGGGGAGGATTGTTTTTGTACAAGAAGGGAAATCTTCCTGCACAAAAACAATCACAAAAGGATTTTTCCTTTTTCTACGTGTGCACACATAGAAAAATGAAAAAATAGGAGAAATATTCTCCTCGTTGTGCCTCCCTTACACCTCCCCTAGGGAGGCGTATGTTTATGGCACTGCCTCAGATTTAAAATTTCTCGTAAATCTTGGGCAGTGTCAAAATGCCATGTATGTTGCTGGAAATGCCCCCAGCAACACCCATTGCACGCTCCGTTAATGCAGAAAACTGCGTTAAAGGGGACAATATTTAGGAGGCAGCATTAAGCCAAACAGACAGTATTAACAACAGTGGGCAAGCCGCTCCCCCCTGCCCTCGAGTAACTCCGCCCACTCTCCCTGTTCTCTCTGTATGTTGCAGCATACAGAGAGAAATGACGCAGGTGGGGCAGCCGGCCGCACCAATCATAGACGCCGCGGTGGAGGGGAGGGAGGCTGCCTGCAGCCTTCCTGTTGACGAGCAGCACCCTGGGAATTCGAAAGGCAGACGCGGGGGTTAGGAGTCATGAGTCTCGGGAGTCGGAACTTGAAGGCGGGAAGGTAAGTTTTACTTTAATACTTTTATTATTTATACCGCCTCCCCCCATCCCATCTGCAGCGCGACAACACCATTTCCACTCCGCCCCCACCCCAACCGCCTGTAATGCCAGCCGGGACGACTGTATGTGCGGTGCAAGTATGGATAAAGGCAATGGCCACCAAAAGCATTTTTAAATACAATCCAATGTTTTTTACAAATCTGATCTTCAAGGCATTTGTTAGGACAAGGGAGAGAGGTGTGTTAGGTCACAGTCTGTGTCAAAATAAGCATTTTTCCAAGCAAATATTCTTCGCTTAAATGCGGGGAAAGCATTTAGTGCTGTATTGTGTTGGTAAAGGGGCAGATGGTGTAGATTGATGAGACACTAGTTCAAAGGCAGCACTAAAACCTCAAGAGCTGCTACTTCCGACTACTCAAGTTATTGTCTACAGCATACTGGTAGGGAATGTAGAGGGCGGAACATTGTGGCCTATACATCTTATCCTCTCACTGCCAATTCTTTTTTTATATATAGTTTAACACTGGGACATATCTTGTTTATAGTGCTCCCGGAGCTGGTAGCACGAGCAGAGCGGATGCCTTTCCTTACACCTGCAGTAGTGTATCAGCTGTGATCTCGGCGACACTGAAACCCAACTCAACTAGGCCCTACTCCTCTCAGAGCTCTACCTCAGGGGCCCTTTTGTGTTGTGAGCGCTGCTCCGTACCGGTGCCAGGCGCACTTTATTGGCCATGCTGCGTGCACTTCCCTACAATGAAGTGACGCACTAGGAGCTTTGCGTCACCCAAGGGCTGCCTAGCATTGTGGAACGCATCTTTTAGAACCAAACTTCCTATTACTGCTCACCAGGCTAACAGCTTCACCGGCCAGAGGCCTCGCTCTTCCGATTTACATCAAAGTTAAGGTAATATGGCTTAGAAATAGGGGATTGGTACATGCATTTTTCCTATTGCGTTGTTATGCAGATTTGATTTCAGGCTATATATATATATATATACAACAAAACGTGTTATCTGTGAAATGTAGTGTTTCTTATGCATGAGGATGCCTGCACAGCTCCAAGCAGTGAACTGCACCGCTTAGTTGTGCTTTCAGAGTGGCTCGTTTTTAGCTGCCTCTTAAACATGGCTTTAAGTGCTCCCAATTTGGTAGATCCAGGAAATGGGGTGCATGCGTTTGTTGGTCAGTTGTCAACCTCCTCACCTGCAAAAACACAGAGGGTTCTGAGAGATGATTTGCAACTGATAACCTGTTCAAAGTAGAGAATTCAGGATCAAAACCCAGGCGTTTTTGGCTATACAGTTGGCAATTAGCTTTCAGGCCTTTATTTCGTTCCAGTCATATGATTCCTGATATCATATAAAAGTCATGTTTAGTTAAGAATAGTTCTGGGATCAAATGGATTTAGCCGACAATAAAGCAGATGAATGGGGAAGTTTAGGAATTAGCCCAGGATCACACAGTTTCGTCATGTGGGAAAGCTGGAATTACCATTCTGGTTGATTCATCCAAGCTGACCTTTTAGGCAGTAGGCCCAATATCGCCCTGTGAGTCCCTTAAGGTCACATAGAGAGCATTTTTATTAGAAATGCAAAACACAATTTTCCTCAAAATAATTTAGCTGCACTGTACTTCGTGTTTTCACAGCCCGCCTGCAAAAACTTTCTTAAGAATAAGCATTCATTACATAGTTTTATTCAGTAAGATATGGAGCATTTTGATGTTTTAACATTTTAATTCTACATTTTCACAATTGCTTTATAAACATACTTGCTTTCTCAAATTTACCTGAAAATGTACCATTTGTCCACTACATTTTACAAATTTTCCTCAAGGGAGAACCTCCCTGAATCTCCATATAATGGTCAGGATTGCTCGCTACGCTCTCTCACCACAGGGCACTCATTCCAAACATTTACGCCCTACCACTTTCAAAAGTCACCAGCCGCCACTGCATATCTGCCAAATGGCGGGACATTTAACTTCATGTGGAAAGGAAAATCCATATCGGAAACTCAACTTTTTCTTTGGAGACATTACTTTATGGCCTTCTACCACTCAGCACTGATTCCTTGTGGGCCTTACAGCCATCATATTAGCTGATTATCTCTCAGCTCTTTCTTCCACTCTGGCAGCCATAAGTAGTTGCTTTACGCGGCGTGTCTCTTTCAGCATTTGTCGGAATCAGAAAGACAACCATTTAATACTCTGAGACGCATTGGCCTCTTAATCATTGAACTCATTGAACTTGCAATGCTTGAGGAGTGAATCCATTCTTTCTGCAAACTCATACATTGTTTCCCCAGCTGTGTGCCTTTTTTAGTTGAAAATGTACTTTTCATAGTCGACATTTGGCATTGGATTGAACTTGGTGTGGTATTTTCTTTATTTTACCTCTTTTACTCCTTCATCTGCCAAATTCATCAGATATACTTAATGATCTTTTTGTCATTTACGTCTTCCAGTCCATCAATGAATTTATCAAAAGTTCGACCCAGGCAGTCCATCTATCGCCAAGATTCTGCTTTTTGACGGTGTCTAAGGGAGGAAGTGATTTTAAGAATGCAACAGCATCATAACCTGCAAACCTTTCTGCTGTCGAGTGTGGAGCCCGCTCGGGCAGCGTTGCCTTCCCGCAGGGACTGGTACCTTCGTTAAGCACTAGCCATGTGCTAACATTCGGGTTGTCGTGCCCACTCTCGGTTTTGTTTATTGCAGTGTCTTCACCACTCTCAACTCTTTGCATTGTACCTAGTTTCTACATCCTTTCGCGTTTTGCTGTCTTAGAAATGTTTTCAGCTTTTAACACTTCCTTTTTTCTCTGTACCTAGTTGTTGCTGCCTTTAGTTTTGTCATACTGTATGAATGATGGCTCTGTGTTATGCTGTGGTGCAGTATCTTTTCCCTCGACTTTACTAGCAAATTTCAATCTGACTACAAACAAACTTTCTGTAAGGCCTTTACTTTCTGCACAGGCCTTGCACTGGCCGGAGTGGCGCTTTGAATCCACATATGCCTACTGGACCATGGCTAACTCTCGAGGAGAGTACTCTCAGTTCTTCGAATTGCTGGGTTTATGTAAATTCCTATTTCTGCACCAGTTGTAGTGTCCTCCCCAGCTCGGGTCCATGCAAAGGATCATTGCACACACGGAACTCGGTATTACACATCTTTACTCCTCAGTGTGTGATTGTTAACTGAACATTCTACGTCATGAATTCTATCACCCAAACACTTGCGTCACTGTTCTACAGAGTAAGGGTGGGCGTAAAATCTGTTTCGCGGGCAAATTTGCGGATTTTCCGCAATTTCGCGATCCGCAAATCACGCGAAATCGCAGTAAAATCCGCGAATCAGCGGGGACGAATTTTCAGCCAAGCAAGGGTTACAGCAGCAGGTGCAAAAGTTGAACCTAATTTCTTTGTAACCTTTTACAAAAGGGTTACAAACAAATTAACTTCAACTTGGACACCTGCTGCTAATTGCTTCCTGGCGCCTCGTTGCCTACTTGCAACTATTCTCTGACCCTGCTCTGACCCTTGAAGCAGGGTCAGAGAATAGTTACAAGTAGGCAACGAGGCACCTGTCCAAGGATTTAAACCTCATCAGGAAGCACTTACAGATATAAAAAACAGGAAGAAGGGAGAGGATGGCAAATACACCCATTTTGAGTTGTCAGGAGGGGTTAAACTAAAAGAGACCTTTACAGCACAATTTTCGTATGCATTTTGCTAAAAATAAAAAGCTGTATGTTCTGTAGGGGCAACTCAGGAATCTGGCCCTTCAGAGATCCGGCCTCTCTTTCTTTCTCTCGTTCTCTCTCTCCCACTCTCTTTCCCTCGCTTTCTCTCTCTATCTCTCTATCTATCTATCTATCTATCTATCTCTCTCTCCCTCTCCCATAAACGACTGCATGGGTAACTTCGCTATGCAAGCGGCTCGCGAAGACGCAAAAATCCCCGCAAACACACAAAAAACCCAGCGAACACGCATAAAACCCCTCGAACATGCAAAAAAACAAAAATTCGCACAAATTCGCGAATTTTGCGGATCGCGAATTCGCAAATCCGCAAATTCGCGGATTGGGAATTCACAAAATTCGCCCATGCTTACTACAGAGTCCATCAGGAACTAAAAAGCCCTGTCATCTCTAACTCACAAGACACTACACTGTATTCAGTAGGCCAAAGTAATTGTAATAAATGCAAATTCTTTAAATGACATGCTCCGAAAATATATACTATACACAATTCATTCTGTAGAAATCCCATCCTCAATAGTGACAAAAAATTATACAAAAAGAAACATACCAAACTCTAAAGCATGTGTTCCTGTTTAAAAAGCAATCCTGAAATTAGAAGAGATCCTGTGAACTCACTTCTTTAGGTTACTCAAATCGTAAACATCATATTTAAAAACAGCAACGCTGGCACACGTTTAAATGGCATCTTGTCAATTCAATTAAAATGACCTGCGACAGGACAAAGGCAGATCTTCCCAGTTTTCTCCTAGTAATGGCAGATCAACAATTTTTGGGGCTATTGTTGTCTTCGGCTTTGTAGGTAACTGCATTCATCTTACTCATTAACGAATGCACCAGGGCACCTTCTGCAAAGGTCATGTCTAGTATCTACATATATCAGAGTCTGTATATAGACTGGCTATATTTAATCTCTCGGGGCAATATCTTTGCATGTGAAGCTTGGCTTGAGAACAATTGGCAAGGGGGTGGCAGACTCAAACTTTATATTGTGCAATAGCACAATAAAAGTGCACCCATTTTTTTTAATAACATCAGTAGGAAAAATTATTTTGCATATAATGAGTCTGCTCGCGGGCATCCAAGGTCAAACCATAAGGAGCTCCAAACCTGAGCACATTCATCTAACTGAATACATATTTTAACTCAGTTCTGTTTCTAGGTTTTGCATTCTGAATATTTCATAGTGAGTAGATGAATGCACATCTTAATGAGCCATGGATAGCAGAGGACAAGGAATCTAACCTTTTCTGGTGATTAATATTGTATAGTACATGAAAGCATGCTATCCCTCTAAAAAGCCATCTCTAATTTTCTTATTATAATCGAGTTGTGACGTCTCTAGCCACCTGTAGGAGCAAAATGACACAGTTGCCTAAATGTATTAACTTATCACAATTGAGTTGTGATATCTTAATGCTTCCTGACAAAGTAATTGCGAAGGTGAAAGACAGAGCAACGAGAATAATTGCAACTGCAGTTTAAACAATAGAAAAGAGAACCAGCTTTTCAATATTGTGATTTTTTTTTTCTAAAATGAAGTGATCAACAGAAAGAGAGCATTTATAGAATGCTGCATTTTTAATCTGGCTTACATTAAAACAGTCTTTTTTTTTTGCAACAAGTTACTAACTAACTGCCTTTTGATGCATTTAATTTTGTACAGCAGATTCCTCTTTTATTCTGCATGTCATATGAAAGAGCAAGACACAAAGTATTTTTGCAGTTAGTGGGAAGAGTGATGGCTTGGTTATGTGTCTTTATAAAGAATAGAATACCCTCCTCCATACATTAAAAGGTTATTGCAAGTCATCTCAGAATTTCATGACCTTTTTAAAAAACTCAGCGTCCGGTTTCGTTTCCATATACAATCACAAAACACTTTAATGATTTGCACTAATGGTGGGCGGAATTTGCCTAGTCGTGTTACGCAAAGTTCCGCGAAACGATATAAAATCTAAGCGAGCATGCGGAATTGCTTGTTCTGCCTATTTGCAAACTTGCTCATGCGGTCGCGGCCATCTTGTTTCACTTGTCCCGCGTGCACGTGATGCATGTTCCCTGTTTGCGAACGCAGATGTCTGATGGCGCGTCCGAATGCACATTCTCGTGGGGTCGCGCGGCCGGCTACTAAAATCTTGTGGCGCACGCAAACGGATAGGAAAACTCATCAGCGAATGCAGGTATCCCGGTAAGTCGCTCCCGCACGTGTGAACACGCATTTTAAAAGCGCAAACAAGGAAAAAATCCCCCTTTGCCACTGATCACAGAATTTTCAGCAATTCCGTGTTCTCCGCGGAACGCGGAATTGTCAAAATTTCTTGCCCAGGCCCAATCCTTATATTGTACACTTTATCCCATATATCCTACAAGGAAAAACAAAATGATTGTGATTTCATAAGCCCTCTCCTACCAAAAATATTTTTGTAGTACAAAAAGATAAATAAAAATACAAAACACAAAAAACGAGCAGAGAACGGCACGTCTTACAATGATGACGGAAGGAAAGCAGAGTAACAGTTAAAAGTAATAAACAAAAGAATTTACCATTCATGCTCTTTATTTTCCACTGGAAAAATGGTATCACGGGGCTCACGCGCAGCTTAGCATTGTTTGCCATGTTTATGATTTTAAAAAGTAACTCTTTGCTATGCAGCACAAAACAGCGGGAAACGGCCTCTACAACGTAGCCGTTTCCACGAAATCATTTACCACGCATGCACTACAACGCATGCGTGGTTACAACGAAAGGGTTTACCACGCATACCTTTACTACGAAATACATAGTAAAGGCATGTGTGGTAAATGAAAAGAAAATCGAAGGGGGGTTTGGGGGGTCTCCCCCATAAAAAAAATAAAGATCTGGGATAAAAAGTGGGGCTCTCCCCCCCAAAAAACAAAACTAACCTGAGGAGCCGAAGAAAAAGCCGAAACCGAAGCTGAAGCAATCAACGTCGTTAGGGAGGAAACGGAAAGTAACTTCCGCTTCCTCTTAATGACGTACGACCAACGTAACCAGAGAAGATGGAGGGAAGGCGAGTTAAAAGGTAAGGGGTATTTTAGAAAAATACATATATATATATTAAGGGTTAAGGGTAAATATAAGGACTGAGGCTGGGGGAATGTAAGTGGAGAGTTTTAACCTTTATCAAGAGTATGCCCTCACCATGCATACATTTACAACAAAAAACTGTGTAAATGTATGCGTGGAAAAGGAATATTCGAGGTAAAGGTTAAGCGTGGAACTCGAATTCCGTTGTAACGCATGCGTGGTAAAGGCATGCGTTGCAACGGAATTCGTTGTAACGTCATACATTCTAAACAGCTACAAGAGCTGCCAATATACAAGACGTTAGGAGGCTTGCAGGTACTTCAGAGGTGATCCACAAAATATGAACATTTGAATAAAAAGTGGATAGTCTATAAATTTATCTCTCACACATAAGAACAATATATGAGGTTGGTACAAATGGGTTCATGCCCTCAGCATGGTAGCTCATCGAAACAATTGTGGAACACTAAGGAACAAAAGAAAATAAAGAAGAAGAGAGCATCCTTTACTCATGGGTCCAGGCTTAACATTTAGTTAACACATAGCTATATTTTGGGGAGTCCCATTCCTATTTCTAAGGTTGCACCGAAGTAACTGCTTCAATAAGACAAACAGAAACAGGGCATCACCATTTAAATGTGTGAATGGCATCCGAATCATGGCCACTTTCCACAAGGGATGAGCAAAAACTAATGTACAAAACATAATTAAAACAGTGCGACAGCATTATAATAAATTTGCAAACAAATCGGTACTGTGGAATAATAACAAATCGATGCATTATTTACCAGCATGGTTTCTGCATGGATAATGGAGGGCATGCTGCCTTACAGCCTCGTCTGCAGCCACCTCCTCTGAGTCTGAAATGCACCTTCAGCAGGTAGAACTGTGATTACATTTAGTGATGATTAATGTACAAATGCCACACTTGAATCAATATTTTGTGATTACATTCCATCTACTGCTTCACTTGGGATTTTTCCCACCATAAAACAGAAGTGCAGCGGGAAAGCAATGACCAGTGCATGCGAATCACATGCAATGAGAACCACAGCCTCCTCGCGAGGCCAGTCAACCATAGGCTTTCGATAACAGGAGAATATGCAGTAATCAGATTATCACACATATCTGCAATTCCCACTGAGTTTCAGTATTGTAAATACAGCATTCCAGGGTGCAGGAAAGCAAACCGCTGTTGACCACCACAAACACATAAATGTGGTAAAACCCGGTATAAATGTACTGCCACTGGTTTTACAGAGCTATGGGTGGAAAAATAGATATAATGTTATTACTGCATCATAGCGTTGCTCCTGGATTTATTCATCTCTGTAAAGAAAGTTCTGTGTGCTATGTAAACAACCTTACTCACTCATCCATCAATCGAGTGAATTGAGCCTGCTTTACTAAATGATGGATATAGGGGCAGACTTTTCCACAGTGTTTAATTTGTGAAAAAATAAGGGCCAGGCACTCGTCAGGAGGCCATTGCAGCTTGTACCAGTTCATTGCTCCTGTCAGAACCATTTACGACAGAACCAGCACAACAACTAAGTGTCACAAGTGTGACCGTTCGGACTATTCCAGGACCCTAAAGGTGTAGAAATGGCTTGGTAGGTAGGTAATAGCCATTTTAAAGTATATTGAATTGCTAACCTACTCTTGTTGTGCTCCTGTCGGTATTACACAAATAGCACCACCATGTGGCAAACTGTTATAAGCACCGGTGTTGACAATTAAGTGCCAGTGCAGAGTACCGGAAACCACTGGCTCAAATTAAGCTGTGCTTTTCGAAAAACCTTTGATTCTGCCACAACATCAGTTTCAATTCTAATCTTTTATGTCTTGCTCTTTGACATTCATTCAAAAACAGTTAATATCACACGTAATATGTGTAGCAAAGTGGAAGAAATTATTTTTTGCATTATCATCTCAGATTTTTCATCTTTTTCTGGAGGGAAGCTTTTGCTGGTGTTTGCCCTCCTAGCAGTGTGACATAGCTGTTCTGTACCTGAGTGCATGTCCTCTATCCCTAAAATGGTATTGGTAAAATTGGTTTTACCTGAATGGTGTATTGAACTTTCCTGTAAGGCCATAGTAGATGGTGCAGAAATTGCACCAGTGGCCTCGTACTTAAATGTCCTATGTGGGCTGCAGTGTGTATTTAGACCATCTATAGTGCAAATCATGTCTGGCTGCCAGGTGCACCACTGTGCTATGGCTGCACTGCAGTTTAAAGGCACTGCAGTAACAAATTGCAGGGAAGAGTGCCTTGGACATATTTTTATACATTAATACATATCCCTGTAAGCTCACAGGGCAGAGTATGTCTAATGTGTAAATAGGTGGCCTGTTACATATCTGAAATAGGTGCCTTCATAGTGATTGGAGGCCTAAAAGTTATTTCCACTGTGTAGGTCATGCACAATTTCTCTATGGAGAGGAGTTGGCCATATGGCTAGGGCGGTCGACCTCGAATCTAGGGAACTGGGTTTGAGTCTCGGCAATTATGCTGAACATCCTATGATTCTGGGCAAATCACGTAATCTCCTGTGCCTAACAAAAATTAATGTGTGTCCTCATGTAACGTAACTGGTACTATGTAAAGCGCTCTGATAACCGTTCGGGTCAAGATCGCGCTATATAAAACTCTGCCAAAAGGAAAAAAATACCAGGCTGGGTGTTATTAAAATATTTATTTCACATTTTCACTTGAGAAAAAGATATTTTCCACTTACTTCTTAATATTTGATTTAATGATGTATGTGTGGAATGGGCACGGTTTAAAGTGCACTGGGTCAATTCCAGTGCTTATCCAGTACAGGGAATGACAGGCGTATTGGAATAGACTGAAATCTTTGTACTACAGGTGGCAGAGGAAAGCTTCTGTTACTTCAGGGTCTGGACAGCAAAAACCAAAGATCAAACATGGACAGGGATTACCACTCCACTATTTGACAAACTGAAAAGAGATTTACAGCACTAAACCCCCATGCCCTTCTCCCTGATGAGCTGAGTGGCACTAATTAAAATGGCGACCCTCCTAAAGCTCGTATGTGTAATCCAAAACTCCCCTCATGAGTTGTCTCTGTGTTTTCCAGCATCTAAACTCTTTATTCTAGTTGCTTATTTTGCATAATCAACAAAAACAGATTATCCCTGGATAAGTGCCTCAAATAAACCTTCCATGGCGAACTAGGCATGGCTGACATGCTCCCATACATCAGGGCTCCAACTTAAATGTAATAAACAATTGACTGTTTAGCCCAGGCAGTGGCCATGCTTATCAGGGTGATAGGTGGGTGCTGGGTGACAGGCTCCGCTATTCTATTTCTGTAAGTGCAGGAAGCCAACAGAGCTTTCCCTGGTTATGGAGATAGTACTGGTGGTCTGAAATGAAGTTCTATGTATGATGGGGTGGGATGGAAACTGTCAACAGCAACCACCTTGTTGGTGGAAGATGCATGCCCAGAGTTACAGCATTGAACGGATTGTATAAATGGAACACACTGGGAATTTCTTCACTGTGGTATGTTGCTTAACCCCTTCGATGCTCATGATGAGCTCAGCTCGTCATGAGGTACACCTCTCGTGTTCTCATGACGAGCTGAACTCGTCATGTAAAAGGGCATTCTGAAAATTTCAGCACAGGAGGGAAATCTGCTTAGCAGCCTATGAACATCTGCAGACATTCAAGCAAATTCTGGGCTCTTTTCACCTCAATTCATTTTTCATTTTCAACTACACCACTCACTGTAGTGCTACCTCACCACCACTACTTCCAATCCATTAGAGGGCAAACTAACTTCAGAACATCTGATAGAGGAGTTTTAGTCTATACATATTACTAATAACACACCTCCCTAATACATTTCCAGTGCTTAGGTAGGCTTGGCAGAAGGACATTGGACAACTCAAAGAATATGATTTACAGACAGCATTAGTTTCCCTCAGAAGGATATGAACTCATACAGTTTCATTAACAACTCATTATTTGAACAGCCCTTACTTTGGTATCCTAAAAGGGACTCATTCTCCACTAGTTTGAGACGTAAAACTGAATAGGGTGACTTCTTGCACAAGGTATAGAGATGCACTGTCATTCAAAGACTTTGGGACAGGGTGACACTGACCCTATCTGAGATGGTGGGAGCCACAATAACATAGTCACTTCAAATGTGTCACTTTCTGTTTGTGGGCTCAGTCCTAGGCATAGCAAAATGTCATATTTCTCAGATGTGGAGAGCAGAAGAAGCGACAAGCCGATCAATGTAAAGTCAGTGGGGAAACCGATCAATGATGGTCGAGACTACCCCTGCAAACATTAACAAATTTGGAGAGCCTAGATGGAATACAAAAGGAAACAGGACAAGGAAAGTTTCCACTGAATGACAGTAGAAAAAAGGATGTGGGGCACCTGAATATTCTCAGTGGTAATCTCATTCAGAACATTGATTATGATACACTCAAATGTGACTAAAATAAACTAATAATATATATGAAAAAAGGAATTAAAAATGTCATTGTGCTATAGAAACATTCAAATGTCCTTTGGCTGTATGTAACATGACTGTTTGAGAGTCTGTTTTATTGTTGACTAAAACAAACTAATACAAATATATAGGAAAAAAAATAAATTGTCATTCATGAGAAGCAGAAAAGTGTTTTTGATTTTTAAATGACTAAATTATTTTTGATGCATTTTGCCATATCTCTGATTTTCTCAAATTCTTTATCAAATCTTTGCATGTTAATTTTTTGACAGGAACTTTGGAGTGGATCTGTCTCCCTGCTGGCCTCATTGATGTGGAAATGGCAGCCATGTACAAAATATTTATCTGAGAGTGGATCAGAATGGCAGGACGAGTTGTACGTGAAGGTCTGTGAGGAGGTCATCCAAGTATAGATCATAGGAGAGTCAGGATGAAGTGAAAGAGGCACCAGTGATTGAGGAGGATTTACCTGAAGGAGCTGCTTCACCTGTATTGTCCACGATTGGGAGCAGTGTGACATTTCACAGTCCGTGCCTCTCTGAGTAGGCTCAAAGGCAGAAGCTAGAGGACTGAAAAGCTGACGACAGCCTTACAATTGAAATTGGGCCTCCTTGACCAGGAGAAGAAAAAAGGCTGGATTGCATGTGGAGGAGAAACAAGCAACAGCAGCCACTGCACTGGAATAGAAAAAGTTGGCATTGGAGAAGCAGATGACAATGCTGGCTGATGAGATGAGCCAGCGTAAGACTTGGGAGAAAGGAGGGGCTTCACAGTTTAGTGAGGATGGTGGCTGCGGCCATAAGGTGAAGGGGGCGACGTAGTTCAGTATAATATTCCTAAATATCTTGTCTCTAGCCCTGTGGTTGAGGATGATATAGATACATGATTTGATGTTTATGAGGTTGCCACGCAAATGTACAACGTAGAATAGAAGGCTTATGGGGCTAGCCAGTGAAGGAATATGCCTAGCCATGGGAGTGGCAGCCTATTGAAACTAGAGAAGGCAGAGCAGATGAAGGCCGCACTCATTTTCAAGTTTAATTTCACATCTGAAAACTATTGCCTGAATTTAGGGCACCCAAAGCAGTCACAGTAGTCTCGGGAATATTATGAGGACGTGTCATTGAAAGCAATGGAAGATTGAGTGAAAGGTAGCAAGGTAAATGCCTATGTTGGGCTATATAATTGTAATTCAGAAATGGGGTTACTGGTTGAGGGGGATTAAAACCTGCTCAAACAGCAACCACAATTCTCGTCAGGATGAGGCAAAAGCAAACTCCACATTAATATGTGCTCAACCCTGTGGTGCCTTGGCACAAAGCAGTAAGTCCTAACTTAACTTAAAGGCAATGAGTCAAATATTTATGCAGCATTTGACACAGTAATAAAGTGAAAATACAACAAAATAGAAATCTCACACCAATTTAGGAAAATAGAGCTGAGTTTAATAATTAAATCAATACCAAAATGACAAAACTCCAATTATTGGAGCTGGAGATATATAGTTTTGAAAGTTTAAGAGAAAATAGCGCCAAAAAGCCCAAAGCACCACCCACAACTATTTGGTCATGCGAGCCCGGGAGAAAGTCGCAAGTTCAGGCTAACTACAGTGAAGCTTGGGTCGAATTCAGGGACCAGGTTAGTCCTTCAGAAAGGATACCTTTTCAGTCCGAAACAAAGAGTCCAGTTTGCGGTGGAGGGTGGCGCAAGGATCAGAAAAGCATCGCAGACAGTTGTCGTTCGAGAGCAAAAAGGAGGCCTGGCATCGCGGACAGCCATTGCTGTAGAGTGAAGACCCTGCTGTCGTTGTGAATGATTGGGCTGAAGCTTCGTGGTGGCGTTCCCTGTGAGCAGTCGATTCTGTAATGTTGTCACAAAGAGCCCAAAACATCAATTCAGCTCCAGTGAGGCCACGCCAGGACCACACAGGCAACATTTGGGGTCAGGTGGTTGGAACCCTGTATGTCCCTGTGGTTCTGAACAGGAGGCCAGCAGACTAGTCCTCGGAGTCACTCTGGAAGCACTGGGTTCAGGTGCATGTCCAATCCCTCTCTCTGAGGCAGGAGGGCAGCATTTCAGCAAAGCAGCAGTCCAGCAAGGCAGTAATTCAGCAGGGCAGCAGCCAAGCAGTGTGGCAGTCCTTTCAGCAACACAGCTCTCCTGCTTCCAGGCAAAGTTGCCACAGTTCCAGAATTGTACTTAAGAGTTGGTGTCTGACGTCCAATATTTGTACCAGTGCCTCCTTTGATGTAGGGGAATGCTTCTGGCAGTTTCCGTTTGAAGTGCACAGGTCTCCTGCCTTCTCTGCCCCGGTTTCAGACTAATTATAGGGGTAATGCAGCCCTGTGTGTGGAGGCAGGACACAGCCTATTCAAGTGTAAGCAGGGCTGTGCCAAGCTCCGCCCTCCCATCCAGCCACTGATGGCCCATCCAGACACACTTAAGCTTTCAATTGTGTGTGGCTGTCTAGGAGGAATTCACAAAGCCCAGCTGTCAGCTACACCCAGTCATGTGATCAAAAGACAGACTTCAAGTACTAAATGCATATGGAAAGAAACTAACAACTTTCTAAAACAACGGGCATTTTCTAAAAGAAAAGATATCTGATTACAATTCGAATGGTACGAGACATGAACTGGTTACCTGTTCCCATTTGGACGTTACACCGTATTGAATGTAGGTTTTCCTATGGGAGAAGTAGGATTTGCAGTAGTGAAAAACGAATTTAAGAGCCTTTTACTACCAGGACATGTAAAACTTAAATGTACATGCCCAACTTTTCTAAATACACTGCACCCTGTCCTCTGGGCTGTCTAGGTTCTACCCTAGTGATGACTTGTAAGTATTAAAAAGAAAGGTTTGGGCCTGGCAATAAGTTTCTTTTGCCAGGTCAAAATGGCAGTTTAAAACTGCACACACAGGCTGTAATGGCAGACTTCAGACATGTTTAAAGGGCTACTTAAATGGATGACACAATTAATGCTGGGGACCTACTAAAAGCATTTGATTTGCAGGCCATTGGTACAGGTAGAGCCACATTACTGGGGTCTTGCAAGTAAATGTATTATGCCAATTGTGCCTCAGTTGAAATCCTGATTGCAGACTGTCAAGGACAAGAGGCAGCTAAACATTTGTTAACACCTTGGCTGCTAGGTGTTTTCCCCCTCCTGTGCTGGAAATTGCCATTTTAGTGGCACCATGACGAGCTCAGCTCGTCATCAGCACACGACACCCGTGGGTGATGGCGAGCTGAGCTCGTCATCAGCATCGAAGGGGTTAAGGATCTAAGGAGAGGGCGATCTGGCAGAACAGGACGTCTACAGGCTAATGGGATGAGCTTTGATTCTGATTGGGTTGTAGGGCAGGGAGTGCGGTTGTGAGTTTCTAGGCAGGGCTAAAGCCTGTGTGAGTACTCAAACCCTGCTTTTCTTCTCCTCAGGGTCTTAGAAACTACTGTGGTTTATCCATCAAATCAATGTATTTTTTGGTGGAATTTTGAGTTAAAGGGGCCACCTGGTGAATCATGTCACAATGGGTCTAAAAAGCAAAACACAAATAATCAAACAATGCGACATTTTAGAATGGTTGTTGTTTGTGATCACAAGTGATTCAGATTGCTGTTAAAGAACTTTTTTTTTATCTTCACAGGATGGTCTCTGTAAATATTTTGTCATAATTCTGTTTTGTAAGCTAAGTCTTATTTTTTGCTAACACACGGCTTTTCATTAAATGCCTATTGTGCATTTTCGTAATAAATTAGATTTAAAACCAAACATAGTGCACTATGAATGAAACGCTAGATTTAAGTTCTTTTATCAGCTCAAAACCACCTAACGGCCGTTCAAGTGTACTCTAAACAAGGTATCTTTTATGAATTACTGAGACATGCGTGGCCGAAGTTTAAAGAAACCGACTTCAAGAAACGTCATGACAGCATTGCAATTCCTAAGAAGCTTATTACACTTCACATTTGAGTGTTGTGATTATTTGTGAAAATAACACTGGCTTGTACTAGATTCATTGAGCATGTTATGCTTTGGTCGTCAATTACACTACTGCAAGAGGAGCTACATAAACAGAACTCCTAAGAAGCTCATAATCAGATTTCACCCTTCCTTCATATGTATGACTATTTACAAATTGGATTTAACCACAGACGTGCCCACTGTTACCAGCCCGATCAGTTAATAGGGACCTCTTAGTAATGCTTTAAACCGCCAGCATTAGAAGAAACAGATTGTCGATTCTTAATCAATATGTGATTAACCGTATTTTTGATTTCGTTTAAATGTATTTCACATCCAATCCTAATTTTGTACAAACTACATAGAGCATTTCATAATAAGGAACACTGAATTACTGGCACAGAATAAAAGGAAATTGTGTTTGGATTGATTGGACATGGATACAGGAGTGTCGCTGTACTTGAAAAAACAGACAATATTATCTAACAAATTGCTCCTTTGCCTATCTGCCAACAACAGATTTCGGGCAGAAAGTGATGCCAAATTCTAATATGATTAAGCAGAGTTGTTATTATTTACATTGGAATCCAACTTGCTTTAGTTAGAGACACCAAATATTATCCATCTGTCATTGAGCTCAGGCAGTTGTTCCAATGATCTCTCCATCTCACTATGCTGGCACATCCTTAGTGCATTATGGGAACATATGGTTTCTCGCTCTAGGCTGGTTTCTGTTTGTTGAGCTAATTTCATGAAATAACGCCAGGGTGGTATTACACCCCATACTTTCATTCATGGTCTGTTGGGGTTATGTTCTATATTGAAATTATCTCTAACGGATACAAATGATATTTGTTGGACCCTTATTTTGCCAATAATGGTTAGACTTACATAATGGTGGTCCTTTGATAGTGAAGCCAAAATCTAGGCATATTCTGGGCTTTCCTGGCACATTGTTAGCCATCCCTCACTGAAGAGTGGCAATTGTTGGTATAGAAGTGACCATGGTATAATCATGAGCTTAACGCCATACTGTGAGCATCTGTAGCGTATTTATGCTGATCACACCCTTGGCATACTTATGGTCATCCCTGGTCTAATGGTGGCCACTCGCGACAAATTGTGGCCTCCACTCGCACAATGGTACCCAATTCCTTGCATTTTGGAGGATCTGGCATAGTGGTCGCCACCTATGACGAATTGTGGGTATTTTTCCCACTACTGTTGGCACTCCTACCATAAAGATACTGTGCAGTAATGATGGCTACCCTGGCATATTGGTGGCATCCTTATCATTATAGTAACCATGGCTAACATGTGATTGTGAATTATGATCTATTCAGGTTGACACATAGACGTGTGAATATTTGTTGAAAATGACAAGCTGATGAGTGGGGACCAAACCTTTAATTATTAATGTGCAATTGGTAATTTTGAGGCGAAAACAGTGGGTGTTTTGAAAAAATGATGAGTGTTTGTTTTTGGATAAATATTTTGTCTGTGAGACAAAACTTGTATTTTGGATCAGAATGACTGCCTCAATAAAATTTATTTCAGGCAACTGAAATGTAGGGGACACTTCATTCTGTTGTCAAGGAGACCTATTGCTTATGCTATTTACTTTTAATGAGCGTGCACTTGCTGCTGTGGTTGTTATTTCTTTACTCATTTTTTGATAAAGATTGCTTATGACATTACTGGCACTTTTGTGCAAGATCTGTACGATGTGAGACTGTGTTTATCTCTGGTGTCTGAAACTTTAAAGTTTATATCATATACACTGTTTAAGAAAGTGCTATCTGCCTAACCAAGGAGCTAGGTAAAGGTGTATGGCCTGAGATTGTGTGGTTTGTATATGTTTTACATTGCCCACCATGACAGCGAAAAAGATTTGTGTTTTCATGAACACTGGCAGTGTGCAGCTAAGACCTTTCTGTCTTGTCTCCAGCTGAGGGGGCTGAGGCATGACTCAGCAATAGAGAGTTGTTTCAAAATACAACATTTTGTAGCTTTATGTCTGGATTGTACATGTCTGAAGAGCGTAGTTTAACTATGGTCCACTCACACAGGCACACTCTATATTTAATTTAGCAGGCATATTGCACATGCCTGTGGCAGCACAGTATATCTGCTAAAATGTGAAAGTCTGGGCACACATCAGTGCATCGCTGAAACCAAAGAAAAGCCACACATAGCAGCAGAGGCAGGCTCCAAAGCATTATCCCTGCTTCTTATCAGGCTGTGCTTACAGTCCTATTAAGAAGCTGGGAGAGGCATTGATGTGGTTCAGGACGCTAACCAAACGATGAGAATCTCGATTTGTGCCCTTCCTCGTGCATATTAATAAGATCATTTGAATTTTGACCCACTATGAATCAGTATTTCTGGAACCATCCTGTTAATACATAAGTTGGTTCACAAAATACAAATGCTGTCAGTAGGTCATTTTGCACTTTACAGAATCCATTTTAATAGATTCCCAATAAGTAATAACAAATTGCACATTATTATGTGATGCAATTTACAATTTTTTTAATAGGAATCTTAGTGCATCAGGCCCCATGCCTCCAACTGAATGTGCACCTCCTACAACCACCCTTGATTGTTTACACTGTGCCAGTGGCAGTTGGCAACCCTAACAATCGGGTGGGCACCCACTGACAGGCAATGCCTGGTCAATGCCAAAGCTGTCAGTCATGGCTCATTATAAACAGAGTTTATAACGAACCATGACGGAGAACTCTGGCATTGAGGCTGAAGGAACTGGCTCGCCCCGGTCTTCCAGCTTCAGTCCTGCAGCGCTGGTCTGCAGGCTGCAGCAATTCTCCACATTACTTCGAACACTACTCTCGTGCTGCTGATGATGTTATCAGCATGCGAGCAGCACCAGGATAGGCTGCAGTAGGCTGCCTCGACACTCCTGTTTGCTCTAGGGGCCTCAGCACGCTCTCCACGTAGCTGTCCTAGACAGCTGGGTAGAGAGGCTTACACTGCACATTTCAGGCTGGCCGTCGCAAGACAGCCATCTAAAGTGACATGCGCAGTGTAAACTGGTAGAGTGAGCACCATTCCCCTGCTGCCAGTCAGCAGCAGTGGTTCGGCCCCCAGACACAGCTCAGGCTGGGGAAAGGCAAAAATAAAATGGTAATCAATTCTTTGATTACCATTTTATTTTACACCTTTTGAGGCGCTGGCAGCAGGGAAGAGAAGCTTCTCACCCTATATATTCTTTAGGTTTCCCACTTCGTTTTCTTTTGGTAGAGTTTAAAGGGTTATTAATTACAAAGACAGATAAACTATTATTATTGCGGTCTTATATAGCGCGTAGTTACCCTGGGGCATCCCAGCGCTTTTCAGAACGGAGGTTACAATCACGTGTGTTCAGGGTCAGCAGTTAACAGAAAAGGTGTGTTTTCAGATGCTTGCGAAAACGAAGGAGACAAGTCTCAGAACGCAAGCTTAAGGGAAGTGAATTCCAGAGTACCGCAACATTCACAGAAAACCTTCTTCCCCATGTGTGGGCCTTTTTAACCCTCGGGGTCTTAAGCAGGTGTTTTTGATTTGATCGAAGAGTTCTGCTGGCCTTGTAAGGAGTAACCAGATTCTGCAGGACGGGAGAGCCTTTACCCTGCAAAATTCTATGTGCAAGGCAGAGGGATTTAAATGTCACCCTTTCCCGCACCGGTAACCAATGCAGTGCCCTCAGTGCGGGTTTATTCGACCGTGACATGGGGATGTTATTGAGCAATCGTGCTGCAGCATTTTGAATTTGTTGTCATTTATTCAAAGTTGCCTCAGGGGCGCCCAGGTAAATAGCATTGCTATAATCCAGTCTTGATATGATCAGCCCCTGGATCAGAAGCTTCCGAGATGGTGAAGGAAGAAGAGGCAGCACTTTGTGCACGGACCGGAGAAGGCCAAAACAGACACCTGCCATTTTAGTAGCCTGGGTCCTGAAGGAGAGATCTTGCTCCAGCCAAATCCCCAGACTCTTGATCTCTTCCTTGGGGTTTGGAGGGGAGCCCAGGCAACTAGGCCAGATAGTCAAGGGAAGTGAGGATCCTTTATGCCCCAGCAGCCTGATTTTGGTCTTTGAACCGTTCAGCTTTAATGCTGACTCGCCCATCCAGGTGTGAACTTTGGACAGGCAGGAGTACAGCCAGTGGGGACTTTCAGTGGCCTGGGAAAGGGCAAACACAAGCTAGGTATCGTCGGCGTAGCGCACGATTTTGATGTTAAATGGAGCCACCACGTCCTCCAAGGGGGCAATATACACATTGAATAATGTGGGACTCAGGGAGGAGCCCTGCGGTACTCCACAATTGAGGTGAATGGATGCTGAACGTGCGCTGCCTTCCCATACCTGATAGGTCCGATCACTAAGAAATGACCGCAGCCATTTCAGTGCATTCCCCGACACCCCGACATCTGACAGCCGCTGAAGTAACACTTGGTGGTTCACAGTGTCAAAAACTGCCACTGATCCTCCTGAATCCAAAATGCTTCTTGCTTCTTCAACGACTGCAAGCAGGGCGGTGTCAGTGCCTTGGCCAGGGCGAAAACCTGTTTGTGAGCTTCTCAGTAGACCGTTGGACTCAAGGAAATTGGATAGCTGGAGATTTACCAACTTTTCCGCGATTTTACTAAGTCCCGGAAGTAGAGAAATGGGCCTATAATTCGCCATGTCAAGGGCATCAAGGTTGGGCTTTTTTAGGAGAGCTTTTACTACTGCTCCCTTCCAGTTTGGTGGAACCACACCAGACCCAAGAGAAGCATTGATCACATCAGTTACAGGTTTAGCGATGGAAGAGGCGACCTGTTAGAGAATCCTCATGGGAACTAAATCACGAGGGGAACCACTCTTGACAGTCGCCAGAGCCTTAAGGACCTCATCCACCGATACTGGTCCAAAGGATTCAAGATTCTCAAGGGGTCTCCCTCCTTCATTGCTGGACTCTGCTCTCATGTTAATTTGGGGCAGGGTACTCAGAATCTTTACTATTTTTGTATGAAAATAGTCTGCTAAGTCTTTACATTTTGCTTCTAGGTTGTCTGTGGTTGCGGGCGGCTCAGGGACCCTCAAGAGTTCCTTAACCACTAAAAAGGTTTCTCTGGAGGAGTTGGAAGCATTATTAATTCTCTCCTCGAGGAACTGGGTTTTGACGCGCCGAACTGCATATCGAATGTTTCTAGAGACACCCTTTGAATACTATAAGACAAGGGACACCCTAAACGGGTCTTCACAAGCTGTAGTCTTGACGAGGAAACCTCTAAAGCCCATTCCCATGCCCGGACAAGAAGCAGCATTTGCTAAATTACAGTGGGTAACAGTAAGCTAGGTAAAGTGCTGCCCTGTGGATGAAGCCTACTGTACTACTTGTTTTAAATTGAGGTCAGTTACCTCAGGCATATGTGCATCCTTTGTGATTGTTTCCAATGAATGAGAATGTTCACAAAATGCAACATAATCACAAACAAAATCAGAAAGACTGTAGAGATAATTCTGATTGCAATATTCTTCAATATGCAATTTGATAGGGTGTGCTAGGCTCAGCAATGCTCATCTATGTGGGGACCTCTAAACCCCAATGTCAAGATCTGTTCTACTAGAAAATAGAGGAGTTGACCCCTGTCACTAACATCTTTGTGTCATGCAACCTCTACATTTTAAGGCACCAGCAAATCCTACCCATGAGCTCGGAGACCTAGCTAGGGTTCTCACTTACATAACATTTAACAGCAAACACTGAGACTCTTCTTTTTTCCCATTCTCCACAGGTTTTACCATTTATATTGTGTGTTCTTTGCCACATTTCCTAGTGATCAAGGTCAGCGAGTGATAGGTTAACGTTTTGGTGGAATTGCTGTGATGTTCTGTGAACTTATTTAATTAGGATCAGCATAGTGTTCATTCTCATTGTTTATTGTGGGTAGCAGGAGTATCCAATGTTGTAACTTCACTGTCATGTTTCATATTTTGTTTTGTGATTGATTTCTGTGATTTGCATTGTTTGGATCCTATTTTTACTGAACATATATTTAAGTATTTAAAGGCGTTATTAACTGGATTTCTTTACGCCAAATAACTCCATTGGTTTTAATATTCACCCCTCTTGTACAACTGATACTTATGGTATCCTCTACTTGGGTGCAATCTTCAAATCACCGCCATAGCTTAGGACTTCACCGGTTAAAGAAGTAGCTATAGAAAAGTGAAGTGATTGCAGCGCAGGTACTGTTTCAATTCTACTTGAACTACAATGTCAAGCACGTTTTCCGTTTTTCAGTTTACAGTTGTCAAGTTCTTTCAGCACCAATTATTTATTAATATCATGACTCCACTGCGAATCCTCTGCGCTGATTCACACAGCTTGCATCTTCTTAGTGCTTTGACAATTGTGACAACTTTATTTATTTTAATTTATTGTTTTATTTACTAATCATCACATTTTGATAGTGAGATTTCTTCCACTTATTTCTTCTTGTTGTGATGCCTTTTAAAATGAAATTTTGCATTATAATGATAGGTTGCAGCAGGTATAATTATAAATTAATTATATGAATTTTTCACGGTTTAACGTAGTGATGTTTATTGAATTTCATGATGAATTCAGCTATTTATGTATGTTTCATGAGTGGTCACTATTGGTTTACGCTTATCGGTTTAAAATTATATGTTCTGTCATTATTACATTTTTGCATATTTGATGAGTGGACACTATTTGTCTACAGTTACAGGTTTTAAAAATAATATTTACGTCATTATTCAATTGATGCATATTTTATGAATGGGCAACGCCTATCGGTTTAAAATGATATTTTCTGTCATTATTACATTTTTGCATATTTTACACAGGAATGGCGAAAATCGGCAAACACGGCAAACTGCAAATCGGCAACTCAGCAAACTGCAAACCTGAGAAAGGGTGCAGACGGGCGCCTCGACCGGGATCAGCTGTGACTCTTCAATGATGTGGAAGGTCAAATCGTCGCCAAAATGAAGTGAAGAGTCGTGGTTCAAAATCGTGAGTAGAGTAGATTTATTAAAAGTAATACAGGACAACAAGTGAAATCTATCCTGCCTCAGCAACCGCCAGGATCAGAATCAAGAACATGGAACTAATACAGGCTAGGGAACATGGAACTAATACAAGCTAACACTCTAGGGACATCAGCAATGATGATGTCAGTAAAATGAGAAGCACAACAAAAAGCAAGGATGTTTGGGAGGCAGTTAGTAGGTTACACCTGCAACAACACCTTCGATAATGCTCAGTGGGCCCTACCATTTTTCTCAACAAATTAAAATACAGACAACGTATTTTACCACCAAGAAATACTCATGACCTTGACACAAATCTATTTGTGGGTGAAGGACAATATTTCGGACACATTTCATTACTGTGGATACAAACTTGTTCATGTACCACCAACCAAGAATTGATCATGATATACCATAGTACTCTTTCGGTATTGCTACTTAGGCCCTGCATGTCATGTTTGCATTTTCTATAGTTCATTTTCTTATTTCTCATGAATAAGAGCCAATGTTTTTTTTCACCTTGACAAGTGCCCATCAGTTTCCCCAACAATAACGTTTTGTAAAATCATGACAAAAAATAAAGCAAACATTGAAGAAGTCAAAAGGGTGGCAGCCACTGGCATGCCTATTAACTCCGCCAAAGCTTGTGATTATAATGCAATCTCACTGAGTGTCAAGACTCATGCTAATCCTAATTAACGAAGTCCACTGAGGCCAAAAATGCCCAGCACTGCTGGTTGTTTCACGTGGAGCAGATGAGACTGCTCCTCTGGTAGGCCATTGGTGCTGGAAGATAGGATGCGGGGGTAGGGGGGGTGGTTCTGCATCACCTGTAAAATTATCATGCAGGAGCTCAGAAGTTAAATGCACAATAAAAATGCCATGCGTTTAATTGTTTTTTTTATCTTGTCGCAGGGATCAAATGTCAGACTATGACTTCTGACACATTGTTGCTTACAAAGATGGTTGGTGTATACTTTTCTTTTTCTGAATGCAAAGTGAAAAGATTTTGTAAAGTGGACTATATGTCAACCCTGCTGGGCACAGGGAGTCAGAATACAAACGCTGTAGGATGTAAATCTTTTTCTGTCCACAGTAAACATTAAACATCATTAAAATGGACAGTGCAACAATTTTAAAATTAGGAAATAGAAATTAAGCATCGTTTTGTAAGTTTGAAGTGTGATGGAAATAAAGGCATTAATAAGATCAATAAGAATCAAGACACTTTACTTGATGATATGTAAATTAGGAATATTCTGTGAAATTTAGTTTATTATTTGTGCGCTGCATAGTTTTATCAGCAAAACCGCATGTCTGTGCAAAATTACAGCAATTTCTATGGGAAATGAGCTGTTTGTAAATGACAGTGCACTATTAGACCTTGCTTTAGTGATATATTTGCAACAGTTTGCTCGAAAATGCACCACCTGCTACATACCACATCCTTACGACTCTCCTGCAGAATAACTGTGGCTCATTTCCAACACTTTGTGTAATGCTGGGTATTTTTAAGCATTATGAGTTCAGTGATATAAGAATGATGCCAGTTTCCCAACTCAAAAAATGATTCCAGCAGCTCTGTGATAGGCGGAACTGATTAGTTAGCTAGTGAAGGGGCACACAAGCCCTAAAAAGGTCCCAAAGGTCATGAAAAGGTACAGTCCTGGAATCTAGGAGCTGGCTCAAATACTCTATCACACCTTATGTTCTTCTTTTCAGTCTTCTGTCTGGTATATGTTTATATTTATGGGCCTGGAAGACTCTGACAAGTTATTATAAACATTATCAATGTGTGTAGGAAGCAGGAAGAACTTTAGCATCTGCTCCTAAAACGGTGTTACTTTTCACACACAGGACTATCGCAATGAAGCTCACTGCATGTAAACACACTCTAAAAATACACTGCAATACAGAATAATAAATATAAACTGTCGACAAATATAGCCCTAAAAATGCGGCCTGTTTTAAGTTCTTGATTGGAGTGAAACTCACTTTCCACCTATGGCCATCTCCGGTCTTAGCATGTTTGGAGACCACTGCTCGATAGTTGGAGACCCTACTACGTTCATGTAATGACAGTGAAACCTCTACTACATCACTACGAGTTCTTCTCCTTGTCTTGCCTACATCCGGCTTTTTACTGTTCCATCTCCGGTGTCCCATCCTTAGTCTGAAGGTGAGAGAATGCTCATTTCAACACTATATAGTGAAATAGTGAACAGCACCACACCTCCAATGCACTGGCTTCCAGTCGCTGATCCCCAGTATTGCTTGACAATAAACCTGTTAATCTGCCCCTCTTTAGGTTTCAGGACACAAGGGCGAGCACAGTGAGCTAACCTGATGACTCTTGGAAGAGAGAGGGTTAGGAGTTTATGACTGGTGATAAATAAGGGACAAGCTAGCAGCAGTGAGTGGAGCGAAGTCTTGTGCAAGTGGGTGTAAATGTTTTTGTACTTGTATAGCGCACAGCTACCCGCAGTGGGTTTCCCGGCGCTTGTACGAATACCACAAGGGAACCCTTCCTGGCTTTCCCTGTGAAGTGTCCACTCCTGGGCACCCCCATGGTGCAGACCAGGTATCCCTAGCGTTGTGGGGGCCGTTGTGGAGACTAAGCAAGCTATTGCCCAGAGTTGCAGCGTGGGACCCATGATCAGAATAGGCACAGAGACGAGAATATCCGGTCAGGAGAAATAATGAGCCCGAGACCCGCCGGGGCAGGAATCAAACCCTGGTCCCTGGCCAGAGCTCTGCATCGAGGTCTGCCTGCTCTAACCATTGAGCCACACTTCTCCACACATTGAGCCACATATTGAGGGTGTGGAAAAGGGATGTACGTGATCAGAGACCCCAGGGAGGAGGAAAGCAATGAACAATGTAGCAGCAAAATGGAGAGCTGGGTAAGTAGGGAGGGATAGACCGAGATGGATCATATAAGCAGAGGTGCTTACATTGCGCAAATCTCGCAGTGCTTGTGTCATTTGCTGTATGAATACAACTTGTGCTAAAATGTTGCAATTTGTTGTTGACAAAGTTGTTCATCACCATCCTTATATACGCATTTGGAAGATCTGAAGTCTGAATACTGCTGCTTGTCAGATGTAGAGATTGTTGGTGGGGTAGACTGCAGGGTCAGATCTACATTCTGATAGACTCATTGAGTACAATTGTGTATATTTATGCACTATGCCAAACCACAAGCAGACGGCAGATCCTCTTTAAGTGGATCCTTACAAGCCGTATGGGTGCAGAAAAAATAATGTGCCAGATATTACCCAATGGCACCTAATAACAGTAATGATAATAATGGCCCCATGTTAGTGCCAAACTATACTACTTTGTAAGCTCCCTACATCCACAAGCATGAGGCTGGATGTAAAGGTGTTACGGTAGCATGTGAAAACAAAGCCTGAAGAAAACATATTTTGTAAAGTCATTGATTTCCAAATATAAACTGTCAAATCCCAATTATACATATATATCTTGCAAGAAATTTTTGGTCTGCACTTATCAAGCACTTACCTCCAAGGTTCTCATTACAAGTTGGTCAGAATTAGGTGCGGGATAGCAGGACAAAGTCTCTGATCCTAGCTGGTATTCCCACACCCAATTATGAGTTTTTCCTTAGAATGTGGCATAACTGGTCAGGCCCGGTGGTACTGGGGGGCATATTATCAAGACTGGGCGATAAATTTATCTCCGCTTTATCGGCAGGAAACTGCCGCTAAAGTGGCGACAATGGGCTTGATAATATGCCGTAGAGAATTCCCTTAGAAACCCAGGTTAGATGTCTAACCTGAATTTCTATGGGAATTCACAAGGGCATATTGTCAAGCCCATTATCGCCACTTTAGTGGCAGTTTCCTGCCGATAAAGCAGCGATAATTTTATCGCCCAGTCTTGATAATATGGCCCTCGGTCATTTGTTGGGCCCTTTTTCCACATTCTAGCAAAAAACGCTGACATTTCTACCTGCTCTGAGCAGGTTGATAGTGTCAGCTGGAGGGATGGATAGAGATATTAGTGAGGATCTGACTAGGCTTCTGTCAAATGGGGGAAACATTGTCTGCTGCAGTTGGACCTGAGTAGGGGTGCAAAGTCAGATGCAGTTTTCTGGCGTTTGCAGACCCTATACTGCCGGTCCTAGAGAAACCAGGAAAAACTGAGTTGTCTGGATCTACTCTGGGCAACTTATGATGAGAGACTAAGTATGTTACAACTGAAGATAAAATATTAAATCAACTCAGGAGTAACAAATAGGTGTGGCTGGATTTAAGAATTACAGACCAATAGGAATATTTGTTGGGAGATACTTATGTAAATTGATACTTGTATAGCACACTACTCACCCGCAAGTGTCTCAAGGCGCTTGTACGAATACCACTGTGGAACCCATCCTGGTTTTCCCTGTGAGGCGTCCACTCCTGGGCACCCCCAAGGTGGAGGCCAGGCATCCTTAGCGTTGTGGGGGCCGTTGAGGAGATTAAGCAAGCTATTGCCCAGAGTTGCAGAGTGGCACTCCATGATTGGAATAGGGACCGAGGCGAGAATTATCAGGTCTGTGGAATTTTTGAGCCCAAGACCTGCCGAGGTGGGGAATTGAACCCTGGTCCCGGGCTAGACCTCTGCATCAGGGTCTGCCGCTCTAACCATTGAGCCACACTTCTCCACGTATGGCTGAGGTTATTAGAATTCTGTATTTTGGAGGGAAATTCTTGCTGAACATATTTTTTACACTTTATGTTTTTTCATAGAACCAATAAACAATGGTTCTCATAGCGGTTTGTTTTTCTTCAGCCCCTTTAGTAGTACAGTCCATTTAGGTTCATTGTCTGTTTCCAACCCTCATAGAACATGTTGATCTCAGTATTGTTTATGATCCAAACCATAGCACTGGAAAAGATGTTTTATGACCCTTCCAGCTACTAGATACCAGATACAAGACTTAGTACTAAAAGTGAAGCAAGAGTTAAACAATGAAGTAAATGTCGGATCATCATAAGAGAAATAAGCTGGAGGGGCCAGATGTACCTTTAGCAAATCCAATTGGCAGCCAATTATTGGGTATAATTGTGTCAATACTTTCTTGACTAAAATGATGTCTGGGTTAAATTACTCTAAAATGGAATGTGAGCATGATCCGTTTGGTAAAATCTCTAAGTTGACAGGTAGATATAAGCCAAGAGCAGAAGAAGTCTTGAATAATATTTGATACTTAGACATACAAGGAACATGTGAGATCCCGAGTCTCTTTAAACGGATGTTGCACAGATAATGTACCTTGCTATGATGCTATAAATAACATTTGATACAAGCACTTCATAGCAATCTAAACCCTTAAAAGGTTGGTAACTGCAATGTATGTGGGATACTCACACGAGTTAGACAGGCACATGAAAGAGTAGAAAAAAGTCAGAGGAACAAAACATGGGATCATGCACTCTGGTTTGGCCAGGATAGCCGAAAGGAGAAGTATGACCCAAACAAACAATGTTATTGCTTGTTTGGGAGGACTGCCCTAGCAAGATAGGTATAAAGCAAAAAAAAATGATTGTTTTTAAAAGAGAAAGATTTCCTCTAACAAGAAAGCATGCCTGTCTATAAATCTTTGCCAATTAAGATATTAAGATGTTTGATAAATGGTTTCATATAACACCTCTGATACCATAATCTAAGTTGATCACGAGTAAATGGATTGCCCATTTTATCTTCTTGGGTATTAATTTGGGATAAACAAAATGCAGAAAAACGCAGAGATTACGAATTTTACATTTTACACAGAAGAATTCCTTAATGACGTCAAATATCGTATATGTCAATGCTTTTTTATCTGCCAATGAAAGGGCCATACTTTAGCTGACCCACAAAGCCATCAAAAGCAGTTGCTTTATGCAAACAACTACTTAAATGCCTTCTGTTACGACTAAGTATTCCAAATCTGCCTCTGGATATGATGACACCAGAGTATATTGCTTACCAAACTAGCAGTCTGGTGTCAGTTCCTGAAACATTTTCCATGCCCCATCAACAAAAAGCACATATGTTTGATTACTAAATGGAGTTAACTATTTTTCTGATAGTTACATGTTCTTCCAGATTCCTCACCTTATTAATGAGTACCAAAGCAATACCTCCATGGAAAGAGGGATCTATTAGTACCAGCCAACCAAGAAGATGATGAAACATAGATCGGGCAAAGTACCCAACACTACCACCTGCAAATGCAAAGCTTTAGTGCGCAAAAGCAGGCGCGGACGACCATGTAGATGCTCCTCAGATGTCAGCAATCAGGATGCCTCTGAAAAGGGCCACAGAGGCAGCCATGGCCATAGAGGAATGGATTTGAATGCTCCCCAGATAACTTTTCTTTGCAAGTTGAAGCTATTGTCACTAACAAACCAATCTTGAAGGTAAAACTAAACAGAACAATATGAATTGCAGGGCACCGGGATTTAAAAGAATCTGTGAGAGCAAGCCAACCCTCTGTGTGAGAGGAAGAGGTGAGCGAAAGCTGAATGCCAACAGATTGGTGTAACAGATCCTCCTTGCCCATCTGTAGGCTTTTTAACATAAGTGATAGAAAAAAAACATACAGGAGGCCCTGAGAATTTTTTGCACTTGAATGCGTCATTAAAGGAACCTTTCAGAGGGAAGTGTACAGCACAACACGAAGGATACTTCCTGTTCTGGGACATGACAAGATGATCCAAGGTTATAAAATCAAATTGGGAGAAGATCATCTCAGTCACTTCAGGGTGTAATTCCCATCAATTGTCCTCCATTGAGAGGCTACTGAAAGAATTCTCCTACATATTGAGGGAGCTAATAAGAGAGCAGAAACCAGGAAAACTCCCTTTTTTTGTTTTTGTGTTTTTCAGCGTAATAATAAGAACAGTCTCCTACTGTAAGTAAAAAGGGTTGCCATTTGTGCGGTCTGCATGAGCCAAACATGTTATGTCAGGACTATATTTTCAGAAATCTAGTCCATAGTTTTCAATTGAGGAAATGTGATCAGAAGTGTCCGGTCTTCACTAACAACCAGGAAGAGTTGAAGATTTCTCTGTGTGAAAGTTGTGGACAGTTTACATTTAAGCTGCTGATATCTGTTATTGATGGCAATAACTATCTGTATTGCAGGAGGGTTGGAGGAAGGGAACACTGCCCTGATTACAATGCGACTGCCTTCACAGCTGTCGCAATGTGTATATTTTGTACAGCGGCATGTGCTGCAGCCTGCAGCACACTCCCCACCAGAAAAGAAACACTTTGAAAACATTTTGGCACCGTGTGGCAGGCACCATGCGATGCCTGAAACATGGTGCAGGGATGGTGCTCCCCAGGCCCCATAGCAAAGGACCAGGGGAAAAGGGGGCCGTGCTAGCCACAAAGCATGCCTTTGTAATTTGGAGAAAAAAGTTTCCGTCGTTTTGGAGTTATAAAAGAAAAAATGTATGTATATCTAGAGACTTGGACCCACCGTGGTGGATCCACTGCAGACCCATGCGCCAACAGCAATGCCATGATTGGCTGGCCGCAACATGAGGGAACATTTGTTGCCATTTTGTGAATTGGGGCATGGTCTCCAAGGGGTGGCGGGAAATAAAGTATAAGGGGTCAGGATAGAGATACCTTGACCCCAGGGGACTGATTGAGGGGTCTGTAAGGGACCCCTAAGGGTAAGATATTGTCCATTTTTTTTATTTTTGGCACATGAGGATCAGGAGCAGCTCTCAGCGTCGCCCCTGTGTGAATCCACAACAAATCTGTGGATCCAGAAGCAAATTAAAAAAACACAGGCACCCAATCACAGACCTGTGTACACACTCTCTCACATATCCACACACACATTTATACACCCAGTCACACACCCATACAGTCATTCACGCACCCATATAGTCACTGATACATCCTCTCAAAGACTCAGAGAACCAATCACACATCCACTCAGAGACCCAAAGCACCACTCACAGACCCACTCAAGACCCACACAGGCACTTACACAACCACTCATACACCTATTCAGAGACCCAGAAAACCACTACCACACCCACTAAAATACCCACATTCATACATCCACTCACAAACCCACAGAGGCACTCAGACACCCACTCAGACACTCACACGCCCATATAAACACTCATAGAGCTAGTGATATACCCACTCACAGGCCCACACAGCCACTTACACAAACACTCAGCACATACTCAGACACATACTTACACAGTCACACAACCACCCATACAACTGTACAGCCAGTCACACACCCATTCGGAGACTCAGAGAACCACTCATACATCCATTCACACACCCATAAAGTCACTCACACACCCACTTACAGACATAGAGAACCACTCACAGAAAGAACCACTCACAGACACACATTAGCATGCACACACCCATGTACACACTTATACAGCCAGTCACACATGCACTCACACACCCACTTACACACTCACCTACCCACTCACACAACCACTCACAAACTCTCTTACCCACAAAACCACTCACACACCAGCCTACAGACCCACAGAGCCACTCATACATCCACTTACACACACACACACACTCAAACACTCACACAACCACTTGTACAACCATACAGACACTCACAGACCTACAAAGCCACTCACACAACAACTTACACATCCACACAACCACTCACAAACCCATACTGCCTCTCACACACTCACTCACAGACCTACAAAACCACTCTGACACAACTCACACACTCACTCACAGATACACACAGCCACTCATGTACCCACTCATGCACCCACTCACACACCCACACAACCACTCACACACCCACACAGCTACTCACACACTCACTCACATATCCTCAAAAGCACTCATGAATCCATTCACACAGCCACTCATGCAAGTGCCCCATCCCCCTGTAATATGATACCAGGCCCCAGGGGATGGGGTCCACAGGGTCAAAAGCATCCTATGGAGGGGGGTCAGTGCCCCCTATAAAAAATGCACCAGGACACAGGGGATAGGGGCCTGGGCCACAAGCAGCCCAGGGAAGGGACACACAGGCTGGCTGCTTGTTGTGGTCAACCTCCCACAGCACACGGCCTCTGGCTAGCACAGCTGGGGTTGGCTGCATGCGGGGGTTGGCCACCTCCCACAGCACACGGCCTCTGGCTAGCACAGCTGGGGTTGGCTGCATGCGGGGGTTGGCCACGGAGTGTGGCCGTATACCAGGTCCTGCTGCCAACCCGCAGCTGCGCAAGGCCTTTTGCTGCAGCTGGATTAACATATGATAATTAAATATTAATTCATGTTTTAAAAAAAATCGACATTCCCTTAAAAAGCTAAATGTTATTTGGAAGTTATAGTTAGGAAATAGAATTAAACAATCCTTACAAATTCACAAAAAAACCGAAGTGTACAGGAACATTATATTTAGGTTCAGATTTTACAAAGAAAAAAAACCATTGAATTTCAGCTGTTATAGTTATAACAAAAAACTATAACTTGTGCCCTAAGGTAATTATAACTTGCACCCTCTCCATACACTGCTAATTACTCCATATATTACATCAGTCATGACATATTCTATGACATCATTGATAATATCACTGCAAAAATGGGTGGGTGATTACACTCACTGTATAACTTGCGCTCACCCTTGTGTATCTTGGCACTGAGCAGTCAGGCTTATCACAAAGGCAATGTGTGAAGCATAGGCATAGCACTCTTACACAATAAATACACTGAGGATCATACCAGAGACTTCATGTGTGGTGCACGTAAATAGTTTGTATTCAGCACACACATTAATTAACACAACATGAACATCATGTATTTCCGGCCATAAATCACATTCGGAAATATCACTATCAGTACTAGGCCCGCCCATGTTAAAATGACATCAGTAATATGCATACTTGAGAAAGATCCTACTTTATTCCCCAGCACCCTTATGCGGTGCAAAACGTTGTCAGAACGAAGCCCACCCTGGCTAGAATTAGAATTCAATACCACACAGTTATAGGGTGCACCCCAGATCACAAGGATATCAGAAATGTTTACACACAGATAATTACAACACTTTTAAATAGCACCATGGGCCAAGGCTGCATGGGTAAAAACCAATGTCAAAAGTAATACTCTTTTGGCAAGGAATCAGCTTGTAAAGCAACACCGCTGTGCAGTATAAGTAATAACAGGCAGTCACTCCCACAACTCACTCAGCACCGATACGCAGCATCTTGGATATCAGGCAGGTCCGCATAGAGCGCCCTTGCACACACACATAGCACCGTAATGAGGCACTGATATCTGGCAGGTCAGTTGATGCACATGCAGACCCCTTGGCCCAAGCCCTCATACACCATTCATCTAATCTCGACCACCCTACACCCATGAGATAGAGATAAAAAAAATTATACTAGACCGATGTCAGACAGAGTCACACTTAATCAGGGTCCCATGGAAGAAGGTGGGGGTTGGTAGCAGGGCTAATTGAGCGGCAGTCAACAAATGGGGGTTTGGCAACTATTTGTGAATTTCACCCATGGCATGTGGAGCAAAAGCGGGCTTAGGGCGACTGTGGTTTGCTCAAGGGATTCCATATACTGTGCCTTCTGACATCAGCCTAGTTCTGTGAAGCACTGGGGATTGGGGGCAGTCTCTTGACCAACTTCCAATTGTTCTTGGAATCGTTCCTTAGCCCAGTCAATCACTCTCATCACCCAGGTCTGGTCCAGGCAGTACTACCTGGTACACCAAGTAATCAGGCCAGGTGAGGAGAGGGCAGTTGGTCTGCCGCACTGAGGGAACAAAAGGAAAAATCGATGAATGGGAGGCTAAAGCGGGGGAGCCTCTCGGAAGATGGACACATGTCAATTAAAGTAGCACCCAGGCAATCTGGGCACCACGGAACACAAATCCGCTCCTCTGCACCTCCCTGGAAATGAGGCACAATATCTGGTGCAAATTTGTACGAGTCGAACCAGACAATTCCAGACACACACCAAAGAGTTACAAATTCCGTACCTCCCTGGAAATGAAAATCAGCTTAAGCACAATCAATCAGAAGGAACTAATTTTAAACAATCAGTATTATCTTTGCAAATATATCACTTTTTTCCAACAACTTTGCCAAGCCTGGCAAGACAAGTACTCCAACAATATGTTTAACCTAATTTACATATTGTAGTATTTAAACTAAAGAAAGTAGCCCCAAGAATAGATCGTTGACACTCACTTCAGCCGAAGTGGGTGATATTTATTTCTTCATAAAAAAATTCTTAATAAAAACACAAACTTACATAACACACATATATTGGTAATTTATACATATTTATGAAGAGGTAGAAAAGTAACTCAACGTGATCCCAGTGAAGTGACCATAACCAACATGGGATATAACAAAAGATGATTGTTTAAAAAGTCAGGTTATTGGAATTCAAAGGATGTCTTTTGGGAATTTCTAATTCAATCTCTGTAAGTCCAGAACTAGAGTGTGTGCCGGTGTTTTTAGGACTATCCTATATTGGTTGTCGACAACATTTCGACTCCAATATGGATGTCGCAGTCTCTTCAGGACAAGGAGTTCTGTGCACTAGGGGCACTTGGGCTCAAGTCCAAAGAGTCAATATTACTGATTCTATTACTCACCAATGGTCCTTATTCAATGGATTCGGATGACAAGGATACACCTACAGTGGTAATGAATTCACCTGTAGGGAAATAGCTAACTGGTCCCAATTGCCCACAGGTTTTCCTTTAAGTAGATTCGGGGACTAAGGATGTAGTCTATAGTGAGGCAACTGACTCACGAGAGACTAGACGGAGATAAACCATGGCCATTCTGATTCTCGGATCCGGAATTTGAGGGTAGGCAGCCGGATCGCCGGGAATCAAATGCAAAAAGAACAATTTATGGACAGAATGTTGAACATGGCTGATGAGGGATGTACCCCGAAACCAGTCCCAGGATGCTTGTTTCCGGTCGAGGGAGGACAAAGAAGGGAGCAAAAGAACATTGCATTAACCCAGATCTCTTGACCCGGGGTGAATGTCTGATTCATTCATCATTCCATCCATCATTTGTTACCACAGCACTTTTCAACCTAAGTGGAATGGGTATGCCCAAACGTGGGTCTCTTGCTTGCTGTACCACTGAATTCAAGCTAGCCTGGCTGTATCCCCAAAACCGGTCCCATGATGCTTGTTTCCGGTTCAGGGAGGACCCGGCTTGGCAGTTCGAGCTGGACTGTTACCATGGGGAACAGAGTCAAGATTGATTTGCAAATGGCTATGTCCAAACTGTGGTGGCGTAGTGAGCAAAAGAACGATGGATTCAACCCAGATCTCTTGACTGGGAGTGAATGTTAGAATCATTCAGCATTCCATCCATCACTTGCTACCGCAGCAATTCCTAATAGGATAGTAATAGGTTACCTTATTACATTTGGTCTGGGCGCAGATCAGGATTGGTGTCTGATGAATTGTAATTTAAGAACATCTTTAATGGTAAAAACTGATTTTAAGTCACAATTTTGAAAAATTCACTTCTAAAAAGTTAGCATTTTCTTGTCCTAACCACTTGGTGCCTGCAGCCTGTTTCTGGTTCACATGACTAGCTGCAGTTGGCATCTGGCCTATCTGTATTCCTCCCAGACAGTATCCCATAGGGGTATTGGGTGTTGGCAGGATGGGCCATCTCTGGTAGGATGAGGGGATGGAGCTGTCACCTGCCACAATGAACTTCAATGGAGCTGCCATAACACACACACAAAGGACTTCACACTAACCCATTGTGCCCCAGACAGGCTTAGATCAGGGCATGGAGGAAGGAAATTTCATACAACTCTGTAGGAGAAAAACTCCAAAAGGTTCTCCCTCTTCAAAGTGGACACCAGGTATAAAAAGGGGACCCTCAGACTCACTCTTCAAGACACCCCTGGGCTTGTGGCTCTAAATTTAGGAAGTTCAGCCGCCCTGCTGCTAGAGGCCCGAGAAGAAAGAAGACTGAACCTGCAGCCTTCATACCAGGCTTAGGAGATTACAAGGGTCAGCTGACTAACTTCCTGTTCCAAGCTACAGGGACATACCAAGTTGCGGAGGCCCCTGCCTCAGCTCAGCTGATCTTCTTACTGGACCTGGAACTGCCAGAGCCTAGCAGGAATCTGCAAGAGTGAGTCCCTGATCCCTAAGAAGTGCCTCCCCAGATCCTGGACCATTGGCTGGCATCAGAGAGCACTCCTTTGACTCAAAAGGAGAAACCTGATTTTTTGGGCTCTTAGGGACCATAAACTGACCCGTTCGTGCCAAGATCTTGCTGCCAACGAGAACCTCTGGTGAACCTAATTCTCTTCACGGTGGAGTGACTGCCAGTGACAAACAGCATCGACAGCCATTTCGGTCAGCCTGAACTTGTGACTTTCATCTAGTCTCTCACGACCAGATAACTGTGAGTGGCCGTTAGTGCATTTATGCACCATACTTTTGTGAAATCATTAAAATTGCATATCTTTGCTTGTACTGATTGGATTTTTATCATTTCTGTATCAAATACTTTATGAAATGTTACTCCATTTTTCGAAATTGGTGTGGGATTTTTCTTGTGTTGTATTTACAAGGATTGTGGCTTGAGAAGCGCTCGCACCTCCCTAAACTAACAACCCAATCATTAACAAGTGATGAGTGGGAGAAGATATACACACTGACGTGCCTAACAAAACAAAAAAATTAATATGTCCTCATGTAATGCAACTAACTGGTTGCTTTGTAATGTGCTCTGATACCTGATACCTTTGGGTCAAGTTCACGCTATATAAAACTCTGTAAAATAAAAATACTTTTTTTTTAATGTGTGGTTTGGTACTAAATATTAGATGGCTCTGTGCATAATTGCTGTGAGTTTAAAAATGCAGTACCCAAACATCTTTCAAATCATTCAATGCATGCCTATGTGTGTTCTTTTTAATCAGCTCAACAGTTACTTTGTAAATTACAAAAGTTTAAAACATTGTAGTAATTTTATCTGCGACCTAAAGCTAGTAGGAGTTAGTGAAGGTTTAGAAAGAACCACCCAGAGACAAAAATTCAATCATTTAATGATTTCGGTTTGCTTTCTCTGTTTTCTCGACTTCTGCTCTCCCAGATTTCTTCACCATCATAAATTGTTTAATGAGTTTTCTTCACCAGGGATCCAGCATTCAATTGAAGACAGAAGGACAAACAAAATGATACTCCCGGTCCATAGCATCACATTATGAAACTGCATCTATTTTAAAGGACCACGAAGACAATATGTCTATGGAGAATAAAATAGGTCTACATATGTTATTGAATGGCAACTAATTCAATAGTAAATAAGAAGTATTTTGCAGGACTATGAAATGGAAAATGATATAAGAAAACCACATAACCGTACTCGCATTTTTGTTTAAATCAAATTCTTGTAATAATTAAGCATTTTCAAGAGTAGTTCAAACTCCCTTCCATCATCTTCTTGTTACAATTAGAAATCGTTCACGCTTGCATAATTTAAAGAGAAAATTCAAAACTCTGCTCATTAATCAGGCACCTGATTAAATTGTCTTTCAGTCACAATAACTCTTCCTGATTTCTAATTTCCATCCCCACAACTCGGAAAGCATATTTTCTTAATGGAGTGGATACATTTCTGCCCAATACTCTAGCAGGATTCTGTAAAGTCAGTCCTGGAGGGCCGGATCACTGCCAGATTTTTAAGATAACTACATTTATCTAAATGGGGATATGCTAAAAATCTGGTATGGATCTGGCCCTTCAGGACCGATTTTGGAGAACCCAACTTTAGGGGCTTCTAACAGATGGACGGACAGTCAGACAGATAGACATAGACATATGGATAGTCAGATAAATAAAAATAGACAGAGAGACAGACAAAAAGACAGACGGACGGACGAAGAGAGAGTGAGAGAGAGAGAGAGAGAGAGAGAGAGAGAGAAAGAGAGAGAGACAGAGAGAGAGAGAGAGAGAGAGACAGACAGAGACGGATAGATAGATAGGCAGACAGACAGACAGACAGAGAGACAGATAGATAGATAGATAGATAGATAGATAGATAGATAGATAGATAGATAGATAGATAGATAGATAGATAGATAGATAGATAGATAGATACTTTGTAGATCTTCGGCTGGGAAGTGAACCTTCATACATTCTGTGAGCCACACTGGACGAATAATGCAATCAATGTAAACCTTTGACCTTCGAGCGAGTCCATGGTCTACTCCATTCAGATACATTTTGAAGACAGCAAAAAAATGTTCCAAAACTGTTTACTGAAGTGGTTGCCCCTTTTGAGTTAGGCTGAAAACTGAGGCCATAGCTTGGATTTACCAACAAACCACATGGTCTCTGACTGCCTAATAGGCTGTCAAAAAGGTGCAGAAGAAGAGCTGAAAAAATGTCAATTGACTTTCTCAAACTTTCACCCACTTTAGTAAATATTAAAGAGGTATCAACTAGTTGGAATATTTTTTGTCTCTATGGCCCTCAGAATGTTCTTTGCTCAGCTGAATGGAAAAGGTGCAGTGGCCACTTCATCCATGCTTGTATCTCCTCTCTTAAAAGAAACCCCACTACTGGAGGGTGGGAAATGGATGAATGCACCCATCTATCTCCTTGTAAGAAGAACTCAGCTGCCAGGCCAAAAATATCCAGGTCAGTCATTCTCAGTCATGTCTCTCTCAGCTTGCAGTGCACAGTACAGTAAAATCCAAAGCTATCCCAGTACAAAAGTCACCTCAAGAATAAGAAAATACAGCCTGGTCACTGGTGGCACTACAAGGATGGACATTTTTACACAGGCTGTTTCTATTCTGTATGCGCTCCAGTGACGTTGTTACCCAGATTGTAACTCGAGAAATCTCCAAATATTCCAAAAGCCTCCATTTGAACTTCTCCATGATATATCCTGATACATGTAGCCCATATTTCCTGTCTCCCAATTTAAATCATCATTAGCCTCCAAGCAAATCCATCTAAATATGGTGGGTGATGAGGGGTGTGGTTATTACTTTTCCCTTTTCCTTTTTATGACCTGAGATTAGGGATATGGCCTGTTTTAGCCGAACAGGTTTATATGCTTACCAGAGGATCAGAGGGGAAGACACTGATGACTCATTTTCTGTGAAGTAGTGTTTCGTGGTAGTAAGCAAACCCTTCCAGGCCTTGGGGTTCTGTAAATAATCAATCAATCAATCAATCATGACAATTGTATAGCACGCTACTCACCCGGAGGGTCTCAAGGCGCTGGGGGAGAGGGGTACGTTACTGCTCGAAAAGGCAGGTCTTGAGTTGCTTCCTGAAGGAGAGGTGGTCCTGGATTAGCTGAAGGTGGATGGGGAGGGAGTTCCATGTCTTGGCTGCCAGGTAGGAGAAGGATCTTCCTCCGGCGGTGGCTCTGCGGGTGCGTGGGACGGCGGCGAGGGCGTGGATGGTTGACCGTAGCTGGCGGGTGGGCGTGTAGAAGGTCAGGCGGTTGTTGAGGTACTTGGGGCCCAAGTCGTGGAGAGCCTTGTGTGCGTGGGTGAGGAGTCTGAACGTGATCCTCTTGCTGACGGGGAGCCAGTGCAGGTCTCTCAGGTGTCCAGAGAGGTGGCTGTGGCGGGGGATGTCTAGGATGAGTCGTGCGGAGGCGTTCTGGATGCGTTGGAGTCTTTTCTGAAGTTTGGCTGTGGTTCCGGTGTAGAGGGTGTTTCCGTAGTCCAGTCGGCTGGTGACGAGTGCCTGGGTGACCGTCTTCCTGGCTTTGGTGGTGATCCATCGGAAGATCTTTCGGAGCACGCGCAGGGTGTTGAAGCATGATGATGAGACGGCGTTGACTTGTCTGGTCATCGAGAGGGAGGAGTCCAGGATGAAGCCCAGGTTACGTGCATGGTCCGTTTGCTTGGGAGTGGTGCCCAGGGCAGGGGGCCACCAGGAGTCGTCCCAGGCGGAGGACAATGATCCCAGGATGAGGACATCCGTCTTGTCTGAGTTCAGTTTCAGGTGGCTGTTCTTCATCCACTCGGCGACATCTTTCATCCCTTTGTGTAGGCTGGTTCTGGCGGTGGCTGGGTCGTTGGTGAGGAAGAGGATCAGTTGGGTGTTGTCGGCGTAGGAGATGATGTTGAGGTTGTGTTGGCGTGCGATGGCTGTGAGGGGGCTCATGTACACGTTGAAGAGGGTGGAGCTGAGCGAAGATCCCTGTGTTACGCCGCAGATGACTTCGGTGGCCTCGGATCTGAACGGGAGGAGGCGGACTCTCTGGGTTCCTCCGGCGAGGAACGAGATGATCCACTCCAGTGCCTTCTCTTGGATTCCGATGTTGCTGAGGCGCTGCACTAGGGTGCAGTGGCAGACAGTGTCGAACGCTGCGGAGAGGTCTAGGAGGATGAGGGTCGCTGTTTCCCCGTTGTCGAGCAGGGATCTGATGTCGTCAGTGAGTGCGATGAGGGCGGTCTCGGTGATGTGGTTGGCTCGGAAGCCGGACTGCGAGTGGTCGAGGGATCCATTTGTCTTGAGGATGGCGGCAAGCTGTCTGTTGTAGTCAGGAATAGGTGCAGAGAGACACAAACTCTCAGGATTGTACAGGCACTGACATAGGTACATTGATACTGAATCACTGATACGATGGCATATGCCATGGAAATAGACTGGAGAAACATAGAGCAACTGGAACACGCAGGCACATGAGACAAAAATATAGACAGAGGGCTCAGGAGACACACACAATGACAGTTTGACAGTTCTGCTCATCTACCGAATTTGGGACAGTTAGACATTCTCCCATGTCATTGAGGGCCGGGGAGGAGCATACACTGATAATGGACACAGGAATACTTTCACTGTCTTCACAAGTCTCTGGAGCACATATACCCCAGAGCTTCTGAGTTTCCCCTCTGCTTAGGAGACCTACAGCACTGTTAGACCACACTTGTGACAGAAATATGCTACATTTGCACCAAGTGGCAGAGTATACAATAAAACTGTGACTGGGGGACACCGGGTACACGATGACCAGCATAAAAAAGATCAGGGACACTGGAAACAGAGATTTGATTATAAGGCTCTATACTATTAGCAAGACACACTCCAGCCTGCAAACAGAGCAATAGCTAATGTGCGCTGTAGAAAAACATCACAAACGTCACAGTAATTGCAGTGAAAATATCTCGCATCCATCATCACCTATATTGTGTATATCAGTATTTTTTAGCATATGGTATTACCGCAGAATTACAAGTGCTGCCGCACAGATCTCCTAGGGAAACAGAAATAACACATATGTGTTATCATCACACCAATTTCACCACGATATTCCTAAATTGCTTGCTTTTTTGTGGAAACAAATTCCACCAAGTATGACCGAGTGAAGTTGAGCCCCAAACCACCCATGTTAATACACGTGCAGTTTAGCCGCATTGCTCATCATTCTGATGTACCCGATCGTTATGTGGCCAAACCAACATACCATAACCACAGGTCTATCTCTCAGCCTGCGGCTATGGCCTTTCCTTGCTCTCAAACATTACATGATTCAAGCACAGAAAGATTTATGGTCAGAGCAATGACTGCAACCTCTCATGTGTTGCCTCACATCAGCATCAGGCTGTATTCATCAAACAACATTTACCCCTAGATGCATCTTTGTAACATTTTGTGATTTCTTAATTGCGAAAATTAAGGAATCGCAATTAAGAAATCGCAAAATGCTATGCATCAAAAAATCACAAATTATTTTGTGATTCGGTAATTTTCCTTAATTGCGATTCACAATTTGCGAATCGCAATTAAGGAAAACCCTTCCCATTGATTCCTATGGGCCAAAAGGCCCATAGGAATCAATGGGAAGGCATTCACATTTTGCGAATTTCAAATTGAGATTCGCAAAATGTGAATGCAATTTCAAGGGTGCGGGGGGGGTTCAAAGAACCCCTCCCTGCACCCCTGAAATTGAACTGTAAGTGCAATTTACACACACACATGACCCAAGGACATGTGTGTGTGTAAATTAAAACTTTTAAATATGTAACTAGTGTGTGTGTGTGTGTGTGTGTTGTATTTGTATAGCGCGAACAGTCACCCGTAAGTATCCCGGCGCTTGTACTCCTACCACAAGGGAACCCCTCCTGGCTTTTCCTTGTGGGGTGTCCACTCCTGGGCATCCCATGGTGAAACCAGGCATCCCTTGTGCATCGGGGGCCGTTGTGGAGACAAAGCAAGCTATTGCCCAGAGTTGCAGCGTGGGGCCCATGCTTAGATTCGGCACTGAGGCGAGAATATCCGGTCAGAGGAATTTAAGCCCGATCCCGCCGATGCGGGAATCGAACCCTGGTCCCTGGCCAGCGTTCTGCATCAAGGTCTGCCGCTCTAACCATTGAGCCACACTTCTCCACGTTTGCATGTTTGAAAGTGTTCTATAAATTAGCATGAAGTTCAACTTCATGCTAATTTACCCCTTCCAAATTGCAATTCTAAAGTAATCATGCATTGCATTTAAGAAATCGCAAAATTGCGATTTCTTAAATGCAATCGCAATTTTAGAAATCGCAACAAAATTGCGATTTCTAAAATTGCGAAAATACCAAAACGCTTGATGCATCCCAAAAACGGGATTTGCATTCGCAAACAGCCGAATTTTGCGATTCGCACCGTTTGCAAATGCAAAAACCCTTGATGCATCTAGGCATTAATGTCGTACAACAGTCCTATTCTGCACTAACAGTTTAATTCTAGGTTGCACATTAGTCATAAACTTATAAAACATAGTGGGCTGGTGATAAAAGGGTTTTACAATCGCAAAGCCTGTGATTCGCAAGCCTTCAGTGAGGTGTATCTTTCACTCTGGGAATCTTGGCTTGGGCGTTGGGGCCTCAAATGCTTTTCGTTGCATTATATACATACATATATATATATATATATAGCGGCAGAGAAGCGCAAATAAAAAAATCAGCATCTGAATCTTTTGATCCGTGTCCGTGTTTGCTAAGGAGTGGCGCCGACTGATCTGCTGAATCTAAGCTACAGATTGCTGAATATATCTATACTACTATTATAAAGCGAGAACTGTGAACCTTTGAGGCGGGTAAACTCGGGAACCACTGCGCCAATCCAAACACCCAATACATCATTGGAATTGTCAGGGTCTGCAGAGTGACATAGGCTATATACCACAAAAAAATACGTTCTTTAAAAAATATACGTTAAAAAAAAAGTAGTCCCATGGAAGTAGCGCTGGCCGTGTGCGCTAACGACGTGCGTGCTGACTTCATCAGGAGCGCAGGGAGGAGCGGGGGACAGGAGCGGTGAACTTTGGTGGGCTGGAGCGGGCTGAGGTACGTGAAGCGCGGGGAGGAGCGGTGAACTTTGGTGGACTGGAGCAGGCTGAGGAAGGTGAAGCGCGGGGAGGAGCGGTAAACTTTGGCAGACTGGAGCGGACCGTGTGCAGCTGATTGGGGGCCCTGAAGGTGGCGGTCTGGAGAGGGCTGAGGAAGGTGAAGCGCGGGAGGAGCGGTAAACTTAGGCGGACTGGAGCGGCCCGTGTGCGGCTGATTGAGGGCCCTGAAGGTGGCGGTTAACTTTGGCGGACTAGAGCGGGCTGAGGAAGATGAAGTTTGATGTTGAGGAGCGGCGGCGCCCGCGGTGGGCTGACGTAGGTGAGTGTGGGGTTGCAGCGTGGAGCGGACAGGAGCGCGGGGAGGAGCGGGGAAGTTTGAGAGCCTGATTGCTCCCGGACAAGGTCGGGACGGGCTGCTAGTATAATATATATAAATATATATATGTGTGTGTGTGTGTGTGTGTGTGTGTGCATGTGCATGATGTAAATGTCTATGATTACAATATATATCTATAAATTGGGTATTAAGACTGTAAGGTCCCCACGCAGTGTAAAGTACAATGAGTTTATATGCAGCAGCCAAGTATAACTTAGTCTGTTCGCTATGTTTAGGAAAATACGTTACAAGTAAGAGGCGGTATTTAAACATGGCAAAAATGCATTGTCGATATGCGATCAAGGTCACGGCTGTGACCGAAATGTGTTATGACTTTTGAAACATGGTAAAGAATAAAGGGGCATAATAGCAAGCGGCAGCGATAATTATCGCTGACCGCTGCTAGCGTGAGGAATTCTATCGCCCGCTATCGCTGGCGATAATCTCCATTTTAGCGTTGTATTAACAACGCTGAATGCCATGGAGATAAAAATCCAAGCGATAGCGGGGATTATCGCCGTTTTCAATTGAATATCGCGGGTTTTCCAGTAATATTCCATTGAAAATGGCGATAACCTTGCTGATAGGGCAGGACAATTTTAGCAATGTAATCCACCTCCCATTGGATTACATGGCTAAGTACAGGTCACAAGCAGGCGTTAGGAAAGTAGCGTTAACTGTGGTTATGCGCTACTTTACCGAACGCTCTGCTTATTAGCGAGCAGCTTGATAATAGGAGAAATTACGCTTAGCAACATTTCTCCTATTATTTTGCCCTGGAACGCCCACTTTGCACCTCATTAGAGATGTGAGAGAGCGCAATTTGAATGAAACGTATGTATACGCCATATGTACAAGCCCGTGGCGTAAAGTTAGCTAAAGTAACTAGAGAAATGAAGAAATATATCCGTATTTACTCACGAGTTTTATTAGAAATAGAGAGCCCCTATAGAGTATGGGCTAAAATAGAAATGTGTGGAAATGCTTAGAAATGTTAAATGCGTTAATCAGGTTCCATGTTATGTAGCTGCTAAATGAAGAAGGATGTAAAATGTGAAATGAAGAAACGTGCAGACCACATGGCACTGTGTAAGAACGAAATGTACCATTGCATCTTTCATGTAGCATGGATTCAATATTATCCAATGATTTTGCTTACATATATGTTAAAAGCTGTATTTTATATGAGTGTTTTTATAATAAGAGTGGTGTGTTAGCATATTATTTTAAGCTAAGAAATAAGGGTTCACAGAGTGCAGACTACTGCACATAATTTAGTAGGCCAGGAGAGATAAAGGGTCGTCTTTGATCTGCACGTGTGAGCTAAAAGTCAAGCCTCGTTAAAATAAATTGCCAATGCTGGTTGAAGTTTTACGGCCTAGTCCGATAAGGGGAGCATGGAATTTGGGGCCCTGCTTCGAAGTGTCTGTTTGCAGGTGCGAGGGGGGTACCAATCAAAAGCTTGATGAATAGAGCTCTGTTTGAGGAGATAGGCTCGGGTCCGGAGGAGTCTACTGGAATGTCATGGGGGTACCGGCACGCTGGAGACGGAGCCTGGGAAGCAAGGTCAACTTAACAGACGATCCAAAGAAACAAAACTATGGAAAAAAACAGAAACGAGACCACGTGAATTGTGTACGTGGTGGGCGTCTCAAAGGGGCGTTCCACCCATACTGTGATTTTGTATTAGGGACAGCACCCTGGGGAGGAGGTAGAGCAGATGGCCTGAGGACCCTTAGAGAGCGGATGGGTAGGCAGAAAGGGTACTGCTACACGATATAGGTTTCCATCTGAGACTAAGAGATAGGTTGAACTTCTTTGGAAGTCCAACGGCTGACACCTTTTTAGGTAAAGAACTTGCTAAGTAGGGATGTCATCTAGTCTAGTGTAGGGTCAGTTTAACCTGATTTGTTTCTCTTCTGTAAATGACGCTTAAGATTCATCTTGTGTCAATGATATTCAACTTACTGATTTTTGAATTGGTTCTGGTAGTTTTCTTCTGTCGATTGAGATCTCTTAGAGAGTTCATGTTCATCCTATTACCTGTATATCTTTTGAACCTTATATTGAGGTGTTTGTACTTGCAACTGATTTTGGCTTTATAATAAACCTTTAAAACTTTTCCGTAGTAAGTGGTTCTTTAGAGTTGCGTCAGCTTTTGGGGTTAATTTAGCCTATGTAGGGTTTGCCTTTTACTCAATGACAGTCAATAATCGATCCAAAGGGACTCAAGTGAGATAAGAATTAGGGTGATCAGATAATCGATCAAAAATCTCACGTCCGCAGTTGGTAGCAGAGAAAGATGGTTGGCTTCTTGAGGAAGACGACCTAGGTTAGGTTAAGATTACCCCAAGGCCCCTAGAGATCGACGACCAGAAGAAGAGCTACCTGCCGAAGAAGGTGCTGACGGTGCGAGAGAGAAAAGCAGCAGGGTCGGTCGAGAGTGAGTATAAGGGTCATGCGTTGCCAGATTGCGGTGTTTTGTGTTGTACCTGTGTTGTAATGTCAAGCGGAGTTGAATGCCTGTAGTGTGATTGTGGGACGGTTGTGAGCGCGCGCAACCGGTGAAAATCTTAAGTTCAGGGAAGAGCTTAAGTGGTTCGGGTGTATCGGACATCCAGAGTAATTGTCTACCATTGTGAAGGGGGTCATGAGGTACCATTGATCGCCCGTAGGACCGTGATAGGGGGAACGTAAGAGTGAGTGTATGAGTAACGGACGCTGGTCGGACGTTTACTGTGTGTAAGTAACCTATCAGTTAAGGCGATCGTCTGAACGTTTACGAAAGACGCTTCGTCAGTTGAGGTGACAATTACAGTTAGACTGTGTACGTACAGTCAAGAAAAGTGATCGCTTGGTCGGAAGTAGTCATTTTTCGGTGTATGAATGAGACGCATGCAAGACCGGGAGACGAGCTGAGAAAGGAGGGGAACTGCTGCAAAGGGGACGAGTGACGTCAGAGCGAGCCGCGCTGGGATAGGCTGGTTGGTGTAGAGCCGCGCTGGGATAGGCTGGTCAGCGAGAACCGCGCTGGGATAGGCTGGTCAGCGAGAGCCGCGCAGGGATTGGTGGTTCGCCATCGGGAAGTAAACAAGGAAGTGAATTAAGGAAAATCGTAGATTCTTGAAAATGAAGTGTTTTAAATGTCTAAGGGCGATCTTTAAGAGAGACAGAGGGAACTCATATGCTGGGGAAGAGGCCCCGCCAGAGGGTACACCAGCTCATTATATGGCTGTGAATGTTGGGTTACATACTATACTGTGGATCTCCGAGTGGAGCAAGATAACAGAGGGAAATGAGGAACTGACGTTCCCGAGATACTGAACGTTTAGGTTAGAAGCATTGAACCAGCTGAAAGCAGTAATGCTCGCAACGAGACCTCTACCCAGACCAACACAGTTTGAAGCCCTCAATGCATGGTTCAGGGCGGCGTACGACCGGAGCCTGAACAGGCGCCAAGAAAGAGTGAAACGATCGGTAAGAGCAGTGCAGGATGCCAAATGGGATGAAGAAGCTAAAAAGTGGAGAGTGCAGAGAATAGAAGCAGATAAACTGTACCCAGTGATGGAAGTCACAGGAGAAAAGAAGCCTCCAGTGGAGGATGATGAGAGCGAGACAGAAGACAGTCTGATAAATAGGTTATTGTTGGACAGACCACCTCCGTACAAGAGAGAGGCCGAACGTCCCGAGCCCCACAAGGGGGACGGGGCAGGAAAAGGGGAATATAGACCGCTCCCCATAACAGATTGGGAACCCAACAAAGGCGAGGAAATACCTCAACCTAGTCCAGTACAGAGAGTGGTCGGAAGGTTTGTGGTACAAAAAGTGCCGGAAACAGAGTGTGCAAGGTCGTACCAACTGCCGGACGCTCTACAAGTACCTGTTACCATAGGTCCTGTAGTGTCGATCTACAACCCAGAGAGAGCACGAGAGGAGGAACAGGCACGATTGGACAGGGAAAGAGCAGAGATGGAAAGCAGGAACAATACGATTAATTCACAAAGGCAGTTGCTAGGACCAAGAGGTCGGAGTACCCCATTGGATTCAGTAGCGGATCCTTTAATAGAGCAAGGGGATCAGAGAGGACTGATGGATCTGAGGGGACCACGACCGAAATCCTTTAAGGAGTTAAGGGAGTACTTGAAAGAATGGGATGCTGCCGTAGAGACTCAGAATAACAGAATAGAAACGGAAGCTGAATGGAGAGGCCGAGATAACAGAATCCTCTCTCACTGCGGAGCTGGCGAAAGCAGTCCAGAGTGGGACGGAAAGAGTCAGGAAAGCAAAGGAGATACCCGCCATACCACTGGTGGCAATAGACAAATGCATGAAGACAGAAGTACAGGATGTGGGGGGGTGCCTCGCCCCATCCTCAGTGAGGGAGATCGAAGGACACAGGAGTACAGGGACAGCTACAGGTGCACTCACCACACACCGGGTGAAAATGTACAACATTGGAGTCGCGGGAGTATGGAGAGTCGCGAGGGGTCTCACCATGCGTCCAGTGATCACGGACTGGATCGCGGGAACATGGAGAGCTGTGAGGGACCTTATCATTTACTGAGTGACACCAGACAGCAAGGGAATTGCGAAGGCGTAGAAAATAGTGGGGGATCCTATCATGTGTCTAGAGAGGCAGAACAGAAGAGACAGAATGGGGTGGTGGGGAATAGAGCATTGTTCCACCATACACCTAGGGAAGATGGAAGAGCATGGGATTTAGAAAGATGGGAACAAGGGAGGACTCCTCATAGCTCACCTGAGCCTAGGCGTAGGACTCGAAGTTGGGACGGGAGGAATGTAAATGGACCATCTAGGAGTGAGGTACTGAGAGCTGAGGTAAAGGCAAAAAGACTCGATGTAACCAGTTTAAAATCAGATCTAGATGAGATAATAGATGGCACATTGCCAATGGAGAGAATCGACCTGTATGAACAAGATGAGGTACTGTTTATGGCAAAAGATGTTACTCGGAAGGCGAGGTCAGTACATGAAAGACTATCTGAATTGGCAAACAGGTACATGATAGACTTATCAAGAACTAAAGCATTACAGGGTAACCATAGGCTGCATTGCACGGATCAGGACTTAGACGAAAGGAGGACGATTGGGTTGAAAATACACATAAAAGAACTGATCTTGGGTATAAGAACGTGGAGGGATTTGGATAAATGGGAGGAAAGATGGTCCAAGAGAGGGACCGTCAGAAGGAGCACAATTGGGATGTCCCCAGAGGGAGGGCCACCACGAATGGAAGCTATGTGCATGTGCCCTGGAGTAGGGGGGACTTAGCGGCATTTACAAATTCTTTTCCTAAGCTGAGGGAGAACCCCGTGGAATGGTATAAGCAGGTAGAGAGGTTCGTAAAGATATCCAAAGTACTGTGGGTTGACTTGAACACCCTGTTTGACATTGTAGTACCAGGGGATTTGTGGACGGCATGCAAGGTTAGCGTTGAATGGCCAACATCTGAACCGGATAGGGACGCCCAGACAAACGGGCCATCAGAGAAAGTCATGGAGAAGTACGAGAGGGTAATGGCATGGCTGAAAGATAAAGTGCCGTTGCAGGACATAGACTGGGTTAAGATAGATCAAACCACCCAAGAACCTAAAGAGACTGTCCATGAGTATTATGAGAGATTGCTGAAAGCGTTCAAACAGTACAGTGGGCTGGATGTAATGGATCCTAGAGACATAGGACAGTTTGTGTCAAAGTTCGTTCTGGGATTGAGACCTGACATCAGTTTAATGATCCAGCAGCATTTAATTTGTTGGCAAAACAAAGCATTAGATGAAATTTTGAGATATGCAAGGTACTGCAGTGATGAGATAGACTCCAAGGCAAAGAAACTTAAGGAGAAACTGATGTTGGTACAGATGCAGTCGGCTGAAAAAGGTGGACAGCGACAAGAGGGAACAGGAACACTAGGAAAGAAGCAGAATAATCAGAGTAAAGACCATGAGGAAAAACAGAAACCTAGGGTAGATATTGCGACACTGAAGAAGACGACTAGGTGTCACCAGTGTAACGAGGTGGGGCATTGGAAACGCGAGTGCCCCTATAATATCGAGACTGGAGAATTAGAACCAGAGGAGGATGAGGTCCAGAGCAGTCTGGTGAAGGGAACAGCGATACAGAAGGGAAAGTTTATCAAAGGGGGGACCCCGACTCCTCGAGCCCAGTTCCCTCAACCACCCCGAATTGCGACCGGGGGAAAGACCTATAGACAACTGCCACTGTTCGTAGGAGGAGAGGAATGCTACTACGTTGATCCCCTTACGGGACAGCGAGTGAATAGAGAGGAAGATTGTACCCTCGGGGCAGCCTTAGAGGTAGACCAGAGGGGACCATACGTGGAGGCTGAAGTAGCAGGGTGTCCTACGACCTTTTTGGTGGACACGGGGGCCACTCGATCCACTCTGAGATCAGCAGTAGTCCCAGGTCTGCCAATGTCAGGAGAAACAATCCAAGTAGTAGGAGTCGCAAATAGGAGGATGACGAATCCTCTGACAGAACCAGTGTCGGTGAAAATAGGGAAATACAGTGATGAGCACCAGTTTGTAGTTTGCGACTCTAGCCCTGTATGTCTGTTAGGAAGGGACTTATTATGCAAACTGAACTGTACGATATATTGCACACCTCAAGGAGTAGAAGTACAGACTAACGATGATGATGCTGATTTTAAGGTTGCAAACTCACAGGTGTGCGTGGAGCTATACCCTACCTTGAAGGTGGAGGAGCTTCCATGGGACTTGAGAGGTGCGGTGTCATCTGAGGTGTGGGATTTCACTGGGGAAGAAATAGGACTGATCAAAGGGGTAGAGCCAGTAAAGATCATGGTAAAACCAAATGCTGAGTATCCAAGAACACCCCAATACAAGTTGACCCCGGAGACGATTGCAGGAATAAAGCCTGTGATCGAATCCATGATTAAGCAGGGAATACTGAAGGAAATCATGGGTAGCCCATGTAACTCCCCGATTATGGGTTTGCAGAAGCCTAGTGGGAAATACAGAATAGTGCAGGACCTTCGAAAGATTAATAACATAGTTGTTTCGTGTTGTCCAGTGGTACCGAATCCATCAGTGATACTGTTTCAGATACCATTCCAAGCTGAGTGGTTCACAGTGATAGATCTTTGCCAGGCCTTCTTTTCAATCCCCTTAGATGAGGATAGCCAATATCTTTTCGCTTTTAAGCTGGAAAATCGCGTTTTAACGTGGTGTCGTATCCCACAGGGGTATACAGAAAGCCCATCGATTTTTAACCAGCTGCTGAAGAAAAATCTTGAAAGTCTAGTACTGCCAATGAACTCGGTTCTGGTCCAGTACATAGACGACCTACTTGTTGCGTCAGAAACTGAGGAAGCTTGAAAAATAGACACCATCACCTTACTGAATCACTTGGCTGAGAACGGACACAAGGTGTCTCCAAGCAAATTGCAGTACTGTTTGACAGAAGTGCAGTACTTGGGTCACAGGATTGAAAAGGGAAAACGGAAGGTGTCACCAGACAGAATAGAGGCGATCATGAAAATGAATTCGCCCACAACACAAAGAGAAGTCAGGATGTTCCTAGGAATGGTTGGTTATTGCCGGCAGTGGATAGCTAACTTTTCACTGAAGGCAAAACCTTTACAAAGGCTGACGCACAAGGGGGTGAGTGATCCGGTACCATGGGACAAGGAATGTTTGATGGCGTTCTTGCAGCTGAGGGAGGACTTGTGTCGTGCCCCGGCTCTAGGGATGCCAGACTATGAGAAACCATTCTTACTTTACTGTTGTGAAAGGGAAGGTTGTGCGTTGTCAGTTTTGGCCCAGATACATGGAAATGCCCGTAGACCAGTTGCATACTTCTCGGCTACCTTAGACCCAGTAGCCGCAGCGTTGCCCGGATGTCTAAAATCCGTTGCTGCAACGGGTGTCAGCATTGAGAGGTGTGAAAATATAGTTATGGGACACCAGTTAGTGGTGTATGTACCGCATTCTGTTGAACTGTTGATGACCAGGACCAAGACACAGCATCTGACAAATAGCAGGCTCACGCGCTATGAGCAAGTCATTTTGGCTGCCGAGAACGTGACCCTCAAGAGATGCTCTGTTTTGAATCCTGCCACTTTGATGCCACTTCCAAATGACATTGATGATGATGTATGTACAGATCATGACTGCCTTGATGTGACTGAACTATGCACCAAACCAAGACCAGATATCGTAGATGAGCCATTGACCGACCCCGATGAAATATTCTTTGTTGATGGCTCATGCGTAAGAGACGATATTGGTCAGCTGAGAGCAGCTTATGCCGTTTGCACTATTACCGGAGTTGTGGAAGCCGCCTGCCTGGAAGGAGTACACTCCGCTCAGGTAGCTGAAATCATTGCCTTGACACGCGCCTGGTTAGCAGGTAACAAAATTCGAGTCACCATTTACACCGATAGCCAGTATGGTTTCGGGGTAGTTCATGACTATGGGCAGTTATGGTCTCAAAGAGGTTACATGACCTCTTCAGGTTCTCCTATTCGAAATGGAGAATTTGTTCGACTATTGTTGGAAGCACTACAAGGTCCGGCAGCAATTGCCGTTGTCAAATGCACAGCTCACACCAGAAATACCGATTTTGTGTCGCAAGGCAATAGGTATGCCGACGAAGTTGCACGCTATTGTGCAGAACAAGGATATTCCTTTACAGAGGTAGAAGTGAGTGGTATTCAGGAAAGGACCGAGTTAACCATGTTGTTGGAAACTGTAGACACTTGGGATGAGTTGAAATGTATACAAGAGAATGCACCTGATTTTGAGAAAAAAGCATGGGAAACAGCAGGTTGCACTAACAGTGAAATGGACTTTTGGATCTCCGCAGATTGGGGAGCAGTGTTACCAAACGAACTAGTTAGTCCAATGGCAAGGAGAATACATGGACCAACACACATAGGTAAAGATGCTATGGTGAGGGTATTCAGGCAAACCTGGTACAACCCAAAGTTTAGAGTAGCGGCAGAAGCAGTATGTCAACGTTGTGTGATCTGTCAACAACTGAATGTAGGAAAAAGAACACCAGTCACATTGAGTCACATAGGGAGGTCTGGGGGACCATTCAATAGAATGCAGTTAGACTTTATTGAAATGCCAAAGTGCAATCGCCTCAGATACGTCCTAGTGATTGTCTGCATTTTTTCCAGATGGGTTGAGGCTTACCCCACACGCAGGTGTGACACACTTACAGTAGCAAAGTTATTGCTTAGAGAACTGATACCGCGCTTCGGGGTGCCAGCCTCTTTGGAATCAGATAGGGGAACACATTTCAACAGCAAAATTGTGAAGATGCTTTGTTCAGCCCTAAGTATAGATCAGAAGCTGCACTGTAGCTATCGACCAGAAGCCTCAGGGATCGTGGAACAAATCAACAGCACTATTAAGTCCCGACTTGCCAAAGTTTGTTCGTCGACATCCTTGAGCTGGCCCGATGCACTTCCACTGTTCCTTATGAGCATACGTAGCACACCAGACAGAAGGACAGATCTCTCTCCACATGAGGTGTTAATGGGGAGGGCTATGAGACTGCCATCAGTTCCAACTACAGCACTGTTGAACATCACAGATGATTTAATCCTGGACTATTGTAAGGGACTCTCTGACGCCATTCATTCTGTGTCCCTTCAGGTGCAGGCCGCTGAAGTTCCATCGTCTCAAGATTTGTGCCACGACCTGTGCTCTTGGGGACTGGGTCGTGGTGAAGAAGCACGCAAGGAAGAACTGCCTAGACGTGCGCTGACGTGGACCTTTCCAAGTCATATTGATAACAAACACTGCAGTGAAGTGTGGAGGCTTGCCCAACTGGATCCACGCCTCACACATCCGAAGAGTTCCAGCACCTCCGGAAGAAACAGCTCCTCCCTCGGATGAAAATCCAGCTGAGAATGAAGAATCCGCGGAGAGGACAAGTCAAGCTGTAGAGGTGTCAGAGGAGACTGAGAGCGTGTCTGACCAGGCCGAGGACAGTCAATACACCAGCGAAACTGAAGTCGCCTCAGAGGGAGAAAGTAGCTGGGAGTACGAATCAGACACTGATCAAGCTGCAAGTGGTCAAGAGTCGAGTGCAAGAACAAGGAGCCGGAGGGCAAGGAGTGGAGAAGCTAGCTGGCCGGAAAGAAGGAGAAGGCCAAGCCTGAGAGCGAATCCAGAGAGAACTCTTGTTCCAATTTCTGAAGACTCAGACCTAGACGAAGGTGCAGCGGACTCAGACTCTGAGGGTCCAAGAAGATCAAGGAGGGTACGTGTGCCCTGCAGAAGATACGCCACCCCTGAGTGGACCTACTTGGCGGCAGATGTCTTGGGGACAGAGATCCGGGAGGGTGAGGGAAGTGCAGGTGACCAACCTCGATCCAATTGTAATGGTGGAAGTACGGCTGTTGACACCTGGAATCGAAACTGAAGGGTTGCTAACGTTCACACTCCCCGTCCCTCTGTATTTAAGCCGGATCAAAGACTTGGTGCTGAACAGATTAGAATTTCCAACCTTGGGTCATCCAGTACCAGAGCACGAGGAAACCATTCTTCGTTTAGAATTGTTGGAATATGCCATTAGAGCCGCTGGTACCAGAATCATCGTAGATACCTAAAGACTTTGTAAATAAACCAGAAAGAAAGAAGATAACCTAGCGCCTAGTGGAAGAAGAAGAAAATTAGGGACATTTCATTTAGTGGACGGAGAAGGGCTAGGGTTGTCTGTCATTGAAATTAAAGAGACTGAATTGCAAAGAGACTTTGTCATCTTCCGAGTGTGGTTAACAGACTGAGAAAGCGAAATGAAAGCAGAGTGAAGAAGGCCGGTGGTTCGAATCGAAAGGCAAAATGCATAGTAGGCACACTTATAGCAGTAGTGATTTCCCTTATAGTCATAGTAGTCACTGTATCATACATAGTGGGACATGCAAGTGTAACAGAGACAATGGATGTAAAGCCTGTAACGACTTTGAAACCTGCTCTTGCTGGAAAGAAAGAGGAGAACAATGTAATTCAGGAAAAGGCGTTACTGGCAGCTGAGGCCCGTAGGTTACACGTAGATGAGTCGCAGGGAAACTTCAGGACCAACGCTTATGCCAAACTATTATATGAATATATTGACGTCATGGAGGCCAAGGATTGCTATGTCTGCATGCAATTGCCAGCTTCCGTAGACGAAGGCATTCGTTATCATCATCTTCCATTGACATATGGGATTACATGTAGTTTATTGCTTAGTATATTTTATGGACGAGATGGGTTTGAGTACTATTTTTCAAATTATGATTCAGTGTTACCAGAAGTCCCGAACTATAAACAGATGAATAAGTGGGACTATTACAAGAAGGAAGATAGATTGGCGAAATTCTTCCTTCCCTGGGATCCTTTAGATACTTCATATGCACGCCGAAATAATCTGACTTGCAAGGTGTCAGAGATTGAGAAAAAGTTTATTGGACAAGTTGATGACCGTTACAGAAGGCAAAAGATTTTGAAAATGTCAGGACAGTGGAAAACAGATTGGACCGAGGAGGAAAAGGCACACAAAAAGAAGGGTAGTAATGGTCCAATAGCTTTAGATCGAACACAGAAAGGAAAGTTATGTCTAACCAGAAGCAAAACTTATTATGAAAGTGTGTTTGTAGGTGAAGTTAGTTGTGAACATGCTTTTCGATTAGAATATTATACAAAAGATTTCTTAAAAGGGATGCAAGTGATTCCTAATGAATATTTTGTATGTGGAAGAAATGCCTACGTGAAACTGCCTGACAATTGGTACGGTTCATGTTATTTGGCAATTGTCTTCCCCAAAATATATCATGCAAAGGATATAGAGATCATAGAGGGAAAAGCTTCAGCAAGGGGGAAAAGAGATGTAGGAGATGCTGAAGTAGTTGGAGACGTATTTGGCGCCATGTTTCCTCTTTTAGGATTGATACTTAATGATGTCAAGATTAGGAGACTGGCTACAGTTGTAGACAGATTGTCTGCCAGTACTGCAAGATCACTAATGCTGGTAGAAGGGGAGATGCAATCGATAAGGGCAATGGTCCTTCAGAACCGTCTTGCTTTAGACGTTCTGCTAGCAAAAGAGGGCGGAGTCTGTAAGGCTTTGAAGGTCCAGGAATGTTGCACTTACATTCCAGACAATTCAAAACCTCTTGAGAAGGCTATACAGAATATTACTAAGATACACCAAGAAATTGAGGACATAACAAGGGTAAATGCCTGGGAAAAAGTAGGTCATGGGATGGGTAAAGTTGGAGGTTGGTTTGCCAATCTCGGGAAGAGTTTTGTTTGGTATATTCTGAAGCCTATCTTCATAATTGTAATTTGCATAATCATATTGTGGGGTTTAGTAAGACTGTACAAGTGGTATAGGTCAAACAGATTGCAAAGGTCTATGAGAGAACAGGAGCGGAGATTAGCTGCTATGCAAGATCATCAGTATAGGAGTCTGAGAGCTCTAGAAACGATAAAAAGAGGGAGCCTTGCAACAAGTTCTGTGTGACACATTCAAATTGATGTACTAGTGATGACTCCTAGAGGTCATCAAAGGGGGGAACTGAGAGAGCGCAATTTGAATGAAACGTATGTATACGCCATATGTACAAGCCCGTGGCGTAAAGTTAGCTAAAGTAACTAGAGAAATGAAGAAATATATCCGTATTTACTCACGAGTTTTATTAGAAATAGAGAGCCCCTATAGAGTATGGGCTAAAATAGAAATGTGTGGAAATGCTTAGAAATGTTAAATGCGTTAATCAGGTTCCATGTTATGTAGCTGCTAAATGAAGAAGGATGTAAAATGTAAAATGAAGAAACGTGCAGACCACATGGCACTGTGTAAGAACGAAATGTACCATTGCATCTTTCATGTAGCATGGATTCAATATTATCCAATGATTTTGCTTACATATATGTTAAAAGCTGTATTTTATATGAGTGTTTTTATAATAAGAGTGGTGTGTTAGCATATTATTTTAAGCTAAGAAATAAGGGTTCACAGAGTGCAGACTACTGCACATAATTTAGTAGGCCAGGAGAGATAAAGGGTCGTCTTTGATCTGCACGTGTGAGCTAAAAGTCAAGCCTCGTTAAAATAAATTGCCAATGCTGGTTGACGTTTTACGGCCTAGTCCGATAAGGGGAGCCTGGAATTTGGGGCCCTGCTTCGAAGTGTCTGTTTGCAGGTGCGAGGGGGGTACCAATCAAAAGCTTGATGAATAGAGCTCTGTTTGAGGAGATAGGCTCGGGTCTGGAGGAGTCTACTGGAATGTCATGTGGGTACCGGCACGCTGGAGACGGAGCCTGGGAAGCAAGGTCAACTTAACAGACGATCCAAAGAAACAAAACTATGGAAAAAAACAGAAACGAGACCACGTGAATTGTGTACGTGGTGGGCGTCTCAAAGGGGCGTTCCACCCATACTGTGATTTTGTATTAGGGACAGCACCCTGGGGAGGAGGTAGAGCAGATGGCCTGAGGACCCTTAGAGAGCGGATGGGTAGGCAGAAAGGGTACTGCTACACGATATAGGTTTCCATCTGAGACTAAGAGATAGGTTGAACTTCTTTGGAAGTCCAACGGCTGACACCTTTTTAGGTAAAGAACTTGCTAAGTAGGGATGTCATCTAGTCTAGTGTAGGGTCAGTTTAACCTGATTTGTTTCTCTTCTGTAAATGACGCTTAAGATTCATCTTGTGTCAATGATATTCAACTTACTGATTTTTGAATTGGTTCTGGTAGTTTTCTTCTGTCGATTGAGATCTCTTAGAGAGTTCATGTTCATCCTATTACCTGTATATCTTTTGAACTTTATATTGAGGTGTTTGTACTTGCAACTGATTTTGGCTTTATAATAAACCTTTAAAACTTTTCCGTAGTAAGTGGTTCTTTAGAGTTGCGTCAGCTTTTGGGGTTAATTTAGCCTATGTAGGGTTTGCCTTTTACTCAATGACAGTCAATAATCGATCCAAAGGGACTCAAGTGAGATAAGAATTAGGGTGATCAGATAATCGATCAAAAATCTCACGTCCGCAGATGCAAAGCTGGGCGTTGTTGTCAAGGACGCCAAATCAGCAGAACATGCAATAGCGTGTCTTTGCTGATAGGGCGATGAAATTATCGCCGCTTTTCAGACGAAAACGGCCGCAAAAGCGGCGATAATTTCAAATCGCCTGCCCTGCTAATATGCCCCAAAATGATTTGCGTACTAGGAAGAGGAGTTCGTGCCCTTCTGTTTTGACCTTACCGAGAAGGAGGAGGAGGAGGGGTGCACAAGTTGTGCTCGATATATATATTAACGGCGCAAGACGGAACGTGTGTCTTCTGTGAGCGACATTCCAGTCCTGCAGCAGTCTCCGTATGTTGCAGTAACCCACGGGGGCAAGAAATCTTTTGGGGACTTTGGCAGCCGCAATTCACTTTAAGATTTTGAACTTTACACACAAGAACTCTTTGTACCAGCATGCACCATCCACCAGTTGGAACTTAGGATGCTGGGTACAAAAGAAGCAGTATTCTGCCTGTCCTCATTGCCAGCACCTGTGAACAAGGGCGCAAGGACGCTTGAAACGCGTAAGGATATGCTGGGCTTATAAACTCTGTGCGCACGATGTCTGTTCAGCAGGGCTGCTTCGCAGAATGAAGTACGGCATAACGCAAGAGGCTCTCCAAGTTGGGTGTTCTTTTTTGTGGATTAAAATTGCGGCCTACCCAGGTCGCGGAGAGCCCTACCGCGGACGAGCGGGTCCGGGCGCAAGCATTTAACGGCGCAAGACGGAACGTGTGTCTTCTGTGAACGACATTCCAGCCCTGCAGCAGCCTCCGTATGTTGCAGTAACCCATTGGGGCAAGAAATCTTTTGGGGACTTTGGCGGCCGCAATTCACTTTAAGATTTTGAACTTTACACACAAGAACTCTTTGTACCAGCATGCACCATCCAGCAGTTGGAACTAACTTAGGATGCTGGGTACAAAAGAAGCGGTATTCTGCCTGTCCTCATTGCCAGCACCTGTGAACAAGGGCGCAAGGACGCTTGAAACGCGTAAGGATATGCTGGGCTTATGAACTCTGCACACAATGTCTGTTCAGTAGGGCTGCTTCGCAGAATGAAGTACGGCATAACGCAAGAGGCTCTCCCAGTTGGGTGTTCTTTTAGTGGATTAAAATTGCGGCGTATCCAGGTCGCGGAGAGCCCTACCGCGGATGAGCGGGTCCAGGCGCAAGCATTTAACGGCGCAAGAAGGAACATGTGTCTTCTGTGAACGACATTCCAGCCCTGCAGTAGCCTCCGTATGTTGCAGTAATCCACTGGGGCAAGAAATCTTTTGGGGACTTTGGCGCCGCAATTCACTTTAAGATTTTGAACTTTACACACAAGAACTGTTTGTACCAGCATGCACCATCCACCAGTTGGAACTTAGGATGCTGGGTACAAAAGAAGCGGTATTCTGCCTGTCCTCATTGCCAGCACCTGTGAACAAGGGCGCAAGGACGCTTGAAACGCGTAAGGATATGCTGGGCTTATGAACTCTGTGCGCACAATGTCTGTTCAGCAGGGCTGCTTCGCAGAATGAAGTCATAACGCAAGGGGCTCTCCAAGTTGGGTGTTCTTTTTGTGGATATATATATAGATAGATAGATAGATAGATAGATAGATAGATAGATAGATAGATAGATAGATAGATAGATAGATAGATAGATAGATAGATATTTATTTTATTATTAATGCAGCCCCTGATGTTTATATCAGGGGCTGAAATATGAAAAAAACATCAGTTTTTAAATGTGAACGGAAGTCTGTTCTCCCTCGCATCTCTGCTTACCCAGCCCTTTTACTATGATTCGCAAACCTGATATCCTTTTTAGAATATAAATGGAGCAGGAGTCTTTACATTTCGAGGCGTGGTGAATTAGTACATCTATTGCAGCGCACATATATTTTAAGGTCAGAAACCAGTCACTGGGCTTACACGTTTACACGTTGACTAATTTATAAACTGAAAATTAAACATCAGGCCCATTGTGGATGATCAATTCGAAGCTAGTGTTTTTTTATTAGCGTCCATGTTATGGATCAGTGACATTTCTGGTCAATATGCTATCAGCAAGATCCAATAAAAACAATCTCCAGGTGCCCTTAAAGGCAAATAACAAGAAGCTTAAAATATAGCTTTTTTAAAGGATGGGGACAGGCTTTGTAAACTGGAGTAATGTACGGAGAATTGAGCCGCAGAAGAGTGGAGTGGTATAAATAGAAACAACTCATTTACAGCAGGAAATCTTTCAACTATAATGCCTGTTGTCATGGAAACAACTTCTTCTTTCAGCACACGTCCTTTCTCTCGTGATCCTAGTGAGACGGCATTCTGCGAAGGGTGCTGCATAAAGAGGGCCTGGTTCTCAACCCAAAATCAGCCGGCTTAAAGGTTACTGTGCTAAAAAGACGAATGTGTTGCGCCATTAAGGTCCAGCCTAATTTATTCTAAATATTGTAACGCTTCCAATCGAAATTTCATGTTCGCGCGTATTAACCCTATCCTATTTCCATGTAATAGATCTGTAATAATGGTATCAGCTTTTAAACCTTGATGATGAAGCCCGTTCTCCACTTCTACTGTACTAGGTGTGCGGTGTGCACTCAGGTGTATTTTTTATTAATTCAATGCATCGCGTAGAGAAATCTTTCTACAGCTGCCTGGTTGCTCATCCCTGTTACCCATTGGTCCACAACACGAGTGGTTCTGCAACAGCAGCCACTGAGAAAGATGGTGTGCTGCATTAAGTTTGACGATTCTGCCCCTCCTCGCCCCTAAATGACGCCTGCCACCACAGTGATTTGTGCAAATATGGATCCTCAGTTCTAAGGGATAGGTTTTAGAAATGTCAGAGCTCCTCTAAACACCCATCTCCGGCATTTGAGTGAAGCCTTTGCATTAGGCGAAGCACCCTTGAGCTGGGTGGAGTTCTGTCAGTGCATGGGTGCAACATTTTTCCCTGGAGTACTTGCAAAAGTTAAGTTAATGGCATTGTGTGGGAGGATGAAGAGGCAATGGGTATAGAGACGCTGTTCTATGCTGTCCAGTCCACCCGCCTGTTGGTCTGTGGCTACTTGTCCCGTGTCCATCACCTCTTGGTCTTTGGCCATAAGTTCTGTGTCCACCACCTCTTGGACTTTGGCCCCATGTTCTGTGTCCACCACCTCTTGGTCTTTGGTCACATGTCCCGTGTCCACCACCTCTTGGTCTTTGGCCACCTGTCCCGTGTCCACCACCTCTTGGTCTTTGGACCCATGTCCCATGTCCACCAACTCTTGGTCTTTGGTCACATGTCCCGTGTCCACCACCTCTTGGTCTTTGGCCACCTGTCCCGTGTCCACCACCTCTTGGTCTTTGGACCCATGTCCCATGTCCGCCAACTCTTGGTCTTTGGTCACCTGTCCCATGTCCACCACCTCTTAGGCTTTTGCCACCTGCCCTGTGTCCACCACCTCTTGGTCTTTGGCCACCTGCCCTGTGTCCACCACCTCTTGGTCTTTGGTTGATTATTTTATGCAATATGAAGAGAGAGAGAGAGAGAGAGAGAGAGAGAGGAGAGAGAGAGAGAGGGAGAGAGAGAGAGAGAGAGAGAGATAGAGAGAGAGGAGAGAGCATGTATTGTATTGTATTGTATTGTAATTGCATTTATATAGCGCTTACTACCCCTGACGAGGCGTCAAAGCGCTTTTACTGCGAGAAGCACGCTACTTCTGGACCCATAGAGGATTAGTGTTGAATTAGTATAGTGAAACATGCAAGTGCATTTTAAGTGGTGGATAGGTTAGTCAGTTATTTGGATTTGGAATTATAGCGGAAGGATAGAGGAGGAAAAGGTTTGTGTGTGTGTGAGCCAGATCCAGATTTAGACATAGAACATATTTCTGTTTGCCAGCTTTACTCATACCACATGGCATCGACTGACTGATTGCCGCTTCTTGAAAAAACCCTTTTGTAGAACAATCTTGAATTGTATGTATCTGTTTTCTTCCAATGGCATCTTCCAAGTCGCAACAGACCATATGGAGGCTGTCTCTATGGCCCCTACGCAGTCAGTGACACATGCTTCTCATGAGCCATTTACAAACAGTCTGTTCCCAGCGCTGCCCGGGTTTCTGGCAGCCTTTACACATTTGAAACCGATTACAGGCCAGATATGTAAACGCCATGAGTCACCCACTTGGCAGGAGTCACTCGTCTGAATAGCTGAGCCCGGGAATGCTGATGCGTGGTTCTGGCTGAGTGACTTGTCAATCAAACATCAGATGGGACTCTGACTCTGATATTCCACAAGTCAGCATAAATGCTTTCATTTGAAGCCATCATAAGCTAGAAAGGAAAATCAGAATACCAATACAAAACGTGTGATCACTGATATGGTTACCGGGACAACTCATGGTAATTACTGGTAATGTTGACACTAGGTAAAATGCAGCGCAGAGTAACTCAAGAACGACACAGAAATTAACAGCAGGCTTTTCCTCATCATTTCAACAAATCCTCCACGGACACCAGTAGTTCCTTGCAATTATGGTGTTACTTCTGCAAAACATTACTACTGAATTCCAATTCAAAGTTTATTGTTTGATTACTAAAAACCATAACAAAATGTTAAAACCATATAGCTCATGTGTACACAGAACAAAGTTTAAAAAAAAAGAACCCAAGTTAATACAAAGACAGTGCAATAATCATACTTTAAAATGGGTAATGATTAAAAATATCCAGAAATTGAGATTGCTGCCTGTATAGTACAAGGTTTTGGGGAACAAAACAGTCACAGCATAGCTTTAAAAGTCTACAAGGGAGATGAGTGAACATGACAATACATTTCAGAGCTGAAAACAATGTTCAGGTGGGCCACGTTGGTTAAGTCGGAGATCGCTAAATTGTCTTAATGCGATATGGTGGCGTGGCCAACCGGCAGAAGATTTGCTGTCATGTCTTTCCCAAGCGATTTAGCTGTTCTACTGACAAATTTAGTGAACCAGATGTTTAACTTTGTGTTTTCTGGGTTCAAAGCAGCTATTATGGCCTGATGACAAGTGGGGGTACCTAGTTTGTTCCACTCCTCCTGCAATAAAATCCTTCTGTCGTTAAGAAAAGCGGGGCATGTACAGACTATGTGCTCCATGCTTTCGGAGTGGTAGCCGCACTCCCTGCATTTGATGCTGACACAGGGGCGCTGCCATTCACCCAACCTTAGGGTCATAAACTTAAGCTTCCAGAAAAATGAAAATGTGCTTGATAAGTACGATGACCAACCCCCGGTTTGAGATCAAAGATAACAGCCCAGGCATGTTTGCTTCTAGATAGTTTTGCCCTGTCGGAATGAAAAGACCAGAGTCTGAGACTTCGCTTAGTTACGATCTTTAATGACTGTTGTGAAGGGTTTGCACCCCAGTATTCTGTGACTCCGAGTAGCTGTGTGGAGTGGGCCAGGTGATGCCGATGTTTTTGACTAGATGTGCTGGTCGATATTTCATTCCAAAGTTTGGCCTCCAGACGGCCTTTCTGGAAGTTATACAGTCCGTTACAGAGCTTAATAAATGCTCCTGCCTCGACGCCGTTATGATCTAGTAGGCCGAGTTCTAATCTTACTTGAGCTGGGGATAAAGGCCCTGGCAGGCGCCAAGCTCGTTTAAAAATTCTGGTGGTTAATTTGTTTATTAGGATGCTTGTTGCGCCCATCATAATCTCCTGTCCATATGATAGAGAGCTGGTGATCTTAGCCTTAATCACCTTGACTGCTACACCAAGTAACTGCTTTGAGAGTTTTGCAGAGGCGACCTCTAGCGACAGTGCTTTGGCCTTGACAGCCTCTTTTTGCTTGGTGAAGGAGCCTCTGGAGTGAAGGAAAATTCCCAGATATTTGTAGTGTAGGACGGTATTGATGATTTTACTGTTGAAGAACCACCCTCCTTTCTGCTGCTTCCGTTTGCCTTGTTTATTGTGTAGGGGAGTAGTTCATCGAGTAGCCTTTGGAGGCCTACCTTTGTATGGCTAAATAGCACAAGGTCATCAGCGTATGAAAGGTTGCTGATGCGGGTTCCATCTAGTTGAGGCGCGTGGAAATTAACCTTGTTAAATGTGGAAGAAAGGTCCGAGATGAACAGGCTAAAAAGAAACGGGAGCCAACATGCAGCGCTTGCTGTTTGGATATTTTTTGAGACATGAGAGCCTTCTCCAATCTATATTCTAATCCAAGTTCGTGAGTGGAGTTGGATTATGGCTGTTAGGAGAGCCGGGGGTATATCCCAGCTCTCTCATTTTTGCCATACGCGGCCCTGTAGCACCCGGTCAAAAGCTGCTTTGAAGTCGATGAAGCAGCAGTAAAATTGGATACGGCGGACTGCTGCCTTCTCCATCAAAACGGTTAGAGTCAGTAGGTTGCTGGATGTGCCTGAGTTGGCCACAAAGCCGGTCTGATTAAAGGAGAGGCACTGTGTTGATTCAACCCAGGCTGATAGCTCTTCCAGTAGAATGCTGGCATAATATTTGGATTCGATATTAAGGAGGGCTATCATTCTATAGTTTTTTGGGTCATTTCTTTTGCCGCTTTTATAGATAGGGCGGATGATAGTACCTTTAAAAGAGTCTGGGATGTTATGGTTGAGCCTGCAATGTAAAAACAGGTGTGCAAGTTGGCCTGAATACAATGTTGCATCTGACGTGAACAAGGCCTGGGGTAGTCCGTTGGGGCCAGGAGCTCAGTCTGACCTGCCTTCCCTGATTATCCAGATGAGGATGTTTCTTAACACTCCTGTGTCGTCAGCGTCTTTAGTGTTGGATCATTTCGTGCCTCCATTCTTTCGAATATGGATTCATCTGGAGCATCTTCAATTGGGACAATAGACCCGGTGTTGCCTGAGCAACAGGCATCAGTGGGTGCTGACCCAAATTTAGATGTTGAATGGGAGCTGGAGTGATCAATCCAGGTAGGATGTTCACTAAAGTGATTGGATAGAACTGAGTCCAATCGTCAGCACTTATATTTTTGCTGCCGTGTCCTCTGCCTCTTAATGGGCCTAATACTACTGTATTTAGTGCAATATTGTAAATTAGGGCTAAAATATGTGAATTAAAAGATAAATATGACTGAACAAAAATTAGAAAATTGCTTGTAAAATTGTTTAAATGATAATAAAAGCAAGCATTGCCTCTCGTACTTCTTACTTAATCGTCCAATCGACCACTTAACTGACACAAAATTACAGTTTTCCATATGCAAACATATTGCGGGTTGGGTAAATGTATCTTGTCCCCAAATACCTCTCATTTTTACTTTAAAAACTTTTTTGCATACGTTCCAATACGCTTATGAAAGTGCTAGGTTTTTCAAGCCCCTAAAATACCCATCCCCTACTATCAGTAACTTTGGGAGTGTGGAAATAGCAATAGAGCTATAGTGTCTTAGGTTTGTTTCTGACCATGGCAATTTGGGATCTTAGGAATGAGTTTTGCATCTAAGCTTTTTTTGTGTGTATCCTCCTTTTTGTTCAAATGATAGAACATTTAGAAGGGCAAAGGTTTTTATGACACTTTCACTCCACTTTACCATTCTTCATTAGGTTCCAGCGAGAACCATTGAGCTGATTTCTGTTTTCTTTTGAATGGGTGGCATTAATATTATCTCACTTGTGATGGAGCTGAATTGGACAGTGGGTAAGTTTACGTCCATAGATGTGGCGAAGCTTGAGAGTCCAGAAGCAGCCTGTGGACAGTTGTTATAGTCCAAAGATCCAAACATTATTAATTTGAACTTAGAAGAGGGCCTGAAGATGCTCTGATGAGGCGACACTGATGGCTTTGTCAAACTGGAGAACTTTGTTGGTGGCACTATGAAAGTCCACAAATGAGTTCTTGATTTGAGTGGGCCTACTACAGTATTGCGTAAGATCAGTTTCATTTATATGGGGGTAAAAAATGTAACGTTGCTATCAGACCCCAGCAGAAGTTAAAATCAGCCAGGAAGTTATTGCTGTATGAGTGGATGAACTAGGTGATATATATGCAGTGCATTACCATATGAATGTCCTTTTTTCACATCCATTTAATCTGGAGGAAAATTAGGGAGAGATTTTGGCCTTAATTACAAGACATTTAAATGCTGAGTTGTTTTGGGTGCTAATAACTCGTTAGATCTACATACTCTTGCGAATCATGGCTATTCTGTCTTTGTGGTTTATCTCGACACCTGATGAAGTAGTCTGGTGGGACAAGGAGATCCATCATCGGTTGAGATGTTGTACTTAGCTTGTTTTTGTAAGAATCATGTGATCTAGGGTAATAAAGTCAATGGTATCTGGCAGTTCAACTAATTGGCCTACTGCAGATCAACAGCAGTGAATGAGACAACATAGGAAAGAGGAAGAGCCCTTAGAGAAGGGGCTGTCTAACTATTCAAGTTTAATTTGATACGGATGTGTAAGGAGAGAAAATAAATGGCGGAAATTGCCTGTGTGAATATATCCAAAAGGTCTGCTCATCATAATTCATAGGCGTTTTAAGCACTTTATCAGCTTTGTTTGGGCACCAATGTGGGTAAAGTTGTAACCTCGGGCAGCATTCGTGGTGCAACCATATGGTTGTTTGTATTTGCAAAAGCATTTTTATTGTGAGTGTTATCAGTGCCATCAAACATATATATATATATATATATATATATATATATATATATATATATATTCAACACAGTGAGGGAACCCATTTAGGAAACTGCCACACACGAACTCCATAAAGAACTCTTTATTTTGCAAGAACCTGCCAGCAGGAATTCAAAGGCGACGGTCTTCAAGGTAAGTCAGCTGCCAAATGCATTTCGAGAGACTAGCTCTCTTCTTCAGTGGCTTGTGCGTCATCTGCCAGGATTCACACTAATTAATTGCACAGTCCCCGCCCCCTAGGCGTTAGCATCTGTGGCGTTTTTATGGGAACTGTAGTCCGAGTCAGGTAGGGATTGTATCCTGGCGAAATGGATCCAAATTTAAAACCCAGTGGAAGAAGGCACATCACGTTCGTCTCCCTGCCCTGCTTCCAGTATCTGCATAGAGTGTTCAAAAGGGCAACCCCTGCAAATGCCCTTAAGCTCGTTCGTGTCCATATGCCCCCTCAAGATGGAGAGCTGGCTCTGTTGCAGCAGCGAGCAGTTTCCACGACCGGGCGGCCGTTTACATTCAACACAGTGAGGGAACCCATTTAGGAAACTGCCACACACGAACTCCATAAAGAACTCTTTATTTTGCAAGAACCTGCCAGCAGGAATTCAAAGGCGACGGTCTTCAAGGTAAGTCAGCTGCCAAATGCATTTCGAGAGACTAGCTCTCTTCTTCAGTGGCTTGTGCGTCATCTGCCAGGATTCACACTAATTAATTGCACAGTCCCCGCCCCCTAGGCGTTAGCATCTGTGGCGTTTTTATGGGAACTGTAGTCCGAGTCAGGTAGGGATTGTATCCTGGCGAAATGGATCCAAATTTAAAACCCAGTGGAAGAAGGCACATCACGTTCGTCTCCCTGCCCTGCTTCCAGTATCTGCATAGAGTGTTCAAAAGGGCAACCCCTGCAAATGCCCTTAAGCTCGTTCGTGTCCATATGCCCCCTCAAGATGGAGAGCTGGCTCTGTTGCAGCAGCGAGCAGTTTCCACGACCGGGCGGCCGTTTACATTCAACACAGTGAGGGAACCCATTTAGGAAACTGCCACACACGAACTCCATAAAGAACTCTTTATTTTGCAAGAACCTGCCAGCAGGAATTCAAAGGCGACGGTCTTCAAGGTAAGTCAGCTGCCAAATGCATTTCGAGAGACTAGCTCTCTTCTTCAGTGGCTTGTGCGTCATCTGCCAGGATTCACACTAATTAATTGCACAGTCCCCGCCCCCTAGGCGTTAGCATCTGTGGCGTTTTTATGGGAACTGTAGTCCGAGTCAGGTAGGGATTGTATCCTGGCGAAATGGATCCAAATTTAAAACCCAGTGGAAGAAGGCACATCACGTTCGTCTCCCTGCCCTGCTTCCAGTATCTGCATAGAGTGTTCAAAAGGGCAACCCCTGCAAATGCCCTTAAGCTCGTTCGTGTCCATATGCCCCCTCAAGATGGAGAGCTGGCTCTGTTGCAGCAGCGAGCAGTTTCCACGACCGGGCGGCCGTTTACATTCAACACAGTGAGGGAACCCATTTAGGAAACTGCCACACACGAACTCCATAAAGAACTCTTTATTTTGCAAGAACCTGCCAGCAGGAATTCAAAGGCGACGGTCTTCAAGGTAAGTCAGCTGCCAAATGCATTTCGAGAGACTAGCTCTCTTCTTCAGTGGCTTGTGCGTCATCTGCCAGGATTCACACTAATTAATTGCACAGTCCCCGCCCCCTAGGCGTTAGCATCTGTGGCGTTTTTATGGGAACTGTAGTCCGAGTCAGGTAGGGATTGTATCCTGGCGAAATGGATCCAAATTTAAAACCCAGTGGAAGAAGGCACATCACGTTCGTCTCCCTGCCCTGCTTCCAGTATCTGCATAGAGTGTTCAAAAGGGCAACCCCTGCAAATGCCCTTAAGCTCGTTCGTGTCCATATGCCCCCTCAAGATGGAGAGCTGGCTCTGTTGCAGCAGCGAGCAGTTTCCACGACCGGGCGGCCGTTTACATTCAACACAGTGAGGGAACCCATTTAGGAAACTGCCACACACGAACTCCATAAAGAACTCTTTATTTTGCAAGAACCTGCCAGCAGCAATTCAAAGGCGACGGTCTTCAAGGTAAGTCAGCTGCAACCCCTGCAAATGCCCTTAGCTCTCTTCTTCTTAAGGGCATTTGCAGGGGTTGCCCTTTTGAACACTCTATGCAGATACTGGAAGCAGGGCAGGGAGACGAACGTGATGTGCCTTCTTCCACTGGGTTTTAAATTTGGATCCATTTCGCCAGGATACAATCCCTACCTGACTCGGACTACAGTTCCCATAAAAACGCCACAGATGCTAACGCCTAGGGGGCGGGGACTGTGCAATTAATTAGTGTGAATCCTGGCAGATGACGCACAAGCCACTGAAGAAGAGAGCTAGTCTCTCGAAATGCATTTGGCAGCTGACTTACCTTGAAGACCGTCGCCTTTGAATTCCTGCTGGCAGGTTCTTGCAAAATAAAGAGTTCTTTATGGAGTTCGTGTGTGGCAGTTTCCTAAATGGGTTCCCTCACTGTGTTGAATGTAAACGGCCGCCCGGTCGTGGAAACTGCTCGCTGCTGCAACAGAGCCAGCTCTCCATCTTGAGGGGGCATATGGACACGAACGAGCTTAAGGGCATTTGCAGGGGTTGCCCTTTTGAACACTCTATGCAGATACTGGAAGCAGGGCAGGGAGACGAACGTGATGTGCCTTCTTCCACTGGGTTTTAAATTTGGATCCATTTCGCCAGGATACAATCCCTACCTGACTCGGACTACAGTTCCCATAAAAACGCCACAGATGCTAACGCCTAGGGGGCGGGGACTGTGCAATTAATTAGTGTGAATCCTGGCAGATGACGCACAAGCCACTGAAGAAGAGAGCTAGTCTCTCGAAATGCATTTGGCAGCTGACTTACCTTGAAGACCGTCGCCTTTGAATTCCTGCTGGCAGGTTCTTGCAAAATAAAGAGTTCTTTATGGAGTTCGTGTGTGGCAGTTTCCTAAATGGGTTCCCTCACTGTGTTGAATGTAAACGGCCGCCCGGTCGTGGAAACTGCTCGCTGCTGCAACAGAGCCAGCTCTCCATCTTGAGGGGGCATATGGACACGAACGAGCTTAAGGGCATTTGCAGGGGTTGCCCTTTTGAACACTCTATGCAGATACTGGAAGCAGGGCAGGGAGACGAACGTGATGTGCCTTCTTCCACTGGGTTTTAAATTTGGATCCATTTCGCCAGGATACAATCCCTACCTGACTCGGACTACAGTTCCCATAAAAACGCCACAGATGCTAACGCCTAGGGGGCGGGGACTGTGCAATTAATTAGTGTGAATCCTGGCAGATGACGCACAAGCCACTGAAGAAGAGAGCTAGTCTCTCGAAATGCATTTGGCAGCTGACTTACCTTGAAGACCGTCGCCTTTGAATTCCTGCTGGCAGGTTCTTGCAAAATAAAGAGTTCTTTATGGAGTTCGTGTGTGGCAGTTTCCTAAATGGGTTCCCTCACTGTGTTGAATGTAAACGGCCGCCCGGTCGTGGAAACTGCTCGCTGCTGCAACAGAGCCAGCTCTCCATCTTGAGGGGGCATATGGACACGAACGAGCTTAAGGGCATTTGCAGGGGTTGCCCTTTTGAACACTCTATGCAGATACTGGAAGCAGGGCAGGGAGACGAACGTGATGTGCCTTCTTCCACTGGGTTTTAAATTTGGATCCATTTCGCCAGGATACAATCCCTACCTGACTCGGACTACAGTTCCCATAAAAACGCCACAGATGCTAACGCCTAGGGGGCGGGGACTGTGCAATTAATTAGTGTGAATCCTGGCAGATGACGCACAAGCCACTGAAGAAGAGAGCTAGTCTCTCGAAATGCATTTGGCAGCTGACTTACCTTGAAGACCGTCGCCTTTGAATTCCTGCTGGCAGGTTCTTGCAAAATAAAGAGTTCTTTATGGAGTTCGTGTGTGGCAGTTTCCTAAATGGGTTCCCTCACTGTGTTGAATGTAAACGGCCGCCCGGTCGTGGAAACTGCTCGCTGCTGCAACAGAGCCAGCTCTCCATCTTGAGGGGGCATATGGACACGAACGAGCTTAAGGGCATTTGCAGGGGTTGCCCTTTTGAACACTCTATGCAGATACTGGAAGCAGGGCAGGGAGACGAACGTGATGTGCCTTCTTCCACTGGGTTTTAAATTTGGATCCATTTCGCCAGGATACAATCCCTACCTGACTCGGACTACAGTTCCCATAAAAACGCCACAGATGCTAACGCCTAGGGGGCGGGGACTGTGCAATTAATTAGTGTGAATCCTGGCAGATGACGCACAAGCCACTGAAGAAGAGAGCTAGTCTCTCGAAATGCATTTGGCAGCTGACTTACCTTGAAGACCGTCGCCTTTGAATTCCTGCTGGCAGGTTCTTGCAAAATAAAGAGTTCTTTATGGAGTTCGTGTGTGGCAGTTTCCTAAATGGGTTCCCTCACTGTGTTGAATGTAAACGGCCGCCCGGTCGTGGAAACTGCTCGCTGCTGCAACAGAGCCAGCTCTCCATCTTGAGGGGGCATATGGACACGAACGAGCTTAAGGGCATTTGCAGGGGTTGCCCTTTTGAACACTCTATGCAGATACTGGAAGCAGGGCAGGGAGACGAACGTGATGTGCCTTCTTCCACTGGGTTTTAAATTTGGATCCATTTCGCCAGGATACAATCCCTACCTGACTCGGACTACAGTTCCCATAAAAACGCCACAGATGCTAACGCCTAGGGGGCGGGGACTGTGCAATTAATTAGTGTGAATCCTGGCAGATGACGCACAAGCCACTGAAGAAGAGAGCTAGTCTCTCGAAATGCATTTGGCAGCTGACTTACCTTGAAGACCGTCGCCTTTGAATTCCTGCTGGCAGGTTCTTGCAAAATAAAGAGTTCTTTATGGAGTTCGTGTGTGGCAGTTTCCTAAATGGGTTCCCTCACTGTGTTGAATGTAAACGGCCGCCCGGTCGTGGAAACTGCTCGCTGCTGCAACAGAGCCAGCTCTCCATCTTGAGGGGGCATATGGACACGAACGAGCTTAAGGGCATTTGCAGGGGTTGCCCTTTTGAACACTCTATGCAGATACTGGAAGCAGGGCAGGGAGACGAACGTGATGTGCCTTCTTCCACTGGGTTTTAAATTTGGATCCATTTCGCCAGGATACAATCCCTACCTGACTCGGACTACAGTTCCCATAAAAACGCCACAGATGCTAACGCCTAGGGGGCGGGGACTGTGCAATTAATTAGTGTGAATCCTGGCAGATGACGCACAAGCCACTGAAGAAGAGAGCTAGTCTCTCGAAATGCATTTGGCAGCTGACTTACCTTGAAGACCGTCGCCTTTGAATTCCTGCTGGCAGGTTCTTGCAAAATAAAGAGTTCTTTATGGAGTTCGTGTGTGGCAGTTTCCTAAATGGGTTCCCTCACTGTGTTGAATGTAAACGGCCGCCCGGTCGTGGAAACTGCTCGCTGCTGCAACAGAGCCAGCTCTCCATCTTGAGGGGGCATATGGACACGAACGAGCTTAAGGGCATTTGCAGGGGTTGCCCTTTTGAACACTCTATGCAGATACTGGAAGCAGGGCAGGGAGACGAACGTGATGTGCCTTCTTCCACTGGGTTTTAAATTTGGATCCATTTCGCCAGGATACAATCCCTACCTGACTCGGACTACAGTTCCCATAAAAACGCCACAGATGCTAACGCCTAGGGGGCGGGGACTGTGCAATTAATTAGTGTGAATCCTGGCAGATGACGCACAAGCCACTGAAGAAGAGAGCTAGTCTCTCGAAATGCATTTGGCAGCTGACTTACCTTGAAGACCGTCGCCTTTGAATTCCTGCTGGCAGGTTCTTGCAAAATAAAGAGTTCTTTATGGAGTTCGTGTGTGGCAGTTTCCTAAATGGGTTCCCTCACTGTGTTGAATGTTAACGGCCGCCCGGTCGTGGAAACTGCTCGCTGCTGCAACAGAGCCAGCTCTCCATCTTGAGGGGGCATATGGACACGAACGAGCTTAAGGGCATTTGCAGGGGTTGCCCTTTTGAACACTCTATGCAGATACTGGAAGCAGGGCAGGGAGACGAACGTGATGTGCCTTCTTCCACTGGGTTTTAAATTTGGATCCATTTCGCCAGGATACAATCCCTACCTGACTCGGACTACAGTTCCCATAAAAACGCCACAGATGCTAACGCCTAGGGGGCGGGGACTGTGCAATTAATTAGTGTGAATCCTGGCAGATGACGCACAAGCCACTGAAGAAGAGAGCTAGTCTCTCGAAATGCATTTGGCAGCTGACTTACCTTGAAGACCGTCGCCTTTGAATTCCTGCTGGCAGGTTCTTGCAAAATAAAGAGTTCTTTATGGAGTTCGTGTGTGGCAGTTTCCTAAATGGGTTCCCTCACTGTGTTGAATGTAAACGGCCGCCCGGTCGTGGAAACTGCTCGCTGCTGCAACAGAGCCAGCTCTCCATCTTGAGGGGGCATATGGACACGAACGAGCTTAAGGGCATTTGCAGGGGTTGCCCTTTTGAACACTCTATGCAGATACTGGAAGCAGGGCAGGGAGACGAACGTGATGTGCCTTCTTCCACTGGGTTTTAAATTTGGATCCATTTCGCCAGGATACAATCCCTACCTGACTCGGACTACAGTTCCCATAAAAACGCCACAGATGCTAACGCCTAGGGGGCGGGGACTGTGCAATTAATTAGTGTGAATCCTGGCAGATGACGCACAAGCCACTGAAGAAGAGAGCTAGTCTCTCGAAATGCATTTGGCAGCTGACTTACCTTGAAGACCGTCGCCTTTGAATTCCTGCTGGCAGGTTCTTGCAAAATAAAGAGTTCTTTATGGAGTTCGTGTGTGGCAGTTTCCTAAATGGGTTCCCTCACTGTGTTGAATATATATATATATATATATATATATATATATATATATATATATATATATATATATATATATATATATATATATATATATATATATATATATATCTATATCTCCACACGGGTTCTCACCAAACAGCGCCGAAGTATCGTCTCACACCAACGCCATCAGAAAACAGCAGACCCAAAGTTTTCCGTGAGTAAGTTTAGTTTATTCTGCAACACACGGACAGCATAACGTTTCGGCCTCCCAGAGGCCTTGGTCACATATATACACAAGGGATATACCCAAATCACCCTCCCATACCTGGATATGGATCGCAATCATGAACAAAAACGAGTGGTACGGAGGAATTAATATATAGTTTTTATTTTATCATAGCAAACTTTCAATTACCCTACCTCTAGTCTTCAATACTTCAAAAATATCTTGCCTAAGTATATTTAAGGCACACATACACAATGGGGTCGATCTTCAAACAAATTAGATAAATTGCACAAGGACATACAAATATACCTTAAATATATACAAGGCAAACAATACTGAAAACAACGCTATGTTGCCAATACCCTCACATTTTTTCTATAAATAGTGTTCGCCCATTAAATCTAGGTGATACACTCAGAGGTAGTCAAACTGTACACTGAGACAAAAGCGCCTTTCCTTTGGCTATCTTGTGTCACAAAAAGTTACAAATCTCTCATTGTTAATTTAGCACAGACTCCTCAAAAGAAAATGTTGACGCCAACGCGTTTTAGCCTTTGTCCTGAGGAGGCTCCAAAAGAATACAAAGACTGAAACGCGTCCGCGGCAACATTTTCTTTTGAGGAGTCTGTGCTAAATTAACAATGAGTGATTTGTAACTTTTGGTGACACAAGGGAGCCAAAGAAATGGCACTTTTTCCTCAGTGTACAGTTTGACTACCTCTGAGTGTATCATCTAGATTTAATGGGTGAACACTATTTATAGAAAAAATGTGAGGGCATTGACAAGGTAGAGTTGTTTTCAGTATTGTTTTTCTTGTATATATTTCATGTATATTTGTATGTCCTTGTGCAATTTATCTAATTTGTTTGAAGATCGGTCTTATTGTGTATGTGTGCATTAAATCTACTTAGGCAAGATATCTTTGAAGTATTGAAGACTAGAGCTGGTGTAATTGAATGTTCCCCATTATAAAATAAAAACGATATATTAATTCCTCCGCACCAATCGTTTTCATTCATGATTGTTATCAGTGCCAGCACAAAACACTGCATGAGTGTTCTGGTGTCTGCTTTACAGAGTGCACTATAGTAGTGACCTTAACTTGCTCGAATTATTGATGAATATACCCAATAATGCCATGCTATCAGGAAGAAGCCCTGCAGTGGTCACTCCCCCGGAGCGCTATGGTAGATTCCAATACAATAAGAAGCATCACATTTTGGGGTACAGTAATCCTTATATTACACATTGCACTGTCCTTCCCTCTTATCTAAATAAAAACTGCATACCGTAGTGCAGTGGTCAATGTTAGATTATGAAATTGTGTTACAATGTGGCGAGTAAATTGTAAACTGCAACTATGATTTTGCCATGTAGTACATTGACAGTTAAGTATTTCAAATTGTTAATAAAAACTGCAAATGCACTGTTTAAATTCATTATGAGGGCATAGATCTGTTATAAACCTTGTTTTTAACTTTTCATAATTGTATAAGTTCAGAACGTAAAGGTTAGAATTGTGCATATTTTAGATAATCATGATTTAGATAAAATGGTACAAACACAAATCATTAAACCAGGGGTCCTACTACAGAGATTTCTCTGGGTCCCAACCGGCATGTGCGCCCACTTTGAACACCCCTAGGGCACTTTGGGATTACAGAAGTGGCCGCAGCCGCTTGTGCGGTCCATTCTGTAATACAGATAGCACTGATGCACATGTTTTGTAGTGGCAGCGGCCCATGCAAATTAGGGAAATACTTTCATCTGCGCCCCTGTTGTATTAAGGACACGAGCGCAGAGGCAAATATGCCTTTAGGAGGCACACTGAAAATGCACCACAAAAAGGTGGCACACTTTCAGTGCATCTCCTAAAGGCAGCCATCTTGAGGGCAGAAAGGGGGTCCAATGGACCTCTCCAGACATCTCCATGCAGGCAGGTGCAATCACTCACTGCACCTGCCTGCATGGGATCTCTCTCCCCTCTTGAAAGTGCAGGAGGGCGACCGCCCGCACAGTAAAACACAGAGCGGCTTTGAAGCAGCCACTCCATATTTCTTGAATGCGCTTCCCCCAGGGCAGAACAGCTTCAAGACTGCCCTGAGAGCAGCACATTTACAATAATCAGTTGTGCTTTCCACGTTTGCGTCTGGCACACCTTTTTTACGGTGCATCGTAGCACAAACAAGGAAAGTGCGACTGTATGAAAATACAGGCCCAGATGTACAAAGCCCTTTTATGGTTGCAAATTTTGCAATTCACAAGATCACAGGATTTGTTACTGCAGAAGATATTATTTCTATCTACTAAACCCATTTTGTGAGTCCAATGGTATGTATCAATGCTTTTCAACCACAATTGCAGTTGATGTGTTACCAGACCTCTTATGAGGTGGTAACTGATTTGCAAATAGATTATGTCTCCTTAGGACACTTTCCCCTTTGTCAATGGTATTGTCAACCGCAGGGGAACTTGCCGGTAGTACAGAACTACTGGCTACTTCCCCCAATGTTTTCCCAAGCAGGATTTTATTTTTTATTGAAAGCAGCAATGGTTCCTTTAACCCGTTGGACGCTCATGACGAGCTCAGAGCCACGGTGCTCGTGTGCTCATGACGAGCTGAGCTCGTCATAACGGTCCGAACGCTCGCACGCGGGGCTAGTTCCCCCACTGTGCTGAACGTTCTTAAGAAACGGGTGTGGCCGTGACAAGCTCAGCTCGTCATGAGCACACGGCCACCGCGGCTCATGACGAGCTGAGCTCGTCACGAGCACAGGGGCGCTGTGTGCACCCTCCGGCCCCCAGCACAGTGAGGGAATTAAGACCCCCCCCCCGCGGCCAACGGGTTAAGAAACATTTGCTGTTTAACAACAAAAAAGTAACAAAGAGTTTCCAGTAAGAATGCAAACACAAGCATTTTGGTGTGCCAGTTACACCCCTTGTATTTGTAGCCAATCACTGGAATTTTCAAATGTTGACCTGCCTAATTAATATTCATTAGGCAGTTTATTCTGTGATCCCTCGTGACTAGACATGTTGCCATGTGACCTATCATTACAAAGATCATATTGCAAAATTAGAGACTGGTTGCACTTTTTGCTACTAGTCTTTCAATACATCTGGCCGATTATCTTCTGAATTGCAAGTGCAGAATAATAGTGTCAGATTTCTTCCAATCGATGCACTAGTCTACAGATGTGCATACTCACCATATCTGTCAATCACTGTCATCAGTGCAGACTTGATTTAGAAATAATGCAGAAACCACACATTCCTGAGGATATCTGTTGTCATTGGAATTCTCAACAGTGTCAGGTGAACCTTAGGGAAGTCTATGTCTTATGTAGCTTTGCAAGCATGTGCTAATTCAATCTAATCCTAAGCCTGCTTAGAGTCTCTAGCAGTGGTAGGTTCAGATATATTTATTCCTTTTTTTTCTTCATTTAGAAAATAATTGTCCACATGAATAAGACTTTTCTTTATTCCACCTGAAAAAATGCAGATGGTTGAGGTGCTTTTCCAACCTAGGTACATCACTTAAGTCTTTGTTTGTAAATTTGAAAGTGCAGTTAGTCTGGGAAGGGTACTGCAAATGAAAAGAAATGTTGAATATTTGCTGTTATTCACCACACCTCCATTTCCCATCCAATGACACTCCCATTAGAAATCAAATTCCTCTATACCTACTTGACACTTGTGCGTGAGCAAGGGCATTGCTTAGTAAGTGAGATTCATGGTGTGTGAATCTCAAATGACCCAACTAAAAAATCTGTGAGGTGTGGGGGGTGAGATGTCCAGGGTTTGAGGCGGGCTGCTACCACGAAGAATAGGGTCAGTACTGATTTGTATTAGGTGGTATCCTCTTTCTACAGTGGGTGAAAAACGATGGGTTGGAATTCTACCCCAAGTGATTGCCACTGGATAGACTATTTGAAAGCATTCATCCCTTCACACTTAGAGTGTTTGATTGTTAGTAGTATGCTTGAAAACTTGAGAGTGGCACAGTTTTCCAAGGATACTACTCCCAATGTTTGTGAACTCCAAAACTAGTAAATTTGCACCCATGCAAGGAGTACTTCTATGGGTGTAGATTTACTAATTGTTCGGTAAACCAATCACTAGATATATATTTATCCTATAAATGAACATGTTAAAACCTCTTAGTGAAATGAGAATGATGGGGAATATCCACACCAACATAGCAGGCCACACGAAGAAGGCCTGACTCTGGGATACCAGAAAAAAACTACCTAAGCAAGAATGCATTTTGAGGGGTTTCACACGCCAAACACCCACAATGAAGCTACACCCCTGCCCATCAGACGTGTTTGGTGGTTCTCCCTGGTAACTCATGAGTACATTCACGTAAAACGAACTGCCTGGAGCCCTTGGCATGGGATCACTTATATGAAATGTATTTTCAGAGCACATACTCTTCTTCATCTCTGCTACCAGAAGCTTTGATGATAGAGTTGTCAAATCAGTTCATGTGGGCTGGGATCCATGGTTCTACCCTTTGCCTTTTACAAATCACTTTAGCAAGTGACTGACGGCCCCATTACTAAGCCTGAGTTGCAACCAGATGAGGCTCACTGGCACATTAATAGGGCGAGCCGAGCCATGGGTCTAGCTTGGCTGTAGAAGTCGTCATGAGCTGAGAGGTGCAAACTTTTGCCATGTATATCATGCAATAAACAATGTGAAAATATGATACAATATCTTCAACCTTTTTAAAAGTGTATATCTTTAACATGCATAAGTGTAAGGGTATTCCTGAAACATGCAGAACCGTTTTACCTCAGTTCATTAGATTATATGATTGCATACAGAGACATTTATTAAAAGTGATAGTGATAGTTTTTAGAAACATTCATGATTCACCCCCCTCAACTCCAACGATATATGTGAACTAAGAGGCAAGTCAGTAGTCATGTAAACTGTAAACGCGGCATAGATTCATATTATATAGATGGAGCAACATTACACCCTAGTAAACTCAAACATAAGAGGTGACTGTACAGTACATATCCTCAAATATTTAAAAGTGCACTCATATGTGATAATAAAGAAAATGGAGGCTCTGTGAAAGAAACTATTTACCTAGGAGCACACAATTTGGACAAACAGTGAAACCGGTGTTGAATGAAAGGTCACCTTTTTGTCTATTTTTTCTTGTCTGAGGAAGTGAAATACCAACACAGAGATAACAGACCTGTTCCAGGGCCCACAGACCCAACTATCAAGCCAAGAATGCATTTATTTGGAGGCCTGTCACACTCCAACACCCAGCCCTCCACTTCTCTCGAAGCTACGTCCTTGCACTTTAGAACTTATATCTGTTGCTTTTCCCGCTGTTGTGTTGTAAGACACAACCCCACTTTTGTAGCTGTATCTGGGAATTCCAAACACAGTTACAAATTGTTTCATTGGTGCAAAACACCGATGGAAAAAGTTTATTGAGGAGTCCCTTGTGTGTCCTCGTGCTGAGATCCTTACAGCACTCTATTGATATGTTTGAATCCAACACATTCTCACGTACATATTCTCACTTACATACTACTACTACAACTACATACTATTAGCACGTGTAAGCAGACAAGCAAGCTACTTTGCTACTTTGTATAGAGCATTTTATTGGGGTGCATTTTTAAAATATACTTTTAAATATTTTAACTATTTTAGCCATTGTTTAACTGTACCTTTTGGGCTCCTGTGTAGAGCTCACTCCCCAGTCCCCCACTGAATTTCCAGTTGTGTGTAGGGAGCCGGCAAGAGGAGGCGGGCGATTTCTGGGGACTACTTAAGTGGCTTGGCAGTGCGGACACGCACCGACACGTAAGCAGACAAGCAAGCTACTTTGCTACTTTGCACAGAGCACTTTATTGGGGGCATTTTTAAAATATACTTTTAACTATATTGGCCATTGATTAACTGTACCTTTTAGGCTCCTGTATCACGCTCACTCCCAGGTCCACCACCGAATATCCGGTTGTGTGGAGGGAGCCGGCAAGAGAAGGCAGGTGATTTCCGGGGCATAGGGCAGGCAGGCTGACTCCTGGAAACTACTTAAGTTGCATAGAGGAAAATGGAGGATTGTGCCCTCACAATTTGTCAACAGTAGTTCAAAAAGAAAATTCAAACGTTCTTTGAAAGTTTTATGTGCGTCGTTTTTATTTCATGTTACATCTGTGGAAAAGGGACAGCCGACACGTGTTTCGCCCTAATGGCATATAGGCCGTGGGCTTTTTCAAGGCTGATGGGGTCGTGAAGGAGAAGAGAATGTGAGAACATTTAGCAGAGTGACAAAGACCCAAAGAAGAGACAGGGGAGAATAGGGAATAAGCATGGAAAAAGTTGTGGGGAGCAGAGCAGGGTAGAATAGAGAAACACAGAGAGAAAAGAGAAGAGTAGGGAAAAGTTTGAAAAAGGGGAGGAAAGCGCCAATATGGAGGAGAGGGAAGGAAAAATGAAGAAAAAAAAAGAAGAAACAGGAAAAAGGAAGAGTGGAGAAATATTAGAGCATATTGATTCAAAAGTAGGTGGACAAGGTGAGCTAGCGAATTACAATAGATCAATGTACAGTTATTTGAGTGTTGCATGGGGAAGATTCAATCAACATGGAGTACATGAATGGCATATTTAATGAGCAATTGCTGCATTCCCTTTTCCTGTCCATATGCTTCGTAAGGTAGAGGAAACCCTGCTCCTAGTCTTACTAGAAGTGTTAAATGTATCTATATCCACTTGTCCAGTTCCTTCATCAAGGAAACATGCCATGACACTGTCAACTATAACATTCTTCTTGATAGACTAGAATGGTTGGAGTCCCAGGTGATGTCATGGCCTCGATCAAGTCCTTTTTACTTGACAGATCGTTTCAGGTATTTGAAGGTAACAACACTTCTAAATGTGTGCCACACTAAGCCCCTCTCTATTTAATGTCTATTTCAAACCTCTTGCTGAGTAACTCTTGTCATATGGGATCCATATCATCACATATGCTGACGATACACAGCTAGTGGTAGCATTAAAACACCTGAAGAACCTTCCAGCTAACCTAGAAATCTGTCAGGAAACTGTGGCCAAATAGATGGATGATTCGTGCCTCAAGCTCAATGGAGACAAGACCGAGCTAATGATCTTGGGTAAACACCCCATCTCCACATATGGACTGGGCTGGCCCAACTGTCTTGGCCCTCAGCCAGCCCCTAAACCCAAGACCAAAAGCTTGGTAGTCTGGTTGGATAGATCTCTCAAATTCAGCCACCAAGCAGTGAACCTAGCAACCACCTGCTTTAGTATCATCAGACTGATTCAGAAAATTCTACCACTTCTTCCGTTACCCGCTCAGAGAGTTATGATTCAGGCGCTGGTTCTCTCCCGCCTGGACTATGGGAATTCCCTCTACCTGGGTGCCCCTAAATCCATTAGAAGGAAACTGCAAGTGGTGCAGTACTGCCCAAAACTTACTCTGCCCAGCCTGCTATTAAAACACTGCACTGGCTGCCAATAAATGAATGCATAATATTTAAATCATTATGTATAGCTCATAAGACCCTCTGGGGGAAAGGTCCCAAAATCAATCACTCCCTCAGCACCTTCTATTGCCCCTTAAGATGTCTCCGTTCAACCAATTTGTTTCTGGCATCTGTACCCAAAATTAAGAGAGCCCGCTCCAGGGGCCGCTCTTTCTCTTACAACGCCTCTAGATTATGGAACACCCTTCCTAGTCATCTTCGATCAACGGCCTATCATCTTTCCTTTCGGAAGCAATTGAAGACCTAGCTATTCCAGAATATGTCTTAGAACCCCTAACTAAATCTGCTTGCTTTCACTGGCGCTGGGATGCCTGCGGGTAGCTATGCGCTTAACAAATGCTAACTAATAATAATAATAATAACATAAATTGGCTTTGCAGAGAGCTTGACCCACAAACCCATAAACATGTGGTCGGATACAACCATAACGTCCAACATATAACATATGCTTTTTTTCAGAATGTGTTATGTCTTTTATATTAATACAGGCTGTCATAAAGATAATAGTTCCAAAGAAATTGAAGCATGCTTGTCTAATTAAATCTTCTTGTAACTCACTCTCAGGTGCGTGTTGAGCCTCTCAGACAATTTTTGGATATTTTGCAGGTGATTGTGTTGTCACAGTGCCTCACTCACCTGTAGTCAACAATTTCTGCTTCCCTAGATCAACTTGCTAGTGACTTCCCAGCACGTGCCAATCACTGCCTTATTGTGTATTGCATGAGCCTTCCTCTCCCCCACCGAGGCATGATTTTAGTGTGTAGGCGAGTAGCCTCGTGCCATGAATCCGAGTTGTGTCATTTGTAACCGTGGGTGGTGGGTGGGGAGTGTGGCTGTCCTTGGAATTCTTAATGCAACGAAAATGGGAAATCTAACTCATGCTCTGTTTTCTTAAGAGCACATTAACACTCGGCAAAGTTTGGTTACAATGTCATATCTTGTAATCTTTGCTCAACTCAGCCCACCCATGGCGGCTCCTCCGTTACAGCGGAGGAGCTTCACCACACTGAAATGCCCTAGAGATGAAAAATAAAATGGTAATTAAATTAATTGATTACCATTTTATTTTTCATCAACCCATCCCAAACAAAGTGTCTGGACAGGACGAGGCCTGCTGAATGGCAGCAGCAGGGAGGAGGAGGGTGGGCTGCCTGTGGACTTGTTTAAAGTGCATATGTCTCTGGCTAACTGTCTTGCGAAGGCCAGCCACACATGCACACTTTAAACCTCTTTAAACCAGCTGTCTTGAGACAGCTGGATTAGAGAAAGCAAAATCCTGCAGTGCTCTTGTTAACGCTGACAGAGGCCGCTCTCTCCAATCCTAGGGCTGCTCTCATGCTGGTTAACACTGTGTCACTAGAACCAAGCTGCACCTGACTGGACAGGCCCAACTAGGTTGAAACCGGTCTTGTGTTGCTTGTGTTTGGTTCGGGGAGGACCTAGCTTGGAAGTTTAGGCTGGACTGTTCCTATTGGACTAGGACCAAGATTTTTTTGGAAATGGCTGGGTCTAGTTTGGGGTGGCATGGTAGGCAAAGAAAAAGAAAGACTGGGATGAGGCCCTAAGTAATTACTAGTGCCTGAGTTTATTTCAAGCAGTCCACCCATCACTTTTTTTTTTACTTCAATATAACTTACCTATCCATCTGACCTCATTGGCTCTCAAAATATGGGTGCAAAGTATGCACTAATTGCCATTTGCACGGGGCACCATAATATGTATTTGTGTGATTTACACTGATTCCAAGATTGGCGCCTTAGAACGGAGAATTACTCATAAATTAGAAAGGAAATCACAGGTTCCAAAATGTGCAAATTTTCGATATTCACTGCTATTCCACCTAATTTGTATGGGTTTTAAATACTGCATCAATCCCGATTTGTGCCCAATTTCTATTTCCTGTTGGGGTGCAAACGGGATTTTATGCCCGAAACGCGACTACAGCCAAATTCTAATCATGACCGAACTTGGTTACCTAAGATTCATTCACTTTTTATGGACCATTACATGTCAAATGGCTGACTTCACAGCAACCTAAATGTCTAGGGGCTCAAGCAAGACAGTCAGCTTCAAGCAACACCGTTGTCTAATGGGGCCTACACCAGGCGAATATTTTCCCTTTGTAAACTCATGGTTGTTATGTACATGGTTTCCACCCTCAAAGTAATGTACATTCGCACACACAATTAAACATTAAAGGTACAAACATTCTGCCTTCACATTTTCTGCCACATTCTTATTCAAATTGAATGCTGGATTTAACAAAAACATTGATATTACATGTTTTTGAAATTGGGCATAAAGAACTTCTTTACTAAAACAAAATACTAAGGGCTTCAATAAGGTATTAAAGAACAAATCAAAAAGAAGTATTAATGTGTCAAACATTATCTCACATATTAATGATTATGGAGAAAGGTACTATCAGATTTAAGACCATAAAATGCTTTGTAACACAAAAGTAATGGTGAAAATATGACTCATATTTTGGATTCGAGGTGTTTAAATAGGGTTACGTGGTTGCAGACGGATTGTACAACTGCTTGGTTTTCTTTAATGACACAAACACGGGACTGCCAACCAAAACTAGTGGGGCCCATGGGAGTGTTGCAGTGACCCATAACATTTGCAAACATATAATGTCTGACAATGGATGTAAACAAAAAAGTTATTTCAGAAGATTGTTACAAACTGAAAAATAAAAAGGTTACATTCCAAGGTAAATAGTACATGAAGTATACGTTTTTAGTTCAATGAAACCAATCTACACACAAGTGCTAAAAATTAGGAGCGTTAAATCCTTCTATTAATAAACGTGTTTGTGTCCTCGTGTGCCAGTACCTTGTACACGATGACCAGCCCTGTCAAGTTACCACGGCCCATGGGTGATTTGCTGCTCCCTTCCAGGTGTTTTCTTTGAATTCTGGAACTTGGAGTCATGTATACTGCATTATCAAACAGGACTACGAGTCTCCAGATTCAAAGAAAAACATGGACTGGAACCGCACTTCCTCGTGTACAAATATGTACAAATATGTAAGGCATGGCCTTGAGCTCAAAATGTCCACGGACTTCTCGCCTCGGGGCCTACTAGAATCGTGGGTTCACACTCTGCAACTCTGGGCAATAGCTTGCTTAATCTCCACAACTGCCCCACCGCAATGGGATGCCTGGTCTTCACCTTGGGGATGCCTAGTAGGGGTAATCTCGCAGGGAAAGGCCAGGATGGGTTCCCAAAGCAAGCGCCTTGAGACCTTACGGTGAAAGGCGCTATATAAGAACGTATGATTTACGATTTACGATGCCAGTGTCTCTAATTTTATGTATATGGAGGCGTGTAGTCAGTGTGAATAAACTGGATACTCAATTAGCATACACTAAAGCATACATATAAGTTAAGGGTGAAGTCGCACTCCATTTACCTGCTTAAACAGGATCGGAATATGAAGAAAATGAAGTCTCTTTACCCCCATGTGAAATGTGTCACGTGACGGACCCAAGAAGCACAATCAGTGTGTCATGGACCCTGGTGCAAGAAAGGAAATGCCCCCTCCACCCGCACCAAAGTTTGAACTGTAAAATACAGCAATAATCAGTTTTCAGTGGCGGGGTCCCTCAGGCCCCTGGGCCACGGTGCTACTGCACCTGCTGCAACAGTGGCTGCTACGCTCCTACCTGGGTTAACACAAAATTGGTTATAAGGGCTTACAAAGAGCAATAGATAATACCACCCGAGGGGAAATCAGTAATGTGTGGAGCGTGGTGTTTGTCTGTGGCTGAGCCTGGGCCGGTTTTAGCACCTGTGGGGCCCAGTGCAACAATCATTTTTGAGCCCCCCACCCCCTATGACCGCCTCCTCCGATTCTCTCACTACCACCCGGCAAAAGTGCCCCTCATATCTCACTCCAACTATAAGTTATTGCTAAGCACATTGCCCCCCACCCTCGGAGGTCAGCGCCCCCTCCACAGGGTAGCACCCAGTGCAGCCGCACCAGTCGCACTGCCCTAAGGCCGGCCCTGTCGCCGCTCCGGGGGGCTTTGCCCCAGCATGACACAGAGGTAAAGCGGCCTCTCCCTCTCCTGTGCAGGTTTTATTGTTCAGTGATGGTTTCCTGGTTTTCACACCAAACAAAGCTGTTGAAAATGAAAATTTGAAGCCCACTTACTAAAGTATCAGACGTTACTCATGATTTTTACTAAACAGCGCAGAAAGACAACAACCATATTATTATTATAAATATTTTCCCATGACGCTATTTAGATATTCGGCGCTGATTTCCACATGACAGCGTTCCAAAAAACGCGTGCACTACAGCGTGCACTCTGTACCCCTGAACGCGCGTTCCCGTGTGTAAATAAGGAATAGACGTATGCTCTAATTCACTCTTTCACGGAACAATCACCAAATCATTACCATCGTGTGCGCTGGTCGAAAAAGGCCCAATGCCACAACTCTCACAAAATGACCGATTTGTTAAATAAAACTACAAAGCACATGCCCAGAAACAGGGCATTCTCCATAAACGTCATTTTTGATCCCCTGCGCAATTTCACTGTGGATCATCTGGGTTGTGCTTCTGTCAAAGTAAATTCTGTAAGGTGGTACCGTGTCACGCGACATCTTAAGTGCACCTAATAGTTGTGCCATTCAGAAACCCAGTTGCCGTCTCCAACTGCCTGGTGGAGGAACAGGGCTATAACAGTTGGGCTAGGAAAAACAACAACATACAAACAGACCCCTTTCCCTCCCCCAATGAGTGAGGAATGGGGCCAGCTCCAGCAATGGCTGTTGGGAGCAGCACCGGTTCGCAGTTCAGGCACCACGAGACCTGGTGCACTGTGACAAAGTCCTGCAGCAGTGATGTTCCTGTCTATGTGACATACAGCAAAATGGCTACCTCCTAGCGCCAGAATAACATTCTAACTTCAAATGACTTGGTGTTCATGCCCTTGTGTGTGGTATGACAGCGGGGGTGTTTAGCCTGTCGAATGTCTCCTTTTGAGATTAATACTCAGGGTGTGATTGATAGCCATCATCCACTCTTAAAAGCAAACTACAAGCAGCAGTGTATTATGCAGTCATTGTCAGAGAGAAGTACAAGCTGTAAATGTGTTAACCTTCATTTCGAAATGTTTTCAATTTGAGCTCAATTACACTGCTGTTTGTGAAAGGGATATATGTGATTTACAATGGAAAAAAAGTGTCATCTAAATGTTCCCTCTCTACATTTATATGTGTGATAGTAGTCATTCTATGTGTTGCTTTAAACCTGCACTAAATTAACCAAAAAAAGCTGCTTTAAACATGGTCATAAATTCTGTGTAGTGTGTTACACGTTTTTAATGGCTGCCTGAGAACAACTTGATGAAACTAAAATATAAACGACAACAATATAAATATGCTTAACTTATTTAAACAATCTCGTCTTCTGTTGGTTTGTGTAGTGACTTGCCAGCAGGCATTGGATGGCTTCTGATCTGACTGCTGAGATACGCCTCTTTGCTAAGGGGTAGGATATCAGTGGACATCTTGCCAAATGTAGGTTTGCTAGTGGTTCTGATTTACGAAGCAAAATATATGTCAAATTAATTGGCTTGTGTATATTTGTGTGTCTTAGTTCACATGCACAGGGGATGGGTGGTATGATGGACAATGCACTGGCATTTTACGGTAGGGCAGCAAAAACCATGGAAAATATTCTGCGATTAATGAGGTAAGGAGCATAGCATGGGTACAAAATAACATTGTTCTGTGAGATTGACAGTGCGCTGCGGTTGTACATTTCACCCTCCCCTGACCTCACATCACCACTCACCTCTTCTCCTTGGCCAAACTGCAGCCCCAGAGCAATGAAATGTTCCACACGAATGAAGCCGTCTGCGTCCTCATCACAAACATCAAAGACATCCTTCAACTTCTGCAGGAAGACCATGAGCTGCTGCTGGTCCCCCAGAATCGCATTTTCTATATCACTCCCACACACGAGGCGCTGCTGGTCCCCCAGGACTGTGGTCTGTATGCCTCCATTGCATAAGACATGTTGCTGGTTCTGCAAGACCGCATGCTCCAAGCCCTCCTTGGGCATGAGATGATTCTGGTCCCTAGTGACGTCACTCTCTGTGCTGCCCATGGACATCAGAGTCTTTGGATCCATAATTGTCTCACTTTCTCTGCCATTTCTAAACATGAGGTACTCCTGACTTTTCTCAACACCACTGTCTGCGCCATCCTTGGGCATGAGGTGCTGCTGGTCCTTCAAGACCTCAGTCTCTGTACTGTCCAGGGGTGTGAGGTTCTCCTGGCTCACTAGGACCGCACTCTCTGCAACGTCCTTGGAAAAGAGGAGCTCATTGCCTTTCAGGACCTGACTCATTGAACTTTCTTTGTGCATGAAGTGCTGCTGGACTCCCACGATCTCCGTGTCGTTACCATCCTTGATCATAAGGTACTGCTTGTCCACCAAACTCATACTTGCTCTACTGCTGTTAGGCATGAAATTCTGCTGGTCCCTCCAGACCTCACTTTCTGAATCCATTTTTGGGAACAGCTGTTGATTCTCGTCCAGGACCTCTCTCTCTATGCCAGTCGTGGATCGGATTAGCTCATTACTTCTATTGTTCTTGGCTATGGGTTGCTGCTCATCTCCAGAGACATCACTCTCTATATAATCTTTGGATGGTAAAAGTAGTTGGACCTTCTGGATATCACTCTCTCTACCATCACTGGATACACATTGCTGCTTCTCTTGCAAGTCTTCAATCTTTAAAATGTCCTCAAGATATTTCAGGTCCCCTAAGAACTCACTCTCAGCACAATTATTGGGAATGAGGTGTTTCTGGCCTTCCAGCACTTCAGTGTTCGTGGCCATATTGTTCTGTGGGTTCCCAAATCCTACACTCGCTTTGTGTGAAGCATCCTGGGACATGACGTACTGTTGGTCCTCCGAAACCTCACTTTCTCCTTCTCTCTTGGGTTCAAGGTGCAGACGGTCTTCCAGTACCTCTTTCTCTGTATCTTCCCTGCTTATTAGATGGTTCTGGTCCTCCAGGACCTCATCCACTATGACATCATTAGGTATGAGGAGCTCACTTTCTGTACCCTCCTTGCTCATTAAATTCTGTTGGCATCCCTGAACCTCACTCTCTGTACCCTCCTTGAGTATGAGGTTTTGCCTGTTCTCTGTAATCTCACTCTCTGTACCTTCCTTGATGATGAGATTCTGTTTGCAAGTTAGGACCTTACTCACTGCATTGTCCTTAGACATGAAAGGTTGCCCCTGTCTTATGACCTCTCTTTCTGTATTGTTCATGTGGATCTGGTCCTTCTCCAGAGTATCGTTCTCTCTATCATTCTCGAGTAGAAGTGGCTCATTCTTTGCCTTCTTGTCAGTGCATTGTTCCTCGTCTCCAAGGACTTCACTCATTAAATAATCTTTGAGCAGGAGAAGCTTGTGTTGGGCTTCTTGGATATCACTCTCCCTACTTTCATTGGGTATAAAGTGTTGCTGCTCTTGCAGGTCTTCAATCTTTTCTCTGCACTTGGTCATGAGGCGCTTCTCAACGCCAAAGAATTCTCTCTCTGCACCATCACTGGACGTAGGGTATTGCTGGCCTTCCATGAATTCAGAGTCTGTGTAAACCTTGGTCATGATATCCTGGTGTTTCCCAAATTCCATGCTTTCCGTATCACCCTTGAACAAAAGTTGCTGCTGATCATTTAGAATCTCGCAGCCTGTAACTTCTTCGAGCACAAACAGCTGGTCGTCCCCAAAAACCTCAAATTCTCTAATTTCCTTGGGTACAAGGTGGCATTGGTCTTCCAGGACGTCACTCTCTACACCATCCCTGGTCATGAGATTCTTCTGGTTCTCCATGAACTCATACTCTGTAGCATTATTGAGTATGAGGAGCTCACTCTCTGTAGCCTCCTTGTCCATGAAGTTCTGTTGGTCTTCCAGAACCTCACTGCCTGTACCATCGTTGGGCATGGGGTGCTGCTGATACTTTAGAATTTCGCAGTTTGTAACTTCCTTGAGCACAAACTGCTGCTCGTCCCCAAAAACCTCAAATTCTCTAATTTCCTTGGGTACAAGATGGCGTTGGTCTTCCAGGAGGTCACTCTCCACACCATCCCTGGCCATGAGATGCTGCTGGTTCTCCATGACCTCATACTCTGTGGCATCATTGAGTATAAGGAGCTCACTCTCTGTATGATCCATGTCCATGAAGTTCTGTTTGTCTTCCAGAACCTCACTGCCTGTACCATCATTGGGCATGAGGTGCTGCTGATCCTTTAGAATCTTGCAGTCTGTACCTTCTTTGAGCAGAAACTGCTGCTCGTCCCGAAAGACCTCACATTCTCTCATTTTCTTCGGTACAAGATAGAGTTGGTCTTCCAGGACGTCACTCTCTACACCATCCTTGGTCATGAGATTCTGCTGGTTCTCCATAACTTCATGCTCTGTGGCATCATTGGGAATGAGGAGCTCACTCTCTGTATCCTCCATGTCCATGAAGTTTTGTTGGTTTTCCAGAACCTCACTACCTGTACCATCGTTGGGCATGAGGTGCTGCTGATCCTTTAGAATCTCGCAGTCTGTAACTTCCTTAAGCACAAACTGCTGCTCGTCCTCGAAGTCCTCACATTCTGTAATTTTCTTGGGTACAAGGTGACGTTGGTCTTCCAGGACGTCACTCTCTACACCATCCCTGGTCATGAGATTCTGCTGGTTCTCCATGAACTCATACTCTGTGGCATTATTGAGTATGAGGAGCTCACTCTCTGTATGATCCAAGTCCATGAAGTTCTGTTTGTCTTCCAGAACCTCACTGCCTGTACAATCATTGGGCATGAGGTGCTGCTGATCCTTTAGAATCTCGCAGCCTGTAACTTCTTCGAGCACAAACAGCTGCTCATCCCCAAAGACCTCCCATTCTCTAATTTCCTTGGGTACAAGGTGGCGTTGGTCTTCCAGGACGTCACTCTCTACACCATCCCTGGTCATGAGATTCTGCTGGTTCGCCATGAACTCATACTCTGTGGCATTATTGAGTATGAGGAGCTCACTCTCTGTATCCTCCATGTCCATGAAGTTCTGTTGGTCTTCCAGAACCTCACTGCCTGTACCATCGTTGGGCATGAGATGCTGCTGATACTTTAGAATTTTGCAGTCTGTAACTTCCTTGAGCACAAACTGCTGCTCGTCCCCGAAGTCCTCACATTCTCTAATTTTCTTGGGTACAAGGTGGCGTTGGTCTTCCAGGACCTCACTCTCTACACCATCCCTGGTCATGAGATGCTGCTGGTTCTCCATGACTTCATACTCTGTGGCATCATTAAGTATAAGGAGCTCACTCTCTGTATGATCCATGTCCATGAAGTTCTGTTGGTCTTCCAGAATCTCACTGCCTGTACCATCGTTGGGCATGAGGTGCTGCTGATCCTTTAGAATCTGGAAGTCTGTACCTTCTTCGAGCACAAACTGCTGCTCGTCCCGAAAGACCTCACATTCTCTAATTTTCTTCGGTACTAGATGGAGTTGGTCTTCCAGGACGTCACTCTCTACACCATCCCTGGTCATGAGATTCTGCTGGTTCTCCATAACTTCATGCTCTGTGGCATCATTGGGAATGAGGAGCTCACTCTCTGTATCCTCCATGTCCATGAAGTTTTGTTGGTTTTCCAGAACCTCACTACCTGTACCATCGTTGGGCATGAGGTGCTGCTGATCCTTTAGAATCTCGCAGTCTGTAACTTCCTTGAGCACAAACTGCTGCTCGTCCTCGAAGTCCTCACATTCTGTAATTTTCTTGGGTACAAGGTGGCGTTGGTCTTCCAGGACTTCACTCTCTACACCATCCCTGGTCATGAGATTCTGCTGGTTCTCCATGAACTCATACTCTGTGGCATTATTGAGTATGAGGAGCTCACTCTCTGTATGATCCAAGTCCATGAAATTCTGTTTGTCTTCCAGAACCTCACTGCCTGTACAATCATTGGGCATGAGGTGCTGCTGATCCTTTAGAATCTCGCTGCCTGTAACTTCTTCGAGCACAAACAGCTGCTCATCCCCAAAGACCTCACATTCTCTAATTTCCTTGGGTACAAGGTGGCGTTGATCTTCCAGGACGTCACTCTCTACACCATCCCTGGTCATGAGATTCTGCTGGTTCTCCATGAACTCATACTCTGTGGCATTTTTGAGTATGAGGAGCTCACTCTCTGTATCCTCCTTGTCCATGAAGTTCTGTTGGTCTTCCAGAACCTCACTGCCTGTACCATCGTTGGGCATGAGATGCTGCTGATACTTTAGAATTTTGCAGTCTGTAACTTCCTTGAGCACAAACTGCTGCTCGTCCCCGAAGTCCTCACATTCTCTAATTTTCTTGGGTACAAGGTGGTGTTGGTCTTCCAGGACCTCACTCTCAACACCATCCCTGGTCATGAGATGCTGCTGGTTCTCCATGACTTCATACTCTGTGGCATCATTAAGTATAAGGAGCTCACTCTCTGTATGATCCATGTCCATGAAGTTCTGTTGGTCTTCCAGAATCTCACTGCCTGTACCATCGTTGGGCATGAGGTGCTGCTGATCCTTTAGAATCTGGAAGTCTGTACCTTCTTCGAGCACAAACTGCTGCTCGTCCCGAAAGACCTCACATTCTCTAATTTTCTTCGGTACAAGATGGAGTTGGTCTTCCAGGACGTCACTCTCTACACCATCCCTGGTCATGAGATTCTGCTGGTTCTCCATAACTTCATGCTCTGTGGCATCATTGAGAATGAGGAGCTCACTCTCTGTATCCTCCATGTACATGAAGTTCTGTTGGTCTTCCAGAACCTCACTGCCTGTACAATCATTGGGCATGGGGTGCTGCTGATCCTTTAGAATCTCGCAGTCTGTAACTTCTTCGAGCACAAACAGCTGCTCGTCCCCAAAGACCTCACATTCTCTAATTTTCTTCTGTACAAGGTGACGTTGGTCTTCCAGGGCGTCACTCTCTACACCATCCCTGGTCATGAGATGCTGCTGGTTCTCCATGACTTCATACTCTGTGGCATCATTGAGTATAAGGAGCACATTTTCTGAATGCTCCATGTCCATGAAGTTCTTTTGGTCTTCCAGAATCTCACTGCCTGTACCATCGTTGGGCATGAGGTGCTGCTGAACCTTTAGAATCTCGCAGTCTGAAACTTCCTTGAGCATAAACTGCCACTCATCCCCGAAGACCTCACATTCTCTAGTTTTCTTGGGTACAAGGTGCCGTTGGTCTTCCAGGACTTCACTCTCTACACCATCCCTGGTCATGAGGTTCTTCTGGTTCTCCATGACCTCATACTCTGTGACATCATTGAGTATAAGGAACTCACTCGCTGTATCCTCCATGTCTATGAAGTTCTGTTGGTCTTCCAAAACCTCATTGCCTGTACCATCTTTGGGCATGAGATGCTGCTGGCCTTCAGTATCTGTAGCATCCTTTGTGATAACGTTCTGGTGATCCCCAAATCCCATACTCTCTATATCACCCTTGAACAAAAGGTGCTGTTGATAACCTAGAATATCACAATTTGTAATTTCCTTGGGCTTGAGATGCTGCTGGTCTTCCAGGACTTCACACTCTGTGACAATACTGGACATGAGTGGTTCACTCTCTTTACTCTCATTGTGCATGAGGTGATGATGGACTCCAAGACCCTCACTCTCTGTGAAATCATTGGGCATTAGGTGGAGCTGGTCCTTTGGGACTGCACTCTTTGTACCATCCTGATGCATAACAAGTTCACTATTTTCAACAACTTTGGGCATGGTTTGCTGCTCGTCTCCCCGGACCACAGTCTCTGTGTCGCCCTTGGGCATGGTATACTGCTTAACCTCTCGGGCCTCATTCTCTGTACCATTCATGGGCGTGATAACTTTACTATCTTCATCTTCCTTTGTCAATAAGTGCTGTTGGTACCCCAGGACTTCATTCAATCTGCCACCCACTGGCATAAGCTGCTGCTCGTCTCCCAGGACCTCACTCTCTGTAACATCCAGGGGTATGAGAACCTGTTGGTCTTCCAGGAACACACACTTTGTACCATCTTTGGTCATGAGGTCCTTCTGTTCCCGCAGTACCTTATTTTCCATACTATACTTTGTCATGAGGTGTTCTTGGTCCCCAAGGCTTGTGCTTTCTCTGCCGTCTTCGAAGAAGAGGGGACGTTGGCCCACAAGGACCTCACTCTCTCTTTCATCTTTGGTAATCAAGTACTTATTGTCCTTCAGGAACTCACTCCCAATACCTTCCTGCATGAGGAGCTCACTCTTCATACTGTCCTTGCACCTGAGGTCCTGGTGGTCTCCCGGAATTTCATTTATTTTACTATGTTTATGCATGAGGTGCTGCAGGTCCTCCATGACCCTGATCTGTTTAGTTTCCATGGGATTGGGAATAAAGCACTTCTGATCCTCACTCGTGGCATCATCCTTGGGTATGAGATGCTTTTTCTCCGTTACACACTTGGACATGAAATGCTGTTGGTCCTTCAGGATGTCACCTTTTGAACCTTCCTTTGCAAGGAAGTGCTGGTCAACTTTTAGCACCTCGATACTGTCCATGGGTAGTAGGAGTTGTAGATCACAAATGAGATGATGCTGGTCCTCCAAGACCATGTGATGCTGCTGGTCCCATATGGCCTCACTTTCTTTACCCTTCAAGGGTAGAAGGAACTCACTCCTGGTATCCTCCTTTCGCATAAGGCATTGCTTTTCCTTTAGGGCCTCTGTAACATCATTGGGTGTTCGCTGCTGAGGATCTTCAATTATCCCAGTTTCTGTGTCTATCTTAGGCATGATGATCTCACCTTCTGTGCCATCCTTGTGCAAGAGGAGCTCTTTGTCCACCACACCCTTGGTTTCTGCCACATCCCAGGGAAGGGGATGCTGCTGAACTTCAAGAACATCATTTTCTTTACACTCGTTGGATATGTCATGCTCACTCTTTGTGTTGTCTTTGGGCAAGAGGTGGTGCTGGTTTATCAGGTTCTCAGTCACTGTGCCATCTTTGGATGTAAAAATATCCCTTTTTGTTTCATCCGTAGGCATGGCTTGATGCTGGTCTCCAAGTTCCTCATGCTTTGTGCCATCCTTGAGTTGCTGGTAGTCCCACTGAACCTCATCCTCTGTCTTTGTCTCATTTATGGGCATGATGAAGTCATTCTCTGTATCATGTTTGGACAAGATGTGATGCTGGTTCTCCAGACCCTCACTTCCTGTACTTTCCTTTGGCATGAAGCAGTGATGCGCATCTTGGACTTCAATCTCTGTGCAATTGTTGGGAATAAGAATCTTCTTGTCTACCAGGACCTCACTTTCTCTCCCATACTTGTCTGTGCTGTTCGGGGGCATGAAGACCTCACTCTCTGTACCACGCTTGAACACGAGGTCCTGCTGGTCAGCAAGACCCACACTCTCTAACATTTCCTTGGGCATGAGGTGCTGCTGGGCCTCCAAGTCCTCACTCTCCAAGCCGCCTTTGGACACGAGTTGCTGCTTTTTCTCTTTGCCCTCGGTGTCTGCACTTTCATTGGATAGGAAGTGCTCACTCTTTGTACCAACCCTGGGCTTGGATTGCCACTGGTCTCCCAGGATCACACTCTCTGTGCCGCCCTTGGACATGAGGTGCTGTTGGTCCTCCTGTGCCACACAGACTGTTGTTGTGCCATTAACTGGCATGCTGACCTTCCTTTCTTCACCATCCTTGGGCATGAAGTGCTGTTGGTCATCTAGGTCTTCCTTTTCTGTAGCATCCACTGCAATAAACCCCTGTTTGTCCCTTAGGAACTCACCCACTGTGCCATCCATAGGCATGAGTTCTGGTTGGTCTTTCATGACCAAATGCTCAGTACAATCCTTGGTCAAGGGGCGGTGTTGGTTCCACAGTTCCTTATTCTCTGTATCGTCATTGGGCATGTGCTGCTGTTGCTCACTAAGGACCTCATCCTCTCGACCCTCCTTGGGAATTAAGTAATTCTTATCCTCTAGGATCTGAACCTTGGTACCATTCATGGGCATGAAAGATTCCTTCATTGTATTGTCCTTAGACATGTTGTCATGCTGGTCCTCGAGATCCTCAATCTCTGATATGTCCTTTGGCATGGGATGGTGCACACTCCCTGTATCATTCTGGAACATGAGTTGCTGCTGGTCAGCCACGGCCTGACTCTCTGTGCCATCCAAGGGCATGAAGTGGTGCTGGTGAACAAGGATATGACTCTCTGTACCACCCTTGAACATGAGGTGCTGCTGGTCTTCCAGAACCATGGTCTTTGTACCATCCAAGGCCTTGAGGTGCTGCTGGTCCTCAAGAACAACACACTCTGCACCATCCCAGAGCATGAGGCGTTGCTGGTCCTCCAGAGCCTCACTTGTTGTACTATTCAATGAAATAAGCTGATTCTGGTCCCCTGGAGCCACACTCTCTGTACCATCCAAGAGCATAAGGTCCCGCTGGTCCTCCAGAACTACACTCTCTGTACCATAGAAGGGCAGTAGGTGCTGCTGGTCACCCACGACATGACTCTCTGTGCCATCCAAGAGTATTAGGTTCTGCCATTCCTCCAGAACCACACTCTCTGAACCATCCAAGGGCATTAGGTGCAGCTGGTCCTCTAGAACGACACTCTCTGTACCACCCAAGGGCTTTGGGTGCCGTTGGTCTTCAAGAACCACACACTTTGTACCATCCCAGAGCATGAGATGTTGCTGGTTCTCAAACACGTCAGTTTTCGTACTATTCAAGGACATAAGCTGGTCCCTTGGAGCCACACTCTCTGTATCATTCAAGAGCATGAGGTGCTGCTGGTCACCCACGACCTGACTCTCTGCGCCATCCAAGGGAATGAGGTGGGGCTGGTCACCCAGGACTACACTCTCTGCACCATCCAAGAGCATTAGGTGCTGCCAGTCCTCAACAACCACACTCTCTGTGCCATCCAAGGCCATTAGGTGCTGCTGGTCCTCCAGAACCACACTCTCTGTGCCATCCAAGGGCTTTGGATGCTTCTGATTCTCAAGAACCATACACTCGGTACCATCCCAGAGCATTAGGAGTTGCTGGTTATCCAGAACCTCAGATGTTGTACTATTCAATGACATAAGCCGACGCTGGTCCCTTGGAGCCACACTCTCTGTACCATCCAAGGGCAATAAGTGCTTCCGGTCCTCCAGAACCCCACTTTCTGTAACATTCAAGAGCCCGCAGTGCTGCTGGTCCTCCGGAACCACACTTTCTTTACTCTCCAAGAGCATGAGGTGCTGCTGGTCATCCACGACCTGACTCTCTGCGTAATCCAAGGGCATTAGGTGGTGCTGGTCCCCCAGACCCACACTCTCTGCATCATCCAAGTGCATTAGGTGTTGCTGGTCCTCCAGAACCACACTTTCTTTACCAACCAAGCGCATTAGGCGCTGCTTGTCCCCCACGTCCTGCCTCTCGGTGGCATTCGTGGGCACGAGGAGCTGCTGGTCCCCCATGACCTCCCTCTCTGGCTCGTGTATGGGAATGAGGTGCTGCTGGACCTCCAGGATTCCACTCTGTGCACGAAGTGTGGGCATCGTGCGCTCAATCCCTGTACAGTCCTTGAACACGAGGCCCTGCTGGTGCCCTAGAATGCGGCTCTGTGTTCCATCCAGGGCCATAGGGTGATGCCTTTCCTCCATCACCTCATTATCCTCACCTTCCTTGTGAGTAAGTTGCTGCTGCTCCCCCAGAGGCTCGCTCTCGGCATCGTTGGCCATGTGTTGCTCCTGCTCCCCCAGTGCCCTTCTCTCGATAAAGCTCCTGCATGTAAGATCGCCCCAGTCATGCACCGCGTTCTCTGTCCCTTCCGTGTTCGTGGGGTGCTCTGACTCGAATGCTTGCCCCGTGCTCTCTGTCACGATAACTCCCGAGGACATGAAACGGTTCTGGTCCTCTCCCGCCGCGCTCGGTGCATCTCCCTCGCTCGCGGGGTGCAGCTGGGTCCCCAGGGTGTGATGCTGGGTCCGCAGGGTGTGCTGCTGGTCCTCGAGCGCGGTGCTCTCTATGCCGCCAGGGTCCAAAAGGCGCTGTTGGTCCTCTCGCGCTCCGTTCTGCATCCCGTCCGTGTGCATGAAGCGTTGCTCGGTCCCCAGCGCCCAGCTCTCCATCCCGTCCGTGTACATGGTGTGATGCTGGGTCCCCAGCGCTCCGTTCTCCATCCCGTCCGTGTGCATGAAGCGCTGCTGGGTCCCCAGCGCCGGGCTCTCCATCCAGTCAGTGTACATAGTGTGATGCTTGGTCACCAGGGCTGTGCTCTCCACCCCGTCAGTGTACACGATGTGCTGCTGGGTCCCCAGCGCCCCGCTCTCCACCCCGTCCGTGTACATGGTGCGACGCTGGTCTTCCCGTACGTTGGTCTCTGTCCCGCCGGTGTACATAAGGTGCTGCTCGTCCTCCAGTGCTGTGCTTTCCATTCCGACAGTGTACCAGAAGTGCTGCTGGGTCCCAAGCGCCGTGCTCTCCACCCTGTCCGTGTGCATGCTCTCCACCTCGCCCGTGTGCACGAGGAGCTGCTGGGTCCCCAGCGCAGTACTCTCCTCCTCGTCCGCGTACCTGCTCTCCACCTCGTCCGCGTACCTGCTCTCCATCTCGTCCGCGTGCATGCTCTCCACCTCGTCCGCGTGCATGCTCTCCACCTCGTCCGCGTGCATGCTCTCCACCTCGTCCGTGTACCTGCTCTCCATCTCGTCCGTGTACATGCTCTCCATCCTGTCCATGAACCTGAGCAGCTGCTGCTCCCCCGGCGCGAAGCTCTCCTCGCCGCTTGGTCTCTGCTGGTTCGCCAGGGTGGTGATTTCCATCCCGCTCTTGTGCAGGATGAGCTGCTGGTCCCCCAGCGCGGCGCCCTCCACCATTCCTACTCCATGCCGACACTGTGGTAGCTGCAGCCCAGCTGCTGGAGCAGGCGAACGGCCGCCGCCATCATCCCGCGCTCCTGTCAGTGCAAAGCCAATCACACCGGGGGCGGGAGAGGCAGGGGAGTGACATCACTAGCGGAGGGTAGATGCTAGCGTGACATCAGGAGAGAAGGCAGAGGAGGGAATGTGATGTCCTTAAGGCAGGAACGGGGGGAAGTGTCATATCACTTGTCGATGGAGGGACAGGGCTGTGGGGTGTGGGGAGCTACCTGTGACATTGCTGGGATGGAATGTGGTAAAGGAGAAGAGGAGCGAGATTATGACACGCAGAAAGAGTGACTAAATGGTGGCAGGATGTCAGGCAAGAGGGGTGGTGGCATAAGTAAACACAGGGTTGGGGTGACGGTAGATTCTTCGGTTAGTAAGGAAGAGAAGTGGTGTGACACTACTCCAAGGGTGACATGTAGGGAAGATGTAAATGCGGCGTAATGCGTGGAAACACCGAGGAGGAAGGAGGATGTGTCCTACTCGCCTACAGAAATAAAGAAGGTGGGAGGCGGGGGTCCACAGTGGTGTGTGAGGGATATTTTGATTCAATCAAGAAGGAGGGACTACAGGCTTAGAAGGTCCAGCATACGAGCCCTAGTCACAGTACAAAACGTATGCAGTTCCTAAGGGGGGTGGGGGAGTAGGAATAAAAAATTAAAGGGGAGGCGAGATCCTAAGGTGTCAGACGAGAGGAAGGATGGGGAATCCTTCATTTCAGAATGAGAGCCCTCACACACCCAGCCCGCTGGGTGTCATGCTTCATCATCGGGCATGCTCCTCGTCGGGTCGGCGCTGCAATACCCGACGGGCACCCTATGCAGGGGCTCTTTGGCGGAGATCTTTTATTCCTTGCCATTTGGTGCAGTGGCTGTAAGGGTCCTTGAGAGTGTAGAAGTGCAAAAGTGTAAATCAAGTAGACCTTGTGAGTTAAAAAAGGGAATTGGAAGAGTCAGAAAGAATAATTTTAATGATCCTGATAGAGCAAGGATCCGCACGTGACGCGACTTGCTTGAATTCAGTCCTCTCGACATAACGTTAATGCGCTAACCAACATGTTTGTCTTATTAATATTGCCTTTCACGACATGTTAGGTGTTAGACCTGACATCATTGGCGTGAGTCTCCCTTCTATTTTTGATGGATTGCCTCCGCCGTTTTGATATGTTTTTGCTGGATTTATGCTTTGGGCACTGTGCCACTGCTAATCAGTGCCACAGTGAAAGTGCTCCCCATGTTAAATTGATATACGGATTGGATTCCATGATTGGGTTATTTGATTTATCTGTCAGCCCCTAATACAGTGCACCATGTGTGACCAGGGCTTGTAAGTCAAATGCTGCTGGTGGGCTTGCAGCACTGGTTGTACCACTCACAGAAGCAGATTGTAAAATGTGTCTCAGGCCTGCCATTGCAAGGCCTATGTGCAGTCTAGCACTGCCCTGTCGACTTGGCCAAGTGCACCCACTTGCCAGTCCCTAAACCTTCCCTTTGCTTCATATTAGACACCCCTATGGTAGGCCCAAGGGCAGGGTGCATTGTAAGTATAAGGTAGGACATGCTCTGATGTGTGTAGTATGTTCTAATAGTGAATTACAGCCATTTTCGTTTTTCACTATTGAAGGCTACCTGTTCTCATAGGGCAGAATGGGCAGATAGATTATTACATTCTTATAATCCTAACTGACTAAGAGAACATGGTAGAAATTCGAATTTAGTATGCCTGAACTCAGAATAATAAAATACATCTGTTGGTAAAGTTTATTTTAATATTCTGTGTTTGCAAATACCACTTTTAGAAAGCAGGTATTTGCTTGCCTAACCATTTGAACCTGCCTCTGCTGGGTTGTGTATTCCTTGTCTGGGTTTGTGAGTGACAGGGCTGTGGAATTCCGGAGACAGGCTGGGACAGCCCAGTGGTGAATAGAGAGATTTACATCCAGATGGGAGGGAGGAGTGCACCTTGGACCTGAATAGGGCTGGGCCTTCCCTCTACAATGCTGGCTTCACCCCCTGTGGCTTGTGGGATGTCTCTGTAAATGTTTAAATGCAGTAGTACTTGTATAGCGCACAAATCGACCGTTGAGGGTATCTCGGCGCTTGTACGCATACCGCTGTGGAACCCTTCATGGCTTTTCCCTGTGAAGTGCCCACTCCTGGGCACCCCCAAGGTGAAGCCAGGCATCCTAGGGTTGTTGGGGCCGTTGTGCCCTGCACTGTGAAAGGAGAGAAGGAATCATGTCAACAGAGTGCTCCAGAGCTGTATCTTCCCTCCCCTGTGCTGGCTCCACCTCCTGTGGGGCGGCTGATGTCTCTGCCCTGCACAGTGAAAGGAAGAAGAGAGTCTTGTAAACAAAGTGCGCAGGAACTGGTTTGGACTAGGCAGAGGCCTCTCTGCCTTCAGAGTACAAAGGATTTGGGGTATAAATATTGGGACCCTGATCCCAAGAAATTAGATCACTTCTGGAACAAGAAACCTTTCTGCCACGGAGAAGAACCAAGGAAGCTGCAGGAGCTTGGACTGCCCCTCTGCCAGTGTGCTGTTTTCTGGGTTGGCCTGCAGTGGTTGCTTCACTGTCAAGGGACAGGAGAAAGAACTTTGTAAGGACTTTCATCTACAGAATATTCTCCAAGGGCTTGAAATGTGCTTGCCTCCTGCTGAAGTCTCAGGGACAAAAGACTACACCTCCAGCTCCCTCCTGAATTTCCTTGCTGGGAATTCTGACTCCAGTCACTTGTGTGCCACTGGGAGCTGGAAGCGCGACACATCGAGAAGAAGCGCGTCGCCGCCGCAACTGA